>NC_091966.1:8132500-8757500 GCF_036711975.1 Onthophagus taurus
GCTTTCGGAAACACGACTCCTGCCTAGTATAAGAAGAACCCCGTACGGTTTGTTCTTTGTGGACGCCGTCCAACGCGGTAACAAATATAATAGGATCCGGTGTAGAGCTAGGGAAGCCCAAGTTCGGCGTAGCCCCTACCCATCGTCCGGGGTCAGGGTTGCCCTCCCTCGCAAGCATATCAAATATTTATGCGGCATCTCTGGCCGCCGCGTAACTGGCGCGTATTTCTCCTGCATGCGGACCTTTATGTTTCCCACAACGGACATAAAAATGAAGCGCTAGCCCGGCCGCATACGTTCCAAACGCAAATTATTTAATAGTGACGCCCGCCGCGCTCGTTTCGCCTTTCGGCTGAAGATGCCACACCGAACCACGGCCCTATGTTTCCAACCGGTACCACTCGCTCGCACACAATTCACAAAGACTGGCTATATACGCTTCCCGGATCACTATATTTAATGTCCAGGTAATATAGTGTTCAGAGACAAACGATAAGCCGAAAAAACGAATTCGTAAATTTGGAAAGCGTACTGAATATTTAGGAGTAGGTACTACGTGGTAGCTAAATAATAAATGAGGACTGCTACATCAGTTATAACTAAGTAGTGATATTGATTGCGTACAAGACAAAACTTTTTATACCTTTTGATTTTTTTTTAACCGACAGCATGAAAATATAGTTTTGAAGTAAATGTGAATATTAATGTTATTGTAATATAAAAAAAATCAATTAAAATAGTATTAAAAGTAAATTCATTTATTATTACTTTCAAAAAAAGTAATAATAAACCTAACGTTTATAGTTTTGCAAATGAATATACATATATTATAAAAAACTTGTTACCAATTCATATTCATTGCCATTAATAATTGGAGCAGACTTAATTGGCCGACAAGATATATTATTACTAAATCGTACAGTGTGTTAATTAAATTATCGAACCCGACGTCATCATTGCAAGCATGCAACCAATATCACAGTATAGGTATTGCAATACGCAAGTCGCGTGTTATAAAATAAATACTGTGATATTGGTTGCTTACTTGCAATGATGACGTCGGGTAAGATAATTAATTAACACACTGTATATTCCGTCTACCACCAAACCACAGTTGGTTGGTGTCAAACGCTGCTTTATGTGTACATATTCAATTGACCTATATTGACGAACTGTTCTACCTACAATATTGTCGCGCTATCTTCTCTTATCTAACAATACGTCTGTATGTCAAAGAGCAAATATAAATTACATATTATCCTTAATTACCTTAATTATAATTGCAAAAAAATGCTTTTCCATTACAAGTTAATAAACTTTGATTCCAAAATTCTTTGGATTTTATATTTTCGACATTTTTATAAATATAATTTGGTCTAGCTGCGTTAAATGCTTTGAATATTATACTTTTTCTCATTCTACCTTATAACAATAATTCACTTTGTTGCCCAACAAAGATCAATTACAATATTACAAGAAGAAAGAAAAAAGACATGCTATAAAACAAATATAACTCACATAAACAATGTTAGTTAGTTTACACATCATCTGCACTGGGAAGTTGGCTAAAATAACATAAAAATCATTGGTCAGTACTACGTGTTGTACGCGTGGGCACAGCGAAAATGATCCGCGACAACAACCAATCACACTGCAATTCACGTTGCACTAACTTCTGTAAAAGCTTGATCATTTCTTCTCACGTCCAATGGAGAAAAGTTGTGACGTTGCAGTAGAGATGCGTAATCCGTTCCACAACCCGGGTATGATCAGTTCAAGCGTAGAGACAAATACTTGAGAAATCTCCTCTGAATTCTTTCCAATATAAGTCTATGACCCACATATTGAGGTGACCAAATTACAGAGCCATATTTTAATTTGGACAATGCAAAGGTAAAAAACAGGGACTTGTACACACTGATGTCAGAAAAGGTACGCGAGGTGCGCAAAACGAAACTAAGCGTCCTCGCTGCAGAAGATGCAATTAATTTTACCTTATGCGGTAAATAATGCTTACTTAAAACATGTGAGAAGAAGGAAATCTATTATTTTTAAAGACTTGCAATAAAGTATGGAAAGAAGAAGTGTCAAAAGAATGGGAAATACCACATGTTGTACCACTTTAACAGGAACAGAGATAACATTTATGGATGAAATCACGAAAGAAACACAGAAATTGGTAAAATCAATGTCTCTAAGATACAGTAATTTAGAAACAATTAAATTAGTGCCTTCGCAAATGATATGCGATTGTTCTCGGTGGCGGATTTCAAATCAATTTTCGGGTTCGTAAATTTACCGTATTAGCTATTCCTCGTTTCATTGAGCAGTGGTTGTTCCCACTCATTCATTCACCATAATTTTACTAATTCATTCAGGTTATGACTTCGGGGTAACCATCCTAAATGTGGAATACCAACATCATGAAGATATCTACGAATAATTTAGGCTTGCCGGGTTGGTCATTATCCTACAACCTATCCCAAACGGTCCCAAGTCAGCAAATGTTTCCAAAGAAATTCCTCCCCATATCATCGCAATCCACCACCGAATTGTAGCCTAGGATAAAGTGGCAAAGGACCATTTCGTTTAAAAGGTCACTTCCAAATTCTTTTTCCACTCTCAAAATATGTTACGACATGAGAATTATCTGTGGATAGAAGACTATCTGTGGATAGAAGAAAACAACACAATTTTAATGGTAAAATAAACTAATAATAACATCCGATTGCATTGTTTATACTATAACTGAAAAACCACGAAAATGGTGGCAGCGCTTTGGTTGGCTCATTGAATGCAGTTGTAATAAATATGAACATTGTGGGAAAACGTATTAATTGATTTTGGTAAAGAAGAATATCTCGATGTAAATGTGGATGCAGAATTATCCGATAAGTGCAACATAGAATTAATTTCATTTACGATCAGAAACATAGTACAGTGTTTTAGGTAATCTCCCACAAAATGCGATTTATTGTAAAAGTATGTAACAGAAAAGCATAGTGAGGAATTTATGTCGACAAAGTATGAACTTGTTCAAAGCAAACATCGTATTGAAATGTTTGATTTTAAAGCAGGAAATTGAAAGATTTTAGTCTTTTATGTTATTTACATGGTCCAAAAAAGAAAATAGCAGAAGCTTTATAACAGATAAACAATGTCAAGTAATATCTTTATCTGAAAATCTAAACCAACCTCTAATCAAAAGTGTATCATTTATTCCAAAATCCAGTTCATTTTTTGGAGTTGTTTCTTTCGGATTTGATAATGAATAAGTTTCGTTCCTCTATGCCAGATGAAATATTCGATAGTATTATTTACTCTTGCGATGTTATCTTAAAGACAAAAAATATTCTCACAAAAAGCTATTTTTCTGGATATGTTTCGTTTCGTCGTTTTAATTCTAGACATTTTATATTCTATTATTATATATGATATGTGGATGGAATATTTTGTAAAAAAATGGATTAAGAATATAAATTTATTGGCATATGTTTAAATCCCGGGTACAATCCCGGGATCTCGGGATTAGAAAATCATTAATGCCGAAATCCTGGTATTACAATATTTAACGGGATTGAATGCCCAATCGGCATATCGGTAGGTATTCCTATAAAAGAAGATTTTCTACACCAAAACGAAAAAACGTATTGAATATTTATTCTCTCTACAAATAGTATTTAGAACTTTACATTTAAAGAAATATAATCTAAAAAGTTTGTGTATTTGCAATCTAAATGTAGATGGTAAAAATAAGAAATCAATAAACGAACCTCCGTTTATATTAACATGAATACATGATCCGCACAAACTACTCTTAATTGCTTGGGTCACAAATACTTCATACTTCGTGATATATTCAAACTTGATTCGGTTATCATAAAATTTGGTATTCGATCGGTACTAATTCATAACCAGGGCGTTGCCGTGATCAAACATACATGTAGTTAATTGAAGCTTCATTAAAGCTATGAAATTGATCATAACTTCATTTCACATAATAACAGAAAATTGTAAATATGCACATTTGAACAATAATTTCCTTTACAGAAAAATGTTCACAAATGAATGAAAGCTCATTAGAGTATTTATCGTTAAAGGTCTAGTTTAGATTTTTCGTGGATATCTAAAAGTTGCGTCTCATGCTCAGGGTGTAAAGCTGCACATAGTGTTTAGAATTAATTCGTATACTACTTTTATAAGATTTCTACTTTCAACGTTGCTAAGGGAACTCAATCCAATCATGCAATTATAGCAGAAGCTGTCGATACAAAATCCAGCCAGTCTCTTCCACTCACTGCCATGCCTCTCAAATCAATCATAAATGACTTTGATGACATCTTGTGTTTTCGATGTTGTTCATAACTTTCCATATTAATAGTTCTTCTTTGATTGTGCTATCGTGGCAGAATCAAGCAGCATGGAGCAATTTCGGTACTTTCATCACACTGCTAACTGAAATATGGAGACTTTAATTTCACAAATCAACTTCACACTATTGTCCGATAGAAATTTTAGTCAAACAAGGCATGAGTTGGGTTTCTCCAATTTTATGCAGTTTCTTGAGCTTGGTGATTAACAGTAATATCTCAAATGAAGCTGAGAATACTTGAATGAAGCTGAGCATCACTATGTTACTACGATGCTGATACGTCACAAAATCTATGAAACTTACTTTTTTCATAATGTAATTTCCAGAATGTAGATCGTAAAAAAGTTTCATACATATTCCCTTATGTTGGCAAATACCAGACTACGTTATTAACGTAAACGACCCCATTAATAGGGTAGCCCATTTCCATTATATCCCTTGTTTGACTGTCGTACTTCCGTAGGTAGGCGCCGCGGTCACCGAGTAACGGCAGTTTTAATTAAGAATTCTTCTCCATAATTAGCAAGGAAAACTGCTTACTGTTTTGCGGAAGAACAAACGCGAATATCTGTCACACTGTTAGCACGAACTAGTCCCGCCGCGGCCCGCATTTCCTGGGGTATAAATTAGTTTCTTGGGGGAAAGACGTCACGCGACGAAGACGAAGCGTTTTACTGCAAACGTAAACTTTCTACTCGCCGGGAATTGTTGTGTTTCTGTTGGCAACCCTAAGGCGCTATTCGCGAATTATTTAATGCACTGGTCTCCAAATAGAAATACCTTAAAAGTTACATGGGATCCATATGCCACGAGTATGTGATATTGCAAGATAAGAAATTTGTAGCATTTCGTTGACGTATTCTACAACATAAAACGAAACGAAGCTTATAAAATACTGACAAGAAAATCCATTTATTTTAAGTTGTTTTATATGGTTGAATATAAATAAAATATAGGTTATTATTACGAGTAGTTTCAATTTTTAAAAATTAAACAAATTAAATACTTAATTTGCTGGACACCTATAAATTAGGATTTGGAGCGTTTATTTTTTTTGCACAGTGGTAAATCTGGATCATCATATGATTACTTCACCAATTTTGTATCGGTTATCGACGAAGCGTCCACTTTGTAAATGGATTTATTCGAAACAACCAAAATTTTCCATAGAAAAAAGTACTTTTGTGATAAATTACCACCGACATTTCTACGCAATGACCAATGAGATAACGCAATTTTAGTTAATTGGGCGTAAAATACTGGGACAGCAATGAAAATCGAACTACGAGTTATTTTAAATTCAGTCTGCATACATACTACAAACCAAAAATTAATTATTCTCTTTGTCAATGTGTACAGTAACACATTCGTCCGTAGATTGCATGAACGTAGGTAATGGGTAATTTAAAAATGCGCTTGAAAGTAATACGAAAACTAAAAGACACGGTTCGCATTTCAAAGGCACGGTATAATGAAACTTTCATGACACTAGTTGCGGATTTCCGTTCGAACGAAGACACTTTCAACGTTAGATAGAAGCGTTGGGTAAACAAGGGCAAACTGTGTCGTTAAGACTCAGCAGGGAATACGTCTGAAATAGCACGCCGGAACTGAAAGGTACTAACATCAAAGATTTTATCAAACTATTGTACAGAAATAATTAACCCAGCTTACTTAATTAAATGCTTTTAGAACATAATCACTTTTTAGAACTTTACTGTCATGTATAAATAGGATGCCGCGTTAAAATGTGAGATTCATATTACTAAGTAAGAGTATTATTATTAGTATGTGTGTATACAACACTATATGTCGCTAATGTTCAGTCATTTATATCCAACGCTTTCTCTCAAGGGGCAAAGTTTAATTTGATTTTATAATCAAGGAATAATAAATTTGTTAAAGTACTTTTTAAGTAATTGCTTCAAGTAATAATAAGTACATAAATTCGAGGGAAATGTGTATTATTACAAACTACCTCTTGGAATTTAATGAATTTTGTCGCCTGACCAAAGGTAACTTGAACAACATGGGAGTTCTCCATGTAGAGCATAATTCACATAGTACTCTAGATAGTAAGTTATGGCATCAAGTTCTTGCAAAACGACTCGAACTCGAGACTACTCCTTTAGTAGAAAAACAATAGAAACTACGGCAGCACACCTAATTTAAATAAAGCTCCAATCATTCACCGGTAAACGGTGTTCTTTGCGCGGGTGGAAATTATTCCCATTACTAGATTATGCCGGCTACTGCCGTCGCAGTAAATCACGCCTTTTACGCTTCGTGTATACGTGTTCGTGCATAACAGTACGTATTCACAAAAAAGGCCCTTTGTACATTTCTGGTTAACCTTATTGCCTGAAAATCCACATAAACTCAACACTCATAAAATTACTTTTTATTTAAATAAACTTTATCGTAAAAGGTTTAAAATAAAATATTCTACAAATAAACTTAGTTTATGATGATTGATGAATTATGTAAAAGTAATTTTAAGTGGTGATAACTTTGTAGGGGTTGATAAAGTTTTCCTTTGAGCCTCAAAACTATTTAATGTAAAAAAGTATCAATTCTTGGAAACAACAATATTTTCATCAGCACCTTTTTGGGAGAGAAAGCTCGAGTGAAACGTTGGTCTATTTTATGACATTCCCGTTCAAACTACAACTAATTGAGTTTCATATTTACAACGTACAGCCAGCCGGGTCGGTTCCCCTCCCGAAAACGACCGGCAATAAACTTTACGCCTCCCGTGATTCACGGAGCTATATTGAGCAACGCCGGTCTGTTTCGTATACGCTGGATGCTGACCACTGCCGCCAACCGACGCGTCCTACGATTCCATCAGTTTCGACGGATGTTTCTCAATTACGGACGAACTCGCGCGGTCCGCATTGCAATAATTAACAACGCTACACGAGTTCTGATTAAACATTACGGACTCGGGGAAAATTTTGCGCATGTCATCGTACCCATGGATTTTGAGAAATTAGATTTGCCAATTTTGCTATGTCAGTGTCGCGTAGAAGAAAAGTTGATAAAGGATGAGGTTAAACTTTGTTTCATGCTTAAAATTCAAGTTGGTGCTGTCCATCAAAACATTTCATGTCTGTATTATTAAGAATTTTAATTTTATTGCATTAATGCATATTGCGAGAAATAACTTATAGTTTATAATCTATAATATTTTCAAGTCGCCTTTGTATTTTATGAATCTTATTGGTTAAATTAGTAATAATTGAAATTACTTAATAAACCAATTTTTGACATATTATGTTGATGTTAGACATAGTTTTGAGGTATTGCGGGAAGTTTTTGCAAATTACGGTGAGATTTGTGACATGTTCAATTGCTCTAACATATTTCTGACATATCCGACTGTGTTCTGACATGTTCCTATTTAATGTCTAACGTAATTTAGACATCAATTTTTGGTAATTTTAATTTTGACAATTCTGTTTTGTATCTGATAACTTTGTGTAAACTTGGTACAATTTGGACAAATATATAATAACATATTTCTTTCATACATGGATGTTAGACATAATTTTGACTTAATGATACCGTTCTATTGTCATTTTCAATTCACTCACTATTCGGTACTTATAACTTTTCAAACTGTATGAGGTGTACGTTCCGTTCCCTATACTTAGCCTTTATATCATCTATGAATATTCTCAAGCAGATGAGCTGTTTCTGCCTTCTGGATAATCAATGCAGTTCACCAACGTTTGCAGTATATACCCAAAAAAACTTCTGCCTTTCTTTCGTCATTTTTGCTGGAATATCATATAGGTTTTTATTATAGAGCAGAGTAGATAGCGGAAAACATTGCTGCAGAAACTTTGTCTCCCATTTTCACTTGAAAGTACCAATTCTTCAGAAATAAACTAGTTGGTCTTAACAAGATTCCTTCCAGGTTGGTTACAATCATCTTTAATGGGTTCGTAAAGTCATGGTGCACTTTTGACCAGAAGCAGGAAAGCGACAAAGTAAGATAGAAATGTAAAATCTGTACCAAATAAACGTTGAAAATCACTGAAACGGAGAATGCTTCGATTTTCTGTATCTCTTTGAACTCCTCTAAGATCTAGCTAGATTTTTTAGACATCAATACTATTTCACAATCTTTTTTTTCTATTTGTCTATCTAGGAGACGACGATCCACCACCAATCCGTAATGGTCCAGGAAATCGACACCAATTGTGAATTTAGAAACATTAGCCACAACGAAAGCCGTAAACTGTATGTCGTAAAAAATACCTTAATAAGACATTTTTCTAAAAGATACCCTGGAGCAAACCATGTTATTTGGTTTATTGCTTTAGATGGGCTGCAACACCATTTCGGAAAAGGAGTGAAGTAATGAAGAGCCTCGGTAACTGAATACGAATTACATACAATTTCTAATGTTTAACCAATTCATGCTATCCAAGGTAGGAAGGTAGGAGGTACTTATTAATTAACTCAGTTATTAGAATGTCTCAGAAATCGAAGTCTTGTTGCTTTGCTGATGCTTAAGGCAGTGATCAAGTATGGTTTTGCTATTAAGAAGGAGTTAAACATGATTTCTAATAATATCTCAAAAAACAATTATTAGTTTCCATCAAATTGGAATCGGAATATCTTTAAAATCATTACGTTCGCCACAATTTTTATAAAACCTAATTCAAACTATACAAAGAAATCTCTCAAAAAGAATCTGTACTTACCAAGGAAATAAAGTGATGAAGTATTCGCAAATGTCTTTTAGGAAGCTTTTTTAAAAAGGCCTACAATAACAAGATCTTCCAAGATCAAATAGGAAAACTCCCAAATCATCACCAAATACCATTGAGTGTCTTGTTATTTTGCCTCACTAACACGGAAACAACTCAATTTGCTAACGATTGCCCTAACTTGCTCTTCAATCTAGAATATCAATGACTTCAGAATATTCATTCATTATCGGTTTAGTGACAAGTGGCAAATATGAGATACATAGTTGTTTGCATATCAATGTCAGGAATTTTGTCTTTCATAAAATTGAGAGTATATACTCAACATTGCTTTTTATATTATGCCATTGTAACCTGCTACGGTCACTATATCTAGAAAGTATTAAGTATTAGATGTTGAATCTGTTACAAGAATTACCAAAATAAGTTATGTATCGTGTTTTATCTGTAATAGTCTAAAGGCAGCACCTTGACCATAAGCAAAAATATAATGATCTGCATTGGATAATAAAGAACCCAAATATTCTTTCGAAATTGCTGCTTTATTTTTGCAGATAGACGGAGTTCTAAGGCCTATATAAGCTTTTACTCATATTCAGAGATTTACCACATTTCCAACCACGTTTAGAGATGCTTAGTTCGAGAACTCTTCGATTTCGTTCCTATATTTATACATTTTCTAATAAATTATGGTAGATAGGTCAAAATAAATTATCTATGCCATCTAACATTGCAGAAATTGTCTAAATAGCTAAACTAGGTTTGAGTCCACAACTTGATTTGTTTGTACTACATCTTGGTTATTTAGCGCCATAGCTTGAATTTTTTTTATCAAGGTGTCTTATTTTTATCTTTCTAGCAAGTAAGGCTTTGTGCATGAATTAATTTCCGATATAACGAAATAAACAGTTCTGAAATTTCGTAAAGTAGTCAAACAGGTAATGTAACTCATTCGTTCTTGTTCTTGCTCGATGTCTAAGTCTACCATTAACAATTTCGCATGTTCCTCACATGTAATAGTGTCTCCATTCTTCACTCTTGACATATATAGTTTGTCTGGGTTTTAAGTTTTGATCAAATCCCGGTTCTTATTATTTCATTATTTTGCCAAATACGAGATTACGTTGAAATTGAATTGGAGAAATTGAAATGGGACACCAGTTTAACCAGATTTCCCTTTTGAGCCAGATTTAGACCGTGCTATAATTGATGTTTCTGAATCTCGAGATGACATGACCAGAAAACCATACTTCGCATTCATTGTGATATAATTAACCGTCGCATTATTTTCAGAGTTGTCAAAACTATCGCCAATCTCGCCATTAATTAACAATACCCACTCGGCATTTACACATGCATCTCAGATGTGGAGTTATTACATACTGTTATCACCGCGAATGCTAATTGCAAACTAAAACACTTGGTATCTGTTCTGATTTATTATGTTACATGATAATCATTTATTTATAAGATTTTTTCTATTTTACATTCAACTAAAAATAAATGTCTAAAAACCAATGAAAACTAATAAATAACCCTATAAAAAAATCTTAGCAATGTTAACACCGCTAACAATTCATTCGGTTTTTTGTTGAGCCACTGGAGAGGTGAATCGTTCCTGTTGGATATAAACTCCTGCAGCAGCCAGTGGACGTCGGATAGTGATGGCGGGAAGGGGAGAGAAGGCAGTTGTGTGGCAGGCAGGCGCCTTAGATTTACGACGGACCACTACGGACCGTACCACCACCGACAATTTACTGTTATTGTGCCGGGACGGACAATCGTTCCTATTGATTCCCGACAAAACAAGATGGGGTGCTAGATAACGTGAAGTTGCGTGCACCCGCGGATACGATGGCGTGCCGATTGTGTAAAAGTATCCAATTACTGAAGACGTGCGATCGGCCCGAAGTCCGTTGTCTTCCCTGTAAACAGGCCGCTGTGGTTTCCCGACCGACGTTCCGCTCCTTCCGACCCTTCGTCGTAATCGTCGATCATATCGCGTGAGCTTGAGATAAGGGAAGTAATTTGTGGAGCTTTTTACGGCGTTTCCCGAGACCTTTGTGGGCTAATTGGTCCGCGGTATTCTCTTCGACGACGCGTTTCGCTCGTAAAGTTTGCATTCACTTTTCCTTTTTTTAGCTTATCTCTTTTTCTCTTTATTTTTATCAAGGGCTGTTGAAAGCTTTAAGTGATAACAACATTTTATTAAATATACAAATATTAATAATATTTTAAAACGTGACAGATTAATAACACGACAATGTTTGCAAATTAATGTTAAAATATTAAATATTTCGTTTTGGTTACAATGACCATTGAAAATGCTATTGCCTTTCTGGCAATGCACTTTGTAACTAATTAACAAAAATGTAAATGCAACGCTGTACACAAAAGGGTTGGTGTGTGCAATATGCAAATCGGAAAATCAAATAAAGTGCAATGAAATCGTTTTCGCTTGATACGGAATAAGTACGGAATTATATGTATATATGCGGAATTTGGTAATTTCGCTTCGCAATGGAATCGTTCTCTCTTCTCGCGTTTAATGTTGTATATCAAACAAACAATAATTTTACATTTTATTGCATCGCTTGAATAAATGGGGTTGTGTTGTTGCGGCTAATATGCAAATTAGCTGCAATTTTAACAATTACTACGTCGTCTTTAATTATTGTGCTGAATACAAATTGAACAATAAAAGTTTATAAATAAATTAATGCAACCCATTATTTTAATTGGTATACATGTTATAATAAAATTGTACTTATCGTAAATATATAATGCTTTATTATATTGGTTGTATGGTTTAAAACATTTATTAATTTAGTTTATATAATTAGCACACAATTAAATTGTTGTTTCAAAGAAAATTGTAAAACTTTCGCGAAACATCTATTAATCAAGATGAAAGTTCTCAGTTGTAACAGAGGCTTATCACGTGAGAGCGGCTCACGTGATCAAGGAAGGACGAGCGCAAAGTGGTTTAGTTAAAACTTTTCACGTATACCGGCCTCGTTGTAATTCAACGAGCAACCTTGCAGGTAAACTTTACCCCATCACCGAGTAATGTTTTTAATAATAGACGTTTATCGACCGATAATGGCACGTATTGTACTCACGTATTGAATGCATTTGTACTGATATCTAAACCGAAAGGGCGTTACGATATGAATTAAACTTTCATATTTAAATAAAATTGTACTGAAAAGGATTTTTTTTAGTTATATAAAAGGTTTTAATAACGTTGTAATTTAATGAATACCAAGAGATATTTCGGTTAGTTCTTTTATTCTTTTACTTTGTGTTTTGCTATTTTCTGCTCGAGTTTAGTTCTTAATTGTAGTCGTATACAACGCCGCGGGGTAAATCGCCGTTCCTTCGATGCAATATAGGCTAACTGACATAACAAAATACGGAGTTATAAACAATGAGAAATGGAGATAAGTGCAGAAGATTTTTCATGGTCCAGACTAACGCGATCTCCCGGCATATTTTCAAACTCCCGAGCTGTGTACAGGGAGCGTCCCTAATATTTATGTCTTCCCATTTCCGTGGACATGGGTATACATATTTCAAGCGCTCTGTAATGCGTTCAGGGTGTCTGCGCATTTGACTAGATTCCTTAGACTATTACGGTCATATTTTCATCACAAACTTCGCTCACTATTGCCAAACGCGCTCGCTCGATCGCTCTAATTAATAACTTTCAACCTCACCTTTAAAACTTTATCAACTGATTTATCGCTTTACCAGTTTTCGTAGTATTACGTTCCAATATTCTAACTCATAATTATATACACTATATTTAAACAGACCACTAAAATGTGGAAGCAGAATTCATAAACTAAAAGGGATTTCAAATTCTCTCCCATTTTCTAGTTCTAGGTATAGTGTTAGTGGTAGCTCTAGCTTTAATTGTAATTCACCGCTAAATTGTTATATATTTTTATTGAGCTAAAACTAGAACTAACACTAAACCTAGAACTAGAAACATTTGCGTTTAGCCGTCTTAAGAGATGCAAAGCTAAACCGGAATGTTGCTAGTTCTAGGTCTAATATTAGTTCTAGTGGCAGTGCTAAGTAGCTAGAAAACTAGAACTAACACTAGATCTAGAACTAGCATTTTTGTATCTTATTTTGACGGCACGAATGGGACTTTGAGTTGTGCACCTGTTTTCCGGATGTTGCAGTCCTCTATAATTCTAGATTCTACCATCTTTGGTATTAATATAAAGCCACTTAGACTGAATGCATCGGTGTAGATAGCTAATTATTCATATAACGGACTCCCCCTTCCCCGTATTAATCCGTTATATCGAGGTTTTACTATATTTAGTTCATATTATAGTAGAAACTAATAAGTTTTCAAGATTTCAGTGATTAAACTATCATTAAAGAAATATTATTTTTATGAAAGTTATTTAGGGGAATATCAAGTAAAATTACATTAATTTGGGTTTATTACGAAGTCGTTGGGGTTGTAACGACTTATTCGTTTCTGTTGAAACGAAGGTAAGGGTGAAGCGATCGATGTCCCTAATCATCAGCTCCCCAATTATACTTTTAAATTCTGTGTTTGCGAATTTGCGATCGCCGCACCACGCTACGCCGTTTCCATAGATTACGCGATCTGACGGCGACGATATTACGAATTCAACCCGAATTACGTGAGATAAAGACGAGAGGGGTTGGGCAAAAGACCTATAAATCAAGTGCCCGGTCGCGTTAGCTTTCGGAATATCCAGGAATCGAAGGAACGAAATGTTAAGCAAAAAGCGGCTATGGAACGGTTCTCAAAGGAGTTTTGCCCTATAAAATTTTGTTTATGGAATAAATTTAAAAGGTCATTTTTATTCAACGAGATTAAATTAATAAGAATAGTTATATTGATGTGGTATTTATGTTAATTGAAGAATTTATATCATAAATTCTATTTGGAAGGGAAAATATTACACAAAAAAATTGGAGATCGTTAAGTACCGTTTCACGTTTCTTTTGTAAGAAATGAACAAAAGTAGCAATAGGTTTTTGTGAGAGAGCTCCTTTAAGAAGGCAACGAAGACCGCCAGTGTGAAAATAGCATAAAAGCTCTTGTAACTAAGAAAAATGATCTCCTGTTTCGAGGTCCGGGTCCAACGCTGGTAGTTAAAAGGTTCACTTTGCTTGATAAATTAACGTCACCGTGAGGATTGTTTCCTATTTCACGTCATTTCAACATTTGAACTTGCTACATTTATAACATTTTATTATCTTTGTTATTCAAGCAATTCGGTTATTGTAAAATAATAAACTGAATAAACAAGTTTAGTTGGTAAGACCAAATTAAAATAATTATAGAGTCTTATATATTATATACCGTCTTTTAAATTTGTTTTCACCTCCTGTCGACATGGTTCATGCTTTCATCTATTGTTGGTGTACTATTAATGATTAATAGTGAGATAGACTTTGAGTTTCGACTATCTGTCTAGTAGTTTAGTGTGGTATTATTTGTTTCGTTTGCCCTGGATTCTAAATATTTGAAGCATTGGAGCGAAATGAATTATTTCCTATGTTAAAGTAGTCTGGGCTTCTTTGTAGCTATGTTGTAGACTCCATACATTTTATTACGGATTGGTTATTTATGAGCAGTACTTTTATAGTGCTGTACATTTGATTACGGCTTTTTTTGTGAGTTAAATACATTTTTCCCTCAATTCCCCTTTAGTGTGATATAGGATCACTATGTAATTTGCGAGGTATTTGTGTTGAAATTTCGCACTCAAAGCACCCGTATAAGTTCTAGGAACCAGATTAAATATTATCGAGAATAAAGTATCATTTTACCTGATGTTCTAGTTTATTTCAAATAGTTTTGATAGCTTTCCCAGAATTCTGACAATCGGTTTCGATTCAAATAGAGTAATATTAATTAAGCTGATCAGCTTCTGCGGCATATCCAGTTTTGCTAGGTGTCTTCTTCTGATGTTAGAAGTTTCTCAAAGTACTTTTTCCATCTTCCCCTCACCTCCATCGCTTCATTCAAACTTATTTTGTTGTCATCCATGCATATTACTATGTTTGATTGATAGCTTTTGCTGAGTTGTTTAGTCGTTTTGTAAAACTGTCTACACTCTAGTTTGGTTTTATATTCACTTATTTGTTCTATTTTCTTTCTACGGCAAGTTATGTTTTCCTCTTTCTTCGATATTCTTGTTCAAATTCTGTTTTGTTGTATGCACTTTGTTCTTGCCACCTTTTTTTTCCATTATCTTTCTACAATCATCATCATACTATTCATTTTGTGATTTTTTTGTGGAGCCATGTCGTGTCTTGAGCAGCAAATTTTTTTCCTTTTGTTATCATCTCTCAATTTCATTTTTTGTTGTTTTCCAAATTTCTCTTATTTGTTGTAGAAATCCTATGTGTAAATTATATCTTCACCAGAATATAATATTTTGAGGTTATTGCATGTGGCTAATAAATTGTACTAGCTTAATACCATTGATATTAGATTTATATATCTAAGCCTCCCTTGCTTTGTTTGCTCCTTCAGAGTTGAAAATTAGCGGAATCCCAAATAATAATGCAGTCACTCCTATGTATACTGTTATAAACAATTTGGAACTTTTTGAATTTGGCAATTGGAGCATATATTTGCGTTTTTAATTGAGCCACGCCTTGTCCATCTTATATCTTGCACTGCTGTTAGATCTATATCTTGCAATTTTTACATCTTGCACCTTACCTGCCTGCAATAATGTCCTTACATTCCATGTTCCAAACTATAATGTAGTTTTCTTAGTACTTTGTATTAATAGCTGTCATCTTTCCGTGTGTCTATCCCGTAACACGGAGGACTCTTCTTTCGGGATTACCATACCTACTATAGCCGCGGTGGACAAATTTTAAGGTACCGGACACTTGTACTTCGCGCAGTCCTTTCTGGATAAGACTTGCCAGTTTAGTAACTATATCCGCTAGGGGTTGTAAGTTTTTGTTTCCAATACCATCACTTATTACCTCACCAGACAGCTTTTTGAGCTGTTTCTTAAAAGTTCTGTATCCAAAACGGACTTCCCCAACGTCTAGATTTTACAGTGCCTAGGAGGAGATGCGGATTTCGTACTGTATTTAAATATTTAGCGTTGTTTCCACAGTTTAATCTTTGCCTACCATAAGTCCTGACTATTAATTGTTACTTAATTTTGTATTGATGTGGGATTAACTGTAGTGCCTCGGCTTTGAGAGGCTCTCGGGTTAATATACCTTAATCATTCATTCTCTGCCCTTAGATTAACTAAGATTGTCGGTAGCCGAGGAGAGATCTACTAGCTATTGATACAGTATTAAGTGTAGAGAATCAGCCGAAACTACTCATGATAGCGCCTTGGCTTAATCATACCTAATCACACATTTACAAAATAATCTGACGAAGTCCTAGGTTCCTTGACCTAACTTTAGCCGACACCGCTTGCAGTTGAGGTGCTGCAATCATCGCACTGATTTCGGGTTGATTTAACTTTAACTGTAGATGTATATTAATCATGTTTATTAATTACAATCGTGTGTAATACCAATTAATTTTTACTAAATGGTATTAAACTAACCTAAAATTTCGCATCCATTGTTATCTTTGATTAAATTTCTGGCATAAGCAACATTCTGAAATTTGTCAAAAATTAATTTTCCGCTCTTTTATCTCACACTCTTCTTACACATTATCATCTCTTTGCAGTGTGCTTAACTGTCGATTGTCTACTATATAAGCTTTTATGACTATATATCTACTTCTTATATATACCTTATTTTGAAGACAACCGTAGTTGTTACATTTGATAGACTTTATCATCTCAAATACCCTGCATGTTACGCGTTCTAACGGTAGCTTTGCTATTCTACTTAGATTCTGTAATTAATTCAACTCCTGTTTGTCTTACCAATGCTACCATTTCACCTCATCGCAGTGTCGAGGTCTTTAATAATAATGATTTTCAGATTGCGTGTTTCTCAAAGTCTGAAATTTTATTCCGACGACCTCATTTCAACTTATTTGAAAATTTTTTTCTCAATTAATATATGTATTATAATATTTTATATCCTTTATGCCTTAATATAAGGGTATGAGATAAAAGTTAAAAGTTCTTTTACGGAAAATTTTCAAAGTTATCTTCCAAATAATAAATGATGATCCTGTCAGATCCTTTCCAGAGTATAATGCGTAAAGTTCCTAAAATAAGAGGAGGCACTTACTGCCGACGCAAAATAATTGATTAGCAACGCTAGCAGTAGGTCGAACGTGTATCGTAGGACCAGTCAGCTCAACCTAATTACATTTAATAGACGGTCATCAACTTTGGATGACCGGGAAAATTTGGCGACCCGGAGCGTAAATATTCCCCTTTTCTGAGAGGGTAATTTACGCTTTTACCCTTCGCAAACTGCTGCCGGTGCGTCAACTCCGAGTTGTTTTTGGGGTGATAAACCAGGGAAAAAATATTTTCCCAAATTTTTTCTTTGCTATCTTTTAAACCGAAAACGTTTTAAATTATCCAACTGAATAATATTAGTTTGTTTAAAAAAAAGTGCTGATTGTTAATGTCATCACGTAATTGACAGCTTTGTAAATATCGCGATAAGCTCATCGTAAAGTTCAGATGAAAAGGTTAAATCATCCCCGGCGTGGCTATGGAGTTTCCCTTTCAATCATTAACCAGTCAGTTAATTACGAAAGTTCATCATACATCGATCTGAGAATGTTTTATTACCTTTCTTTAACGGGGCACCCTTTGCCCTTTACATCAAAGGGGTGTTAATTAGGTCGCGGCAATTAGCAAAGTCCGTGCCAGCTCCATCCAGCTACTTCGCTCGGATAAGTCACTAAACACTAATGGAAGCAAATGTTTGTTAAAAGACGCTAAAATTATTAAACTCTTCGAAATAAACTCGAATTAAGTTTAACTAACTGAATGTTTTAAATTTATTTAACGAATAATTTTTAAAATCCTCACCTTAATTAGTTTAGGTGTTTTCTTTTAACGTGAAAATTTATTGTTACTCTAATGTACCTCAATAAAAGGAAATTACCTAATTTTTTATATCCATTTCACCATGTAGTCAAATTAAATGTCGCAAAAACAAGATAAAGTACAAGGGGACGGTCGGGCCTTATACGTCGATTAGTATACGCGAGCAATAAAGCTACCTATAAATCTCGACGAAAGTCGTTTGCATCTCTGCCTACCCAATGGACTAATAGAAATCGCATGGAAACTGGAGTGCGGCCGAACCTTTTTTCTCTCATTTCATTCCCTCTCTCTAATGTAATTGCAAAATTAATTAAATGGCATTCGGGAAGTGAGCGAGACCCGGATTTGCGATATTAAAATTTCAAATGCCTTAGGGCTACCTTGTTCCACAAGAGCAAGGACAAAAATACTAATTTGGGTCGGATCTCGCAAGCTCAGGTCTAAAAGAGATTTTACGTTTCATTTTATTTTATTTTTATTCAACATTAAATTGCTACGGAATTGATTGCATGACATTTCAAATACTTAGGTACTTTCCGGAGGTAACCGCCATTATGTCTCTGTTAAACCCAACTTAGTCGTAATCTTTCATCTCATTTATAATTTATTTTCACTTTACATTAAGCAAATATGTACTAGCTACCTCTATTTCAAAGATAATCTCTTGGTTTATTTCATGAATTTTTTATGATTTTCCGTATTGATAAATCAATTAGTTCTACGTGTTGATCTGATAATCTCGAGTATTAATTCACTTGTGAGAATCGCTATTAATGATGCCCACTCCAAAATCCCAAAGTCATTATCACTCCGCCAATCAAGAATTATTGGAATTTAATCGGCAAGCCCAACTGAACCGGGAGAAGGTATAATTTGAATCTATAGCTTGGGACATGTGATACATATGGCAGTTAAACCTAGGTTGGATTAAATTCCTCTTATCCTACCCTCATCCTATTTATACCTTGATTAAGCCAGCCTACGTAGTAATATATAATCGAACGTGAATGACTTATGGTGAGCATTGGAAATGATCCAATTTCCATATAATTTATTGAACGCGACCTAAATATAATGACCAATATTGGGGGCAATAAGATGATTCGAATTTTATAACTCGGTTTGCGCAGTTATTGGTCGTTAATTTTTTGAATAGAATTGAACGGAAATGATGTACAAGTATTTATTGCCGCGCTAATATTAATTAAAATTGGATGCAAATTTAATTTATGGTTCTGACGCGAAAGTCCTCTCGTGGAATAATTGCTTGTTTTGGAAATATATCGCTCTCATTGGTTCATCAAGCGAATGGGTTCAATTTTGTTTTTATATATTATTTAAATAGCTTAACGATAATCTGTTACACCTGATGTATTTTATACAAATATATATCGTTCGTAAAATTAAAATTTATATATACTGTAATTGAATTGAATTAAGGGTCAATTAATATTTTGAAAACAATAACACTCTAAATTTTCCAAATACATATTTAGTTTAAAACTGACCGAAACACATACGAATTGTTTGGAAGTTGATTTAATTTAGTTACGAACTAAATTTGCCTAGGTTTATTAATCTAATTCAATGTTACACAGAGTTCTATTTCGTTGTGTGGCATAACAATCTAGTTGATTCAATAAGCTTTATTTGTAAATTTACATTCATAATCAAATTATAAGATGTCAATTTCTAATTCTAATATAGAACCCACATTTGTGTTAGTAATTCTTTAACCACCATTAGATGTGAATTCCGTTCAAACCCAATATAGCCACAGCTACAATGGCAAATGTATACGGTCTGCCACCGTATATTGTGAACATGTGTGTACGATGGTATCGTAACTAATTCGGTAACTTAACGGCTCGGAATCGACGCATAGGCGACCTAACAAAATGAACTATTTTGGCGGTTCGCTTGCGGAAACGGCTTCGTCGGGTGGCTTTGATATCGCTCTCAAATCTTAATTAGCTTTGCGGGGAGAAGCGATTTGGAAATCCGTCGCAGTGCCGCCGTATAAAGCCGGTTGCTCAAAGGACATGAATCCGGGCTGCTGTCTCTGTAGAGCAAATTTCACTATGGGCTATGTTATTCCAGCGACAAGCCATTGTGGTTCTCGCTCGTATGATGATCGAACTATTGGCTGCTTTATTGGTGGTTTATTGCCACTGCAGTTCATGTTGGTTCATTTTACCACATAACACTCTTCTACTTGCCCTAAATAAACATAAAAACATTTTAGTACAATTTTATACAATCTTTATTTAGATTGATTAATTACGGTAATTTTTCCAGTACGCGTATTTTGTTATTTATTACGACCCTCTTCTGTGGGCGAGGAAACAGCAGCATCCGATTGTGCTGCAAACGAACTACTTAGCGGTTCGTTTGGCTTCGTAATTAATTAATTAAGCGCCGTGCTGTAATTATTTCAAACATAATGGCCTAAGATCTGGGCACAATATGCGAGCCATTTGTTTGCCAGTCGGAATGGGGGGAGGGAACAATGTAAGTCATCACTTGGGCGGGTAATTAAGTGTCGCGGTTTCCACACGGAGGGGGTTGACTACGACGCCATTACCCGCGATAATCAGTGCAGAAATTAGCTGCAAGGTACGTCGACTAAGTTATGATTATCACTTTCAACCTATCAGAACATCAAAGGCGAGCCTGAGTATACTGTGTAATGGGTCCTACTTTGCCTTTTGTGTATATATCTACATAAATATTATTAATGGACGCGAATACAGAATATTAAATTTCGAGATAATTAATTAAAAATTAACTTTATGACAAAATAAATATACGCTTCCTAGGCTGTTTATTAACAGCATAGAGATTTTATTGTTATTAATACTATGAACTCGTGCTTTTAACGAGTAACACCGCCCGTAAAATAATTAGTTATTAAAAATTAACCTAATTCATTAGTCTTTAAATATATATCAGACTGATTTTAGGATCACTAGTAGATTATGTTTTTCGAATTTTTAGTTTCTCAGCCTCACGAGTAGATAACGCTTTTAAAGTTGTCTTGAAAAAATTAGAAATTTTCTGTAAATCTTGACGCATCCAAATATATATACCAGGAAATATTAGAATAAATTGCACAACCTGTAAATATACACAAACTCCTTCAGAAAGCAGATATATTTCAAACAAATCCCAGACGACTTGAGAAATCTTAGAATCTCTTAGAAAATTCTAAAGAATCCTTTGAAACTTTAAGATCTGCTTGAAAAGTTCCTAGAAATCATCTTGAAATGTTTGAAAATTCACTGAAAATCTTGTTGCATCTAAATGAATTCTAAAAATTCTTTAGATCCTTAGATATATATGCAAATTTTTGCTATTCCATGAAGATAATCCCCAGTAAAATACAAATTATCTAAGAAATATCAGACTCCTTTGATATTGTTTAAAATCTTCAAAAATTCTTGGAAATGGTCTAAAAATCTTGGATACTCCGATTGCATCCGAATTATACATACACCTAGAATCTCTTAAAATCTCTGAAAATCCTCCGAAAACTCTTAGAAATCTTCTCGAAGTTCTTGAAAACGTTGCAAAAAGCTTTGAAAGTTATTCAACATCTCAAACAAAACCAGACACCAGTAAGAATTTGATGCAGTCTTTGGTAGTTCATAAAAATCTTTCAAGCTTTAAGAACTATTTAGAACCTTACGGGAAATCATCTTTAAAATTCTTTGACATGTATTTTGAATACCAAAAATTCTTTAAAATCCATGGATATACTTGCAAAACGTACGTTAACGTAGAAAAAATGTTTTAGACTATCTTTGATACTCCCGATGCATCCCTTATATGTACATGTAAATCAAAAAATCTTTTAAATCCTTACCAGTATAAATAAGTATTAGCCAGCTTGTAAAATCTTAATCATTGGAAATCCTGAACGGTCACAGAAAGTCTCTTAAAATCCCTGAAAAATAATCGAAAATTTTTGGAAATTCCTTGGAACTATAAGAACTCTTTGGAAAGTCCTCAAAAATCATCTTGATATGTTTGGTTAATCTTGATACATCCAAGTAAATCCCAGAAATTCTTTAAAATTCTTGGATATATATTTAAATGATTAATAATCCATGAAGCTCACTCCGAGTAAAACACAGATATCCTGAGAAATGTTGGTCATTCCTTGGAAATCCTTGAGCATTCTTCGAAAATTCACGAAAATCGTATGGGAATCTTCTAGAAATTCTTGGAAATACTCCGAAAATCTTTGCAAATCCAAAAACTACTACAAATCCTAGAATCATTGTAAATTCTCAAATTCTAGTAAATTCTGTAAAAACGTTTAATATCCTCTCTATTAATTCTGATTAATTTAAAAATCCTAAGGAAATGTTTCTAAATCTGCAGAATATCATCTATGAATACATCCACAATTCTTAAAAATTGCTTGATCTTGATTATCAAGGTTTTTAGGCCATTTCCAAAAATTCCTAGACGATTACTAATGAGTTCCCGAGCATTTACTGAGGATTTGACGAACATTGAAGTATGTTGCAGGGTTTTCATAAAGTGTCTAATAGTTCTAGAGTATATGGTAGATTTGTAGTTGATAAGGATAACTTTTCAAGAATTTCCTAACGTTAAGGATGTCTGATATATACTTTAGATGCATCTGCGCTTTCAAGAACTCTCGAATTATTTCTAATCATTTAACAATTTTAGGATTTTTTTTGTTATCTCCAGAGCAAGTTACTTATCAAGAAATTTATGGAATTTAATTGAGTTAAATTAGAAATTAATGCAAAAAGTCCGGAAATCTTTGGAAAACAACGTACATGTCATATAAATCCCTAGAATAAGTTGGAAGATCTTTGAACGTTCAGTAAATATTTTAGAAATCCTTGGAAATGCCTGATAATTTTATTAATTGATGCGCGTTTCAAATAAATCCCTTACAAATGTAAGACAGTCCTTGATAATCTTTAATATTCCTGCAAATTCATAAGAAAGTGGCCTACTTCAAATTTTCCGGAAGTTCTTGAAACTATTTTATGAATCCTTTAAACTCTGTATCTCATGAAGTATTTAGAAACCTTTACAAATCTTAAAAGAATCCTAAGCGATTTTTAATTCAGATAATGCATGGAAATATACTGAATATCTTCTAAAAATTGATTGGAATGGTTTATAAGTTTTTATAAATCCGTATCCAGCCTCATTAAATTTCAAAAACTCTATATAATTTAAAATACGTAAAAATTGCTGAAATACGTTCCGCAATACGTGAAATTTTCAAGCTATCTTTAAAATTCTTAAAAAAACATCAGGAAATTCTTTAAAATACCTCAAATGTTATTGAAAGAGCAAAAGCATCTTAAGCAAATCCGATTTTAACAAATCATAAGAAATTCTTAGACACACTCGACGACTTTGTGTCGAGTTGTTCTTCTACACACTCTTAGAAATAATTCGAATATTCTTATTAATTCATATCTCATTCTCATTTGTGCTATAGATTAGTTTTCAGTATTTATTATGCTTCCATAAGTAAGGCTAATGGTACCACTTCCGTTTTTTTATTAATATTTTTATGCAATATGCGTTTTGTTTGCGTTTTGGTGAGTAGTTACTAGTGTTATTATGGAGTTTCCAAGACGATATTCAACATGTTCTTCTAGTGCAGGTTGTTCTGACATAGTATTAATTCCTAAAAATGATGTTAACAGACATGCATGTTCGAGACTTTATTGGCTGTACTAACTTGATGCTCCGCAATAAGAGTAAAGCAATTTCTTCGGCATTTCGCACCTTAATTTAAACTTAGATTATGGATGTATTAGTTGCTCGATGACCTCGACTCTCCCAGAACATTTCAAGCAACCTAAGAAAGTTTTCCCTTAATGTTTTGATTTTAATAAATTATAAGTTGATTTTTCTTTCTTTAGATATCTGTATCTGTAGATAGAATCTTTTCTATCTTTTCTTCGTATTTAGAATCTTCTTTTGTATTTTTATAGTATCTTCTTTTCACGTTCTTGTATGTATCCGTGAATATAGGTCGCGCTTAATACGATTTATATCATCCGTTAACAATGACGGTATATGGCGTGTACTTTATAATAAGGTATTCTCAACTGTGTCGTTCACCAACCGGCGCTGCATGATCGATATTTTTGAACTTCGCACCTCTAATATAGGATTTGAGTAAACGAAAATTACTGTAGAAACATATATACTTACATCAATAAAATATTAGATAAACATTTCAATACACTAATAGTTGTTTGTAAACTATTTAAGAACTTTAATGGAAATAATTTGCGTAATCGACCAAACAGACAAGGTACAATGGTGCACATACAGTGGGAGGTAATTAGAGTTGCAAAGTTCTCAATTTCGCCGGAATTGGTCGACGAGGGTAGAAATGGAAACAATCGAGCCGACTATTGATAATTTCCCCAGGCCGCATTTGTGGCTTATGATTGTTGATGCCATCGTAAACACTATTAAACGGCGCGGTATCGCCACGAATTTAGCGTTTGGACGCCGAAAGAGATAACGGGTCGCGACCGACAGAACGAACGAACGGTCGAGTGCCCTTTAGATAACTGCTAAACTGCATAACCGAGCTTACGGTATAAATCAGCGTAATTAGATTTACGGCTTGGACGGGAATTGTCGTTCGATGTACATTTCTTTACTAGAAATAACGTTTTGACGTATGGAACTGCCTGCGAACGAATTGCACCCTGATATGGTATGACCACGACAAATCATTCCCTCCAATTCAAACCAACCGATTTATGCAAATAATCCAAACCTATTTATGTTCAAAGCTGTTTGGTAATAAAAATAGTCATTAGATCACAAAATATCCAATCGGTTACAATGAATTAACAATGCGGTTTTTTATTATTATGCCCTGTTAGCGTTCGCTATTGAATTTATCAACAAAAAGATTCTGATATTGGATCGCTTTATTTATAACCTTTTTTAATAAAAAAGGGGTGTTGAAATTCGTATGTAAATTTTCGACCAATAGATTTCCGTGACCATTATTCAAATCCGCACTGTAACATTTTTACTTTTTTATGCATGGGCGTAAATGGCCGATTACGTTGTATGCTGTGAAAAAAATTTACGAGCCCGTATTTATTGTTTTCGCCCTGGTGTTTACCGAAAGTAGTAAATTTTCGAGTTGATGGTGTCCTGGACGAATGCCGCGACGCGGCACGTCGTAACCGGGGTACCGTGACGACCTCATAAATTCAAATTAACTCATTAAACGTGTTCATGATATTCAATTATGGAAACGTTACGCATCGATAGGGGATTGCCGCACGTCAATATGCGTATATTAATCTGCGTCGTATTATTGTTCTGCAGATTTGATTAGCATCCTCCGATTTACGTTGCGTATCGATTACGCCATGTTAAACTCGATTTTCCCATCGACCAACGATATTTTAAACTATCCAACCATACAATTCATTATATAGCTAATTAATCATAGGTTATTTTGAATCCATTCTAATAATTAACATTAATAATGGTATGTATGCAGAATAAGACTTTTTAACATTCACATTTTTGTTTTATTAAAACACATGTATACGAAAAAAAATCTTTTTCAGGTTTTGTTTGAATTCGGGTGGAATAAAAAGAACGAAATCGAGTTGTCAATAGAGTTGAAATGGATATGTTTTGGACATTCTTTCCATTTTCTAAAATGCACGATTCAAAGGAAAAGGAGAAATTCTTTTTTAATACCTTCGTTTTCTATGTGAACCTTAGGTCACCAGTGTGACGGCAATAAACTTTCCCTCTTATTTTCTACCTACTTTATTTGCTGATATCTTCGATGTACAATATAATATTTATTTTTACTATTTTGAAGTATTTTATTTCAGCATATTCTTGGGTTAGATGTTGTTACCAGTTTGGATGAAAAATATAGAAGTTATGAATAGATATATTACCATTATCAGACAGAGGAATATGGTAAAATAGATTCCTCAAAATACATCATTTCGAGATATTGTAGATATTGTGTTATTACTTTAATTGTCTTCTCAAATTATAAAATGTCCAGATGAACAAGAAAAACCAATAATAGGAAACCACTTCCAATTAAATAACTTCCCTGGGGCTGATTGTGTTATAGATGGAACACATACACGATACAGATAAGCCATCAAGTGATTGTGTACTACATAATGTAGTGATTGACGACAATTTTAATTTTGAAGATGAACACGTGAGGATCTAGCAATAATTGATCAGAACGAAAATCAATGCGAAAATGAAAATGTAGATAACAGGAACGAAATAATGAGACGAAATTAAATTGTTGATATTTTACTTTTTCAATTTATAACAATATTTATTAGAACTTGGAAAACAACAGACATAATTAATAAGAATTACATCGCCATGTGTCTTGTTTTTATCCCATATTTGGATTATTCCCTTATAATTAGGTAGTTAATTAATAAGATTAACTACCTAATTATATAGATAATAAATAGATTAATTAATAGATAGTTAGGTAATAATTAAGTAGGTTTTAAGCTGATACAAGTATTAGCTTAAAATGGAGATACCCTTTTTTGATAACTATTTTGAAAATTGAGATATTTCAACGAGTCGTATTTATACCATCTGTTTTTAAATGTTTGGATATCGGTACGGTTGGGTTGCTAACAAGAGGTTGAATCGGGTAAAACTTTGCTTGAAGTCTACCATTTGTATCTCTCGGATAGATTAAAAAGTTTCGATGCTTTTACTTTAAACGAAAGCTTCATTAACAAGAATTATATCGCCATATGTAGATCGCTAATAATTAGATTACTTGTAATGAAGAAATCCGCGATAAACATCTTTAACTATTACAAAAATTGCGATATTTTAATGAGTAGTATGTCAAAAGAAAGCTTTTTAGTAAGGAATTCAATATAAGTTTATATTTTTAAGTATTCGGTATCGGTTTGTTTGAGTTAGTGATTTAGTCCGAATTGAGTCCTTTTCAATTTTTTTAAGATTTTTTTTAATTCAGTTCCGTAACCTATCTGCAAAGCTTTGAAGTTTGATAATTTTAAGCTTTTAGATGAAGGAAAAGCCAGTAATTCTAGAGCTATATTTAATATTCCTCCATCTTCAAAGACAACAAAGATAACGGCAGGTAAAGTAGGTGGAAACGTAAAGATAAAAATTTGTTGACGTCGTCGCACGACTTCTTAGTCTTTTCATTATAATCAAATCAACGCTTTACAATCTAGAAGTTCTATATAGTGGAAATCGTAAATTTTATCAACCTGTTGTTCACGCCAATAAATATTCTAGTAGCAATATGTCTTGCAGACACACTTAGGTTCAAAGGGATCGGTAACGCGGAACCGAACAAGGTTCACTTGACACAATAAAACAATGAAAGAATAATGGCTAAAGGGCGATGAACCATGAAGTCTTATATTTCTTTTTTCACGGACTTTACCTGTTAAAACCGTAATATCGATTTCATTTTCCTTGGGGGATGATACAAGGAAGGGGGCTAATAAATATATGGTGACGTGTTGAATCCACCCTTCAAGTTACACAATCCAATAAATCTTGTAACGCTTATTGTAATATCTGGTCGAATCAAGTTGTGTTGTACCAATGTATTGAACGCGATGAAATACAATCACAGTTAATCTAAATGCCTCAAAGTATTAGCGCGCTTGCGTTTTACGCCAGGATTTACCGTAATGCGGCAAATTGTATATCTGCCGAATTTGGAACCCCTATGCCCGCGATTATAATCAGATGTTAATATTAATCCGACCGTACATCATTTATATTTCAATTAGTGGCGATTTGAATGTGCTTCGATTTTGAATTACAGTAATTGCTGATGATTACCAGCTATGCCGGAATCATATTATTACGATAATACCTGTTTGTTAGATTAATGACATAATTCATAGCGAATCAGCCCCGGTTGACTCGTTTGTAGTTATTAATTTTTAGAGGTGTCTACAAATCTGTTACAAAACATTACGTGATAATGTACCGATTTAACGGCTTTATTAAATTCCAACATAATAAACACAATTATTGCATGATTATTTTGAAAAAATGGTGGAGGAGCCGGTTATATAAATACAATAAAATCAATAATCACCTATACATCAAATTTGTTGGACATTTTTATGTTTTTTTATGATTTTATTATTGTAGGCACGTATTTACCTCCCTAGAAAAAGAAATATATTGCCCATCGTATCCTCCTTTCTAAGCGAACACAGATTTCTGTCACAACATGCGTGCGATCCAAGCCATTACGTGACGGCGTAAATACATAGCCTTAAGATGCTCAAAGTAATATATCGCTACAAACCGGGTGGGAAAAATCGGGCCAAAAAGGTGTAGAATACCGACAGCAACACGGTGAAACCTGTGCGCTTGCGTTTCGTGGAGAGCGCGCGCGAAACCAAAGCGAAGGTTTCGGTCGACAGTGCGCTTTTGATAGCACGTCGAGTCGTTTCTGGGAAAGCTCTTCTTAGATCGAGCTTTCGCGCGAAATACGCTTTTGCCCCGAACGCGTAAAGTAAAAAGTAGGAACTTTTAAAATTGCGTAGTTGCTTTGTAATTTTCCTTCATATTGACATTTCAAATAGTGTGGTCGTTCGAAAATTGTCCGTATTGTAAGGTTTAGAAGATATTTAATACTTATAAACTGTAAGTACTTTCATAACAAAGAAAATAATTTCTAATAATAACTTAATTTATGACAAATTTTTTTTGTAATAATTATTTTATACTCGATTACTCAATCCATGATTTTATTTTGAATTTTATTTAATTGAAAATAAAATAGAATCAGCAAAATAAATTTTATCAAAAAAATAGCAAGTATAAAATATGCATTTATTCTGCAAGATAACAAATATCAAAAATAAACAAAATAAAGAGTAAAACTGGTAAACGAGTAACTGTTTTTAACGCACAATTTTATTCTGGAAAATAAAATGTATGGAACGCATTGAAATACGTGTTCCCTCCAAAGTGCTTTATATTGAACACAACAAATTAAAATTCCGGGTGATATTTAATCATCACATTCACTCGAATATTTTTCCATCATAAACTAATTGGTTTTAATTTAAAAACGATAAAGAAAAAAATTAATGTAATAAATTGATGTTTACACTTTATTTACACCATATAATTACAGCATAACAAAGAATATGTTTACAAATAGCGGTTAAATGAGGTCACAAAAGCACTGTGATGTAAATTTCCATGTGCAAACTTCTAAAGCAATTTCTGTTAATGTAGTAATGTGTGATGTGCATTAGGTGCATTGTAAGTTCTAAATTGTACTTCGTCGAAAGTTAGACGATCCCCTGCTAAACAAAACCAAGCCGAAAGATTATGCAGATGCTCACATAAAGTCAGCAGCTCTACTCCACATAATGGATAGTCGTAAAGTGTGCAGTTAACAGAACATGTCGTGTTCTCGGCGAATAGATAACGACGGAAAATACTTATGGATATAAGACAACTCCCTAAAACAGTATTCATGTTGGAAAATTAAAATTTTAATTAATCTCTTGATATACTCTTAGTGATTCTTAAAAAAAGACATTAATTAAGTCAAGCGGAAAAGTTTTTATTAAAGGTTTTAAACGGTCTATGGCATTTGTTTTTGACGTTCAATTACAAGAAATCTTGAATTCGTCTGCAAATGACAGATATACCATTAAAAACTCTTTAACAGCACACTAATTAATTTTTCAGGGTGGGTTTTCTTATCACACCGGGTCTCAAAATTAAAATAAAAATTGCTTTTCGAATTGACCAGTATTTACTTTTTCTTGGTTGCTTTATATAACTGAAAGTAATAAAGACCATTCCACGCTGTTTAACGCGTAAATTATTATTATTCCCATTAAAACTTTTCTCGTTAATCTACTATTTTGGCGTTATTAGCACAAGAGTAGGGTGTTATCGCATCGTACGACAAAAACTTCGACACATGCGATGGTTTAACTAAGTTGGAATCGTTAAGCACAACATGCAAACGATAACTAGAGATATATTATATATTTTTATTGAGATTTATATAAACATTAATTTTGTTTTTATTCTCCCACTTTATGAGTTTTATTTCTTTATATGGCACGAGACATTACGTATTGATAATTAAAAGTTGTAAGCAATTTCAAAAAATTTTCTTTGCTATGAAATAAGCTTTCAAAGTTGCAAAATAAACGAGAATGTGGAAACGAAACATAGAACCTAATGAAGTCGTAAGATTCATCCATTGAAGGGTGTTTTATGTGATAAGAAAATCAATGAGGTGGCACTACTAACCTCTTGGGAGTCAATACAAAAGGTGATGTATTTGACAATATATAATATTTTTGAAAACAAACGTTAATATTTTGTTGTTGTTCGAGTAAAATTGCAGCAATTGAATAGTATTGTGAATAACTTGTTTTTAAATTAGTATATGAATTAAACGGAAGATTATTAACACCTTAACGCACAAGCCATTGCTTTCTAGATGATATTCGCAGTGATTATGAGTCGAAAACCGACAGTTCAATAGACAATGATAATATGATGATGAATACTGGATCACGTTCGATTGAAATTAGTGCAAATCAACCCAATGCAGCTCCACAACATTTCTGTTCATATCAACATCTAGTTGTACATTTCATTTAATAGAGAAAAACACGATGTTTGGTATATTTCAAATCTTTTTTTGTCATGGCTTATTTTTGGACATAATTGAAAATGGAACTAATGAATATGTCGAACAGCACCCAAGAGCTTTCTCAAATACATGGACACCTGTTTATAAAAATGAGATTTAAATATTTTTGGTAGTAAACATTCTGCAAGGTATCGTAAAAGAACATGAGAAACGAAATGTAAATGACACTATAGTAACTCCATTTTTTCACAGGCTTACGTCGCAAAGACGATATGCTCAAGTCAGGTGGAACTTATTTTGCAAACAAGGAACATGGCAACAACCAAGAACATCTGAATACAAAACTTAACATTTGGCATATTTTTGATGACAAATAAAAATATTCATCTTGATATATGTATACTATAGCTAAGATAGACATATCACTGTTGAGAAAAGTTTAATGTTGTACAAAGACAATTTTAGTAGAAACAATATATCTTTCTGATGCGATCTCGTTTGGACATAAAATTTTATTGTTTGTGCGAGTCCAAACCAGGTTATTTGTCTTCATAAATAATTTATGTTGATAGAGGAATAATAATAGGTGCAAATACAAAAATAAGCCCTTACTTTTTCAAATACTTCTGACCATACTAGATTCTTTTCTGGATCATAATTAGCTTATAATACTTACATCTCCAGAATTAGCAGATTTTCTTACTTTACATAAAATTAATATACATGGAGTGATGTGAAAAACAGAAAAGAAGCAATCATCCGCATGACTGCCTAAAATAAGCAAACCGATTTGGTGTCTAAGGAAATGGTATTAAAAGCAGGCGAAATGTTACGTGGGGAAGGACGGCACCTTTCCGATGGGTTGCCATACAGAGGATCCCCCATAAACTACGATAGGCAGACATTTGGCACTAACAATAAATTAAAGCGCACATATAAAGTTAAATGATCGGATTTTAAAACGATTAGTAATTATGCTCGAACAAAATTAAGAGATTTATATTATTTTCATGATGATTTGCCATGGAGAATCTTTCAATGGTTATTGAAGGCAAAGACAAAGAATCAAACTGAACCAATGACTGGAAACTAGAATCTACTCGAAGTTCAAAATGAAATCTCGAACATTGTGAGATTATCAAAATTCGTCAGGCGCTATCTGTAATTTCTGACGATTAAGTTCTGTAAGTTCTGATTAAACCGTGTTGGTCATGACGAGATAAGTAATTGGAAAAAATCTTGGGCAGACCGTAGTGACATGTGCTTCAAAATACCAGTTTACAATTATGCCTTTAACTAGGGTACCACACAATGATTCTAATTTTACGTTTTCTTATTTGGTTCATACAGACGCAGATATGTCTCTAATTTACAATCACATAGTAAACAAAATTAGTGGAATTCTAATATAAAATTTGATGGGTTTTGTAACGAAGAAATAAGATCCTAGTATCTGACAATACAATATCAAGTACAGTTGGTTTAGAAATCATTTATCGTCCGCATGGCATTGATATTCTTTTGAAAAGTAGTTCAGTTCTTAGGTATACGCCTGTAAACAACAAAAATCAGAAATACCACAGTTATTAAAGATGCAAAGGAAAACTCTTGAATATGATTTGACAAAAATACCAGAGGCACCAGTTAATATAGGTTAAATTAATATTCAACTTGTTGATAATACTCCAATGCTTTCTGGATATGTCGTTTAGCCCTCATGAAAAGAGTACTACAAAAATAATACAGAAGTTGTTGAAAGATGGAATAATAAGTGAATGGTTATCACAACGTATACAAGTCCTATAGTATTAGTTCTACAAAAATGCGGATCTAAATACACTGCATTTGTTACTTCTGACCTCCATTACGAGTTGAATGGCTTGCAGCTTCACTAACTCCCTATCTTGTTATCAACGTGCCATAACCAAAGCGTTTGCTGGCCTTAAAGATACATTAGACGTTATGTGTACTTTTGAAATACAAGGTGAAGATTTGGTACTAGTAGGACATAGTGTCCCGAAAAGCATCACCTCCGAAAGACACAAAAGGCGTTCGACAATTTTTGAGTTTATCTAATTATTGGTTACTGATTACTGGTTGCCAGAGGACGAACTTGTATGGAAGAAAATAATTACCATCCTAATATGGCAACCTGTTTTACTAATTTTTGATCTGAACTTAATAACCCAATTACACACCGATACGACTGGAATAAGAGCGGCGTTAAAGCAAAAAGATTGAAGCGCAAGACATGCATTCGCATATAGCACGATGATGGATAAGAACATTTTGCAACCATGTTGCGCTTAGCTACTTCTTCCCCACCTTTTTAATTTTTTATGGCGTTAACATGAAAACGGTTTCACTGCATTTAATGATCGATTGAAAATAATGCTTCTAAATATCAATTTATTTCGATACCATGTCCCATTGAGCTTCGATAAGACCTTCTATCGAGAAATTTTCCTCATATTTCTTGTAATAAGTGATCATAAAACTATGTCCAGGTTCTGGGAAACGATTTATTATACTGGAAAACCGTTCAGTTTTATCCAAAACACCCAAGTATTAAGCCATTGCGGATATCATCTTGATATTTGAGATTTGCTGTCTAGTTTTTGATCACCTGTAACTGCATGGAATGATTTACTGGCTCTAGGATCTCTATAAAGTTCATCACTGAACCTGAAGAGAAGAAAGCTATGAATTCAATTCCTGTCGTAGTTCATTTATACATTTTTTGCCACAATTCAACATAAGTGTCAATGATGTTGTTAATTTCACTGCAGCATTAAATATCAAAAACTCTTCTCAAATTGTGTAATTATTTTGCAGCTACAATTACTTTCTTTTCCTTTTCTGTAGTATGAGTTTGTTCCTTCTACAAATTATATTTAAAAAAATATTACTTTTCTTTTTTTCCTTTTACTCATACATTTACAAAATAAAGAAAATGATGCGCTGTTAGACGGAAACTACCACAACTTGCCTATAATATGTTGTCCGAAAAAATCTCTAAAGAAAATCTGCGACAACAAACTTTAACTCTTTTTTATCATTTTCATTTATAAAATGTTATGTCGGTTGAATATGCTGATATCGAAAAGCGCGTGGGGTTACGATGGGATTTTAGGAGTTACTCGGGAAAGAGAAACTTTAATCTCTCTATATCAAGTATCCAGGCGCTTTTACTGCCATACGTGCTCGAATTTATGAACGGTAAATGTTATATTAACGTTTCCTCTCCGGCGACTGCAGAATTTGAATCGCTGTTATTAAAAAGATTACATATTAACATAAAATGAGGTCCTACTTTAATGTATGCCACGCTTGTGTCCCGACTACATTTACGGATCTAAAAGGCGGATCAGCCACGCTTTTATGTATCGCGTGCTTAAACGTCTGCTCTATAAAATCTAGGAATGTTTAATTTTCACCACTAAATGAAAAAGAGATAACGGGTTGGTGTTATTAATTTTTCTCCTTTTTTAATGTAATGTTTTAATTTTGTCTTAAATGATCTTGGAATATTTATTCAATATTAACGAAAAATCTTTGTAATATTTACATTTCGTTGAATCTACTGTGAAAGAAAGTCGAAGTATAAACTCCTCTTCATTGTTGGGATGGTGAAGGCGGTCTAAGGATAAAAACTTTGTTTCCCGAAATTACACTTCTTTATAATGGTTCGTGGTAATATTGAAACCCTTGTTAAACTTCCTTCATTCCAACGAAGCAAAGCGAAGTTTCGGCTGTGCAAAAGGCTTCGTTTTGTTACAGGATTTATACTGAAATCCGTATTTGATACCTTCTGAGAGAAGTCACTTTTCTTAGAAAACATCTTATCTTAAAGGGAATACAAAATTTCAACGCATTTTTATCCTTTAAGAGACAAATATTTTTTGAAATGTTAAACTTTGTTTAATTCTCAATCGTTTCATTTACACTATTGATTTAAAAGATAATAACATGACACGGTACTAATTCAAACTGTTAAAATAATTGAATATTACCAATTACATAATAGTGTGTGTGGATACGTAAACGAATCAATTTGCATATTTCGATTAAAAAAACAACAGTTATGTAATCGCCGTGCTCAAAGCCTGTTTATATAAACATCGGCTCATTTCATCGTATGCACCATCGGTCTGTATCAAAACATAACGAATTGTATGGTTGAATTTTCCATAATATATGCGGTAACGCTAATAGACTACGCGCGAGTTTAGCAATAAGCCATTCAAAAGCATGCCGTTCCATTAACGGGCTAATGATCAATTTTATCAATTTTCCCGAAGCATTATTGGCGTTCAAACTGAGCTTTTGTGCTGCGGTTGCTTGAATTTATGTTAATCGATCGGATTTAACAAAAAAAAATCAAAACGTTTTGTAAAATGTGAATAACGATATCTCAAATCTCCTCACTAATGAACTCCCCTTTTATACGAAATTAATTTGTAACAAGTGTTTGTATTGTAGCTTTATGCCCGCGGTTTAATATTTCAAAATCTGCTATACCGAGAACAATGTTACATAACGCACCGAAAATGTTTATTTACATATACGCTGAAACAATAACCGAATACGTTATAAACACGGGCGTAATAATAACTAATGGTGTTTCGTACATCCAATGTTGTTGCATCTATGGTAGAACAATTACGAACAAAGCCGGTTCGACCAAATAAGCGATCTGTTTGCCGAAAATTAGCGGGTATTCAATGGGGCGATTCACTAATTCATTTGTTCCATTAGGAAAACCGAAGACCCCCTCCGCATAAATGACCCACTTTCCAGCAACGCGGCGAACTACGATATTTTATTTGGGACATGGACCCAGTTCGAGGGCTGCTTTTGAAACTATCGGACCCTCGTCCTGCTTCAACAAAGTAAACAAACTCCGGCAGACCTGGGGTCATTGTAACCGAACGTTTGTTTTCACCTAGTTGTTAAATTGAGGTGCACTGGTAAATTGGAATCGTTTGCACTGGTAATTCTCCCCGAGTCTGCAAACGACAAAGAATAATTACGGGGGTAGTTAAGAAAGATTTACCGCCGGAATCAATCCGCTTAGCAGCCGGATCGTGTTTACCATCCGTCCTTTGTATACAAGGTGAACAATGATTTACTTGTAGATAAATCCAACGATTATTTAAGATAGATTGTACAATAATGTATAATTAATTCAGGGAATAAAAATTTAAATTTAATCTGACTTGTAATGAGAGGAGATTTATCAGAATCCCGTTGAAACAAAGTTAGACCTCGTTTACTTGATCGAAACGAAGTAATGACAGTTTCATTGCTATTAGATTAGTCATTTCGTTTTCGTAACGCAATTTATAATGTCATACTTGAATCATTGAAGTTAATAAATAATAATAAAATTAGAGTAATGAATTCTAAGTCTTCTCTACAAAATGTATTTTGCGCACTAGAAAGCTCTATAAACTTACCACCGTAACTGTATTATCTATCTAATATAATATGATCTTGAGTTCGGTCAACGTATTTTTTATATCCTAAGCTTCTTTCAGCAACGACTTCTGATGGACTTTTGAATGTTGGACTTCTCCAGAAATTAAATTTCGATGTTATCTTCAGGACAGAATCCTCCGAAAAATTGAACTTTAAAAGTGGCATGCAGATAAAGTATGCTAAAAAAAATGTAGGCAAATTTATGTGCCGAAAATCATATTGTATCGATGACTTGTATTCGTATCTAATGTGCAGTTTTGGTAAATGCCGTGAACTTTGTCCAGCTCGTTCTGCATCGTAACAATATATTTATATTATATTTTAGATCCCTAAGGCACATCATCAAATTATAGTTTGAATATCATATCTATTGATTTCGTTGTACACTGAGAAAAATGGTGTGAAATTTACAACTATATCATGGTATGAGTTACTAATCGGCCCTATTTTTTTCTCAGTGTAGTTAGTAACATAAATTTCTGTATATTTATGTTTACATTAAGCTGTGTTGTTTAAACCACTTAAAAATTTCAAAAATTATTTACAACTATAAAGAAGGTTAGAGAGGTATAGCATTCAAAAAAGTGCTTTATAATACGTGATGTTTGAATCGGAGGGCGAAGGGTGTTCAAAAAGTTTGATCCTCAAAAAAATTTCTAATACCTCAGAAACGTCTGGTTGAAAAGAGGCTTTGTGAAATTTTCAAAATCGGTGAGAAAGCGGAAGATATTTTAGAAAGTATGGACGAGGCAAGAAATCCTTGTATTTTAGAGATGACCTTATAAGATCATTCCATTGCAGCCTGTAAATTAAATAGATTCTGATCAATAATATTCTTCATAAATAATACTATAGATATAAGTAATGCATAAATGAAATTACATACTCGCAGCAAATAGTGTTTTCATTTTCATTTCAATACTATATTCTTCTGCTTTCTCCTCAATGGAGAAGATTTCATTCATCTCCATTTAACTCATTTCAACCCACATTTCCTAACCTCATTTCATAATTCTACTCGAAAATCTTTTGTTCTACTATTTTATCTTAACGAAGAACTAGACAAGACGCTAACTTTAATGGTACACTCAATTTCAACAAAAAATTGTCATATTATCATTCACACCTTTATGACATCGTATAAGATGGGTTGATCATGAGGTACAAAATTTACATATCTGATAGATCTATTTTAGTGCCTATCTATGGTAATGGTTCCTTTAAAACATGGATGAACTTACTTAAATTAATTATTCAATACCAGTGGTATTTCTTTATTTGCTTCTGATTCTTTCAGTTTTTCAAAGTTAGATCTCATTCGTTTTTTTTTCTGAATTCTTTTTAGCTTAATCTCGAGTTTTGCAACCAAGGAGTTACGGTCAGAACCGATGTCTAAACTAGGATAGGTTGATGCCTTTAATTCCGTTACTATACTTTTCTTAATACGTTTCCTTTATTGTCACCTGATCCTTTCTATATGTATAGTCGCCTTTTTAGGAGTTAAAAACATGTATTTGCGCCCATTAAATTTTCATCGTTACAGATATAGTAGGCCATCGTATCTCCTTATTTCGCTGACAATATTGTTAGCCTTTCCTGCTACAAGCAACTATCTCGTGGCCCATATTCCAATTTTTAGCATGATAATATTTTGATTTTCAGCTTTCTGTTAATGCTTAATTTTCCTCATTCAGATTTTTATCTCATCTAATCGCTTGCCTTCTGCATCCATATGCCGTTGATCATGTCTGATTCGTCCGCTTTTTGGGATTTCTTCTCAGGTATTTGATTATCTACCCTGCGTATTCGAATACATGATTATACTGGGGAAGTACCAATTATCATGCGTTTTCCTACTACACGCTAAAATGCAAGGAGGGAAACCTTAGGAGTGGTTACCACGAAATGATAGACGCAATAGAAAAGTTAAGGGGATAACTCTAAGATGCGGATAGATGACAGAAATCACTCAATACTTACTATTCTCCTTGAACAATTTAGAATGATAGGGTTGGTATCCTCATCAACAGAAGAGGGTCTATAAATAGGATTTTGATAAATCTATAAATTACAACTACTTTTGAATCCTTTGTGACCATCTTTAGCATAATGTCAAAATCGTCATACACGAAGTTTATCGAAAATCTTTTAAATCATGATGATTATTGAGATATAGCTTAAAGTCTTTCTCCTTTGCTGTATTTTCGTTTCGATCTGTCGTCTGATAAGACATTATCGAAAATATTTGCCATTAAAGGGTGGCATTTTTGTTCGTGTATATATGAATTCTACAATGTGTTTAGTTTGTCAACTAAGTGAGGCATTCAGTAAAAAAATATCAGCCCGTTATAACTTATTTCGCCGTATTTGCTTGTTCCCCGGAAAACGAATTTTAATTTCATCATGAACTCATTTTCAGTTTATTTTTGAAAATGTTTGAAATTCCTCTATAGATTTCCCTTTTTTTAGAGAAAGCCCAGTAGTGAAATATTTTCTACACATGTGTTTGCCCTCAATATTTTGAAGTATCAAGTTTACTAAGAATATTTTTGGCACATACTTGCGATAGATCTATGTTTAGTCAGTATGCAGTAAGAGTGTGACGTGGTTTCTCTTTATGAATTCTCTACGTTACTTATTGAGATATTTTTATGAATATTTTGGCTGATTTATTTCGGTAAGAATGAATCTTGGCATATATTATTTAAACTGGTGAAAAATTAAGAATTTTCTGATGTTTCACATCCCATTTGTAAGTCTTAGTATTACTTTGTTACGGTAGCGTACAGAGACTATGAACAAATATGTTCAACTAATTAATAATTAATTTTTAACGATGTAAGGTTTTTAATTCATTTCCTTTTCGCATCAATTTACCAAGGTATCTATTATTAAATTAACTTGTATGTACCATAAAAGTTTTCCATATGTATTGTATTAGTGTCTTTATATACGATTTAATACACTTGATAGAACAATTTAATAAATATTCATGCACCACACTTGCATACGTGAATTATTAACTACGTATCCTTGGTAGAAAAGCATTAGCTTACAAATTACTTATTTGGAGGTTTCGGGTAAGCCTATTTACATAATAAAGCTTTAACATGAACCCGTTGAAAACTAGCGACGATACTTGTGACATTCATCTTGTTCCCATCGCACCTCCAATGACTAAAGTTGAATACTGTTATAATCCTGATAGTCCTTCGAAAGTTTCGAGTAAAGCGCAATCCAAACTTTATCTATAAAAATGTCAAAGTGTTGTCACTAACAACCAAAATAGCGTCATTCTTGGGTATTATTAAAATTGATGTCTATCAGAACAAATTTAGTAAGCTAATATCTAAGAATACGATAATATATGATGACATATTGGTATAATGGGGGTGACATAAACGACAAACCAATAAAGATACCTGCATGTCTATTCTGATATCAATGGAGTAATCCTGTTCTCCGAGAAGTTCTCCTCGACTGTCAACTCGACACAAATTATTATCCCGCAATTTTCTGTCCTAATGGCAACACAGTAATTCCATTACAGATGGCATGTTACACAGCGAGCATGCTAATAATTATTTTGATAGACGGCAGATACGTTCGACTATAGTTTGTGAAACTAACTATGTGAAAATATATAGAGTATACATTTGTAACAAACTTCATTTGTATATTTTTATTTTATTTAATTACGATTATAATAATTTTAGAATAAATATTTGAGAAAAGTCTTCAATTTGGTTAGGTCCGATGGGAAGCGAAATAACTTTAACATTTACAGTTAAAATCTAATTACACTTCGTGAGGCATGGAACGTAATTTTTAACGAAGCTGCTTGGTAAATATTTTCGTTTTCACGTAAATCACCAGCCCTAAAACTTATTACTGCTGCGGTACAGTTGAGCTTTCGAAAAGTGGATAATATGTACCTAGCAATTATTTTTCACTCATTATTTTTCGTAGTTTGTTTTTAATTTGTTAAAACAAATGTCGCAAAATGAAAAAGTTTAATATTAATAATTAATTAAATAAAAAATCAAAAAAGTAATAAAACAACACCGCTTCCCGCGCTGTATACAAAGAAAAAATAATATGTTTATAATCCAATAACATTTGCAAACACAAACCTTAAACATAAAAACACAATTGTAAAAGTAATAAACTAGTTATAAAAGTGAACAAAGCTTTACGTCTTTCTTTTTTCTGTTGTATTTTACTCCCATGGCAATTACTACAGGTTTATTATACTATATTTTTCGTTGCTACATAAAAATAGTGGACGTTATTTTCCTCGATGTAACGACAACTTGTCAACAACACCATCTTTATATTTTTCAACTAAAATCGTGTTTTTATTTGATTTTATTTTATTTTGTGCAGTAACAATAATAATTTCTTGTTTTATTTTATCGATGTCATTTAGAATTGATGAAAAAGATTTTTTTTTTGATCTGATATAGTAAACTGAATCTATTGCTACTTTGACTGTTCATACTAGAACCTCTATAATTGTTGTTATTAACTACTGGTTTACATGTTGAACGGTGACATCCGGGTAACTGACGAGAGGACATGTTTGCGTGACAAACACGATACGATAAAGTTCTTCGACTAACACAACGTTCGAAACTCAACTGACGCAAATTGGGTTAAACCAGGTTTTAATGTATTATAGCGTGTATTTAAACCGATTATGTTTAATTTGCAAAGCAAATAAAAAGTTTTTAATGTTGGTAACTTTTAATATGCCGGAAAATACGCAGGAAGTGGCAGGAACGTTTCCTTGGTATTTCCTTAAATAGATGATTATTCAAAAATAATAACGATAAGATTGATTGATGTATTTCGAAATTGAAGTTGAGTTTCTTAAACTTAAAATATAATAACGTGCGGTAATCTAAATTGAATATATGATATTATGCACGTAATGGATTAAGGAAATTGCCCACTAATACATAGCTAATTTTAAAAGATAAAAGACCAACGATACAAATGGCTTTATTTACGATTGGGTTAGAATCGATCCATATACATAAAAACAAGTCTACAATATATCAAGTTTTTTAAAAACAAGTTGCTGTCATTTATGGTAAGTTTACCTTTATAGACCTGCTTTACAGAGACAAAGAAAAATATTGTTTATGATAATAATCCTTCTTGCTCAATATGAAGATACCAAACATTAATCCATGAATTCTTTGGCTTACACATATTCCTTATCGGTTGATTATTAAGAATTACAAACATTCAATTTCCACCAAACTACTGATTTACAGAAAGTACAAATATTTACACATTTATTATATTTTAGAAGAAAGTGCTACGAAACATGGTTAATGCCCCTGGTATGTGTGAAATTCCAGTTTACACAAAGGAATCCCTCCGGATTCTAACTGATAAGGAAGAAATTAAAAATTTGCTGCCACCACGTCCAAAGTCTGACAAAAAGAAAACCATGTGATCTTATGTAGTGTATTGTGTATAAGCGTGCAGAGTATAGTCCGTGAGAACAAAACTAGAAGACATCAGTGAATCTAATAGTAAGATAGACTCCGATTAATAAGCATACACTTTTAAGAGTTCTGATAAAAATTAATGACGAAATTAAAATGTTTAACATTTTGCTTTTTTATTGTGTTTTCTAACTTTTGATGCAAATAACTCAGCAGCTAGGATAGCTACCAAGCTGAGGTTCATTGGAAAACTTTAAAAAAATTCCGTAGTTCAAGTATGTATAACACGCTTGATGTCCTGACTTCATCCAATTGCTCCGTTTTACTTCTCTTTTATCTATTCTTTATTATGTGCTCCTATTACATGACTTTCATTCCTCTTCCACTCATTAGAAGTGGATGCCTTTATGAAACAATCAGAAGTTATCAATCTGCTAGCAGATTTCCATTGCATATTTCAGAGGATTGTGGCAACCGGAAATTAAATCCATGAAACATTTCCAGAAAGTTGTAGAGATGTGACTTTTATTTATTTGAAGGGATAACAGCAAGCTTACTAAGCGTAGTAATCAATGAATGTAGTGATGCCATACTGGGGCCAAAATTTCTATTGGAAAATATCTCGTTACATAAAACAAAGACAAAAATTGCGTGCAATTTGTCTGATCGGTTTGCAACAAAGATACAAGTGGCTTTCAATTCCAGTTTTACAATCTAGGATGGACATATCCTACATTTAATTTTAGAAACCTCGATCTTTAACCACAAATAATACTAGTGTTCACTTTTACTATCTTATCAAACTTCATAATCATAGTCAATATCCCCCGATTCGTTTTACAGTAACATGATGGTTCTTAAGCAATTAATATTCTATAATAATTACAAAGGAAATACGACATATTCCAGTTAACAAAAAGGGATCACAATAAAGGGATCCTAAACGACGCCACAACAAAATCTTTATGGGCGTAAAAGAAAAATTGATTATGTGGAAACAATTAAAGAGCTTTTTTATGACAACAGACTAAGGGAGTATAGTAGCAATACAATTATCAAATCGTCATTATCAAGTATGAGTCAAGTCCCGGAATTACAAAAGAAGAACACTCCAAGAAATGGTAAAGTTGTCGGTCCAGACCAAATCTACGCAGAAACGCTGAAAATGATTGCAGAAAAGGATGATCAAATTTTGATCTCGTTACATCCCTGTTCAATTCTATCTGTAAAAGTAGAAGAATCCCAGATGATTGGTTCAAATCAATTCTCATCGGGGTTCCTAAAAAAGCTAACGCCACTCAATGTGATGATTGAAAGCTTTCCTGCGTATTTACACAGACGAATATATAAAACTTGTGAAAGACAAATCAGTGATGTTTAGTTCGATTTCAGAAATGGCAGCGGAACACGGGAGGCTCTATTTTCACGTATGGCTTTAACGCAGAGATATAGAGACATGAACGTCGATGTTAACTGCATTTAACATTAAAAGCTTGCAGAGTATGTACCTACAAACAATTTTCGATGGAAACTGACACAAGTTATGTGTCAAGAGGATACCGTATGAAATCTTAAACAAAAACGGAATCACTAAATTATAGTTTTAGGAAGCTCTGGCAGTCCAATATAAAAATAGACTAGAATCCTAACGGATCACAGCCGTATGTTTCGGACAAAAAATCACTATCACGGTAGCATTCCCTGGAGATGGAAGTCGATATCGCATGACTTTAACCTTTATATTACTACAACGACAATCAACAATGAATTGATCCTGTTGTATCATCGTATATTACCTTTTAAGTTAGTTTTTGTTAAGGTTAATATGTTCACTTCAAAATCATATTTAAACGAAAACTCGCTTTACAGATATGTTTCAGACACGTTACAAAATGCAAATGGAGGTAAATAACTTTATGTTTATTTCTAGAATACATTGTTACGACGTCTATTCATACGAAGAAAATATTAACAAGGTAGTAAATAACGTTTGATTGACGTAAAAAATGATATGGTAATATTTGCGTTTCTCCCCCACATCACTATTTTATTATCGTTCCACTAATGCAGGTAGGATGTAACGTTGGCACCTCGTAAACCTCTCACATTATTTCGTTATTTTTAATGTTTCATTTCACGACAAATATCGATAAACGACCCGTTTATACCACCCAGTTTCACACTCCGCCCTCTGCTTACACCCACTAACCGTATAAAAGTGTTAACAACGATCGTTAAAGCCCAAATATTGCCGAAAACGTTCACCCGCAATTTCAAAATTAATTTCTTAAACGGTTTTTTAATTTGGTAAATGTAAACGTCCGATCGAAACTGGTATAAAATGAAACAGAACAAAACGAAAATTAAAACATTTTGGAATAGTTTTTCAGTTACTACAGTCATTAATTTATAAATTCGGCAATTGCGGGGCAATTTGAACCGAAAATAACCCCAAAGGCTGTTAATTGTTGTTGTATCTTTCGCTTTGCCGGTGAACATATTACGTAATCGAACATTTTGAACTTGATTTATTTCCCCCAAATCGTTTGATCATGTACCCAGAAGCGCTTTTAATTTTCATTACTCATGGTTCAGCGATTAAAAAAAAATTGCTCGCTTGTTGGACATTCCGTTTAAGTAATGAAATTAGAGTTTTCTCGAGAAAAATATCACTAATTTTAATTGTCTTTTCTTTAATCGTCGAAATTGTTTTCAGCTTTTTCTATTACGACTCTTAGAATTTACGAAAGAAAGTTGAAAACAGAAAATATAATCGTAGAAAATGGTTGTGTTGTCACCCTTTATTACAACTCTAATTTTATACTTTCTATAAAACACTCAACTAACAATAAGTGTAATTCATTTTCTTTCGTTGAAAATTGAATGATTTTTTTTGTGATACTTTTTTTGGAAGAGATGGATATTTATTTGAGGATTGGAAAAACTCCGCAGATAATAATTGATTCTGGTGAACTTACCTGAAAAATAAACCCACGAAAAAACGGTTCCATTTCGGCTACGCCCGTTTCGTTGGTATGTTAACATTTCATTAACTCCGGAAAATGAAAACAAATTTCCCTCTCTTCGCGTAGTCGGATGGAAAGCGAGGTATTGGGCGTGCCAATGCACCTGTCCTGGTACTGTTATAAACGACTTTCGTTTTTACGGGGGAGCGAATGGGGCAAACAGAAAAGGGAGCACGTCGGAGGGTACAAGCAGAGGCGCGGAAATGCACACAATCACCCTTTTCCCCTTTCCCAACCTAATTTACGGTAGGATCGTTTGTAAGCTTAACGTGAGGGTGGAAAACCCAGGGTCTAGACGTTTAACTTAGCGGATGGGCCTTCTTGTAATGAATGAAACCCAAAAAAAAGGAAATATATTACAAAACAAAATTACACACATATGACTAAACCTTTTCGTGAGTCTGTAAATAATGTATCAAGGCCATTTAACAAGAAAAGAATAAGAAAAATTGAAAATAACTGAAATAAAGGTGGCTGATATGATGATTGTTTACTTTGGCTTAATTTATGGTATGTCATAAGAAATCCTCTTTAGAACGTGCAGATTTAATAGTGCCTCTTTGCTTACACACCTTTGTTGCAACTGGTTGTTACGTAATACATATACAATAAAGATTTCGAACTCACTGCAATGTTGTCGATGTAGTTCTATCCCTACTCGACCTGTAATACTGAAATGGTTTAATCCTCCGTCTGGCGCAATATTAGTGTAGATGAGTTCGGGCGCAATGCGCCCGATAGAGGTACATAAAACTTTCAGTGGATACTTTAAAGTATCCACTGAAGTTCACTGAGATGTTTTAAGAAAAAAAGGGAAATATATTGCAAAAGGACGCATTTATTTTTCATATTTTTGAAAAAGACAATATTTAAAGTAATTAGTAAAAAAATGAAACTAACGGAGTCTGTTAATTGAAGTTCAGCAAAAGATGGACATTCATAGGGAGCGCAGCACGTTCCACAGCCCATATTTACATGATTTAGATTGCAGTGTAACAGTTCTACATTCATAATTTTTCTGAAACTCGTTTTACAGTACACAACCATTTCAATTAAGCTCTCCAATGTTCAAACGGCGACGTGACAATAACAGGATTCTCTTTGTTTACATTCTTTGTAATCCTAAACCAACCTTCTGGTGAATAAATAACTTGTGCTCGGTTTGTCGGTGTTTTTCAATCAGTCCAAAATCTCTAATTTACGACATAATTGAATGACCACTAACAAGGAAGAGGTGAGTTGTTTACGTTATGTATATCAAGGGTGGGTAAAACAGCCCCACTTCATTTCATTTTAAAAATATTTTCTATTTTTCGTCTGAAAACATAGCATTTCTGTTTCATTTTGTAAGATCACTCTTTCTTTTTATTTTGGGATTTGGGATTGAATGAACCCAAATCCCAAAAGTTTTTAAATATATTTTTATGATTACCGTACAATTTTTCACTGCATCTATTTTTACGGTTACAAGATAAGCCAATTTCACGCGGATTAATAATCCTCTTAGCTTTTTTCGCTGTTTATCCTTGTTCCGATTTATGTTGTCTTTTCCTTCCAACAAAGTCTTTGTGTTTTATTATTATTGATTTCGCTTGAAATAGCTCTTAAAGTAGACCACGCTTGAGAGTTAATCACGTTTTATACGCAGATTTGACAAAAAATATTTGGCTGCAACAACAACAACAACTCAGACTTTCTGTAAAAATATAGTTTACTAATGTTATAAAATGTTGAACCAATACCTATCAAAAAGTTAATTAAACCTCTGTTAATGAATAAGTAAATGGTGTTGGTACTTCACTGAATACTAACTGTGTACAAGAACTACTTACGATCTTTGATAGGGTACGTCTATTCCAACCACCCGCGAGAGTTTAAAGACTGTACCTAAAACTTCGTTAATCTTTTCTGTTGGATCTTGGCTAAATCGTCGACTATTTGTTCAGCTATCTTCGGCGGTCCTATTATTTGAGAAATTATTTGAAGGATTTAATTCGTTATTTAGAAAGTTATATTAACTCGATTTCAGTTCTAAAAGAACCTAATTAATTTTTGTAATTTTATTTTTTCAGTCCATTTTTGTGATCAGAAAACGATGACTGCCATCAAACATTAAAATTTATATTCTACTTATATGGTCACAAGGTTACTTTTAGGTCATTGAGGCACTTTGAATACGGAACATTAATAAAAAAATATGTACTATACAGATAATCTAAAATCGATGTCCGCATAGTGACTCTCACCGTTTATTATTTTTACTTTAGTGGTTAAAAAACTTTCATACAAAATTTCATAAAACCCCTAACCGTTGATATACATAGATTGGTTATTTTAATAGGTACAATTGTTTGTATTTATTTTCAGGGTAGCTTGTATGCAGATATTGAATTTCAGCAACCTGGGACAGTTGTATATGTTTACACGGTACAATCCAATGAATAAACAAATATATAGCCGCCACATTAATCATGCATCGCCATCACAGGAAAATATTGATTTTTTCTGTACTTGCCACGAGAGTAATTGGAAGAAAAGTGGAAGCAATAATTGGGGAATCGTAAATTATAGAGTTCTACTTATTTCGTAGCTTTCCTGAATTGAATATACTTCCTCCATATACAAAGTACACAAAAAACAAACGTTGTGTTGTATGTAGTTATGTGAGTATACATAGTGTAACTGAATAATGTTATTAAACTTCAGGAAGTGATTCTTTAACGAATTTTAAAGGTATTTTCTTTTGCGGTATATAATATGGTTTTGAGGTTCCGCCTTGGAGCTATGCCATTTCGAAAAGGGCGATATATTTCGGTTATATTTTACCTTCTCAAAACGTATAGACATCTGATAAAAAATATTTGGGATATAAGTCTAACCCATAACAAGGTTGGTTCAAAAAATGTTCAAAAAATACTGAGTCATTTATTGTTACTAAATAAACTTTTATAGTCATGTTAAATATTCAGATATAAAGGTTCAATACAAAATTGATACAAAAGTTACGGCGCGAGTTACTTTGCTTTGGACAGTCTAGGATTCGTTATAGTGGTTAGAATTACTTGGGAATACATTTAAATTATTCCTAACATTCACATCTTCTATGTGAACCTAAAAAATTTGAATAAAATTAATAATTGAAGAAGATACAATGTTTTAAAAAAAATGTTCTTATTTTGTAAGAAAATTTTGATGAATTACTTAACAATAAAGCACTTTTTTAAAATAAATTATAAAATTTTTTAGGTCAAATAGAAAACAACATCACTATTTCTATCTGAAACAAATTTCAAGAATCTTGGTCGAGTACTTTTTGAGATATCGTGTCCAAAAGTTGTAAAAATGTAGTTTTGAGGAAATTGCGTTTAAAGTTTCGAGTAGTAAAAACTGATTTTTTACAATTTCCAATGACTTACCTACTAGTCTGCAAATCTAGGACCATACAATAAACCTTCCTGTTCTTCATAAACTGAACTTTTCATCTCCAATTGTTCTTTTCGTGCATTTCGAACTTTGATAAATATCGATTCGTTACATCGCTTTTGCCGAATAATTCGGTGTTCATTCATTTTATCGGCGTATATTTTGGCTGGCTTGCCTGACTAAAATAGCACTATGTCTTTCATTAAATAGGCTAGCCGCAATAAAAGCAGAAATTTCGACTATTTTCAAGCCGGAATGTAGGTGCTTTGAGGTCAATCGCTAAACCGCCGAGTTAAAGCTTTTGTTAGCATTTAGTGCTGTATGGTAAACTTTATCCTTAAGATTACCCCACAAAAAACATCTAATGGAATTTACTATGCACTCGGCGGTTATAAGATCTCGATATTAACGGTATCTTTGCTTCAAAATTGAATGTATCTACACACTACCTTTACATAACAAATCTGTATTGTCAAGAGAATGAAGAGACCTGCATTTTGTTGTAAACACTAGAGTCTCTACAACGTACTTCTCCTCTTCCTCTTTCTCAAGATTTTGACACCATCACAATATTTCAGTGTTTAATATGGGATGTTATGTATATCAGCTATAGCAAAAACTGATTTACTGACGCCTTCATTTGCATCTTTGATTGCATTTGCAACATATTTAAGAAATTACTAGAGATATTTTATGGTGCGAAATCTTCAAATGATTCTTACATTAGAATTTGTTCAGGTTAATCAGCTACTGATTTTGTTGAGCACAATCTTAAGGGTAATTAAGATCTCTATTAAAGTAATTACATGTTAAAAGTACACTGATTCTACACTGAAAAGATGAATTGAGAAACTCCGTAATTTATGGAAAAAAATGTTAACCATAAACCATAAATTTATTTAACAATAAATTAGGATTGAGATATACCTAGATTTGCTCCAGCAATTTTATGTACATCATGAGTGATCATACCCAATATTGTGCCTATTCTGAAAACTCAGCTGATGGGCAAGTAACAGATTTTGTTTTAGTTTTATGTTCACCATTCAAGAATAGATTCATTGGCACCTATTACTCTTTTCTACAGAAGAACTTGACTTTAACTTCTTTAAATATTTGTGTAGAAATCGATTTTGATTTCACTTTTCTCCTTGTACCAACAGACTTTTCCACATGATTCAATAAATATATTAGAGTTTACTATTCTTAGTTGTATTTACTACCTTGAAAATGCTTTTACATCTTTTGATGTAAGATTGCGGTCGTGAGACCTTAAAAAGCTATATGTGTAATTAAGTTTAGAAGCATTTAGAATCGAAAGTATAGAAATTTCATTGTCATGGCAATAATTTTGTGGCGTTTTTCCGTTTCTGATTGCTGGTTTTTACAAGTAATATGGTTTGATTTTCAATAACCGTTAACGAGTATTTAATAATATTTCAGATTGTGAATATTTTCTTGAGTGCAAAAATAAACATTTATTTTTTAAAGAGTTATTTAAAAATTTCTTTGACAACTCAATATACCATAACATTATTGGTATCGTTATAGAGTAGTCTTTAATTAAAGGTGCTAATGTTGGAAAAAGAGAACCTTTACATTGTACAATGAACAAAGACACCCGAGGTCTTCATTTCTCGTCCTTTGAAGTCCTTGGACGTGCATGCACGCACACAACCTAATTGCAGCCGCCTCTAAACGGAGCTCGATGCGACGGCGACGACGCCCCGTTTCACATCCGTGTATATTTAAAAGTGAAATATTTCAATTTCTCGTTGCTTTTGTTACCGAGTCGGGTAGAAACTCTAACCCGGTTCCGCATTCGTTTCTTCGCGCTCATTAGCAATACAAAAGAAGGCCGTTGGTGGAGCCGGACTTTTAATTATAGCTCACTCGGTAGCATAGCGTTTCTCGTATGGGTACGTCCGACACTGAACTGGAAAGGTTGGGGGTTGGAAAAACGAGGATGGAAGGGCCGCTAATGCTAAGCAAACTTCGCCTTTGTGTTACCGGTTAAGATTGGGGGCACGTAAGCGACGTTGCTAGTACGATAGGGCCTCCCGTTGTGCCTATTAAATTTTTAACGTTTAATCCTAGGTACACGTCAAAAGTAAGGGTCTAAGTGGTAAAACAGATTTATTGCTCCGGTTTGCCGCTATACAAAATTCGCGAGCAAACCCGTTGGTTTACATTTTTATGGCCCCCGTTACCGTCACGTTAATACTGTTTCTCGTTAACCGCACTCTTTGTAAGCACCCCCATGCTATTCGCTGTTTTAAAAGGGATTTTACACAGATCAAAATTGATTAAAAAATGCAACACATCCTAATAAACTAAATGAAAATGTATAAAACAACACGAGCTTTTAGAAGCCTTTGTTAAAAAAAATAAGTGGGTAACATAAAATAGAAGACAGTATACTAATGTCACGTCCGGATCTGGAAGTCTGTGTAGGAAACACGTTTTACCTACTGGCAAATGCACTTCGCTGAAAATTATGTGCCACCGCAGTCAGGGGACGTATGCAAGTGCATTTCGTATACGTACCTAGTCAAAATGTGAGACTCGACGGTGGTTCGTACACGACCGGTTGCTCTAAATTTTCGATTTTCCTAGTTTGCTTGACTCGACAGACATTACGGAAGATTGGCAGTGCGGCATAAAAGAGAGAAGAAACGAGCATTGCGACATACTGTGATGTGAAATCGCGAGGCACACGTTTTAGTAAGATGGTCACAGACGACCATCCCTTAGAATCACTATGTTGAGTTAGGAAGTACGAGAATTCAAGGCGCTTAGCACTCCAGATCCAACGGTCGCGACCGTTCCATAACATCCGGGTGCGTTTTTAGGAGGCATAAAAGTGGGCAAAGTGTTCTGTTCTTTTCGCCGCGTTATAAAACGATCGCCAGGGGAAATATCAGCAAAGATTAAACCGTCGTTTCAACGTAACTACACTTTTCTTTAAATGTCCCATTAAATTTGAAAATATGACGAAGTAAAACATTAAAAACGCAAAACATTATAAAAATGTAAACATAAAAAAACAGATTTTTTTGTTATAAAATTAAACTTTTTATGAATTCAGTGATATAAAACTTTTCTTTTTTTCGCGCTTAAATGATACATTTGGTTCATCTGAGAATTAGTATTGGTGTACCAATCCAAAGCGCGCCTCCAAAGTAACAATTAATTCAATTTTAGTTATAGATATTGGTAAAAATTATTGGATAACTAGAAATGTTTCAAATTCAAGAAAGATATACCTTTTTATACATATTAACTAGATTTTTTTAATATAGCGTTATTTAAATTATAATTAATGATGATAGTTTATTGTATACTTTATTCCTTATAAGTTATATTAAAATAAATTAAAATAATAATTAATTTAAAATCAAAAATTAAATTTTAAAAATGCAAATACAATAATTTTAAATTTATTGATGTTCATTGTTTCTTCTTGTTTTATATCCTTTAAATTGCGTATATTGATGTTTCCGTATTATTTATTAATTTGGTCATTGCGGGATATTCCATTGGAATGGTTCTTAATAAATTATTCATTTCGGCAATTTATGAATAATTTTTATGATTTCCCATAAATTCATGCTCCTATCCGATCTTCTCGTTCATATCCCTCATTATTATTGTGTTAATATCATTTTTTGGGGATGAGTTGTACCCGTTTTATAACACTTTTAAATGGCGTCTTTTATTTCAGGCTCGTGTTCTTCCGTCGGGCAGTGTACGGTAATAATTATTATGTTAAAGAAACGCGACTCAGTTATACTTTATCTTATTTTGTTGTCTACTATGAACGCTACACCGAATTTTATCCGGCTTGTCTGCTTGCCAGTCTACAGCACAGTGTAAGCGTTAGTATCTCTCATTCTCATTTTGTGTTCTTTCATTCCATGTATCTATCTCCCACCTTTCTCTCGTTTGCCATTTCCGTCCAAATGTTCCACTGTGAGGCTTCATTTCAGGTTTCGTAACCATAAATTTTTTTTACCGGAATGGTTTGATGGCCCATTGATAAACTGCCTTTTTGGAAGGTCATTTCTTCCGCTCTTGACATGTCTCCAACTGTACTCTAAACTTTAATAAGTTCACAAACATTTTCTGACTGAGGTTCCTCCCCAGACAGAGTGAGAACCAAGCATCGTCTGTTGAATAACATCCTTCTGTGTCCTTTCGTTGCAGTCATACATATTTTTAAATTTTCTAAATGGTAAAACAATGAACTCGTCTATAATCCTCGTTTCAAGGTAGACCTGAAACGCAAGTTTTGCACAAAGTTGCAGTTGCACAAAGTAAATGAAGCAAATTGGTATTTACTTACTAATTTCGGTCCCATATGTACATTTCCAGAGCAGGGAAGAATGGGAGTGCGTATTTCAAAAGAGAATAAGTCAGCTGATTTTTAATTTAAAATAAATGCAATTACAAGAAAGTAAAGTTACATCTTATCTTTACTATTTAACAATGAAAAAGTGAAATTATGTTTTGACAAATAATGGGCGTGTTCACCAGGGAATGTTTACGTTGACAAAGGTCATCACGGTTTTGGTGAGCGGCAAATGTAAACATACAAATTTTATGTTTGATAAAAAGACGACTGTTTGTAAATGTTGACGGCTGGTGAACGTGTTCAATTAGGCAGATAACGTCCATTTTTTTAATGCACTTTCAAGGTTTACCGACGTAGGAGCTTTAGGTGTACAAATAAAAAATAACAAGAAGCTGTGAGATCAAGGTAATAATGAGGCACATCATCGACATGGGAAATTACATACCCATAGAAGTTGCAACCTATCTTGCTAGAACTAAACGGTTCTTATGTTAATTGACGATGATCAGGGTCGCAATTCTGGAACCAAAACTTTTTTCATCATGAATTTTACTATAATGACCTGTCTGTATAGATGCAGTTTTTTGCTACCCAATATCAGCAGCTCTATTTGTTCATAGAGTCGTTCAAATAAAAAATCTCATCAATCCCCATTATTACTACTAGTTCATTTTCATCAGCATAACATTCATTCAGCATTTGTATTCTTTCAGCGAGCTGTTGGCCTTGTACAAAATCTTCTTCATTGAGTTGTTGGATAACCATAAGTTTATAGGGGTAAAAGGGAAGATGGAAGTTGTGTGTCTCAGACAAAGCTGGGGGCTGGTATCGTTGTACTTACAGGGACGACCATGAGGTTTATGATTCATTACTGCTTCGGCATTCATTCGCGTGTAATGCCCGTCCAAACCCCCCCCCCCCATTCTGCCCCACCCTGTATGAATACGTCACCACCCCAAAATTTTACAAAACTATTGTAGATTTGCCTGTATAAATATATATAAATGGAAATCTCCTCAAGCAATAATAATGACATTTATAAATGAATCGCACGAACCTCGGTTTTTACTATTTTTGATCTCTTAGAAGCAAAGAACGTTTATATGGGTTTATATGGGTTATCATCTATTAGCTACGTCAATATATAACTAATAGATTAACGCATACAATGGTGAATTAAAGACTGATTGTCACTTGAAAAGAAAAAAATTCTAAGATTAGTCTCAAATATAGATCCAATTTGTCCAGAAATTTTATTGAAAGCCATTTGGACATACAAATGTTGAACCACAATTTTCCAATAAATAAAACATAATTAGGCAACATTGAATACTAAAGAAAAGTGCAATAATAGATAATTATTTGCGTAATAGAAAAAAGACATAACTGGGTACACATATGGTAGCAGATATCTGTTTGTTTAAAAGTAAATATAAAATAGCTAATGTGAAGCATATTATATAGCCATCATACATTTTCCTTAACCACAAAGTTGCTAGTCGACCTTGTATCTTACTTATTATTAATTAATTATTTGACATAGGCGGCTAACGAATTCTTCCCAGCAATTGTAACTCTTAGCCTCGGTAATAGTGCTGCGTCAGTAAACAGCTAATTGACCAACAATAGCTTGTGCAATGCATGGTAGGATTCGTGAATATTTAGAAGATGCCACAGGCGGTAGTCTTTGAAACCGTGGCAATAGTTTCAGAATGCTCATCAAGTTGAATCAATTGATAAAAGACAGAAATCTTATACTCATTGCTAATTAAAGGATAAAAAATTATTTTAAAGTTTCCATTTAAAGGATTAAATCAATCAACAAAGCAAGCAACAAAATTCTTTGTTGTTTTAAAATAAAAAGATTGGTAAGAAATACACGATTTTTTCATTCTTGGTTTCATTTAACGAGAGAATGGGGATTGGTTATTGAAGAGTCGATTCTTGCACCGCATAATACCAAGATTGTTTCGAACCCCGATCCCAAGAAACTACTGCAGATGGCAAGAACTGAAGATTGTTATACGCCGGGTAGAGGAAGGCGCTGGCTAACTTTCCAAAGTTGCATTTGCAATCGTGATCACGTACGCACATCTGACGCCGTATTTATGGAAAAGCGTTGACAAATCCAATATTGATGTTTTCTATAATTCAAAATAAACTTTAAGAAATCTTAAAAAGGCAATCCATAAACATAATTAAAAAAGAATAATTTTAAAAATAATTATATTAATAAGATTTCTTTTTTTGTAGGTTTACACCGAATATTTCTGTTATGGATTCAACATACATACAGTCCGTTGACGACGAAAAAGCTGTTGGATAAGGAGTGTGGGAATTTCATGCAGTTTCGGTAAGTGTTATACTTAGTGAAGATGTCCAGAAGTCCCAAAATCCTGAACTTCGGCGAGTGCACTTTCGCAGCATTTAAAATCCTTGCCGTTTCCGGTCCGCTAGTCTCGCGTTACGAACGTAAATTGTTTTGTACTTATCGGTAAAACTCGAGAACCGTCGCTTTAAGTTGTACTTTTGCACGGAACGCGGGAGACATCGCGCTTTATTAAGCACTAAATTCCTGATAATGGAATAATGGGAAGTTCTTTAACGCGGAAAATTGCGGTCCGTGTTTTTACTCCGGCTACCACGGTTAACGGAGTTCCTTTTTGTGTCCGCAGCGACGAAGTTTCGCACTAGATCGGGTGTCTCTTCTGTTTCGCTTCGAAGAAACTCACGATTAATTTTCCTTAATGTTGTAAGGAAGTTGGGAGAATTTATTGACCATAAATTTACTTGACTCAAAACTTTTCTATTAAAAAACACTTTTTCTTTTTATAGCTATTGAAAGACATTCTTAAAAGTACACTGGTTTATATACTGTGGTTATAACTTTTTATATATACATAGAAATTTGAGGAAAACGCATATGTATAGTGCGATTTAACCCCGGTATGAATTTCATTCAACAAGGTGATAAAACTTTATCCTCGTATTTATTATCTCCGGGTGCTGGGACTCGGTTCGACCGGTAGTTTATAGCTTTGGTGCTTCGAATGAAAACCGCGCGTCAAATATTCCGTGTTGTTAAAATGAGTCGTTCAATTACCGCTGGTAAATTGGTGATTCCAAACGAACCGTTACCGTGCGGAATGTGTTGGCCATTCAGTTTTGATAGATACCCTTCGCACTGCTTATCAACTGATTAAAGGCATTCCCATAAAGAAGTCTTCTACGTCCGTTCGTAATTCATAAACTGGTGTAATAAACAAGTGATGTTTGATCGTTAAAATTAAGTGCAGCGAAACTTGCAGTTCATGAATTACTAACGATCGTATTTCCTTTACTACAAAATTTCCTAACAAGTTCGAAGTTTGTACTTTTTTTTTAACTTTTTTCTTTTATTAGAGTCGATTGGTATATTCAAAGCGATGTAAACTTTTACAAGATGTAATGCTAAGTGGGGCAATATCGAAATGTAACATACATAGGTGAACGTTCGTACCAACAGAAGCCAGTCCTGTTACGCAGTTCAGTCAGCGAATTGGACTGGTAGAGAATTTTTTGCCAACCATTCCAGCAAGGCAAAGTAATGCGTTTATTTGATGTTTGCCTTTGGGTAGCGCTTCGTCGCTGGAAAATATTAAATTATCAGAGCAGAACGGTTCACTGGCTCAGCGCTCAAGCACTTTGACAAAATTCCAAATATTTTTGAACCTCGTAAACGATTATTTACTCACCGGATGAATTAATTTTTTACGGTAAACGTAAATACGAAAATTTAAATATTAAAGAGATAACCATGAACACTAGTAATAACTATTATTATAGTATTGCCTTTTCAATTAGTTCTTCATATTAAATCTTGATTAAAAAAATGTTTTGTTCGAGTAATTCTCCTCGGAAATAACATTGTAATTACTTTAGTCGTTGAAAAAGCTCTGTGTATTTAATTAATGATAAACAAGCTATTTTGAAAAGAAAAATGTCAAACGTAAAACGTTTGAAAACAAAACACGATTTTGCTTTTCCGTAACACATGTTTGTGGAGAACTTTTCTCTTCTGCGTAATATCTCTATCGACTTTTTCTATATAGGTTGCTTTTGTTTAGTATCTGGCTCCTTGCTTCCACACCGGCGAGTTGTTCGTTACTTTTCACCTGATATCGACCGGGGAAGGAACCAGTAAATGGTTTCTGCACTCAAATGAGATCTCAGTGCTGGGTAAGAGCGGGTAGTTTAGAAGTGCATTAACCTGTCAAACTTGCTGCTGCGCCCAAGTAAACCGTTAGAAAAGGGAGGACTGAATTATATATAGACTACGCGTCCGGAAGTGTCACGTTCATGTACATACTAAATGAGGAATAGAACGTGCCCCCGAAAGAAAGATCGGAGTTTGTGCCCATCACGTCACTCAAATATGTAGTGACTGTTTCAGTGAATCTACATCACAAAATATACTTAAATATTTAATATCAGACTGTAATTTTAAAATTTATATTGTATCTTTTACCACATACAATATTTCATAAATTGCCGCTTTTTGTCAACACCAAGTTACAATTTAAATTTTTTTTATGTTCCCATTAATGTAACAATTTTAGACCTCACATTGTCGTTATTTTTTTTATACATAGTTGTTTTAAAAAAGATCCCATATCCATTTTAAACAATGAAATTGGTAGTAAAAATTACCAAACCCATGTTTAAAACAAACATAAAATTCCTATAGGTACTATAAAACTTAAAGGTACTTGATTAAGGATTTATAGCCTTTAATCATCATTAAACATTTACGTGAAGTCGTTTAGTCCTAAAAATAAAAGTTTAAATCTCGGAAATTGTCGAAAGTTATTTAAAACTTAAACAACTGTTTTAAACAACTAACTTATTTTTTTAATCATCTATTAAATCTTTAAATCCATACAAAAAACATCGTTTATGCTCGAATTAATACCAAGATATTGAATGTATTTGAAAAACCTAAGAAAATCGATACAGTGTTAAGGCCTCTATCTATAGCTAACAACAACGTAAGCATTGCAGTGCTGCATCCACCCTCTCCCGAATTTCTGAGTCCTCAAGGTATAGTAGGTCAACTATGTGGGTGAACTAGATAGTAGGTTATCCCACTTCATTTGCTGAATCAGTTACCTTTTCATAACTTTATCGAGAGTTTTCAACAAAGTTCACTTAGATTGTTCAGTTTTGGTAAGGGAATTGCAAAGAAGCGTTTATACTATTATGGACAAACACTTTCCGTCAATTAGTAGATGATTCAAGAAACCTTCTTTAAGTAGATGAGGGTAAATCATAATAATCACAATAGAAGTGGGAATCCTTCAATAATCTTAATAAAGATACTGTAATAATAAAGAATCTCTTATTTTATATCGCAGTAATCTCAGTGCAAAGATTTTCTTTGTGGCTTTTAAATAGTATATCATTTATAAATAAGAGCTTTAGACTGCATCAAAATAAAACAATAAGTTACGCAAATATCTGTTACCTCTGTAGTCACTCCTGCAATTGAAGAGAATGTTACAAAAAATCATCTGGGTCGTTATGTAACAAACATTTTATCTGACCATGGAATGAAGGAAGGAGTTATTAGAAAATCCGTGAGTTCCGCGCAAGAATAACGGTTTTGCCAATGATGCCTAAACGATGACTAAATGGTGTTCTCTGTACGTACTGTATTTTATTTCTCCCTTTGACGAGAACTGTAAGAGAAGTGTTAGGTTTGTTTATAATCAGAGAATTCACGAAATTTAATAATATGCAGAAAGATTCAGTCAACAAATGATGGGAAGAAGCAAATACTGGCAGCAATTATTTTCTGTACTGTATTCTGTGAGTCCCACTATATGGCTAATTTATGAGTTGAATGTGGTGATATAATATTAAAGAGTCATCTGGATCAATATCTTATTTACACGTCAGCAAATACACAAAACCAAATGATAAATAGATGTGCTGAAGTTATTAGGGAGAATGTAATAAATGTTATGTTACACAGTCTTAGGCGATGGAACAGCCGATATTTCGGGGAAGGAACATTTAATGAAAATTTTCGAGAGGAATTTGCAGGTTATGTGGAGCACAAGATACCTCATTAATTATCACTGCAAACGACAATTTTTTTGGTCAGCTACAATTTTTTACCAGGAAATTGTGTAGGATTTGATTTTGATTGCTGTGCTATAATGGCCGGTAAAGAGGATGAAGTACAAGCGATTTTAAGAAAAAAGTACATAAATCCTGTTGTTAAAGCCACAAACTATGTTGCAGAAATTAGAAACACTATTGGCACGGCGAAGGTTGTTATAAACTTTTTTAGGAAATCCATTATTCGTAGTTAGTTCCTTCACGACTGTGTGAGACTGGATGGTCTAAAAAATACAAAAGTATTCGATTATTTACACAAAACCTCCCTGAGATTGTCAAAACATTTGGGAAACTACACGATGCGACGAGTAAATCTACTTACCAGTTGCAATCGGTCATTACCAAATCCTCGTTGTTGCTCTAACTGTAATAGTAAAATATTCGGCTTTACTTGAGCCAGTAGTTAATGCGTTGCCAGCAAAAAATATTGATCTTTTACGTATTATAGAAAAACCGTGAAAACGGCGACCTAGTTACTGCTGAAATAATTGAAAAGCGCAAGAGCTTGCAATGGAATTGGAAATAAACATTTATCAGACTGTGATAATGACTAAAACTAGAAAGAAAGAAATGTTTATTAATTATACCATATTTAGATTCGGTTATTACATCCTTAAATATTCGATTTTCCCAAGACAATACGTCCAGTTTGTGCCCTAACAAAACTACATCCCCTGTACAAGCTTAACATGGAGCAGTCATTTAATATATAGTATACAACTTGTTTTACAACTATAGATCTTGTGAAAAAGCAAAACAATCACTGAAGAGAAGTTAAGTGGTACTGATAATTGATAATCTTCTCAGTGAAATCGATATTTTTTACCCCATCGTAAGGCAGTTACACTACTCTATGGCTATTGTGAAACGATCATTCAATGAATACACTTCGAAGAGTAAAGAGTTGACGGGATTGTGTTTAATGAGTGTACACGAAGATTTAGTTAAAGCAAATCGGGAGCAATTCGAAAAACTTATTTCAAGAAATAAGTAATAATTTATACTTTTATATAGTCCATATTTAAGTACAGGTTAACGTAACACTCTCGTGTTAAATGAAGAAAACTATATACACGCAAAACGTCATCAAAAGCTAATTAAGAATTTTCTCTTATATTTAGACACATGCTAACGTGTAACCAAATCAAAAAGATTATCTGCACGTTAGAACCCCAATTAAATGTTTTAACGTGCCCGCTGTCTATGTTATTAACTAGAATTATTTCAAGTTCGTGTTTCATAATGATTTATTTATTGTGTTTATTATTTGAGTATAGTTGATTGTCATCAATATAAAAGTTGTAATAAATTTTGTAGTGGTGGTTGCGTTTTTTATCATCCAACATTGAAAGATTGTTGAGATTGTTCGAACAAATATTTCCTATTGAATTTGAACAATCTGTTAGGGAAGTGTGAAGTAACAGCAATTGTGGGAAATTTCAATATCATTTCTCAGTAAGCGAAAACAATATCTGCAATACAATTGCACAGTTCCAGTTAAAATTTATACATACTATAACTGTATTCTGTTTTACCCGATTATGTAATTTAATTCTGATGAAAATAAATGTCGTGGGATATGTTGTTTAAAACCGAACCGCTCTCAAAGTAGCAGCAATGCATCTTATCAGTAGTAGTTGTAATCTTATCGGTTTTTAGATGATCTTGTTTCATTTTCAGAAAATCAAATCTTACAAAGGTTCACTTAAAATATAAGATGAAAGACTCTCGACATTCCACTTATTATTAAACCGCCAATAAACGCTTTCTACTATCGGCGCCAAATGTCAAGTCCCCTCACTTTAGAGATCGATATCTTCGGATCCACTCGGTGAAAAAAATTGCGCTAAAGTTTGTTGAAATCACTGAACATTTCTACCTAACACATGCGAATTTGAAAATTTACTGGTACATGGTTTTCTTTTTATCGCGCGTTAAATGAAAAAAGCACCCGATCTTTTAAGATGACGGCAGCTTTACGATTTTTTTTTCTCAAAAACTATCTGAGAAAAAAATTTCAATTCAAAGTTTTAACCAATAACTTTGAATAGAATTTTTTTTATCATATATGTTTTAAAACAGACAACGGTCAAAAGAACCAAATAAAGATTTGGTGAAATATTTGATGTTAAAAGTGAACAAATATGAAAAACAGAAACAATTTTGTACATTTTTTTGGTTGTAAATGTGCGTTATCGTTAAGTGTTACTAAAATAGTTAACACAATGAATATTTGATAGTCAACATTTTTTTCTCTCCTTACAGTTAGAAAAAAAATTCGCTAATTTATCTAATACACATTTTTTTCTTTACTACACAATTATCCGTACACTTTTCTTATTATATATTATTCAGTCTTGGTCCTAAAAAACTCAAAATTATAACAAGCAATGAAATAAAGTAAATTATAATCAATACATTATAGTAGCATAAATTCGAAATTTGAATACGAGTAAATTTGTATGACAGAAATCATTACAATACGACACATCAATGACTTATTTACGCGAATTTCACGAAATGTTGTTGCATAATTTAGTTAGGTGGTTATAGGTGCATAAATATATATTATTGTTGTTTGTGGTTACAGGTGCAGTAATTGAGATTTATTGTGATGTAAATGTAACTGCGTGTTTTGAATTTGTACCGTTTCGTTTATTCAATTATTATCGATTTTTACAACGTTAATTATTCACTTATACACGCTGTGCGTGAGACAATAGTAGTTTTTCAACAAATGAAACAATTATTGATTCTAGTTTTGCACAGGTACGAAAAAAACAGCATTTAATATTATGATCAATATCGCAAAACACACAAGTCCCATTTAAAACCAACAAACAGTTTCTTTTTTTGATATTCATTTGAATACATTTTATCTCCATTAATATCAGAATATGATTGAGATAATATCATCACACTAATTTAGATATTATCATTGACAGATTTATGATGATCGTATTTACACTTTATGCTATTATGATAATACGATGTTAATTAGTTAATTAGAATAAGATTTAGTTTGCGCATTTAGATAACTCAATTAATTCAAAGAATTAGCATATTTATTTTTAATGAAAAGAATTATGTTTTTCATTAAGATATTATCATTATTATGTGCAATACGTTCTATATTTAGTTTTCCACGCCAACTTCCCAGCTAAACTACCGCACTTATTCCATTTTCTGATTGCTGTTCATACAGAGACATCAATACCACTTTAACTAATGAAACATTGCCCGTAATTGAAGGTACCATTTCTATCCGCCGTTATTACTTACACCAGTTATTTATGAAGTGTAATTTCAGTCCAAATGATGTTTTTATTAACTACCATAAAACGAAGAGATATGTTGTTTTCGTCAGGTAGGCGCTGTCTCAGAAAAGATTTAAGTAGTCGAAAAATACCACAGTCCTTTATTTCAATGGAACACGCCAAGCCATCACCAACGTCTCAATTTTCCAATGAACGCTCAACGGCACCGCTTCGGTCGCTCGCACGGTCATAAAAAGAAACGTAAAACGCCGCTCGAAAAGAAAAAAACCTGCGGAAAGCGGAAAAACCCGAGAATCGCAAAGCGAGGGGAAAGTTTGCACAGCGTTTCGTGATAACGGCACAGGCTGTTTACCGGCTATAATTCTGTTTGTTAGGTGATGCGATGGAAGCATGAAAGGGAAGTTACCATTACAAATGAAGCAGCACGTACTGTAGATTGGAGAAAATTGAATTTGTGGCAAATGTTGATCATGTTAAAGAACAACCTGTCCCCTTTTGTTTATAAATTATTTTAGAGTGGAGCAACAAATTGTAATAAGACTTGAAACTAACGATAAAGTCCGTTATATGAAATTTTTTTAATTTACACATTAAATTGTTTGAATTAATAATCTTAATGCACACAAATTCGGACAGTTATCCATACCATTGCGTTAAGTTTACGTGGCTATATTCTAAGGACGTTATAATCTAAAAGGATTGCTACATCCCGGAAACAGGTGCACAGCTTGAAGGTCCGTTTGTGACGTCACGTATGGGTAGGCAACTATCTCACACTTTGAATTAGCAAATGATTAATTTATTCTATTTGTGTTTTGTTTGAGATTTAAGGTTCATAATATAAAATAAAGACTTTGATCAAGTTTAGCCGTGCGTCTCTTTAGACGGCTAAACCCGAATGTTTATAAAATTTACAACAATCTAGCGCTAACTAACAATTAAAATTAGAACTAACACTTGCATTAGAACTAACACTAGACTTAGAACTAGAAACTTTCGTAAAAGTAACAAATTGAAGAAATCAATATTTAAAGATGATGATACAAACATTTTTCGTACAAATAAAAACTTACAATATAAAAAAATCATAATATAAAAGATTCTTACCGTTCAAATGTCAATAAATATTTAAAGGAGTACCAAATATATACCAGTATTCTTACAGTGGTGCCTGATGACGGTTTTATTATTTACAACAATGTTTTATACAACAATGTAGCGCTGATTAACAATTAAAACTAGATCTAACACTAGACCTAGAACTAGAAATGTCGTGCGTCTCTTAAGATGGTTAAACCCAAACATTTCTAGTTCTATGTCTAGTGTTAATTCTAGTTTTAGTAGGTCAAGTACGGTACGACTTCCTTTTCTATATGCCCACTCCACGAACAAACGTATATGGTAACTCACATATTCTGAGGATGGAAAGAACCGCGGATCGGGTGAGATGCGACCTTTTTTCGAGTAGCCCACGAAATATTAAGTTTACTGTGAAGTCATGTTTATAAACATGTTTATAGTAATTAAATAAATAGAATAATTTAATAATGTTAATTTAAAATAATAACTTATTAGTTTTATGATTCACGTGATATTTGTAATTACATTAAATATTACTTTAAAGGTTTCGTATACAGGATGGTCCATTTAACGTGAGACAAGCGATTATCTGGAAAACAGTTCATTTTGACAACATTTTTTGACCTTGACCCTATTTTCAAGGTCATATGCAGGTCACGATCAATTTTTTAAATAGCACCCTATTTTTTTGATTGCAAAATCTGAATCTATGCATAAAAATAAAATAATTAAAAAAAAAATAATAAAATTACCGTGTGGTAAACAACTTTTTTATTGAAATAGTTTTAAATATTGTTTATTTATAAAATTATTATGAACTATACTATTAATCAACAAGTATAAAATTTATAATAAATTTTCAAATATTTCCCCACCCACTTCAATACATTTATTAACCCTTCTACTAAAACTTTCTTTACATCTTAAAAGGTTTTTTTGGCTACTATTTCTGCATGTATTTCTTATTCGCTCTTTCATGTTTTCTGGCGTAGTCGGTACTTCGCGATAAACATTACCCTTAAGGACGCCCACAAACAAAATCAAGAGGTGTTAAATCAGGTGATATGGCAGGCCAGGTAATTGGACATCCCCTTCCAATCCATCGCCCAGCATAATCCCGATCTAAAGCTTCACGTGCAATATGTGAAAAATATGCTGCACACTCATCATTTAGCAGCCACATATTTTCTCTCTTTCTTCCCTGCTCAAATCTACAAGTAACGTTGGTAAGACATCATCTAAAAAATAAAGTATGAACCGATCAATTTATCACCAATTATGCCACACCAAACATTAACCGACCAAGGTCGTTGATGTTCTACTTCACGCAACCATCTCGGACTTTCAACGCTCGAATAGTGCATGTTATGTCTATTGACTTGTCCTTTGTTTGTAAAAGTAGACTCATCAGAGAATAGCACGTTACCAAAGAAATTGACGTCTAACCGCATTCATTCTTGTGCCCATTGACAAAATATTAATCGATTTTCAAAATCACCTCTATAAAGCTGTTGATGCAATGAAATGTGGTATGGGTGATACTTGTTGCGCTTTAATATTCTTAAAATGCTGGTCTTCATGGATTTACCTCAACGCTAGCTAATACCGCAATTTCCTTTTCTTCCGTAGTTACAGTTGCTCGCCGAGTTCTTTTTTTTGATTCCACATTTCCACTGTTAGTGAAATCATTCACAACTCTGTAAAAGGTACTTCTCGAAGGTGTATTTCGACCAGGAAAACGTTCTCGATACAAAGCTATCAGCAACTTTTCCATAAATAAAAATCATATCAACTTTTTCTGCCATACTTAGAGTATCCATGATTTAAAGACTTAGTTTAAACACTTTGCCTTAATGTAAAACGATGGAATGAATTCAGAATTTGTTGTTTTTTTTGCAAATTTAGTTTTACCTGTTACATTTTAAAACAATTCAACCAATTAAGTCTCTGAAAGCGATATTCTGAAAATGCCGACATAAGCAGTTCTACGAACTCTTGTTTTTTATGCGTTATTCTATTATCAAATTGACAAAGGCGGAGAAATGACGGAACCTTTTAGAGCTCTTTCCAAAGGTATTTCCGACGAGTCAGGTCACCCGATATACCTCTTCTGGATTTTTTTTTGTTGAGCATTCTTAAATAGTATTCTAAGAATTCAGAACTAAAGATAATGTATAGATTTTGCAATCAAAAATATACGGTGCTATTTAAAAAATTGGTCGTGACTTTCATATGACCTTGAAAATAAGGTCAAGGACAAAATGTTATCGTCATATGGTTTCCCCTTTGCACAGAACAACTTTCATTTGGTTCATTTTTATGTAAAATAAACCGTTTTCTGTATAACTAATTATGTGGTGCAACTTTATTGGGTTTCTCCTGTTGTTGCTCCCCGATATAAATAAATAAAAAAATAAAATAAAACTATAACTAGCACTATACCTAGTACTAGCAATATTCGGGTTTAGCCGTCTTAAGAGATGCACAGGTAAACCGAAATGTTTCTAGTTCTATGACTAGTGTTAGTTCTAGTTTTAGTTCAATAAAAATGTACAACAATCTAATGCCGAATAATAACTAAAACTAGAACTAACAATAGCATTAGAACTAACACTAGACTTAGAACTAGAAACATTCGGGTTTACTCGTCTTAACAAACGTACGACCCAAATGTTAAAATTTTTTTACCGTCAGTTATCGGAATAGATATAAAAATATGATCCAATTACTCTCTGGAAAAATATGACTCAAGTCCCATTTCAAGTAGAAGGTTCATTGCCTTTTGATTTCTTGAAAAGTCTTCCATCATATCAAGAGAAATAAGTTGGATCGTTCGGTTGGAAAAAGACCCTTTAAAGTGTGGTGTCAAGTCGGTTTCCAAGCTTGTAACATCGGTGTCGGCGTGGGTGATTTAAGTTTTGGGAGGTTTCGATCCCGTACGGGGGCGTGGGTCCCGTACGTGCAATTGTCTGGTTTCATGCGAAACTGTCATAAATTACCGCCGGGGTGCAGATGGTTATCGGCGAACCGCTGAATACGCGCCGCACCGGCCCGTTCGGAAAATTAACCCGGAACGCCCGGGCCGACGCTATCACGGAACGCTCCGAAAACTTTTCTTTCACGCTTCCGTGTTTCAGCTACTCGTTTCTTTTTTTCTGACCCCCGCTTTTTTCCTTCGTTTGTTGTTGACCTCGCACCGCAGCGGTCACTGTAAAATTAAACTTAGGGACGGAAACATAAATCTCACTTCCCGTTTGGAAAGGCCAACGCATACCACAGAAATAAATTTAAATGCTAATAGGATATTTTTAAAATAAACTCAGGTATGCAAACAAAATGATGAATAAAGGTGATGACAGTGAACTTATAAATTAATTATAAACCATTAGTACTTTAGAGTTGTAATCAAGTTTACAGCGTCACCTTCAAGGAACGATATAGCCATCGAAAGCGATGGAGTGTTTTCGTCTTAGGCATATTTATAGTTATTTTACGAGTACATCGTTAGAAATACCTCCCTTTATTACCTCGTATAAAATGACGTTTACGACCTAACAAAAAAAAAACAAAAATAAAACACGCTACATAAATATAATTTTTTTATATAACCCAAAATATCTGTTTTTATCGAAAAAATATTTCAAACGAAAAACATGATAATAGCTGTAAAGCTCTTCTAGACGCTACGTGATGAATTTCCCCATAAAATCCAATAAATCATCCCTTGCGAGTGACTTGCCAAGCTCACGAGCGTCACGATTGTGAACTGATGGCGTTAAAAGGCTGGTTCGTAGGTCAGATTCAAAATATACGACATCAACTACTTCGTCAAACTACGGCAACGGATGCCGTAAAAAGGCTGCAAAGGGGCTCTCGTTACGATAACGCATTCTGCTATCGACTTACACGCCGCACTACGAGATTTCGTGCTAGATTATAACGTGGAACCTATGGAACGCTAGGTTTTATCCGTCGAATCGGTTATTGCCACGCACTTAAAAAAACAACATCTATTATCGACACGTAAACAAAAAATTTGTACCACATCTTATAGTCGAGTTGAATCTGTTTGATATTAGATATTGGTGAATAATTAATATTTATGGATTAATGCGGAAAAATTTTATGCATTTTTAATGATTGCGTGCGATTTATATCGGGGTAGCTGAATATTATAAATTAATTGAAACCATTCAAGTTTTTGCATCAAAACACGTTTATTTATAATTTATGAATTAACATTATCAATTTTACTTGCTCGCATATAGGATAAATAGAAGATAGGATAGATAAAGAGAAAATATTGTAAAAGTTGAGTGTAAACCACTTAACTTAATTCGTTTGTGATCCAAGATAACGTAGAGAGGAGAAGCCTCTTACTGGTTACCTAGAATCTAATCACGAAGCATCTAAAGTGTTCTTTAGGAAAACTGTAGAGAAGCAGTTACTCAGTTTTATGAATAAATTCAAGAATGTTGCTCTTTAATAAATTATTTCTTCTTTGCATCTACCAAAATGGCATATCTAATGTACTTTATACATATATTAAAGTATATGTATAGTTAAATGTCATCTTTGAAGTTACAGGATCTTAATCTGAATTGATTTCCCACAAAAATTGTGTTATTGATTTTGTTCCGGCGCATCCACCATTTTTTATTATTCCATTTCATTCTTATCTACTTTTTATATATTTATAGATGGTATTATAATATAAAATTACTTAAATAATAGATCGAAAGATATTATATACAGTCATATTTTATAAAAGAAGTATCTAAAAATATACCATTTCAATATGTACATAAAATAGAGTGTGTTAAATATATGAAAGTGTTGTTTTTGATTGATGTTTACCTGTTGTGAAAGTAGTTTCCGTACTAATTGTTAGTGGTAGTAACATTTGAACAGAATTGCAGCAATTATGAATTGACAATTAACACTTTACATATTGCACATTCTCAATTTATCGTCATTAGGATTTTAATAGAAATGTAGTTATCTCCAAAATTAATTACTTAAAATATGTTCGTACAATAAATTAGAACGTATAACTGCAGTGTATTTGCGAAGGGTTAATTGTTATAAATTTATTTTCACGTTACTTATAACTGATGTTACATAATACATATACAAAATGACTAACAAATTGAACTATCAACAAAATATATCGTTGCTCTCTTAGTATACAATAGTTCGTACAACAAGAGAGCACTCTCTATACTATACTCTCTATATAATAGGTTTATATTGTTATGTATAATTTTATTACACAAATTTAACTAATATTGTCAATAATCAAACTAATATACCTTTTAATGATATTAACTCCCAATATATTAACATGATCTTGCTTAATGTTAATCTTACTCTGTTTTTTTCCTATCTGTACTGGTTTTTGCTGAAGAAATTAAAGATTTGATACTGCCATTTGTTTTAGTGTGCGTTGCGATAATGAATATTGTAATGGATTGTAAAACGAATAATTCTATACCTAGTCTTCCTTGAATGGTTTTTGTGACTTTTTCCAGTGTATAAATATATTGGTCACTTAATCATAAAAACTTTTGCATGTTTTAATAAATATTTAGTAGACCTCTCCTTTAACCAGACCAAATCAGCTACACGTCGAAATGCATTGAAGTCTTCCATAATCTTCTGCAAAAAATATATGTAAGTGAAGTAGAATGAAATTGAAGCAAATTCATTGTTTTTTGAAACTGGGTTAAAGGTGTATTTTAAGTCCTTTTTAACTATCCTAAGAAACTAATTCATTTGGTTGCCAGCAGAATGTTAGTTTATTTTAATAAGGAATTTCTTGAAAAATTTTTAATAAATGAAGTTGGCCAAGTTCAGATGCGATGAGATTCTGGAATAAAGTGCACTAAGTCACAGCATAGATTCCCAAAACATTTTTTATCCCCTGAGAAAATATTGAAATTTAAAAAGTTTACTTGCAAAAGTGCGATTACGATAAAAGAGCAACTTTTAAAAAATATTTCTTGAGTGTATTTAGAGGAGTTAAAAGATGATTTATACCAAATTAATACTAAAATTATATAGCTTCACTATAGCTTTTTTGCAAAAAGGAAATCTAGTTAATTAAAAATAGGATTGGAAAGCTATACCCGAACTTTGTGATGAAAGTTGTTGTTCTACAACATATCTAAATGTATTGTAATGAAAATGTGTTAACCATAATCCGAACAAGATTTTGCTAGCCTGAGAAATTTTGAAAAATTCAATAACAATGACCGAATAATTACAAGAAAATTGTTTTCAAATACCAAACTCACTGACATACTAATAAATTTATTGCATAACACCAAGGAGCGTGTAGATTTAGAATTAGGTGATCCGGATCATGAGGTTACGGACAACAAATCGTGTCTTATTTCCATATTTATGAACTTTCTCTACGTAAACGATGTTGCAGTACAAGTCACGCGGATCAATTTGAACCCAAATTGGAATAAAGATAAATATATAAGCAGAGAAAATGGAGAGTACTTTTACTAGATTAATCTGTGCAGTAGCTGATTTATCCCAGTTCGTTCGCGTATTCAAGACGACTATCTCGTAACTTAACACAGCAAAAAAATGTGATATAATTGCAGACAAATCTTAAATCAAAAATAGTATAAAACTCTTTTTATTTGAACTTGTAGCTATTTAAAACTTTGAATCTGGTGAAAACGGATTAATCGTGATAACTCACTTTAATAGTGAACTTTTAACGTGAAAATCATGTAGTAGCATTGTGATGGAATACTGGCAATATCTGCCTTGTTTCTTTCCAAGTTGGGCTATCTTTTATCAAAATGTATGAAATTTTCTTTCATACTGTTTCATGATAAGGTACCTTATATGTTACACATAATGTCCTAAGTTGTATAGCCTTTCAATGGGGTATGCGTGTCCAGCTTAGTTCTAAGTTGGCACCTAAGTTATTTCATATGCTACCCAGCAATCACATCAAATCAGTATAACTATCTTTCATTTTTACATGTTGTACATCACCGCTTTTACATATATTCATGATCAATACCCATTAATGGGTAACCTTGAGCTAGATACTATGACTACAAAGACTAGTATGATGTGATTTGGTTCTCTAAGTATGCTGATAGGTCGCCAGTACTTATATTAATTAAATGGTAAATAACCTACTTGTAGTGTATCTCAATAGATCACTTAGTTTACTCTAAGTATGGATAAATTTTTATTTGCAACCGTAATCTTATGCCTCCACAACAAGTTATACAATATTTTTTTAGGTTTAGAGGGAATATATTGCCTGAAGTTACTAAGTTCTATTCGGGCGTTCATTTATATTTAAACAGATCATTAAACAATCATGGTACTAATCTGACGTTACATCTCCTACCAATATCTCTTTGATTGCGCTCGATCACTGATTTAATCGGATTTGTATATGTGGATGTCATAGTTAAGGTAACTTTAAATTACAAACGACCTATAAATATTACCGATAAAAGAATTTGATTACTAATCTAAGTTGGTCTAAGTGTAGCACATCACAAAATTACCATATTGGTATAAAAATACCCGTATCAATATTAAATAGGTTAACTATTCCATGAATAAATTTATTGCCAAAAACTCTGTATCACTCTTCTCTATAAATAAAATAAATACAGAAAGCAGAGTGTATTTCAGTATCCACTACGGAAAACACGTGGTTATTTTATCATGTGTGATTAATATATGATTTCTATAAATAAAATCTAAAAGTTCGATGGACAATAACTTATTTATATTGTTAAAGTGATATTTTTGCTGTTAAGATACAAAAACATACATAAATGATATTATCGGTTGGCTACACTACACGAATAGTAAAATTTATTTGAGTTGACAGATTAAACGGATAGAAAATTAGTGATGACAAGCGGATGATTTGACAAATAGGCTTCAACTATGTGAGGAACACTGTTATCTGTACGCATGTTTGACGTTGCGATGTTGACGTTAGCGGGATTTTGCAGTCGGGACACCGGGTATTACCGATACCTAATCTGTTTGTTGTTATTGAGTGGGTATGTTAATGCAGCTTCCACAGTCCTTGGCACAAACTATTGTTCCACGTATTGTACGGTAATAGGTTTAGAATGCACCAGTCGGTCTGTTGGACTTGGGACTCACCGTTAACTATTCACGCGTTCAGGACCTTGGATAATTGAAACGGAATCGTACATAATGGGTGACGTGTGGCCGTATTAAGTTTAATTAAACTGACTACGGGGGACCTGGGATCGCAGTAGTCGTAGACGGGCATTCTAGAGAAGCGGTCAAACGTTCAAAGGGTAATAGTGTCAAGAACGGTGCCAAACGATGCCGACGTTTGCGTCGCGGAACCAGCCGGCTGCTTGCTTGGGTTAATATTTGACGACGTCCTTTTGTGGCCAAGCTATTTAATTTGCCCCCTACATTTGTTGGCCACAAAATAAATACCTACGGCTACTTGAACAAAGTGAATAGAATAAAATTTTAATGACGAACAAAATGAAATATTCATATACGTAAATCAAGCGTTGTTAAAATAAAAGGGCTATTAAAGAAATACGACTTTATGACTAAAAAACGAAATCCAACCTAAATAGTTTTGTAAAAGCGCCATTAACACGGAGGGTACGGCGACCCCATCGTCGAAGGCTATTTTCTGGACGGCCTCCCCTATTACCATTTCCTATACGGCCACCAAAACGTATGATTTCGCACGCACGCTTTGCAAATTAATATAATTTCCCTATTTTTATGGAAATTGCCTTTTAAGTATACACCTCTATTACAGAGCGGATCGTGTTCGTAAAACACAAAAAGCGGATGTATAAATTGCTTCGGGCGGCGGTACTACGCTCACTTTGGCCCTGTTTGAATTACACTATATTATCGGGATTTTAGAAAGCCCATATCCGATAACATCGTGCAGATTATGCGAAACGACATATTTTGAGATTAGCAGAAATTTTAATGGGAAAGTTAAATCACATAAACGCGATTATAACTAACTAATTAAAAGATTAAAATTTTTAAACGAATGAATATTTATTTAAAAAGGTAACATGTTTCATATTTTGTAAAAACTAACACGTTCACCTTTATTTTAAAATACTTAAATGAAATATTCACGGTTTTGGATATAATGGGAAAAATATGTTAAATATGTGATAATTGTCCTTACCACGCAAGGGCATTAAAAACGTTGAGAGTATCGATTCACTTTTTTAGTTTATAATGTAAGTATAATCCCAAATATAAAGAAACAAACTTGGAACTTAATATATGCTAAATCCATAGATTTTAACAATTATAACAATATCATAGTTTATTTATTAACATTTTAATCTAATAATTGATTTTGAGCTATATACGTTTGTTTCCGCTTTACAAGGCCGGTTTACGTTAAGTTTTTATTTTTGTTTCTACCTTTATTTTTCGCCCGCTAGTTGGATCACCCTCGTCTTGTTTGTTTGCATTGAAAGTTTCCACAACGGACCCCTAGAGTAAAGATCGTTTTCCCTTTCTTTTCATTTTTATTTGTTCATAATAACTTAACCATAACATATTACATATAAACAATTGAAAAAGGGGCCGTAAGAACTGATCGAAAATCGTTCTTTTCGTAGACCTATACTTTTTAGTCTCTTACTCCTCAGATATGAGGGGCGGATTTGGTATTTTTTATTATTATATTGACCATATCCGATGAGCCAAATCATAGACATTTCAACCATGGATAGCCTCCATGGTTGCCTAGAGTTTCATTACAAGCATTTAGTTATAACATCATGTATACTAATGAGTTCGTAATAAACCAAAATCTACACATAATGCAACCAAAACTGCAAATACAAACCAAAATTAATTATCTTAAACTAATCATTGTGAACCATTGATGAATTAAACAAAATCAACTTCTATTAAAACACAACTTTGTTGATATGACTTTCCATATCGTTTGTCTTTGCAGAATACTAAAGGTGTTGAATATTGTGCCTCGTTTGGTAGAAATCGATTTGCTGATGTCTTCAATACTTTATTTTTTGTCACGACAATTATTTTAAAAGGTATTTAACGTCTCTGTTTGATAATTGTCAATGTATCAAGCAATGTAATGCTGGACGATTTTATTTTTAATAACCTTAGTGAAGCAAAACTGCAGAATTAATGGCATGTTAATCCGTTATGGATATGCACGTCCAGTAGATAATCTTCTTGTTGTAGAGAACAATCCACTAAAACTAAAGATATGAGATTAATACCGTTTTTAATTGTGATTGTAAGCGGTTGAGACATTCAGTTTAGTTTAATAAGACTTGAAATAGATGATCTAGAAGAACTGTTATTATCACAAAGCGGTTAGAATCAAACGACTAAATTTGTGTTATAGTAAATATTCGCATACAACAATAACTGAAAAACTATTCTGGGTGTCTTCTATAATAGAGACATTGCGTCTACATCATTGCACTAATCCTATTCTTGGTACCTATGATCTATCGACATTTTAAAGCGAGCAATATAATTGCACCTGATGGTCCGCTTACTTTTTAATTAGTTATTGCAGAGCTGCCATCACTTAGGGAAAATACTACAAACGAATTGCGATCATAAAGAACTTTGGTAAATTTTTCAAATTGATTATTAAGGTTTCGCAAGGATAAATCTACTGCAACTAATATTTTATTGATTGCCTAATATGTCTTAAACGTGCTGGGCCGCAGAGGCCAGATTTGATTTCTTTAAAGCTTTTGATGTGAAATCACGAAGTTTTGATCGCTAAACTTTCTTCTTAAGACTGCGATACCACTCTGTGCAGATCTGCCGTAGGCTCCTTGAAATAACTTTGGTCTTATACTACGAATGGCTCATTGGGCCTATGTGACAATAATTAGATATATGGTCGCCTATGCTTCATTGTTTTAGAGGCCAAAAACAAATCATAAGACAGCGCAACAACAGTTGGCACAAATCCAGCAGTTTGCATGTCTTCTTAATATAACGATTGAAATGAGATCTTGCCCGATGGCTGCTCTTGCAACCTTACTCGGTCCCACACCGCTTCATTTGTATATACAAAAGGAAGCTGCTTTCAGTGCCTTATCACTGAAGACATGCTCTTCATTTACGCTTATGTAGCGAGGACGACCTTTATTATGGACTACAAAAAAGCCGCTTAAGACAGGCTGGAAATAACTTTCAGGACACAGACAGGCGAAGAGTATGATAATTGCGTCGCAAAAGAAAACCAAATGCTTCAGCAGAGAGGACCTAAGGTCGTTCTCAGGATTCCTGACCGGCCATATGCCTCTCAAATACCATCTTTTCAACCTTGGACAAGCTGAGGATTAAACTTGTCGAATTTGCAACGATAAGTTAAAGACTGCTGAACAAATGTGACTGCGTCGCCAAAAGTGACCTAAGGCATAAAATTTTCGGGAAGGTTTGCCTGAAACACACTGTCATAAAGGAACAAGACCTTGGAGCAATATAAAGATTCATCAAGGACCTAGATTTGCCCTAAATCTTTGGAGGGCGTAAGTTAATGGATGGCGGCAATATCAAAACACTCGGTGAGCAATTTTTGAGTCTTATTGAGTCTTGATAAGAAACAAATTCATAATTACATATGTTGATAAAGTGATTTCGATAATGTGTCAAGTCGAAAGAAATTGTTTGCCACGATTAAAAAAAATTAAAAGCCATAAATCTGTCTTGGGTAAACGTATCATGGAAAGCAATCTCACGACGCACATTTTTATGAATAGCAATAATAAAAATATCGAGAACTTAAGGGCGCGAAACTTTTATAGCATATTTCCAATAACTTCGCCATACTAACCTTTATCCTCGTTATCTCAGATATTTGTATCACGTTCTTTGCATTATTATTATTATCATTATAAATAATATTTATTTATAACAATAAATTAATTGAAAGAGTTATCCATGTTGCAAGAATAATGATCAAATAAAAACCATATAAAAACTTCTAACTTGCGTTTATTAATATAAAGTCGTACTAGTTTCGGGTTACCCCATCATCAGCGACAAAGTCAATGAAGCTATAAAAGGTGCAGACTGGAAATCAGGAGAAAGTAAAGCATTCAGGAGAGGCGAGAGAATCAGGAGAGGCGAGACTGACAGTCTCGCCTCATCTCATCCCACCAACACATCTTTAATACGATCTTAAAGATTTATTCGAATTTCTAATTTTTAACATTCCACATTTTTAACGTCGCCATTTGTACTTTCAACTTCATCTTCATTTTGTTTATCCATCAGATAGCAAAATGCTTTACTTTCTCCTGATTTCCAGTCTGCACCTTTTATAGCTTCATTGACTTTGTCGCTGATGATGGGGTAACCCGAAACTAGTACAACTTTATATTAATAAACGCAAGTTAGAAGTTTTTATATGGTTTTTAATAAATTAATTGTTAAGAGATTAGATTAATACGAAATCGAATTAAACAATTTCGTCACAAAAGCTCTTGAATTTTTTAGTTAATCATTTGGTATTCCTAAATTTGGTGATGCAATAAATTATTTGTTATTAAATAGTTTAGTTGGTATTGAATAATTCAATCCCAAGAAAGTATGGTAAATTGTCGAGAATACTGAAGTTGGAATTTCGAAATAACTGTAGTGATTGTTCGCCGAGTACCGCGACCGGTTCAAATAATTGATTGAAATCGTTAGGAAGTCAAAGACTAGGACCTCCATGTCCCTCGAATGAACTTTATCAATAATTACTGATACTACATCGCTGGTTAATGTGGCTAGGTATAGAGGACGGTCGATATTGCACTTAAAACAAATGACAATTCCATGTCGGGGGGAAAATCCCCATCTATACCCGGCCGATTGTTTAAATCCTCGATGTTTTATGCTCCATGAATTTAGGTCAATTACTACCACAAATGTCGAGTATGGTTATTTTTGTTGTATTTCATGCATACGTCTGAACAAGTTTTTCTATATCTATTTTTGGTGGAAAGGAAGAAAAATATTGTTCGTGTAACATAATCTAATTTTCTAATCGGTACCCTTTTAATTGCTAATCGAATCTGTGTAAGAGCTGGTCACAATTTCTTCCCAAATCTTATCACGAGTTAAGTCCCGGAACGAGGAGAGAGCTATGAAGCTATAAACCTTGATCGGCTTGCGTCTCTACTTCCCATTCAGTCTCCAATTTCCAGTCTAATTTGAATTAAATTATTACCTAATTAGTCGTTAACTGCTCCGAATGGAGATTGTCCCCCCGAACTCATCTCCTTTCTCAAACCCGATAAGTTCGGAACCGTGGCGATGACATGTCGTATGTATTAGATTCCGATCTATAAGGTAGATTCCGATCGGATTTATAAAAAGCTTTTAAATTTGAGATAAGTTATTACATTGAAAGTGTGTCGAACATCGTCTAGGTGTCGCTGGAACGACGTCCACAACAGGCATCATTATAACTTTCCCAAACACGACGGTTTTCAATTAACAAGCGTGTGCATGGGAACGACGCACGTCGATGTTAAAAAAAGTTTCAATTAAAACTTTGACATAATTAAACGATACTCTCTGCATAATAGATGCGGGAAAGTTTCTCAAAACTGATCCATGAATTTACAAACTTCCTACCGGTATTGTTATTATATTTAATCACACAACAAATTACATATTAATGCGGTAACGTTTCGGGAACAGATAATAACGTTTCTCTGCATACGACAAATTGCACCCAAGTTAATAGCGGAAATGTTCATCATATCTACTCTTGCAGGAAAGTTTCGACGTTGATGGCTTTAACAGCACCTTAACTCAAAATCAAGTTTAACCGAATAGTAAGCCGGTGCGATTCATTATAGAAGTTCTTGTCTTATTTATAATACCACTATGAATTACGATAATTTCTGTTAATAATTTATAAATAATTACTATTATATAAACATGAAATCATGTCTGAAGCGTGATTCCATTATACTACGAAAGAAAACTTTTAATCTCACGACAAGTATCGTCTATCTATTGTGTGAAGAATGTAGTGTCGACAGTCGATAAACATCTAGTGTCAAACGCGTTACGTCCACACTTTAAACGTCTTAAATATTTATAGTTTGTCAGTACCTTAACTTTGAAGAACCCTGCTCTTCTTTATCGACAATCCTTTAATATTTCATCGTGTTTACAGAATAGCCCGCCGCTTCTTGCATCGTACGAAATTATGTTGACGCAATTTTCTAAAGACAACAACTAAACGGTTAAATACAGCGAACCTTTCGCTTGGCTGGTGAGTTCAAAAGAACGACATAAAAATATTTGTTTTCTTTTTTTTTGGTTTATTTTACATTTCGTTTGGCATTGTTGTTTCGCCGAAGTAGGGTTTCGTTATTAACGTTCCGTTATGCGGTACGCAATGAAAGAATAACAACTTTAATAACGCAGATACCATTTGCACGCAACGCGATTAACTAATATTTCGTTTATAAATATTGATCTTACTCCATATATGTAACGTGAGCAGAGCATTAGCCAATTATAACTACCCTGATGCGCTTTAGGCATTCGTGTTAATCTGAATAGCAATGGACACTAACTATTCTAATAGGATCACCCACCACAGAAATGTTTATTAAATATAAACGATTAATAAACATTTTAATGACAGAATTTTCATATTTAAAAATGATTAATATTTCCTCATGACAATCTAAATACCTGTAATATGTAGGAACTAGATAAACACGAGATCCATGAGTAAATTTCAAAGGGGACTCGTTGTGATATCGCAACGTATTCATCTGTTACTAATTGTCGACTAATAATGTTTGTGTAGTGTTAATTTCTGAGATGAGAGGAGCTTCGCCGTTGCTTCTGGGCTCGTATGTGGGTAGCTTTGAGTAATATTTACCTGGGACTTAATGGAATAAACGGAGCTCTAATTGTTTGCCGAACGTTGAATATCGCGTTTCGCTATGTCCCTCTTATTATAATAATTTGCGTTACAAATTGCGTTTACGCAGTTGGCCCGAAATAATATTATTGCCATTTCAAGTGGAAGTTAAAGCGAAGGTCTCCTTAAATTTGATGTTATTGTTCCGTTATACCTCTTAACAATTTCCGTAGACGCAAAATTTCATATAAACATCATAATATGTTTATATCCTCCTAAAATAATTCAATGTTTTTTCATTAAAAAATGTGAAAACCTTATCCTCCACCTCGAACTCATCCAACCCCAAACAATAAAAGCAAAATTGCGAAAGCTTCATTTCGTCCAACTCGTCCCAACTTTCCCCGTGCGTTCCAAATTCAATTCCGGTGGAAAAAATTAAAACTTCTCATCGGGGGCTTCCCCACGTAGGACACCCGTAACCCCTACTCGGACCCCCCAGATACGCACCCGAGCATTTGGTATTCAAATTGGGTCGTTGTAATTTTACGAGCGACATAGTAGTTTGTTTATTCGATGATCTCTAAACACAATTTCGAGGGGTGCCAAGGGTTTATCGGCCTCCGGTCCTGGAAAATGCAATTTACATGTCGGACCAGTAATCGAGAGGGCACACACACGGGCTTTGGGTCCAAGCACATGCCCCCGCGGCTCCAATAATACTCCCCAAACTTTTCAGCCTATATTTACAGAAAGTCCTCGGGTCGGACGACCACCGACTCAGAAATGAGTTATAAACTTTTTTACTAAACAAAATGTGGTTTAAAAACATTACATGATGTGATATGAATTGTTTTAATCCTTTAGCCACACGTGATAATATTTTAAGACTTAATAGGAGTCGTTAAATTGCCACATAATAAATTCAAGTTGGGAAGTGACCCGGATTTCTCCTCTCACTTCCCTCAAAGACTTAAAATATGGCTTTCAAAGGATTTAATATCGCATTCTTTACGAGCTGAACGACCCCTTTGGAGCAGGTCACCTCCTCTGTGTGCCATATTTGGACCCTACTTAGTTCTTGATATAAATCACACGAAGAAATATAGACTATACAATGAAAGGGAACGTCGATAAATTTGCATATTTTCTTTTTATTTGAAGTTTATTCGCACCGTTTTTCTACGTTTCCCTTTATCGAAAACCCAGAGGGTGCGAGGAAAATCGAAACTAAACGCGCTAAAGTGTTTTAATTAAAATTTCATGTTAAGAAGGAGTTCTTGTACTTTTAAAACTCGGCTTTCTTATGATTTGGTTTGTTTACACCGCTTAAATAAACCGAAAATTTCTTTCGGGCGAAATTAATGCACTTGAAACGGGGGTTCAGATGTTTTGATTCTTTTTGAAGGGTTTTATTAATTTAAATAATTTTCGTGTTTATAACCTGCTGAGAAAATTATAACCGTTGGCTTTTACGAAGTCAATATTGATGTTACGTAACGACTGTATACTCTTTATGCCGATAATACGTTGAATCATAAACACAATTATCTGTTTTCAGTGCAACGAAAATATTTGATGGAGCTGTTGGTTTTTCATTTAGAATGTTTGATGTTTATATTTTTTCTGTTTACATTCGCAATATGAAAAATTAATTACATGAAAAACGCATTGTGTGCTATCGACTCATTATTCACAATTTGCCATCACCATTTATCTTACACAATATTTTTTATTTGATCTGACAGGATATAGGAATTATCATACGATATAGATGAGCTTGGTTTGTATATTTTTATCTGCATAACATTTGTTTAGCAATGCAACTGTATTCCAAGGAGTAGCTGATGCTGTAATTATTTCTACTATTCTTCAGAGTGAAACAACATGGTTGAGAAAAGGAGGTGTTTCCTGGTTAACAACTTGATAGCCCTTATAGAGTTTGTGGGCATCATGTGATGGCAAAAACCTTTTTATTAACCCGTAAAAAAAAAATAAAGTTGAAAGAATTAACCTATTCAACCTACCTCACTTATATGTTGAACCTTTTCAAAGAGATCCAAATATCTAAATGTAACACTAGGTAGAGCCCTCTTCAAACGAAAAACGTTTTGGCTTAGCGTGCTGAGATGTCACTTAACCACTAGCGCAGAGTAAACTGAGAAAATCAAATACAGTTTTTGAACAATCTATTAACCGAGCAGCTCCTTTCGAATTAGTGATCAAAGGCTTATAGACACGATAAAACCATACATATGTGCTTCATTTCGGATGTATTAATACTCTCAGATGCGCATTGAAACTCCTATCCTATGCAAATCGTCGGTTGGGTAGTGTACTTTTGAATTACTCTGGATAGCACTCGTCAGTATCTATCTCCGAGTTTTGTGGGTTCTTCCACTTCTGGAAAACATAGGCCACTGTCGAGTCTAACATCCTATGTTCCTTCTAACCCTATATACCTGCTCCATTCATCATCACATTTTCCACCAATCACCATCAAACATTGGTTTGCTTTTCCAATTACCTTTCTTAAATACACTTTGCTCCCAAACTCAAATTTGCACCATCACTTTATTCACCTTGTATGTGATTTTGTTGTTGTTTTGTTGTATGTAACTTTCAAAATCATTTTCTTGATATACTTTTTCGAACATCTTATCATCAGACTCATTTCTGTTAATACTATCTTAGACTTCAGCTCCAGTTTGCTAAATCTATAATAATTCTCTTTTATGTCAACAAGTTTCTGTTACGCTCCCAATCTAGCTAATGACATAATATACGTTGTCATGATTCCTCTTTTGCCTCTTTTATGACATCATCGCAGCCATAACTTAGGTTTGTCTCTTTAAATGTATTTTCCTAACTCTGATTTGTAGGCCCAGTGTTTTCTATCTGCCGCTAATATTATTGGCTTTGTATCATTATTACTTTTCCCCTTTGTTGTTTTTTTTGTGTTATGTTCCCTTTCACGTTTCTGGTCCCTTTTACATTTTGCGGTATTCTATCTTGCTTTCTTCCATGCTTGTCCTTATGGGTTTGAAATTAGTTTCCCCAATTCTTCTATCATTCTATTTATGAGAGCTTTTTCACGCTCTAATATGCCACACAACTGCTCCTATTTCCGCAGCTTTTATAGCCACTATCTGATCAGTTTTCTTACGTTCGCAAATGGTTCCAAGCTCAATGAATCTTGGAACGTTTTCAACTCAACCCGTTAGAGAAACATGTATTCTCCATCTCTCCATGTATTTTTAGATCTTCTCACTCCGTTCTGAATTATGTAATAATGCACAATTAATAAGGACACATATTGCAGTATTAAGGGTATTCATTTTACTAGCTATGGCTAACGAAACCATCTAATCTTTGTGTTATCGAAGAAAAAGCTGTATAACTTACAGTAAGTGATTCGTAGAACACCAAAAAAATACTGTACCAACTATTAGATTATGTTATGGCTGAAATGTTACTATTAAATAAAATTCTTTTGGTGTCTATAAACGAATCACCAAAACATGGACATTCTTACTCAAACTAGAATAAACAAAATTATTCACTTTCAACATAGTACAAATATTGTGAATGAGTAATCAAAAACAAGTAACAGAACCGCTAAAATTGTTAGTGTAAAATCTGCTAAAACCTATTTAACCACTGTCAATAGGATACTCACACGAATCGATAAAAGTGTTCCATGAATAGAATGGTGGTAGAGCCATCACGTTCGCAAAACAATTCCCGGAATATCCCCAACTCATTTGTCATTTAATCATTGGTCTCGCGTTCGAAAATCGTTCGCCTGCTCATTCATTAACCTTTAACGTTGTAGCCGTTAGTTTTAATTGCGTCACCGGGTCGCTGTGAATTACGATCGTCGCCGGCAGAACACGTGTAAGATTAAAAAGGAATTAATTAAATCGCCTGTGAGCGTCAGCGGGGCAAATTTAGTGGCTAATCCTAATGGTACCAACTTTAGATAAGAATGGCCCGGCACGGTCGAGGACTAGAGCGCAGTGAATGAACCGTATTGCCATACCGCCTTTGTCTTTTCGTAATCTCTGAATCCACATCCTTTCCGGTTTTGCCCACTTCTCTTCAACATGGAGTTTACTGGATTTTGCTACCTCTTCAGATAAGAGGAGGTATTATCCGGAATATTACTCTTAAGTAGTACTTTTTGTCTATCTACTAGAAAGATTTATGTAGACGTTACTTTTTATTTTAAGTACTTTAAGTACTACCGAAAAAAAAGTTAATATAATTATTACGAAAAAGAGATTTAAAATCGGAATAAAATTATAACTGTATGTTGTGTAACTAGTTAGCCAACAGCTGTGAAATTAAACGGAATTATGAAACTTTCAACTTGAGGCTGCCAACGTAATCGAGTGTGAGATGCATTCGGCAAAGCCGTCAGAACTGAATCATTTGCATCACGAATATCACATTGCCAATCGACAAAAGTAATTTCTAGTCCGAGCAATCCATCTTCGTAGATCCTGGATATTGCCAGTTCGATATTTCTCCCATGGAAATTGTGGACTTGATGGATTTCAATTCTGTTCGTATACCGGAATTTATTCCTCAGGGTTGATTTTCATTTTTAGTTCCTCGAACCAAACCCTTCGGAACAATAGAAAAGTTTCACATTTCCTCGCGGCGGCACCACGTTGTTACATTTAGAACAATATATGTATGTATCGGGATATTCAGATAGTAAATATTCTCCAACAAGACAAACGGTAACCGAACCTGCCTTTCCAATTCTATTTTGAAGCATTACAAAACGTAATAATATATTCTCCTTCAAATTTCAGTTTGTTATATATATCTTGGGATTTGCGGATTTAAATGAATCACGAATCTCTTTTCAGTTTTGTAAAGATGTTATGAAGATAAATTTGTATACATTTTTGTAGCAAGAATTTTCTGCCGTCATAACCACTTCGAATTTACGTTAAAATAAATTGCCTTTAACACGACATGGAATGTCGAAGCAGAGCTGGTCTTCCGTGTCTAGGGAACCCCGCAGGAGTACTGTAAAGTGCCTACTCTAAGATTACGACAATAAAATTCACCCTCGCGGCGACATAGGCGAGTTTTCCTGCCTTCCTTCCCGGTGACGCGACGTAGAAACTTCGGGACGTAATGTCGCCCCTCGAGATGAGAAACTTCTGTATTTTTGTAAAGAGGGAATGCCGTGGGCGAATAAGAGTTACTACGTACGCTGTTAGAGCAGCAATAAAGTATTAATATTCCTTTTAAAACTCGTTCCTACATCAACAATGGCCAGACCTCATTTCTTATCCATCAACAAGTTCCTCAGCTTGGAAGTTTCCTTGTTGTAAACACTAATAACTTTGAATTTACTTAGTTAACTGGAGGGTTTCCCGCATTCTTGATGTTATTTTGATAATTAATTCTATTCTACAATGAAATTCGTATTTAAAAGATTTCGTTCTTGGATAAAAACATTACTATAAAATTACATTTTACAGTAGAAATTTCTGTAACCGAAACGCACATTAAGATTTGACTATAAAATAACTTTTACCCCTATTCAATAAGTAGACCCGAACCAAATTGGAATTTCCGAGAATATCCGCTCCGGAATACCTATAAAACCGGATTCGCTCAGCTAGCAGACATAACCTCCTTCCCAGCAACCTCTTCCGAACTTCACATTATATTGTTTGCGAACGTAAGCTAACGTAACTGAAGCCCTAATGATCCCATCCCGAAAAGATTTCACACGGGTTTGGTTCGTCGATCGTAAATAAATATCATAGCTGAGCGGTTATTCTCGAAATAAAATTCAATATTCGTGGATATACTTGAATAGTTCTTATTCATGCAGAAAATTTAAGTTCTTTACAAAATTCTCGCATTTTAATATGACATTGAAATGTGATATATCGGAATAAAATAAGCTAAGAAAAGGGCTCTAATTTTAAAATGTACATAAACAATTATGTGAAAATTATAAGTCGCTATTTTACACACCTCTTATTAAATCAATTGAGAACAAATTGTGTGTTTCAAGAATCTTAATATTTCCTGAGTACAAATATTAATCTTGCACTTCAAGCAAAGATAAAATGAAATGTTTATAGCGCCTCATTGTTGACATAGAGAAAGCCCAACTTTTTATGATCAACATAAATGTTCCAGTCTTGTTCCCTATATTTTCTGCAAATGATCAATTGAGACCATTCCATAAGCAGTGCCATGAAACAAAACATCATACGACCTGGGATTTTGTTTATTACAACGATGCTTTTTGTTCTGAAAAATGTCCACAAAGTCGAGTTATGGCACGCCACCTGTGTTGAATTCTTACAATTGAAGGAAGGATGTCACACCACCAGTGAAGATTATGGAAACAACCTAACTCGCGTTTTATACAATTTTGACGATAATGCAGCTCTTTTTTTAGTAAACTTGAAATCATCTTTTGTATTGAGTAAACGTAGTAATGAAATGTGTGGTTTGTATGTTCTGGTTTACTTTGGCCGACTTTTTGTCTTAGTTGGGAAGAAAAATCTCAAAGTAACCTTTATAAACCAGCAGGTTTTTGGTATGAGTTGACTTAACGGAACCACGTATAAAATTAATTAGATATTGAAATATGATATGCAAATTCGAAATTAGCAAGGAAAATATTACTAAAAGCAGTAATAATAATAACAAAAAAATATTGTAGTGTTCTCCTGTAGTGTTTGATAGCTTATTACTCATAGTTGCTGAAACTTTAAAACTTTTCTTGTTACGTCTATTGTAATTCATTTTGTAACTCTTCCATTTACTATTCTATTAATTTTTTCCCTTTTGCATTCAGAAACAGGTCCTTTATCTTACTTATAAACTTCTTTCTATTCATTTACAATTTCAAATAAGTTCATTGCATAACTTCCTCCACCATTTTCTCCTTGATTTCTTAAGATCAGCAAAATTCATGTCTCTTCATATCTTTGCTTTTATAAAAGTTAGATCACCTCTTATTTAATTTGTATTTAGTTCAGTCATTATTTTAATACCAAATTATTTCTCCATTGCCTTTATATTTATCATACTTTTTTGGTACGTAGAAATGAATCTTTACTTGTATACTGAATTATAGTCTTCAAGAAAAATATTCAACTGTATAGCTTTTGAAAAGGTGGTCGAATTTTATATTTGCTTCAAACCTGTATGGTTACTGGTTTTGAAGCTTAATATATTTGATACATCTGAAGAAATAGTGTAGTATTTGAAAGTTGTTGGCAATTATATCAAATCCTGCTATTGGGATTACTAGATCCAATCAATCCTGGTTTCAATCTCACCAGCCTTCCAATCACCCTTATTTTTCTGTAATTGAAATCAAATAAGGTGTTTCTCATGGATGTGTATTCACTTCAATTTTTGTGGCTGGTGTTACCGTTAACAGCGCGTATAACAATGTTTCTTACGGAGATGATCTTCAAATATGTAATACTGCAACCGCAGGTAACTTTCCTGATGCGTCTAAACGACGACCTTTATGGTACGACATTAAGTTAAATACTCCTTAACCACAAGCCGTTGGATTTGATACTCAACCTTTATTGGTTACTAGTCTAATACTTGATGGTGGTCATACTGGATGCTTACATGAGGGTTTTGGGGATTCTTATTTTGGAGGCGTAAATTAAAGTTTTTGTCACTTTCATTTTGAAATCAAAGTATGTAGTAAGTGAGACCTTGCGATGCGTTATCCAATAAGCAGCAGCTGCGTAATCTACAAAGTGAAAAGTTGCCCACACGTACCTGTCCGATCTCTCATCGCATATGTACCCAGAACCCTATATAGCATATCTATCCTTCTCATATAAGAGTTCTAAAGATTTATCGAAGCTGGCATTGGGACGTCAATGTGCTCTTTTGTATTTCACTCTCACTCAATTTCTGAAACTATGGGTCGTATTTTCTAGACGTATTTACTTTTGAGATCCTGTAGATTTAGGAATGTCAGTATCAAAATGTGAAATTTCTTCAGTAGTAGTGTTATTACACTATTTGGTTCCTAGAAAATTTGCTCTTCCTCGATATTATCCAAATCGTAGTTCTATAGGTATATTCTTCATCCACGTCTGATTTCTCCTCTTCATGGAGAATTGCCTTGTCAATCCTGAAACCATTGCATAAAAGTAACATTATATTCAATAGTACCCAAAGTATCACAATAAACTTTTACAATATTCTATGACAAAATATAGAAAGGTGAACATAACAAATAAACAACAACAGTTAACTACTTAGAAATATATAATTTAATAATTACGTGAAGTTAATAAAGCGAAAAAATGCCCTACAAATTAAAACTTAAAGCACTTACATGACGAGAGTTATACGTAGCTCTATATACGTAACTAGACGTCCATTTTATACTTTAAACAAAAAAATTTTAATATATCATAACACTTTAAAATAACATAGCGCTGTCAAGAAGTTTTTATTACAAGTATCAAATATAATTCCCAGGTTCTCAGAAGTATAATATATATTTGAGCTGTTTTATATTTTAGCTATAAAATATATTTGATATTTTAGCTGTTTCGGAATCATTTAGAAATTTGAACAAATGTTATTTAAACTTATTCGAAATTAGTAATTTGTAAAATTTTTAATTGAAATATAGTTGGTATGTCAAAACTTATAGTTCAATACTATCTTTTGGTTGATTTTCTGTATGATTACAAAAATGTTTTGAAGAATACTAGATAATATTTTCGACGTAGTTGGGATAAAATCGTAAACTAGATAACGTAGAGTATGGTACCATTAAAAATGCAGCTAAAATGCAAAATATCCAAGTAGTTCTTTTTTGTGGCGTTTACGCAAGGGGACAGGGCAAACGCAGCTATTTCCCTATCGTTAAATTTGCAAATGTGCTTTTTTTAATTTGCATATCAAATGCATTCGGTTTGTCCGCGACCGACAACAAAGCAACGGCGTAAAAACGAGGAAAAAAATAACCAATATAATTCGCGCAGGAAAACACGTACAACATTTCGTCTATAGGCAAATTTTCACGCCCGCCCCAGTTGTGGATAGTTCACGTTTGAAATTAATAAAAAGGTTTTTAAACAATTTAGCTAGCTGCGGGTGGCGCCTGTAACCGATTTGATTGGAAATTTCAATACGCGGACGAGCATCCCTAACGATTTATAGCGCAGAGTGCCCGAAATAGCTAGAAACCCGATTCCGACCCGATCGGAAAATGCAAAAAGGAACACGCCAAAATCGAGATCGTTCGATATGGGAGCCGGTCAGATGTAGAAGTAAGTTTCGCTGCCAATTGCCGTGACAGAAACTCAATTTCCCCTTTCCGATCGCCAGAATTAAGCATACAGGATTCGTACATAAATCATTACGTTGTCAAGGAGGATTTCGCAGTAAATTTTCCTACGAATCTCCTCGTCTTGAAAAGTAGTAGACCACTCAATTTCAACGGTTCATCTTGAGATTGCCTGCATATATTCAATTCGCAATTACATGAACCAGAATAAAACATAAAACATTATAGTATTTTATTAAAGAATTCATTAGTGACTTTTATCTTATCCTGTGGATTCGAGATCGACGTACTATGTAAATCAGATTTTGGGAAAAGCCTTCGGCATCTGGCAACGGCTTGAGCAGATTCAGCTTTTCAGCCGCCTTACGGTTTTGGACGCGAAAAAAGAGAGAAATCCAAAAGTGAAGGAAAAACGGACGGCGAATCTCGGGTAAAAAAGTCCTGTGGGATCTGCGCCCGTCGCACCGATTTATCCTACACAAAGCCGACGACGATTTGCGTATAAACAAATTACTTTGTTTCCGTCGTAGATCCCCTTCTTTGCGTGATCACGTTTAAATTGATCTTCGGAGTTTGGAAGTTGAAGTGCACGGGATTTGCCTGATGTCTATCTGTATTGGAATGAAAAACTGGAGGAGGGTTACGAAGCACAGTTTGATTACTTAGGCGGTTATTTCGAATTCTAAAACTTGTATAATCACAAAATATTTATTGCTAGAGTTTAGTTAAATAGTAGGTGAAAATATATTGAATTGAAAATGTTTTATATTTGAAAGTGTCAGAAAACCGTAATCGAGGGTTGTTGTTGTATTACCTTGTGTTTCGCAATAATTGCAAAAGTTTGAGGCGTTCCAACCGCGTACTGGTAGGTAGAGACTTTGTCAACTTTGATCAAGCTCTGTGTCCTAAAGTAAAGCTCAATTGCTTTTGAATTTTAAGCGACAGGGCGTTTGCCACTAAACGTAAGCACACGCGCGCCGCTTTATAAACTTTTCGTACGTAGCCTTGGTGAAATATTGCCTTTCTCGTATGAAAATCTGAAGTTATCGAGGTTGCCAGGGTTCCCAGGCTTTTAGTTTATTTCGTCGATGTCGTGCCGAAAATAGTCGAAAAAGCACAACGACGGAGACAGAAGTCGAACAGCGGGACGCCATGATTAAATTTCCAAGTCGCTTACGACGGCGACGCGACGGTCTTTTTGATCGATACTCGCGTCGCGCCAAAAGTTATCATTCGCGAACTTGTCTTTAGAAACTGTACGCGAACGGACAAAGCATAGTGATGGATGATGCATTACCGAGTTATTTATCTCAAACGATGAGTTACAAACTGAAACGGGGCTGATGAAGTTTGGCAAAATTTTCAATTCTTTAGTGCCGTTTAATGCTATTATTTAAGTTGGCCGGGAAAACTTATTTCGTAAGCCGCTTCGGGGTGCGCATAGAAGATGGACTGCATTTTAAAGTACTTCAAGTTCGTTGAACAAAAAGTCGGCGTAATAATGTTTAAAACTTGTAAGGCTCAAAAGCACGAGAAAATTAATAGTGGACGACAAAATTACGAGCAATCTATTGGTAGGTTTCCTTTCATAACAAGTGACTTTGATTTGAATGTACTAAATCAAAACGTCTTGTTCGCGCCATTTCAATACAAATAGGTTGGAAATACTGTTCACCGTGGGTCAGCTTAACATCTACAATTAGACTCAAGCCGGTCATTCGAAATGCAGAACCCGACCCGGATCTCGTTAAACCGTAATCCAGACATTACTGTCCTGAAATCTGTATCAATATTTAATCAAATCCCATGCTGCCTAGAGTTACTTCGCTATAATGGAAAGCGGGACTCCTCCGAACTCGTACGTTGGTATTCGAGAAGCAACCGCTTCCGGGCATACTAAAGACGGCTCCGGGGCAAACCTCCCTCCGATTTGAATGCGACGTAATTCGAACCACTTCCGGTTAAATATCAAACGTGATATAACGCGGAAACAATAACAGGGGCTCCAGCTAGAGACGCCCGTGAACTTCCACGGAGACCCTTGGGAATCGAAATCTGTGTTTGCTTTTGGTGTATTGAGGTGTAACGTTCCGACGTGCTTTCTACTCTATATGGTTAAGTTCCCCAAACCGCCGTATACAAGAAAGACAGGACGGTAATGCGCCCTGTGTGTCAGTATATTTGTTTACTCCTGTTCTGAACGCTCGGCAAGCAACTCAGTAGGTAGTTAAGATTTGTCTACGAGTGATTGAGAGTTTACGGTACCGGGGTAAGCACTGGAACGTAAAGTGGTTTAGTGAATGAACAGATACACGATGGCATATGGGATACCCCTTATAGATTACTCTAGGTTAGAATCGCAACACAATATTACCTACATAGTGGTCATTTAGTATACTGTTTTAGTAGAATTCGATATCGAAATTTAACGCGTATCATGTCTACTCTATCTTACAATGCTCGCATGTTGTTGAAATCCAATTCACTTTAAGCATTAATTGATGAGTAAACGTTATACAACATAGTATTAATAAAGATGTATCTTCGTACGTTTATTTGTAAACTTAGAATATATCAAACGAAAAATTGTAAAAGTTAAAACCAACAATATTAAGATAAACCCAGCCAAGTTGGAGCAAAATTTAGAAACGAGTCACATACTTCACACACCGTAATGGAATTGTTCTCGGACAACACCTGCGTCCTTCGATTCTCTTCGACGCATTTTACTCGATTCTCCATCGTCCATTCAGGTATCGTACATGACGAAACATGTATCGCTATATCCGCTCAAATACTGGTCGAAACTATTTCTATTTTTACGGTCTATTATGGAATTGTAAAGTTTAGTTCGGGTTTCTTCTAAGACACAAGTAACAATTATCCAAGTAATAGAATGAAATATCATTTTCTGACTTTAAAACTAAAGATGTCTAAATCATGTCATAATTTTTGTAAGTTTTGTTTGAAAGTTAATTGCTTTCATGTTATAATGTGATTGCAATAAATTCGCCTTAAATCTTAATATTTCTTAATCATCGTTAAGTTTTTAGAAACATTTCAAGTTATATTTTAGTAGCTTAACATCTTCAGCATTGTTAACAAGATTGTACACTTTCTATACTGTAGTTTCATTGCTTCACTCCAAAGTGAATTTGTGAAATTTTTTCCATTTTGCCAATTTCATATATGTCTTATCTCTTTGTCTGCATCTTTTTCAGTTTCTTTAGCAGTGTTTGTTTGGTGATGTCTCGTTATATTATTTCTGTTATTTGCAGTACGTATAAAAAAAGTTGATTTTATAAAATCCAGACATTAATATTTCTGGAATTCTTAAGTAGGTTCTTGTCCTGCTAATTCATTTTGGTATTCTGATAGCATCTCCGAGTCATGGCCAATAGCTAATGTACCACAGGCTAAATATTAGAAGCTACTTTTGATGCCATTAATAAATATCTCTCCACGTTTAATATAGATCTATTCAGACATTCTGCTATTAACATAATGCTTTTGTATTATATTTTCATATAGTACCGAACACATTGAAACACTGCATAACAAAAACAACTGTGTGCTTCCTTCACTACATGAATAAAATATCCTTAATTTTGTGTTCAAAAAAATAAATGAAATATTCATCTACTACTAAATGAAAAATGTCTTACTGGCTGTACAGAAAATGGATTTTGAAGGTATGTCACATTCGACTTTATCGTATTTCTGCAAAAGTACTGTCATTGACTTAATGTAGTTACCCATAGAAGTTTTTTGGTTCTGGCAAGCACCGTCTTGATAAGTTATTGCTGATTTTACTTGTTTGGTTATATTTAATGTTTGCATATCTATCCTGGCAGCTGGTTGTCCTGGATCAAAAACGAAAATTCTCTGGTTCAGGCAGATATTTGCATGTACACAGATGGATCAAAAACGCCGGAAGGGGTTGGGGCAGGAGTATACAGCCAGACACTTCGGATTAAGCAAGCTTACAGCCTGGGCACGTACTGCACTGTATTCCAGGCGGAAGTATTTGCTAATGACATGAGTACTAAAATCTTTCATGAGAAAGGAGTGAGAACATATGATTTTTTTCAGACAGTCAAGCCGCTCTCCAGGGGGTGCTGGTCGTGAAAACGGTGTCGGCTCTGGTTAATGACTGTAAAAGAACTTTAAACACACTGGGCTGTGATAACAGAGTTTCTCTGATGACAGTGATGCGGCAGATAAGCTAGCACGAGAAGGCGGCGCTGAAGCGTTTGTGGAGCCAAAGCCAGCAGTTAGTGTATCATTTGCATTTTCCAAACATAGCATTGGACTGTGGGCTGAAGAACCTATTGTGGACCAGTTCTCCAAGAATAAGACATGCTAAGTTGTTTATTAATATCGCCACTGTCGAACCCGGGAATATATCAGGACTTGCTTACAGCAACATTACAGTTCTAATGGGTGTCTTTACTGGGCACTGTCGATTGGAGACACACCTCAATACGTTGGGTCTAGCCGAAGATGCCGACTATGTGCGGAGGACGAGGAGCCAGTTGAGCATGTTTTATGACACTGCCCTGCTGTTAACCTGATATATTAATGAGGAGTGCTTCTAAATATTTACAGCATGAGTTCTTTACTTCCTATGAACGTGTGCTTTTATCCAATCTTTCCATCCAGGATATAACGTGGGATACTAAAGTGCTTCTTTTTCAGTTCTGCCTTTCGACTCATCGACAGCTCCTAGTCTTTAGAATATTAAGCAAAAATATAAATCTTACCATATATAACAACCACAGAAGCACAACTTCTCAGGACATTTGAACCAAAAGTCCTAGAGGTTACGAATGAATCACGAATTAGTCCAATTGATATATGATGTCGATATTGTCAGGTTCATGGAACATGGGACGATTGGTCGTTAAGAGAATGACAAGGAAAGTTAGAGTTTGGAGACCAATGACCATTTCACAGCTTTTTGTTAAAAATAGTTGGTCACTTCTTGGACTGTTTGACCATTTTCCATCCGCTTGTTTATTCCCTACCATGTCATTAAATCTATAAATATTAAATTTTAATAGTTGTCATGATTTAATTTCTAATATTCTCGCTTTGATATGTATTTTTAACAATTTTTAATTAAATTTACCTTTTTATTTTAAAAGAAACTAAAAAAGAAAAGTATAAACTGTTGTTAATTAAATCACGCTACGTTCTTTAATTCAATAAATACGTCAAGCTTTTCGTTTTCAAAACTTCAAATATTCAATAATCAAGTGACTTTCGTGGTCTTGCGCCATTCTCAAGGTACCAATTACAGCACACAAACAACGCTGTTCTGGTCGATAGTGATCACAGTAGAACGGGGCAATTACAGACTCGCATGAAATAAATTACAGCTTTCATTTTTCCGTCGCATTTGCGAAAACGGCGTCATAAGGCGTTTTATTCGGGCGGTTCCCTTTGTTCGACAATTTTATAAAATTAGTCCCTTTCTTTTGTACCATATTTAGCTTGCTCGCTTGTGGTAATAGACGGGGTTGTTCTCTGGCGCTCTACTTATTTCCAAGAGCGTCTCGAGCGTCCACGGAAACTGAAAGCTTAGCGACAAGTGCAGAGCCAGAGGGCCTTTGTTTTAACTCACGTCCTACGTGCCCTTAGTTCTCGAGGGTCCGAGTTTTCTGAGTCTACATGAAATATATACCAGTTTTTGTCTGAATTCTACACGACAAACTCGAAAGAGCTTGAAATAAATAATATACATCTCTTTAGAAATTCTGAATCATAATAACATATGGGAGTTATTTTCTTTGATCTAGATACAAATTATATATGATAGCACATCTCTTAGGTGAAGTTGTGATTCAATTAACTAAACTATCAAGGTTTCTTGATTGCATTGAAGTGTGTATATTCCTAATTGCTTCAAAACGGGTGTTTTCTTAAAAATGCTTTCAACGTTATTTGGTAAAAGAGAAGTACTTTTACTGAAAAGGGTTAATTAAAGTAAAGTATCTAAAATACTTACCGTACAAGTTAATTGCATCATAGATTGCTTTACTCTCTAAATGTAATTAGATTTTCGAGTGTTTTAAAGTTAGTCTTTACCTATTTAAGTTTATAAGTAAATTCACTCGTTTTTAATTGAGTGACTTAAAAAAGCTGCGTTTAATCTTTATTGGATTCCTAAAAAAAGGGTTTTTTGGAAACATTTCATTATTTGCATAGAATATCTTTGTTTCAACAGCTTCTCAAAACTTTCACAAACTTAGTATACACTTAATCCCCTTTAGTTAGCCATTTTGGCAAACCGCGTTCCCGTTACGGTGTCTCAAAACGAGGATTTAAGTACATCATATACGGGCAATAATTACGCCATCGCGTTTAACGAGGATTTTCCTTCGGAACTTCACGGCCCAGTCGCTATCTTGTTAATTGCACCGCAAACAAAAGGAATTAAACGAGACAATATTCGGCGGAGTTGTTTGAAATAAAACAGCCGCCGCGGTCTATTCAGTAGATCTGAATTTCGTTCTAGGTGCCAGAAACATTCTCATTGGCACCAACCGCACGTCTCGCGTTTAAAACAGGTGAAATCCAGATCTCTCAAAGTAGCTTCTGCGCGCGAGGTTGAGAACTGAACAGACCTCAAGTGCCTGCGCTGGCAAGTATATGTCGTTAAAGGAACTGCCGCTTTATAATTGTGTGCTTAATATTCAAAAGCTCGCGGAGCCCCAATGCCTCCACTCTCCCCGTTTCATACTAAAGTGGGTAGGTCGGCCAGAGACGGGTTTTAATTGTTAATGAAATATAAAATCCACCCGTATCTCGATTTCATTATGAGCTTAAATGGGGTTTTTCTTGGAGGACTCTGGGCTTTTTGGGCACAGAGCCAGTAAGGGAGTACGTGCACAAAGTATTCGTGTCTCTTTTCGTAATATACGCGTGTCGTTTTGACCCGGGCGGCGACGCCCGTTTATGCAGCCCTTTATGTTTCTAGCTCGGTGCTGAAAGTTTTTAATTTTTGTACGCTAATAGAAGGGTAAAAAGTACTTTAAAGCATTTTACTTTACGCTTTCCTTTTTAGTCACCTTTTTTTTAATAAAGAACATTGTTTAGTATTCCAGAAAACCTGCTGAAAACGTGATCACATTACATTTTTTAAACGTGTTAATTTACACTCTAGACTTGTTTTACTTTGACCTAATCTATTTTTGATTGAATAAAAAAGTGTGATTCATAATTTATGAACTATAAGAAAATCGATTATAGTATGCAATGAAAACACAATAGATTGTTAAAGTACTCTGTCACGAAATCGACGTTTAGATTAACAATGGGGTAACTGCAGTTCCATCAATTATGCGACATTTCATTTATTAGGTTAATCTTGGTATGAATGGCCGCAGGGATTTTATCCTGGCTAACTGGAGAATTAACAGGATTAAAACATGGCTATCTGATTTTTTTCAGATGCTCCCTGGAAAAACTTTCCGCTTTGTCTGCAAAATACAGTACGCGAACAACGGAATGGGATTTAGGTTGAAAAACCCTTAATCCGCAAATAATATATACGTATCTTTCCATCTGGATTATTTTTCCTGTTGGAGACAAAAATTTTCCATCGTTTCATAACAAAAGTTTTATTTCCAGTTAAAGCTACAAAGAAATCATTAGGTACATAAAAACTTACAAAAAACATTTTTTTTTTCGTATTCAAATGTCTATTTGAGTAATTTCAGATGTGTAATATTCTGTTTGTTGTTTACATATTGCATATTCTGAGGTTCACTTAGCCGAGTAAACAAATGTGCGGTTGGCAGCCTTGTCACTAACTTAAATTGATTTTCAGTAGCCCCGTGGCGCGAGAACGTAACATAAAGTTTCAGTTTGAATTAAACATTACGTACCGGGTACAGCCAAGGTATTGCGTTAAAGTTAAACTCCATCCTCTTTTCCCTGGCATGCCTTGCGTACCTTCACCAAATTGAGCAACTTCGATCAAATTTAATGCCGTTAAACGTCCCGCTAGTTTATGGTTACTAAATATTTGCGGTCCGCTCAGGCCACAATGCAAGAGAAAAAAGGGAATTTTGAAACTTTACTAGCCCCAGCGCCGTTATAACGGTGCTACTATAACGCGAATACAACGACCCGTTCAATACTTCATAATTTAAAACGGTCGTACGTTTTGATACTAGGAACATTTTTGAAAAATTTTGTTTATGAAGTCTGGTTATGAACTGATGTAAACCCCGAAATAGTAGTTTTGTATTAGCGAAGGTTCACGATATATGTAGTTTTAATGAAGACTTTTTTCGTTGCTACATACCAGTGATTAAAAAGACTTGGACGAAGTTCAGAAGTAGGTCTATTTACTGTATTTGCCGTGCAAAGTATACCAGACGTCGTACAGTGAAGTACCTTGAAAGTTTACTCAGCTTATTTACGTAGCTCGAGCGAAAACGTTTCATCTATGCGGAATGAAAAGTTTCCAAGTAGACCCTCATCCATCTGCTCTAAGTCAGAATTAATATCAACCAAAAATTTAATTTTGAACATTTTTGTGTGATGATTTTAGGCGGGTTAAAAGCCTTTTATCAAACTTTCATAAAAATCTCACGTATTTAACAACAGTACATTTTTACTATGAATTTTCGTTTCTATTTCTATTAAATCGTATTATACATTATCAAAATATTACTCGAGGTATAATTAATAATTTATGGGTGAAATATATTGTGATTTTTAATAAAATTGCTTTTAAACCTTATTGAAGATGAAGCTAAAACTTGTTCATTTGGTGGTAAATATTTGTTTTTTCTATTGAACAGGTGGTAGGTAGGAATTTTATTGTGTTTCAAAATCGAACGGTATGCGATACCAGAACGCGGAAAAATAGTTTCAATATTTTTGCGGAATAATTCAGTGGTTTTAACACAACGTGAATTTCGAAACAAATATGAGCAGTATGGCTGTTCAAATAATATATATAATAATATATATATAAGACACGAAATCTGGAACCACTTGGATGGCCTCAAACAAGACACGCTCACTTGAGAACATCCAAGCTGTGAGTGATAGTGTCGAGGAGGAGACATCAAAATCAACGCGAAAACGCGCAATGCAATTAGCCTCTTCCAAGAGTTTTGACTTTAGATTTGATTATGTTTCCGGTCAAAATTCAGATGGTTCAACAGCTGGTGCTATATAGTCGATCGCCAAACCCGTATGGCGTACAGTCAGAGGTTGTTGAAATGAAATAACGAAATATATGTTTTTTTTCTAGAAATTGATGATGAAGGACGAGGCGTATTTCCATTTCGCAGGCCATGTTAATCTGATAATGATAACCATCACTGGCAAACCGTACCACACCATGTTGAACGAGTTCCAGCATGACGGTACACAACACGTGACACGATGAAGATTTGGAGAAACACTTTTCCAGTCCGTTTATTTCTCGATTAGGAGATTTTGGTTGGCCAGCGATATGTGATGTAAATATATATTTGGAATTACAGTAAAAGGAACAACAAAGAAATATTAGAGAATGGCTCCTACTACAAAGCAGTTATATACAAACTAGTTATAGATACAAAACTGGGGTGCAATACCACCGCTGGACTCTTTTGGTCGGATGAATACCAACAAATAAACTTATACCAGGCTACGTGACCTTCTTTTCAGTCCCATTTTTTATCGCTAGCGACAGAATAGTTCTCTAAATGTAATTACTTCGTATAATATCCAAGCTGTAAATTCCAATTACTATCACAGTATATTTTATGAAAATAGTTCCTTGGAATTAGTTTTGATAACCGAAGTACCAAAACCACTAACGATTATCGTTAACTTTCAGAATAATGTTTCCAATTGTAAATTATTCATTCGCTGCCAAACAATAGAAATGCTTTGTTACCTGTATTGGTTTATTTTTAAACATTGTTTCAAGTGATTCCTTTGAAAAGAATCATTTGTGCATTCGCACGCAACATTGCTCTCCTGCGTGTAGTTTTGTTATTATTGATCTATACATAAACGCAATTTTAATTGTTTTCACCTATTTCAGCACATAATGCTTTATATGTGAGAAATCTCCGTCTCTGGCTACCAAAATATCTAATTATCACATCCAAGCTGTATTGTTTATAACTTTATTTTATGAATACATTTGAAAGCTTCTAAAAACAAATATTGAACATGTTAGAGAACATTTACAAAACGAAATATATATGTATAGGATACAGCTAAGAAAAACAAAACCTTGCAACAGTTTAAATACTTAAGCAGTAAAACATCCAACGAAGGAACATCGGACAGCGATTTAAAAAACAGGGTGATCAAACAAGATGCTTGCTTATATTGTTATACAAATGTTGGCAGCTATCGCACAGAAACTAAAAATCCATATCGAAATGGTCTTCCTACGCACAGCAAAGAAAGTATTACACCTAGAGCTTTTCCCTAATGGAGAGAAAATAATGCCACACGCATAATGTGCTTTTATAAAGTAAAGAAGTTTCTACAAACAACTTTACAATTGCTGTGTAACATGTACCATGTACCAATACTTGCTTATAAACAAGTAATAGTTGAATTTTGGTAATGATAATGTAATAAATAACTTAAGAATTGCAAAGGATCTCGTATTCAACAAATAACCTGAAATTTTCAAAAAATTATTCGCGTAACCAACTACTAAGGCTATGCTAATATGGACAATAGAGTTGAAAAAAACTGAAAAAGGGTCAAAAAAGTGCTGAAGGATAAACTAAACGAAGGAGCCATTAACACAGTTTAGGAACCTAGTAATTATACAAAGAAAAATAATTCAATACAACAATGGCATCAAGGCTCATAAACCAAGGTGATTATGACAAAACAGGTAAACAAGAATTCAATGCAATCAAAGTACCAACCCCACGTAAGGTATTGTAGAGAACATTCGGGTGATTGCATCTGAGAACTTTATACTATTATTGGAAAAATCTACGCCAGAGTGAATACCACGATGAAACTAACTTTCCGTCAAACAAGCTACATAAAATAGCAATGCAATACGCCCTTCCATAAATCGATTAATTTAGTACGAATACCACCCAAATTCGCATAGTAACAACAAAGCGTAGCCATTTCAAATAACAGAGTTCCAGATAATATAGGAAATTCAAAATTAAATTCTCTCCTTTATGAAAAAATATTTTACAATTTGAAGTCGAACACACCCGTAGTTTAAATTAAAATCGTATCTTTTTATCATACCGAATATAACACTTCACCGCGTGTCTCACTATGCCCTTTCTTCCCCTATATTTCTGCGACCTTGCCCTTTCAATCCAAATATAAAAAGGTTTTTACCTTTCAATGTCTTTTATACCAGATTTTCTATAACACTTTTCCCTTTCCATGACATATTAAGAACTCGAAAGTTATTGTTTAACATCATAGTATATCTTATTTGTTGGTCATTTTGTGACTAAGTAAAGTAAATTTTGTAATTAGTAAAGCTTATACGATTAATGGAATATTGAAAATTATAAATAAATAACAGCAACACTAACCTGAAAGAATTGAGAGAAACGATTTGTATACGGTTTTTTTTGCTGCATGTAAAATGTAATCATACTATTCAGGTGGTTAATGTGGTTCTACTCTCAATCTTGTTAATTTATGGTTAGCTTACTCCAGTTCGAACGCGATTATAAAATACATTCTTTACATTTATCAAAGTACGTGCGTGTCCAAGAAACATATGTTGTGCAATAGATGGATAACACACTGAATTTTTCTCTTGTTATACACAAAATATATTTTTGGTGTTCAGTTACGGGAAATTTGCAAGCATGTTCATGAAAAATCTAATTTAATAAACTTCGTAAATGTTAAAAATATTTTATTTAGCTAATAAACAAGAAGGTTAAAATCACAGAGACAATTTTTAATGTCTATCGCTTAATAATACAATGGATATTATTCCAGCAGGCGGTAATGCAGAGATTTTATGTTTGTACTACGGTTATATTTATATACGCTGTGTTTATAACCGTAATAAATCCTGCTGAATACAGCATTTTTATTTAGATTTAGGATTCTTCTTTACTAACACGTCAGCAAAATTTTGTACTTGTTTATTACTAAACAACATATTTTCATCGAATATACTCACCTTGTATTCATAAAAAAACAATAATTTACAATAGGCGACATAAAATTAATAATAGAGAGAAAATAAAGAAAATAAGTATTTATGTTTTACTGCATCGAATATTGTAAAAGTGATATGAAATGAAATGCTTCAACAAAAATGTTCACATGAAAACATGTGATCATAAAATAGCGGATGTATGTGATAGAAACTGACGGCAAATTCGACCTGTACCATTTGTATGGAAATATCGTCACATACTCATAGTGTTAGAAAGTTTCGAATTACCCTCCAAAACATAATTTTATTAACCACCTCTTGAAATATTTTGGCTAATAGAGATTGTTAAGTTACGCTACTTGGTCCTAACTAACTTGTTAGCTAACTCTAAATTTCGATGTAAAGTTTATTACATTGAAAATGTTTCAAAATGTTACGAAATTGCTTAATTAATTGGTTTTATTTTATTCAAGTTTAGATGAAGCCTTTTACATTAATATTACATTTTCTGTTCACAGCCTTCACGTATCCGGTTGGTTTTAATGAAGTTGCTGTGGTCGAAATTAAATTTTCAGTTACAAATTGAGAATTTATTGAAGTTCTTCAGATTAAATTTAAATATTTTATGAAAAATTATAATTTCGGTAAAGTTTTCTAAGTCGATATGAAATTTTGTGGATAAAAATGAGATTTCGGGTTGCTTCAAGGATTAGGTGTGGTAAATTAATGTGAAATATTCCAATACAAAATGTTTTTTAAAATAAGGCGCTGACATCTTATGGGAAGCAGATTCCTTTGACACCATTTGTGGTCAATTGCTACTCTCAATCTTCTTGATGTCATCCAACCATCCCTGTTGCTATGTTTCCACACTTGGATTCGTTGCCTCCAATAGAAAATCTTTTTCGGTCAATGATGCTGTTTTGTCTCTCCATGGTCCTCTTTGGTTTGTCCTTAGTATATTAGCACGTTTTATCGTGAGCGCAATGGTTTTCAGGACATATATTCTTACTGGTAGTACGCAGGATTGGAATACTTTCCGTTTCAGATTAATAGGCATAGCTGGGTTCTTGAGGATAAAGCCGAATTTTCCAAACACTGCCCATGATAATCCTATCCTTCTTGCTATTTCAGTGCTCTGGTTTTCTTTGTCCAGCTTGATATCGTGACCAAGGTAGACGTAGTATTCTATAACTACTATAAAATCATATTCGATCCAAACTGGAGAGTGTTAGACCCACTCCTGCTTATACTTTGTGGAGCTGCTCCAGCATATCCTTCAACTCCTCTGGATTGCTGCTTATCAGTACGATGTTGTCCGCGAATCTCAGGTGATTTAGGTAGGTGCCGATATTTCAGCCCTTCTTCTATCAAGATAGTTTCTTGAAGATATGCCAAGGTGAATAGTTTGGATGATATCGCATCCCCCTGGTGAACATCTCTCTCAACCGGAGCTTCTCCGGTAGCATGTCCTAATCCAGTTTGACCGATAAAGTTGCGTTGATATAAATGTGTTGGATAAGGTTAGAGTATCGTGAATCGATTCTCGCCTTGCCTAGTGCTTCTAAGCGGAGGTGGATGTTTCATGGTTACCTTAACGTAATTTTATACACAACGTACTTAATAATAAAGCAAAAATCATGATGAAATGTTATAATATTTTTATCAAATGTACAACCTGTGACGTCAGACCTACAAGATAATTTTCGATACCACTACCGAGAGATAGGAAATGAGACAACCTGGGTAACACACAAATAACGCCCCAAGCTGTAACTCTGTTATATACAATTCGATTTTTACGAGCTAGGTACCAAATGAAATGTTTGATGAATACCGTGTTTCACGCTACCTTACATTTGTACCAACTCCATGTACAGTTTTCTAGCAAATATTTGTTTTTTATAAATTGCTCGGTACTGACCTTTGTAATCTAGTTGATCATCACTGATTTGATTGCTTAAATTTCTAAGTCATGGTAGAGCACCGATACTTATCAATTAACAGTGTTAGATATTTTAATAATAAAATCTCCAATTAAGAGCCCAATCAAAATAGATTTAAATTCCGACAAAAACGGAGAAGAACACATAATAAAGTAATACCCAAATATTTTTCTTTTTATATTTTGTTCCATATGAAGGATAAATGAAGGCAGATATCGCCTTCAATACAGTACTTCAGTAAAATATTCTGAACAAGCTTAGTGAAATATGTAGAACTGACCACGAGGAAATCATACTTATAGAGACAAATAGATTTAATAAGCAGTATGTTCATAACAATGGATTCTTATATCGTGAATTGTAGTAATTGCCTGAAGTACCAATATTTTCGTAGTCTACAAATAAAGAATGTACTTTGTTGGGTTCAAACCTCTAAAATATTGATTTTTATGGTTTAATTTAATAAAATTATTTTGTTTAAAAATAAAAGGCAATTTTAGTGTATATCCCTTGAAAAGCGATATTATTGCACAAACCTATTGATGTGATGGATTGAAAAGCTAAATTGAAAAATTTCAATCTGAATTTAAATACACAGAATGATTTTTTTTTATTTTTAGAGTTTTGCAGTTATCCCCACGTTGTTGATTATTTGCAGTGGTATGTAATAAAAAACTATGAATACGTAGAGGAGCTATTAAAACACGATGGCATGAAAAAATAAATACGTTATCTATATATATAATAACGCGTTTTTAAAAATATATAACCTGTTAAGTATTATACTGTAAAATCTTTAAAAATGCATTTGAAATTTAAAAGTTAAATTGGTACACGACAAATAAAAATAAATTGAAAAATATTATGAGGGATATTCCCTTTTTTTTACTCTTAGGCATGTTGATAATTAATTTAATTTAATACAGTTAACAATCCAAAATTTGTTATTTTTTTAATGTTTTTTTCAATAAATAAGTACATGATGGGGAAGCTTTGTCAACAATTATATGTGGTAAAATTTGGTGAATTGTTAGGAGTTGTTTTGGTAAAGGTATATGCTGTTAGGTAGACATGGTACTAAGCTATTGATTACTTTTGGGACTACATGGTGTAATTTGCAGAGCCTCAGCCGCAAGCGATCTCGGCTTAATCAGACAAAACACTATATTATCTGTTTTGATGTTTACGATGAATCAAAATTATCCTACACTCTCCAGCTTGATACCACTATCTGTCATTATTGTCCAATATGACAACAAAGCGGAAAAAGTTTTTGTATCTTAGAATATACAAATTGTTGATTTGTTGTAACAGTACAACACGCGTTCAGAATAGAGCAAGGAAAAGGTCCACCTTGTAAAGTTCTGCTATGGCATCGGTAATTTAACACCACTGGTTGTTTATGTAAAGGTAAAAGCACAGGTCTACCAAAAGTGTCGGAAGAAACAGTGGGATAGATTCACATGGTCTCTACAAAAATCGACCAAGTGACGAGCTAGCAATACCATAGCAAACGAGATGGAAGATTTTGCAACGACACTTACATTTCAAACCATACCATATGCAGTTTTTGAACACTTCAGGATGATCAAGTTTGTCGCCTGGAATTTTGCGATTGATGCTACCTGCAGTGATCATAATTTACTGAATAGGTTAAAGCTACAAAATGTGTGGAACGAATTGAACTATCGGCTAGATATATGTCGTGTGACCCAGGTGGCCGATATACAACATTTGTGAGTAAAGAGAAAACTTGGAAAGTTTCCGGTTATTTTGATGTTTCATTTATACTTGTAACGTAATAGTTTTGAAAATATAGCGTTTTAAAAACGAATCTATATAGCGTTTAAATATGGTATTAATAGCATTGCCTCAACCGCAAGCGTTCTCGCCGTTATAAAGCGAGGTTATAGATTCTCCTACTAAAGTTTAGACATTTTCTGTTTCGTTTATCTGTTTTGATTTTAGCCAATATCGCTTACGATCGATTTGCTTTTAATTTTAAGACCTACCTTAGGCAGAGTTCTAACTTTTCTTGAGGTCTTATAGATTCCCTGAATGTTGTGTTTTTTTATTAAATAAAGTTTCACTATATATAGTAAAGTTTTAAACTTAACATAACTCATACGAAATTATATAATATGTTACTGTAAAAGCCCGAACTACGGTAAATCCTAAGATTTTCCAGTGAAACCCAACATTTACCAACTCTGAATGGTAAAAGCCAGAAATGTTCTGTGATCAAAGTGATCATCACTCATTTCGAACTTTTACCACCATTCTATAACTCGGTAAATCTTAGGTTTTACCGTAGAGACACGGTAAATGTCGAAAAATAGACACGTATAGACGTATTCGGTGCATGTTCTCGTACTCGTGGGCAGTCTGCAGCCCCCGCTACCCATACCACCTTCCTTCACCATCCCCACTTGTCTCAATTCCCACTCACGCGTACGTTTCTTTTTGATGTCCGAAAGTAATTTATGAATCGAAAGTGATATTAATTCGATATATGTGAGTGTCTTCACTCAGTAAAGTCAGTAAATCAGTAACTTATCAATCAAAATGAGTGTAAAAAAGAAATTTTATGAAATAATGGACGAACTTGTAGCAAGCAAGAACAATAATAACATTTATATCGACAAGGACAATTATGCAAAAGAAGGAAGTCGTTCATTATAAGCGACTAAAGCGTTATGATATTTTGACTATAGGCGGCGAAGAAAAACTAATTGCACCAATGAAGGAAGGGAATGAAGAAATCAAGTATTGCGTTTGTTACGACGACTTATTCACCGTTCTCGAAGAATCGCATGTTGCTGTTGGATACGATGTAAAGACAAGAATACTTAAGGACTGTAACCGCAAGAATAAAAATGTAACAGTTGAGGCTATTATGACATATATGAAGCTATTATGAAGCTATGCCAACCTTGTCAAAAAAAACAGAAGACTTTGAAAAAGGGCATTGTCATCAAGCCTATACTTCATAGTGAAATGTACTTTTGTTTTATTCTCAAAACCAACATTTGCGAAGTGTATTGGTAAAACCTCGCATGTACCAAACTTTCGTGGTAAAAGCTAGAAAAATTATCTCTTGTTTAAAAAATCCTTACATTTACCAACTCATGTTGGTAAATCTTAAGATTTATTAATTAAACCTAAGATTTCGTCTGCAAGCAAACTACCAATAATAATAAATTCTTCTTTGTGACATATACAGTGATTGATATTGAAGTGAATATGCGTACTGATCATTCGAAAATTCGTATACACCATAAGCAGCGATCATGCTATCTATTAAATAGTTGCGATTCATACGATACCTTTATATTGAAAAAAAAACTAATCGTTCTCTCTAGTTCAAATATTGTCACCCAAGTGAATTTGTTCTACTAGAGTCAACCGGGAGTCCGAACAACTATTTCGCTAGGGAAAAACAAGTAAAACCGAAACGAGTTGGACGGCGAAAATCGTTTCCAACGGAAATACCGTAGCGGCGGACTCCATCACAGTACGCCGTGTCGCTCGTGGAGGACGCATTGTTTCTTTTAATGAAGTAACGTCAAGACCGAGTCCGAACAGTCACAAACCAACGAGCACGAAGTTAGGAACTAACTAAATTGGTTTTCGGGCGCACGAACGGGCGACCAGGGGCTGCCAATTGCACTAGGACGACGCCGAACGCCGTCGTCGTCGCCGCGACGGCGAATAAACACCGGGCATTGCCGCGACCAGGCCGGAAATGCCGAAACACAATGTGCGCTAATGATCAATTTCATAACTTCGTTTACAGTTCATTTACGAAGAGGAAAATAACGTAATAACTGTGAAACGGTTCACGAGCCTCGACGACGACCACGTTAGAGGTCACTAATGAAGGTGCGCCAAACGACGCCAAATGTCGGTGGCATGGACGTTGCCATCACTATTGCGTCCCACGGCGGTATTGGTCTCTCAATGTGTTTATGGACGCAGTTTCGGTACCGTACTCGTTATCGCTCGTTTGTCAACAGTTTTTTCGACGTGCTCTGAATAGGCGATCGGAATTTTTCCTATTGCGTTTGTTGCCTTGTTTTGTTCGACAGGTTTTAAAATGGACAAATAGGAAATTTCGCTCGTTAGCACTACATGCCAAAATAGAAACGAAATGCGTCAACCTACACCACGCGTGTTTACAAATTTGTCAGGTTTCGAAAATTTTATTTTCAATTTGTTAATATCGATATACAGATTTCAATTACAAAGAAATTTTCATTAATAAAATACCAACCTTTGAAAAAAAACTTATAAAGCTGATAATTTTGGCAACATTTTTTGTTCTATTTTTTTTTTTGTGGGACATGCTCCGTTTTGTCTGATTATTGATTCGAATAGTTCGATACGACAGGAGAAAAGGTACGGTTTTAATATTTTTTTACTTCCGGTCGTATGTTTTGACATTTCGACGACTGAATCGGCTTAATGTCAGCAGCGTAGTCGGTGCTGGAATTCGTTCCATACTAATCTCACCAGGGCACCTCGAACATTAATAAATTATCTGGTAATCTCGTGTTTCAACAAAGTACACGGCCTGCTGCGTAACTACGAGCCAAAGATTTTTTTACATTTTTTAGTACTGCGGCTCGGAATACCTTTCACTCTATTTTTCCTCGCCTGGCGTAGAGTGTAGAATATTTTATATTAATGCAACTATAATATAGGGTATCATAATTAACGTTAATTAGAAACACTTTTTTATCTATCCACCTAAAAATTGAAAAACTTTTACGTTTTATTAGAATATGTATATTAACATGAAACATTTTTAAAAATTCATATTAAATTTCAACAGCTTTTTTCATTCAACTAAAAAGGATTTTTTCCCTGTCAACGACAGGGTCGTTGACATTTACTCTGATTTCTTAACATGATAATAAATGCGACATTCCCGTCGCCCGGAAGATTCCACTACGTTTCCCGGGAATTCATAAAGATCTTGAGGCTTTCTATAGAGAGTCTTGTATGCACGGAGTTCGTGGTATAAGAGGTGTCCAAGAGGCAAAGGGAAACGACGACGAATTTTTCCATCGTGTCTGAAGACTTCTCACAGCCGGAGCGTGATTTAAATGCAGCCTGACGCAAAATGAAAAATGAAATTCAAATATCTGGTGTAATCCGTGCGCGGGATTGATCTAGCTTCTTCGCTCTCCTAGCTTTTGGAAGTCCGCGACTCGGCAGCTCGCGAAGCAAAATGGTCTGGAGATAGTGCGAAATCCTCGTCTTGCGCGGGATTGTGTTATCGCAGGTGGCCAGGCAATATTATAGCACAGCTTCTCTATTCTTATAACCTCGGGACAGGGGTAATAGTTTCGGATTTATTTTATTTTTCTTATAAGCATTTGTAGCTGGTTGTAAAAGATAGTTTATTAAATTCAAAATATATGTGGCAGATTACGGTTGACAAAAATTTCACCACAAGAACATTTTTTTAATAAAAAAATCTGAAGGAAATCTAATAATAGCAGATAGATACAAAAAAGTTGCCCGAAGCTGTTAGTAAATAGAAATGGTTCCTTTGACGAAATTGTTCTGTCATCAAAGAGTTGGGTGCTTTCATCGCTCGTCGCTTAGAGCCTTATTCAAACCCCCAGAAACGAATCTAATCTCGTCAGACAGACTGTAAGCTTTTAAATTTAAATTACTTAACGCCCCGGACGGAGAGAACGTCGTAAGGTTTAATCGGGCCATTAAGGCAAGGCGCTCGAAACCTCCAAGAGCGATCTGAAGAGATCGATCGGGTGGTGGTAGCGGCGTCGGTCTGGATTCCCCTTCGTTTATTTAGATCGGTAAAACGGTTGGAAATCTCTGAAAGGTAACCGTGGAAGCCGACGTGAACAGCCAACAGAATCGCAAACGTTTACATTGAACTGTATAGAGAGTTAATTGGACTAAACTGTCCCATTGTCTGGCCCCATTATTGCGATTACCGCAGTCTGGGCGCATTACGTTCCGTACCCCCACGAAATCAGAACTCTCCTCTAGACTTTGTAATGGGGGCCGCCATATCGCGGCAGAATTAATAATTCAAACCCGTTTCCGCGTTCATGGCCGTTCTAATCCGACGTAATTTTATGTCGCTTATTTCCTCGATGACCTTAATAATTGTTTTGGAAAGTTTTACCCGGGATAGCCACCGTTATCTAACTCCATGTGGCTCATACATTTGCTATAATTGTAGTTTTGTTCTCTAACAACCCAAATGCAACCAGAAACGTTTCAACATTATAGAACCCTCAGTTACCTTTGATAACAACTTATTACATAATATCATAACTATTACAGAACAATTAATAACTTTGGAATGATGCTTGCTTGGATCATTTAGACGTCTCCACTACTTTGAGTTTTGTTAAATACTATTCCAACTTAACAGTTGATTGACTTCTCACTTTTTATTAAGTAGTTAAATTGATTCATGTACGAGTCAAATTCCTTTACTGGTTAGGAGCAAGCAAATGTTGCATTGGACGTATCTAGGTTATGTCCAGTAGTAGAATTAGGCAATAATCCTTAAAACACACAATCCGCTCCAACACCGTTTACAATTTTGTATGGTAAGTTCGCGTTCATGAACGCATACAAAGACGAATATGTACGTACGGTTGAAACAACCTAAACTTTCAAGTTCTGTCTACATCACTTGAGAGATTCCAGAAAAGATCACTTGTGCCGAGGTGCAATAATTGGGACTTGATACCTTTATCACTGTGTTTATTTGGAACGGTAAGTGCGCGGATGGGAAAGCGGAACACATTCAAATAAAGGGAAATAGGAGGTCATTACCATTTCAACAGCTTTAACCAGTAACTTTATCTCTGGATGATACGAAGAAAGTCTCAAAGGATCGTTAACACCAAGAAATTTATCATTTAGGTAGGTTAAGAAATTTAACTTTTAAGTATTTATTAATTCCATTCACCATTTTGTTTTTTAAAAGTACGTTTTTCTTAATCATTCCCTCCTTTCTACCTTTCTGGCTTATATAGATAAATTTGCTAATAACTTTTTCTTAATCCATTTAGTTACCTACTTCTCAAAATTCGTTTTCTTATATTGTTATGACAACAGAACCTTACATGTAGAATATCAGTCTAGTGAGTGATCTGTTTTAAATTAACGGTTATAGATGTTATACAAATTTAGTATCTAGATTTATCTTTCTTGTAGAACTAGATCGGATGGTAGTAGACGTTTCAGTCTTCGCTCTTATTTGACATGCACAATTAGTAAATTTTATGACGAGATCATTAGGATGTATAAACTGTACCGTAAGCAGAACTGCTATAACACCTTTTTGTGGTCTGCAGTGAGATGTCATGTTGAATGGTCTCATTGGAGACGTAGAAAGGTGCGGCGGCGATGGCTGGAACTCATAGTTGGTTATCCACCAATACCAAACTTGCGAACAGGTTGTTTCTGTTGACCTTGCCGATCGCCTGCTTAGTCTATAAACAGTGTATCTACAATCTATGTTGTGCTCGTAGTATTTCTCTTCGATTTGTTACATCATGTGTAGGTATATGGTCAATTTTTGATCTATTCGGTCTGAAATCACATTGATAATCTTCTAATATTTCCTCCGCATACACTGATTATCTATTATATACTAAATGAGAAAATTTTATGTGTTAAGATCAGCAATGTAATGCCTCTCATCATCAATTCTTTTCGCCACTTATCCGGTGTCTCCTATGGGTTCCAAATCATAAATACCAATCAATGAATTTATGGTATCAGTTATGGTATCAGTACCGTTATTGTTTTTTAACTTTCTGATGCTTTCGGGATGTGTTGTTGTGGCGTTTGTAGTCTTTTGGTAGCGTTTAAAAGCGAGTCATCCGCAGCGTATGTTCGTCTATGATTTTCTAGATATTTGTGAATGCTTTGGTTCTGCTATATCCACATCTTCTTGTTCTTCTTTGACACAGATCGATTATTATCGAGCAGATCATGATATTATAGTGGTCTTAACATTTTCCGAGCGTAAGATTCATAGACATATAAAAAGCAATGTCGAAAAAGATTTTTCGTAAAGCACTTCTTGGATCAACAGTGAAAAGCACAGAACATATTACAAATAGTGATTTCTTCAAAAAAATTTACAGATTTTGAACCATACAAATGATGTCAAGTGTCTGAAATCAGTGTTTAATGTAATGAGGTAAGCAGTATTCAGGACTGTTCTTCAATAACAAATAACAAATAACCATGGAAGTGTGTCCTTTAGTAAAGCTAAGGATATGCGATTGTTTGGAAATACGAACAATCGAGGCATAAATTCCTGACGTCATTCACAAACGTATATGCTATAATTAGTTACTACGAAATGTCTTGGCAATGTTATACCTATACTTCTTTGGGAGAATTTCCAGAATGCAATCCTTTTCAGCAATTTTCTTATCCTTCTTAATTCAAACGGAATGCATTGGAAATCAGATATGAAGGAAGATATGAAAACGTTTTGAATTTTGTCGCAATCTTCTTTGAAAGTTCTTCGACAATCTGGAATTTAGAGTTGGATATATTGTCAAATTCGCTCTTTTCAACATTATTCATCAAAATATTACAAAGCTCATCGTCCACATAATGTCCACTTGACGTATTTACACACAGTTTTATTTTATGCATATTACAACTAGAAATAACGTTACATAATCATTTATAATAGGCTTTGATCCCTACACATGCCGTGGCTGTTACATGTAAACACGGTGTTGACACGGCTGTTAAAGTGGGCTTGATGTTATTCCACGAGCAGAACAAAGTTATAATCACAAAAAGCTATATAAGTCGTAAATAAATTGTTTTTATGCGAGAGATTAACCAAGAAGCATAAAGAATTAAAGGAATTAAAGAATTACATGTGATAATTATATGTTTATTTGCGCTAATAAATTAATATTATTCAACCCATCATTAATTAAATTATTTTTGATAACTTGTAATATATATTTCAGTATCTATAATATCTATCGTTGTAATTATAGTAAATTCGCTCTCGCTTTATGAAATAATGAACCCCAATTCCCAACAGTCTAATATATTCATATTACCTTTTAGCTCATTTAACACCAAATTAATATAATTTTCCATCCCCATGTCGTTTTAGTATCCTCATTACTTTATGTTACCGAGTTTAATCTCTATACCTTTAATGCTTCATATTAATCATAGAAAAGTGCACACAACACAAAATTATTTTTCCGGATTTTCATAAATTTGATTTGTACGTTCACACGTAGTACATATACGACACACAATGGTGTGACAATTTTGATGAAACAACAGTACAAATTCTCATAAAAGCAACAACGACAAAAAAAATTGGTTTGTATTGTGCATAGATCTATGTTACCGATCCTGACTGAATAGTAAATGGAAGTCAGGTTTATCCGGTGAAAGGGTTTACGATGCAAATCAAATGAAGTTTTGAAAATACACATACGTCGAAATAATAAATGACCCAGAAAGCACATTCGTAACTATTGAAGTGGGAATGAGTTTATAAAGATTGATTGTAAATCAATGGAACTACTTAGGATTCTTTGTTTTCGAGTATGCAATCGTATAAATTTAAAATAATTATTTGTTGATTATCGTTTTAAACAAATTCTAATTTCAGTTGATTGTGATAAATTATTAAACCGTGCTTTGATTACAAAATCTATACGTTAATAATTGTATATAACAATAACGAGATTACTCGTTAAGTTCATTAATAATCAGGTACCAAAGCTTTGACACATATTACTTTCGTCGAATCATTATCAATTTAAACGGATTTTGCCCATCTCATTTCGTCAGGAATAATCCATGATGTAAAGAAGACACTTTTCATTTCAAAAACGTGTATCACGTAGAAAGTTTAGAGGGTAGATGTAGTCCCAAGGGCGCTAAGGGTAAGCGAAAGTACTGCGTCGTCTCAAAATTTAATAACAGAACATAAATCCAAGTTCGTGTCGAAAGAAGTACGCTCAGTTATTCTGGGAGGCATAAAAGTTTTAACGATTTATTCAATCTCCACATAACCAAGATAATCTATAAACTAGAAAATTTTGATTTTTTAATGGATTTTGATTAAGGATTTTAAAACTTTATTGAATTTCTGACGAAGTTCAATATCATTATTCGTTAGCTGTCGTCTTTAAGACGTGCTTTAAAGCTCTTAAACTTTAAGACCCTTCTAGAGTGCAACCGAAATAAACAACGACCACGTGCATTAACTTTTGAAGATGCTGCTGACGTAGAGCTTTTTAAATAAGGGCGTAACCTCAGAATGGCTTTTGGCCTTGCGGAGAAAAGCAAAGGACTTCCAGTCGCCTTCCGGGCTCCCCGTCATCTGATGGGACATCAAAGGAAACGAGTTTAAAATTTCATCAATCTATACTTAGAGGGACGCACTTACCGAGGAATCTGCGCCTTTGATTGCATAGATTTGCAATTGCCCCGTCATGCGCCAGCTTTAAGTTAGAACTTCGGCGAGCGTTGCGAAAACGTAATAATTACAGCGGATATAATTAGATTTAACGAGTACCCTAGCATCGAATTTGAACTCTGTCGCGTTCTATCCAGCAAATGAGTTCCAACAGCGACTGCAACCAATGAATTTCTAACGGTGCACTCTAAGGAAATAATGTTACGTCACCATGAATGCATTCTCAATTCCACAAAATCATTTCCGACATCTTTGTTAACGTATTAATGTGTATACTTTGATAATAAAAGCTGAAATAACTACAAAAAAATCGTTAATTTTAACTGCGTTAGATTCTAAGGTAAAAATTGAATAATTAAAATTTAATTATGAAGGAGTAAAACCACGTTAAAAATTTGCGAGTAGAAATTACACAGAGCAAACGTCAGCATAAAATGATTTATGTTCGCATTTATTCAGAGAGTCGGTGATCTTTGTTGGACGTTAAGCAGCAAAACCGGAAAGTAATTCGGCTTCCTTATTGTTTGCGGGCATTATTTCGGTTCGGCGGAGCATCAGTTTTCGTCGGCGTACCGTGAGAATGATAAAATAGTTCGCAAGTTTGATATGTAAATTTCCCGGTCGCAGACAGGAAGAGGCGGCTTCATTATGCGCGAGCAAAGACCGCAATTCGGTCTGCATAAACAGTTTTCTCGCGTGGCGACAGCGCGCGATGCAACCACGACGGCGTCGGTCTGCCCTCTTTAAACTCGCGATATAGTTAATTGCCCGGAGGCGTTTATATTAAGCTGCACTCAAGTTTATCAACCCTCCGGGAGGCCTGAAGTGTTTGTATTAGTTGATCTTGACTAATCAGGTTACTGCGGAACTGCTATGCACTCCCTGTAGTTTTGTTACCACGGAGATAAAGACTTCACGGTACATAACCCGTTCGCTTTACGCCGCTGTTGATTAATAACGAACTTCGTTAAGTTTCTATGTCGTATAACGATTCAATGCGTCTTAAGTTTTAAGAACACATCCGTTACCCTATAACTTTATTAACTTGCATTCCTAAAAGTTCCTTTTTGAAATTTCATTCGATTTGAATAGAGTCCAGATAAAAGCTCATCTGTGTAGGTTATATTGTTGGTTCGATTTCTTTTTCTGTTTTTAATAAAGAAAAAGTTTGCATTACCTGGGGTAGTCGTAAATTAAATTTTATTGATTTTTCGAAGCCATTGTATCGCTCGGGAGACGAAGTGCAAAAAGAAGCGCATGCAACATCCCCTATGCTACGCCGGTTAAATTTATTTGGCGGTACACTCTGGGGACGATTTATAAATTGAAATAGAGCGCGGCGTGCAAATTTCCTCCGGCTAAATTGCCCATGATAAAATTTCCACTTACAATGCAACCACAGAGGGGTTTAAAAATTACTTCCTATGTGTACCGACACATTTCTTATGCGAAATAATCTGAAATAATAAATCTAAAAGCTTATATTGCAATTAACTTGATTTTAGACGTTTTTCGTATCCCAATGTAATGTAACTCTAATGTTACTAATTTAAAGGATAATTTGTATTGAAATGAATTTTATATTTAGGTATTGATTTTTTTGGGGATAATAAGTTATCAAAATAAATGGGCCGTGTTCCAAATCCGTTCAAATCGGATTTAGAGTTTTTTTGAAGTGTCGGGATTAAATTTTAAAATTCGTTGAAGTGAAAAATTAACCCGTATTAATTAAATTTTTTTCATATATTTTCTTTTTATAAGAAACTGAATATGTAACCGATTTTTGATAAAAACCTTTATTACAATACCTGTAATAATTCCTCTTGTAATTAATGCATGTAATTATTTAACAATTATACTGTTTATATGGATAGAGAGATTATCAAATTATATAATTTACATATTTAAAACATGATAACCAAACTAGTGAAGCTAATATATTAAAATATATTAATGGATGTTGAGGAATATCACGGATGATGACAATGTTTAGAGATATAATGATCGATGTTGAAAGATGTCAGAGATTATGTAGGAAATGAGATGAACAATGTACAAGAACATGTATAAGGCCACGATCCCATGATATCAGGGATTATGTTGAAATAATTTTCAGGGTTATCATATTAAGAATTACAAATAATATTTCGTAACACTGTTCCCGACTCTTTCAACATCATCGCCCCTATGTATCAATCTATCTATGTATCGTCCTGGAATAACATCAGTTAGATCTTGTGGATCAGTGGATAACATCTTTTTCGATGATATTGAAGACGAAAATGTGTCTGAAAATCAAGTGTTGGAAGATAATCCATCGGATTATGAAAGGTTAAATTCCAGTGATTCAGTTGAGGATAATGATAACACAGCAAGTGATAGTAGAATATTGATCAAAATCAAACCTAGATTGAGCAAACGATCCTCTAGAAATATTCTTCGCGAAAAGCCTGGCAGGACTGCTTACGGTGAGCACTTCACAACTGCAGCTGAAACTTTCCATCTATTTATTTCTGATGAGTACTAAATATCCATCGTTTCAAAGACCAATTTCTTGTGCCATCTTTACTTAGATTCATACGATTTGCCGATTTAGCAACCCGACCAGACAGACGTGAAGTTGATAAATTGGCAGGTATTCGTCATATTCATGACATTTTTGCTTCAAACTGTAAGAAGTCCTACATTTCCTAATGCTGGAGTTTGATCGATGAGCAGTTTGTACCTTTTAGAGGAAGGAGTCCGTTCAGAGTATACAGTGTCCGCCAAAAAGTCAGCAATACCCGTTTTATTTCTGTTCCATTGCATCAACCTTCCTGAAATTTTGATTATATAGCACGCTCATCTCCCGGATGTAGACCTCAACTTCGTTATTTGAAATGTAATGCTGTAGTTTTTATTCCACCTTTTAATTGTATGCGAAAAAATATGTTGACTTTGATAAATGTTTTGATTTTAAGTTTTTCTTTGGTAAATTTCACCATGCTTTTAAAACCCCATATCTCAGCCAATATTTATTCAAGAAAGCTCTAACTTGGTACGATTACTCTTCAGATGATATCAAATAGATTGTCATTTGTTGTATCAGAGTATCTTATACAGGGTGGTCAAAAATTGAATTATCGTTTCTCCATATTCAATGGCAAGAAAGCTGTATAAGATAGTGTGATACAACAAATGACAATCTATTTGACAACATTTGAAGAGTAATAGTGCCAATTTAGAGCTTTTTTGAATGAACGTTTGCTGAGATACGGAGTTTTAAAGAGCAACGTTAACTTTTAATCAAAGTTAACTTATTTATTCGCATATAATTAAAAGGTGCAATAAAAACTATAGCATTCCATTTAAAATAACGAAGTTGTGGTCTACTTCCGGGGGACCGGAAGTTGCCACCATTTTGAAAACACTTTAGATCGATAGATCGGTATAAACCACCCATATAAACTAAATTTCAGAAACGTAGATACAATGGAACAGAAATGAAACGGGTGTTGCTGACTTTTTGGCGGACACTGTATATAGAGTCAAAACCTGATAAGAATGGTGTCAAAGTTTGCGCCCGGTGCGATTCAAAAAATTCATATTGCTTGAATCTACCTGCACTTTGGAATGATAAACAATACACCAAAAAAAGTGCAGTGTATAAACATGAATATCGCTATCGAAGAATTCATTCATCCATTATCAATTAACGTTATGAAAATGTGGTTAACTTATCGTAAATATTTAGAAATATGATTATGTAGTATACATCATTTATAATAATAATTTTAATTTTGTTAATCGCATACCCAAATCGATCGAAAATTACCCCTATCACAAGTTCAATCTCCTATACATCGTACTCTGCAGCAAATTTTGAAACTGTATTTGCCGACATCAAAGTAGATGTTGGCATAAGCTCGAACAGTGCGGTTACAGCCTCAACAGACTTTAATCATGTTTTAATCTTTTCACTGCTTACACTACACTTAAAACTATAACCTTAAATAACTCGGTATATTGGAAAAGGTTACTAAATTTAAAAACATATAGTGGTTCGATTTTTACACAACAAATTGCTTTATAATTCTTTAACAGAAAAGTTGTATGTAATGATAAAGTAGAAATAAAATGAAAAAGGCAAAAAAACATTTTATAGTATGTATTCGATAAATAAGTACTTATTTTCTAAAGGCCTCTAGTTTCTCATCAAGAGTAACATTTTCACTCACACGCGTGGAAAGATTCAGTATTTCATAAAAACCCCATATCTGAGCAATATCACGTACTAACATGTTTACCGTTTTATTGTCTAAAAAACAATTTGGAGCATACTTTACACTATTACTTCCTCTTAATTATGCAATAGTAAGTTTTATATTTTCTACCGTCTTTTTTAATAATTTACTTCTTGTTACATTTTTAGTGATGTTTGAAGACGGTTAACTTATATTGAAACAATTAGTCGTTCTGGAGAAATTGTCTTTGTAAATGAATTTGGCCTAGTTTTTAAACTATCGAAATCGTAATAGTCATGTAATCATTATTTGAAATTGACCCTTAATGGTTGCAATGCAATTACATTTCCATCGAATATTTTCGTGAAATGCATTGAATTTTAATAATCAATGTGTTCATCAGCCTCACAATTCTATCATCCAGTATTTCCGAAAATTATATATTTCTGTAATAACTCTACCACTTTAGAAATTATCTCAACCACGAGCTTAGAATTTTGATGGTTGAGGTTATGACAAATAGCATAATGACGAAACCAACGGGCTTTTTATCACATATTATAGCTCAAACAACTTATTCTTGTTATCTAAGTTTACGACATTTAACATTATATTTTCTAGTCTCATCCATATTTCTTAATAAGACTTTGTACCCGATAATTGGAATATAATCGAAAAACTGCTTCCTTAATGGCAAGTAAATTCAAAGTGTTTATCCTTAACACTGTAATCGCCTTCACGCCGCTATAAGTCTTCAATTAATTTTTGCAAACCGGTATGCTAACGCTTGTACCACATTTTGATACAAAAATGTTTTTTGCCGTAGCAAAAAATAACTCACACCTAACCGAAATGTATGAAAAAAACTAAAACCGGTCTACAATAAATGAAGGGTGCTGAACACATACTCGACATGAATAGTTCCGCATTTCAGAGTTCCGTGAATTAATGGCATGCTTTTCAGAGTAAAAATTTCAAAAAAATGTGATAAATAGAAGGTCATAGAAAATATAAAAATAGCTGTTTTAGGTATCGTTAGTTTGTTGACCTCAAAACCTATTTTATTTTTACTCTTAATTGACGGGTTGTGTTGAACTGTTACAAAACAATTAATAGCAATTCTACTTGAGTAAACGTTAATTTGCAATGATGACTTATTTAATTATCGACTGTTATAGAATTGGTGGGAAAGAACTGGCTCTAATTGGATTTGTTAAGATCATTGAATCGATTAATGCGTATCATAACTGAAAGGATTTAATATTTCCTTGTATATTCATAGGAATTTTATGAATTCCCTCAAATAATTCAACCCTTTTAAATTCCGCTAAAATATCCATACAGCTATTATTGGTAGCTTATGTACTCTTATACAGTGAATTTCACTTTAGATGCAATATACAAAAATATATTTCCATAGAAATCAGGGCGTACCTAATTACTTTGTCCCACATAAAATTCAAAATGTTCATATAATTTGACATTACATTAAAACTTCGATATAATGAACCAATACGGAGTAGAACGCAGTAGTGTCCATTATAGCTCAATAAAAATATACAAAAATCTAGCGTTGAATAACAAATAAAACTAGACTAACACTGGCACTAGAACTAACACTTGTTCTAGGTCTAGAACTCTTAAGACAGCATAATCTGTCAAACTACCACTACACCTGATCAACAGTTCAAATCTGCAGTTTTATTTGATGAAGCCAAGGCCGCTTGAGGCCGAAGTACTACAATATCTGTGACAATATGATGACCAGTTTCAGATAAAATGTTGGAGAAGAATAGTTTTGTTTACAAATATTAATCATCCCCGGAAGCAATGTCGCGAAAAGTCAGCTTTCTTTTGAATATTAAACATCTAGGGAAAAGAATGTTAGGTGAGATTAGTTTTGTTTTGAAACGACAATAATTATAGCGTGAAGGAATGTCGGTTTTCTTTTGTACGCCAATTAAAGCGTGAAGGAATGTTAAGACAGATAGTTTTCTTTTGAAACACCAATTAAAGCGTGAAGAAACCTTAAGTAAAGCATGAAAGAATGTTAGGATCGGCCAGTTTCAGGTCTGAAAACGCACGGCTAAACCCGATACTTTCTAGTTCTAGGTCTAGTGTAAGTTCTAGTTTTACACTAGCACTATCACTAGAACTAACACAAAACCTAGAACTAGAAGCATTCGAGTTTAGCCGTCTTGAGAGACGTGTGGCTAAACTCGAATGTTTCTAGTTCTAGGTCTAGTGTAAGTTTTACTTTTATTTCAGTAAAAATATACTACAATCTGATGCTGAATAACAATTAAAACTAGAACTAACACTAGAACTAGAAAAATTCGGGTTTAACTCACAATACGGCTAAACTGGAATGATTCTAGTTCTAGGTCTTGTGTTAGTTCTAGTGATAGTGCTAGTGTAAAACTAGATTTAGTGTTAGTTCTAGTTTTAATTGTTATTAAGCCCTAAATTGTTGTTCATTTGTACTGAAATAAAAGTAGAACTAACACTAGACCTAGAACTAGAATCATTCGGGTTTACCCGACTTGAGAGACGTGCGGCTAACCCCGAATGTTTCTAATTCTAGGTCTAGTGTTAGTTCTAATTTTAATTGTTATTCAGCGCTAGATTGTTGTACATTTTTATTGAAGAAGTTGAAAGGTTAAATATACGTTTTAGAAAAGTACGTATATTAGATTATATAGTAGAACTAGAATCATTTGGATTTAGCCGTCTTAAGGGACGTCTAGTGTTAGTTCTAGTTTTACATTATCACTATCACTAGAACTAACACAAGGCCTACAACTAAAATCATTCCCGTTTAGCAATATTGAGAAACGTGCAGCTAAACCCGAATGTTTCTAGATTTAGTGTTAATTCTAATTAACACTAATTAGATATAAGATTTATTTTTTACACCCAACAAAGAATGAGAAATAATGTGAGATCTTTAGTATTAAAATAACCAAAGAATTTTTGGATTTTTTTGTGGAGAAAAAACTTAAGGACAAAAGAAAAATTTTAAATTCAACCGTCTAGAATTTTCCCCTTCAAATGTATGTTATTTAGTGGGGATGACAGAAAAGACGGTGGGAATTCGACGACAGTTCATGAATATTTCTTTTCTCTTTATGGCTAATAGCTAAAGAATATTGAAACTTTGCGTCAAAAAGAACGATAATGATTTATTGATAAGGTGCTATTAATAAACACACACCATGATATCGTTTATTGAATTTTCTACGTTTATTAATTGAAATGTCATCTACTATAACCAAGTAATATAGACACTTAATTCAGTATACGAGTGGGAGAGTTATTTGAACCTCGAGGCGTTGTAGCGCAATCTGACAGGGAAAGTTGGGGAGCAAGTGGCAGTTACAGATTAAACATTTCGGAATCGTGTGTGTTCCCCGGGATGAAGTATGAGTATAAATTCCAAGGAAGACGTGGGGTTTTAAGAGTTGTGCCCGGAAGAAAATTGGCTCAGGCCGAGGCGAAAGAATGAAATATCTACGCGTTACCCATCTGCTAATGTCTCCCGTGGGAGCGACTTCCAATTCCCGGAACACTTGCGTCCCAAGCCGCCTCCACGCCCGGCTTCCTGCTCCTCCAATTACCTCCCATTCGGCCATTATTAACCGTTTCGATTTAATAGCCGGCCGAATTCAGTTAGAACTTCTAAGAATACGATCGTCGCAACGGAGCCATCGTATCTCCATTCATTCGAAAAGGCGGAACGTAAAACGAATTCGAGAAGTTCTTCTCTTTAATGTATAGCTACTAGAATCTGCTGAGTCTTCTAAATTTTCCTTTATTGCATTTAAGTAAAACACATTATTACAGTGTTTTTTTGTTTTTGTATGCAACGTTTTTATTGAAATTTTGTCTAACTTTCAAACGAGACTCGTTCGAATTCTAAAACGTTGTCTTTGACGAGATTTTTATCCGTGCCATTCAGTGCACGCGTTCCGCCTTAATACTGTAACGGGGGGTGCATTGCTCCTTCGGTCGTTTTGCACGCGGCTTCCTTCTCTCTTTATCCCGTATTGTTCTTCAACAATTAGGCGGTATACAGAAAGGGGGTTCGTGTTCGGTATTCATTTGGCGGACGGACTTCGTCTATATTCAGCGTGAGGACCGGCGGGAACGCGTTTCCAATATACCTAGAGAGCCCCGCCCTTCTTCCCCATTCCTCCGACACCTCTCCTAAGCACTCAATATTGATTTGGCAATCGGGCCGAGAGATTTCGCACGCCTCTAAAACCGAAATCGCCCCACAAACCCTTACAGTGGCAGCAATAAACCCTACTCCCCGTTATAATTGGGCACATAATTTATCTCAGTTTTTTTTTTAATAAATCAAATGTAACTCAAATTATTACATTAATAACATATTATAATAAATCATATTTATTATTGCTTAAATCGATTATATACAATACATTTTAAATAGAATATAAATCATTTATATTTATTAAAACAACTAATTATAATATAACTCCCATTAAAGTTAAAACCATAAATCGCGTACAATCAATAACGTACATCGATAATATTTAATTAATGCAACCCAACGTAATTCAGATTCTATGTAATGGAACGAGGCTTCAGTGTATTAAATTTCCTTTCTGTAGTCGACGTTGTTATATAGACATGAATTGATTCAATTAGAACTATATGAGTTCTCACGAGACGGAAATGCGTTGCAGTAATAATTACTGCAACGTCTTCATTATGTAGTCGATATCTATCGAACAAAACAGCATATTGCAGTTAATATCTCTTAATTGAAGAACAGTTAATTAGTTTAAGGACAGAAATACCAGTGTAACTATTAATAATTTTCTAATGGATTAGGGTGAAGTTCAGAATGTTGTAGATTTTTTATTAATTATAATATATTTTAATAAAACAATATAGAAGGTAATACTGAAAATAGGTAATGCTATTATCATTTCAAATTGTTTCACTCTATAGTTTTATTGTAAAAATTAAAAATTGCAACCTCAAGTTCCGAGTACTTTTTCATTTAACTCGTAATAAAACAAACCAAGATGAAATGTTGAGTTGACACTAAATTGCGGTATTCCTTTAAAAGCAATACTAAAGATGTCATCCCTGTTTAAGTCAATCTTTCGAGATAGAGTTGTGGAGTTGTAGCAATGGTTGTTTTTACCTTTTATAACTGCCTTGAGCCGGTTTGGTATCGAGTCTATAAGTTATTCCTTAGTTGCGGCTTAATTTTCTGCCATTCTTCCAGCAAGATCATTTTAAATATTCTTTGTTGATATCTAATATTTTTCAACAATGCCCTTAAATTTTGAATTGGATTCATATCAAATGACTGTGCTGCTGATGTTATTAAATGAGGATAGTTCCAAATAAGCCACGACTTCACGATTCCTAACTTTTGCTTTGGCTCGTTATCTTAACAAAAGCGAAAACTATTTCGTATGTCGAGATTTTCAGCAGTTAGAAGCAAATTTTGTTGTAGAATTGGTCCAAATCAAATGCAGCCGCCACTACTCTTGAAATCGCTTTTAAATACTATTTTCTGCTCGGTATTTGGTTAGCTTAAATTAAATCTTTACTTATTCGCGACAATCATGTGATTCCAAACTTGGAGCTCTTTGAAATGCTGCGTGTTATTTTTTTCTGTTTATGAACCGTTTCTTGCGCGTTATTCGACCATAAAAATTATGGTGGCGAAGCACGCGAGAGACACTTTCAGTACTACAAGACTTCTCTAATTGTTTCTGAACCTCGGTAACAAGTTTTATAGCAGATAACTTTTGAATTACCTTGATTTTCCGGAAAATAAATCGTTCTTAGATTGAGTTAAAAATCTTCTTTGGCACATTTCAGCTCTTATTTACCACGCGATTCTTGTGAACAAATCTTTCTATGATGTGGCACACTTAACATAACCAAATTGTCTATTTTTGAAATGTTTTACACCAATTCATCCTATTCACGGTTGTTCGACTACTTATTGTTTTAATTACCATGTGTTGATCAGGATGTAACACTAAAAATTATGTAATCAGCTGCTTAATACTTGATCATATTACTCATTGTACAACACAAATTAATTTCTCGACAACTATCATCTAGGCCACAAAATGACTATCTAAAATCAGTTTTTAAGTACACATACTTAGCTTATTTACAGCCTAAATGCATTAAAACATGCAGTGTATCAAATGTGCTGTGATTCATTACATATAAATCAGTTTATCATAACCGCAATGAAAATCTACTTGACGGATTATTTTTTCTGTTATGTATGTTTCGGCCTCAGTTTAGTTTCTTTCTTCTGCAGTTTCTTTACAGACATCATAACATACATAGAACAAAATTGTGTTGAATCTCCAAAAATGTCAGTTGTTTAATTGTTTTGTCACACCTCATATTTCAACATTGTAATTTATCCTGAATTGTAAAATTAAACAAAAGATCCCTTACCTACAAGTTTTAGACACCAAAATATACCTATGCGAAACGGTCAATTGTTCCCATCCCTAATGAAATAGGCTTTTGCATGTATGGTATTGATCATAACAAGAGAACCTCTTAACCGATTTCTATGAACAATACCTCATTCGACAGTTTAATCCTTCTAAAACATGAAAAGCTCGTTTAAATAGCCGCACTGAGAGAAATGAATTGTACTATGCACTAAAAATATACTATAAGGTAATATAATACTTAATACGTATGGGACAGCGAGACGAGATTGTACTGAAGCATTTAAATATAATGAATATAATACAATGAATTGCTGCATGTTTAATATTTTTTCTATAATACGATTCGTACAATCCATTTCTCTCACTGCGGATGCAGTTAATTAGCGAAATTTGGTATCGGCTATTTCAACTTTCGTATTCACATAGAATCATCCTGATGACTAAAATTGGTTAATTTATAAAAAGATAATAGACATGTTAGTCTAAATTCTTTCTCTAAAGTCTTAATTCCTATTCAATATAAATAACATTTTTTATTGGTGATTATTTTAATGGACTGTAGTACAGGCTCGATAATTCGGTCCATAAAATTTCACGCACTGGCAAATTACCGAATGTGCGAAATTACTGGATATTACGGAAAAAAGTTTTACTATGAGAGAAAATATAAACAAAATATGTTCAATACTGTATAACACTGTATTTATCGTTTATTATTAGGAAGTAAATGAAATAAAATCATAATATTCTTTCCATATTTGTTAACGACGTATCAAAAAATGTATCAATTTTTGATTATTTCTTACAATAATAGATTGCGTTTAAAGCATCTTTTGATTTCACAGAGTTCATTCAAAGATTGGTAGCAATATTTTCTACATTACCATTATTTATCTTCAGCCATTATAGGTTAGCTGCCAAGTTTCGATTTTGTGACATCCTTTTCATGTGTGCAATTTAGAGAACTTGTGAGAACATTTGTTTTGTGCAACGAAAAGCCGGTCTCGATCGCATTCAGCCGTCAGTCTATTAGCACAAAGTATAATGGTAACTCTATCTTTAGACACTTTTTCTCTTCTCTGAAAACTATGTCTTGTTTGGTAAAACTTTTGAAAGCAATCCACCTTCGTCAGCATGGTAGACTTGATCGAGAGTTATATTAAGTTCACCTTTTTCTTAAAATGTTCGTTAAATTAAGAAACATGACGATCATCATTCTAATTCTTTATCTTACCTTAAACGTTTCAAACACGGGTGGTTTAAATTCGTTATTATCAAACATTTTCTCATAAAAACTAATCTATCTTTAATGAAAGTCTTCTAGTAACGGTATTTTTGAAGAAAGAAGTATAAAGCATTTTCCATAAGTGGGTACTCTCCTGCCTCTCATTTCCGAATTAATTTGCTTAACACACGATTCAATTTTCAAAGTTTCGTATTTACGTTTTGTTGTTTTAGTTTCTATTTTGATGTGGGTGTATAAAAAACATGTTATGTACGAACATAGAGGCAATTACAAAAAGTCAGGAAATCCCCTATTACTGTCTATTTTCACTACCCACTACGCATACTCCATTTGAGGAAATAATAAACATGCCGGATTATAAAACGTACAATTTTGTTGAGTGCCGGATTATAGAGTTGATTATAAGAGATGTCAAACACCAGATTACTGAACTTGTCGGATTAGTGAATACCGGATTAACGAACTTGTATGGTTTACGACTTATGAGTACTTAAAAAATGTCATTATTGCATTATTTTCGTGTAGTTTCACGTAATTCGAAAGAGTTTTCGAATTGGACATTTTCACTATCGTGTTGGTCAGGGATTAAGCTTTCGAATGACGTATTGCACATCGAAATCGGTTGAGAGGTACTGTTGTTATGATTAAAAATTATACCGCAAACCCTCTGTAATTTGTGACGGTATAAATTCAAATAGTTTCAAAACATGTCGATATAACTGAATATACACGCCCTAATTTGTAATTAATTTTTTTTCTAATTGATCATCATTATCCGAAAATCAAATTTTAATATTCAATAAATATAATCACTTTCTAAAATTGTCACTAGAACTAACACTAGACGGAACTTGTTGAGAAACACTTCGAACTTGTTTCGGAAGAAGGTTGTAACATGACATCCTAAATATTAACATTTGTTTCAAAAAACGCACGGCTTAACTTGAAAGTTTCTAGGCTTAATGTTAGTTCAAGTGATAGTACTAGTATTAGTTCTAGTTTTAGTATAATTAACACCGGCCGTGAAAGCTTTCGTACTTAAATAACCACTTTCGTTTGACGTATTTATCCCAAAAGCATTTTATATTTAATCACACATTATGTGTACAAATGAGAAGATATTCAAAATAAAAAGTATAAAAAATCAAATATATTTAATGTAAAAACAAATCATAAAACTGTTTTGTATACACAAGTCCACGGTGTATAGCAAAATTCAGTTCGGTTATTTAATAACGTGATATCAGGTTTATATGTTATGAAATTTTATAGTTTGTAAAATATCAAAAAATTTTAATGTCCATTTTAGAACCGTATTGAATTGTGTAATAGTTTTGTCGGTTGGTATTTAATATTATTGATGTTTGTAAATATATGCACATTAAGTTTCTATACTCGCCTACATACATACTATTCATTCTGGCAATTTATCAAATGACAAACTAAACTTTTTATCCGTTAAACTTGCAAAATAAAAGATCTAACTAGATAACTAGATCTAATTTGAGATATAAATCATTCATTATTAATTTAGTTAAGGTTTGCTAAAGAGTTACTAAAATTCATGTAGGGTAAACCATAGTGTAAGAATACAAGGTATAACCGTACGCAGATTTTGATGACGTTTGAGTGTCCAAGAGAATTGCTAGTTATTGATGATTGCTTGCTTATCTTTGTACAAAATATATTTATTCCTACATTTAAAAGCCACATACCCAACAATATATTTAAGACCTTCATCAGTTATCTCATCCTTTACCTCTCCATTGTCACTTTTTCTGTCGAGGATTTTTGTTGGATGTTCACTTGTTACTACAAGTTGATTAACTACAATGATTCATAAGTTTAATGAGTTTGGTAATGTACTGCCATCTACTTCACCCATAAGATCTTTTCGCCAAAAAATCTATCCCAGTTGAGGTTGTCGCCAGAGAAAAGCAAAGTGATGGCGGATCATTATCTGGTACAAACTTCAAAGTACCTCATGTTTTAATTGGTGACGAGACATATCCGTTGAAGTGATTTGGTGAGACAATATCTTTCCAGGAATCATGACCCCGTAAATGAAATCTTCGATGATCTTTGTCAATAGCTACAAAATGCATTAAATATGCTTTTGGTATATTAAATGATGAAAAAGCAGCACATACAGTAAAATCTACGTGTATTTTATACACGATTTTGAGACGTCAAAACGCTAATAGTGTAACTTACATTACTGTCACGAGGTGCAATATTTTCCAGAAAATTAGTGTGATCAAGAAGGACGTAGAAGTACAATGCAGGCGAAACAGGTACAAGACTCGTTTGCAAACTACTTTGTAGATAATAAAGTCCCGGCGCTGCTAATTTTTCCTTTCAGTTATTCCTGTCCTTAACGTGTAAAGGTGTCCTTCCTTCTGGTTGTGTTTCATTTACTTTGTAGATGTTTAAACCACAAAAAAATATATGTATGTATTTGTGCATCTAAGTGTTTTTTGACTAACCTGATAATCCAATACATACACATCCCGTCACTTTCTTATTATCTCCTGTTTTTTGAATCTTGGTGTTGATTATTGCATAACACCGGTTTTGTTTGCACTTCCAAAATTAATATTCTACCACAACTATTCGAAAATTTTGCTTTTGAACACATTCTTGCGAATAACTACAAAACGATACATGTATATAACTTTAACATAACCTTAACTATCGTGCTTTGATTACATTTATCGTTGAATGCAAACACGACGCACATCCCACGCTTTAAGTTGCCGCTCATTACATTGGTGTAATATACACAGCACCGTTGCGTTTACAGGTACTTGCTAATCAACGTTAATTGCTCGCTAATATGAACGCGGTCTAATACCTCTCGTGGGAACACGAATACTGGAGAAACAACATTTCTTACTGCATTTACTGCAAAGGCTACAGGTACTAACGTACCTCTTTCTACTATTACCTTGTCGGGTTGCTGAAGCAGTTTCAGCAATATTGTCGATGTTTTGTGGTTCAAACTTTTCCATAATGGTTATAAAAACTATCTATTTTGGTTTTATTGAAACTTATCGTTATTGTAATACTTTATACTTGCGCTACACTAACTAATAGCACGGTTTTTTTATAAAATACTTAAACCATGAAATTTCTAGTCCACGTTTTAAATTGTGGAAAATTAACTGTCAATTCGTACACAATTTCGTAGAAAAATCAAATATATTTTTGCACAACCAATTAAATACTTACACAGATAACGTTCCGGATTTGTGTTAAAAATTTTATCTGCTTGATGACTGCTTGAATGTCGTTTTTGTAGCTTTTTGCAGAGATTTTTCACTCTTTACCTCATCATAGGCATCCTTAATAAATCAATCTGCGCTCTCGTTATCTTTCTAACACGCTGTAAATTGTGTTTACTTGTTAAGCGTATCGTTTCCCCATTAATTATAATCATACCCAGGTAGGCTACACCGACGCATATCAATCATTAACTACAATTAAACTTACATTATTATTTTAACATGTATTCCAGTTTTATTCCAACCTCCTACATTGTAATACTCGTCTTGCATGTGTATTTCCTACAAATATTTCTGATGTCTTCCTAGACGGTGTTTTAATTTTGTTGATACAGTCATTAAGGTCATACTTTCTATGTACATTATTACAAAAAATCGTAAAAACTCATTGTTAAAAAGTAATGATCTTTTTATAAAGATTTTTTATTAAAATAGTTCTTGTATGAATTGTTTTAGTCCATAAAGTCTTCTATTTTAGGTACTATTCGTTGAGGGCGAAGAGGGTTAAATATTAATTCCCTTGCCAATAAAAAGGGTTTTTGACGTGAAGCGTCCACTTTGAAGGCCGATTACAGTAAATTTGTGCCACAACAAATGCCATTCTCCCCGTTTAAAGGGGAACTTTTGTTAGGAACCTCGGGTGTTAGTCCGAAGGGGAGCTTTTTGTACTATCATTATACTGAATCATCAATCCTGAAACGGGAATGGATATTAATCTCATCCAAGCAACATGTTTCATTTATGTGATATTGGGGATGCGACTTGAAATAACATTCTTTTTTAAAACGTGTATTATAAAGGAATGTTTTATCCTCTATTTCTTTTTACAAAATTAATCCCGTAGTATACATTAAAACAAACAAAAATTTTGTGACATGGTTCCATTGTACAATACCGTGCCAATAATACATTGTCACGCGGTCTGATATTGATGATGATAAATCGAAACATTTGTTGCCGATGTGGAATGGTTTCCGGTTGAAAGATTTTTATACGTTTGCAGACGTAAACTATAACATATGAACGAAAAAAAAAGATAACATGTCGTGTATTGAAACATTCAATCTTTTCCGATACAACCCCAAATAATATTATTATCCATAATAGATATTATTAATAATAGCGGCTTTTAATCGATGGTGTTACAATGTATTATTTAAATACTAGGGCTAAATATAAAATAAATTTATTCATTGCCCTTGCTAATGTAGCTTTAAATATTCATAGAAATCCTTTAGGTTAAAATTGTATTGAATCGATAAAACAGAAACAAAATAATAAGAACAAAATAAATGTAAAAGGTGAGAGTTTTCTATAAAAAGCAACAGAAACATTACGATTTTACGTCGGCATTTCAAGGCATCATTGTGGAAGCTGAAACGTAAAACCTAGGAAAAACGTTTCAGTGATGCTGACAAAATGAAGCGGAGGAGTTGAGATAAAGAGAGGGAGATAACTCGAAGGGCTTTAAGTGCACCGGAAAAGTGGACTCTTCAGGTTATTGGCGTAGGGAGCTGTATACGGCGAACATTAGATTCGAGGACTTATTGTAGTCAATATCCATCGTTAGAAGAGGTCGGTCGGGGTTAAAGTGGAGTGCGTCGAGGGTGCAACACTTGAAAGTTGCCCGCCTTTTCACTGACATCAACTGACGGTTTTTCATGGCCACGTTTCACAAAGACTTTCTTTGTCCCCTTGCATACAAAATTGCCGAATGCAATTTAAATACTTTGTGGTTACTAAAAAGGTGGAGACTTTAATATAGCAATAAAAGAACATTATTTTAATTCAACATTTACCTCTTTATAGTAGGATATGAATTTAATTGAAAATTAGAGAGGTGTTATTCTCGTAATAGGATATCTCCCCCTTTATCTTTTTAATGTTACGGGGAGAAACTTTCTGTTTCGTCTTGGTTACATTAAGTAGTACTTCTAGAATTACGTGAGGAGTTGTTCCTTGAGAGTAAATTAAAATTAAATTTTAAACAAGACCGTAAAACTTTTTTAATTTTTTAACCACATGAGTACTAAAGCTCCATTCTCATAAAAAATGTGGAACATTGACTTAAGGAACATCGGTAAAAATCTAAAATCACAGCGAAAAAGTCGCAAAGGCATTATCCTGGAAAAATTATTAAACTGGTTGGGGGAAACGTGTCGTTCCTTTTGCGTTTCTTTGTGGCGCAGCGGCGCGGAAGTATTTCGCTACATGTAACTCCGGCAGCTGTTTCAAGCCGGCGCCCGACTACTTATTAACTGTCATGGAGTTTAATTAAATTTTTCGAATAAAACTGCGACACGTACAAGGGCAAATAGGAAAAAAGGGACGTCGACGACGCCTGGTTGTAATTTATGTTCGTTTTGCGTCGAAATTACTTGATTAAAATAGTAATTACAATCGTGAAATTGTCGTTCGATTACTAAAGTTTCTTAAATAATAACTTATTGACTAATTAGTTTTAAAACAGCGAAAATTGGATATATAAATAAATGTAAGGAGTGAACCAGAAATAATAAATTATGATGATTATTAATTATTTATTGATTGCGATTTTTTTCTCTCTAAGTATGTTATCTTAAGCACTACCAAGGCTCAGTGATTAACAACATATCAACCTGAAATTGGTGATCATATTGTGGCGCCTCGACCGATTAGGCTTTATCAGGTGAAGTTATAGATTAAGTCGGTGAGCACCTGTTTCAGTTGAACATCATATGAAAGAATTGGAATTTCAATAGAAGGCAACCCAACCCAACTTCATATGTATTTTGATGAACTAGAAGATGGTTGTCAAATGCATGTGAGTGATGCCTTTGTTATAACAAGATAACAATGCACTCTCCACGGTTCCCAGTACATGCAGACGCACAGCTCAATCGCAGTACCTTTCGTGGAGCTTTCCTATTTGAAATACAACTGTCTTATGTAGCGCAACAAAGACAACGTTTTTATAAGCGACTGAATTCACATCCTCCATTATTGTAATTTAATCAGTTCGGTTAGAAATGCAACCAGTACGTAGACTAGTTTAGAAACTTTCGATGATTTTGGTTGAGAAACATTGTTGTGTTGTTCTTGGATGATGAAGATTGGAGATGGAGATTAAAACAAATTACTCTTCTAAATCCATAAGCAATGAACTCGGGGTTATTGGAAACCACATCCAAAATGCATATTGTAACTGGCTGAAATTATTCCGGAAGAAGTTGATACTTTGTAAGGTTCTGATTTGAAATTGTTGTATAAATATTGTTTCATAGCATATACCAATAGCTTGAAATTCATTGAAATTACATTTGAAATTGAGGAATATATAAGAACAACAATTCTTAGTTACCAAAAACTCAAATGTTATACTACTCATTAAATTTTAAATGAACCGGATAACAATTAATTCATAACCTCTGAGTTACCTTGATTATGTGCAGACATGAAGTTAACAACAAAAATATCCTTGATAACCTGTATATTTCGAAATCACTATATGATTTAATAAACGTCGTCCTATTTGACAATCAATAAGCTTAAAATCGAAAATAAAGAGGAATATTAAGGAAAATTAAGAGTTTTAAGGTTAATATATCCACAACGAAGGTTAGAACGATGAAATATACTTATTTTTATTTAGAAATCATTCTTCCATATAACCAACTTATACGATTTTCTCTAAAGACGATTGTTACTAAATACCATTCGAAAAAGCTATTGAAAATATAACCTCGTAAAGATTAACCCGTATTTCTTCATCTCCTAACCCGTTCTGATGGGTTTTCTGCAACTTTAAGATGTTTTCATGTAAAAAAATTAATTTAAAACCGAATACAAAGTGTAGCAGTTTATCCAATTCTCCTTGGTTCTTAAGATATTTTGCTTTAAATCCATCGACTTCGGCATTTTTGCTAAAAATTTAAAGTTTGAAGGCAAATATTTTAAGAACGAAGGTTTTTATGAAAAATACTATTGTTTTTTTTTAATTTAGAAATCATTTTTCTACATAACCAACTTATACAATTTCCTCTAAAGACGATTCTTAATAAATAGAATGCGAAAAAGTGAATGAACATATAATTTCATAAAGGTTAACCTGTATTTCTTCATCTGCTACTTCGTTCTGATAAGTTTTCTGCAACTTTCATGTGTGTTTCATGTAAAAAATTAATTAAAAACCGAATATAAAGAGTAACATTTTATCCAATTCTCGTAAAAATGTAGAGTTTCAAGATATGTATCTCAAGAACGAAGGTTGTTATACAAAAATATTATTTTTCGTTTTTGATTTAAAAATCATTTTCCTACAGGATTAAGTTAAACTCCTACAGGTTATTGTTAATAAATACCATTCGAAAAAGCAAATAAAAATGTAAACTTTTATGTCTTCAACTTCATATCTGCAAAATTAAATTAATTATATGTACTTTACTCAGTTGATTGATTAATTTTTGTAGTTTTTTGATGAGGCCTTTAAAGATAAAATGTATGGAACAAATTAACTGAAAAGGTAGTGCTAAAATTTGAATTGATTGAAAGTAGGTAGTCCTGTTTATATACAAATACCACCCGATCGATTTCAGCTGTATAAAAATTAAATAGAGTTGAATTGAAAACAGTTTTAGCTGCTCCATAACGCACCATAATCGATCAATTAAAACTAGTTAAAATTGAATACGTTTCACCAATCAGAAACATTTTAAAAACGGACGTTGTGTATTCGAAACATGAAAAGCTCGTAAAATTATTTCGGCTTTGAAAAAGGTTTCTATCGATCTGTTTGATCCGTAGCTAATTTGAATCTAAATAATTCATGCTAAGTTGGAATATAGTGGCGGGCCAGTAATGCAGTCTGCTCCACTTGGACGAGGTTTTGCATTATCCTACGCCACCACCGCCGGCATGAAACCGCCACTCGCCGTGGAACGCCGGTAGGGTTTAATAACACATGACCTTATTTACGACCTGTGCAGGACAGATAAATCTACCTTAAGTGTTCCCCTGCATTAGACGCTCCCATTCTTGAGCGGAATAGTGTCATAAATCGCCATCTCCTTTTTTCGCTGCGGTGTCGAGACAGCGAAAGTGAAAAGAAAACATGCGTTCGCCAGGAGTGGTTCAGGAGGTCAATATTTCACGGGACAATAACCGAGAAATATTTATGAAACCGGATCCTTATTGAATATCATTCTGTGGAATTTAAAATTTTATATGTGGACGTTACGACAATACATGGTTATAACGATACTTTTGCTTGTATTTCAGTTCTTTCATTCGTAAAAGCAATCGTGCGGACTTCTTTCTAAGGGACATAAATTTTATTCCCAATCTTCATGTATATGGGATATCTCGTCCAGAAATCGCCACGAGTTGTATAAATTCAAGTCCGTAGGGAGGAAATGATTCGTATCGAATGTTGATGTTTGGCAACGTTTTGATATCATCCCTTAAATAAATCTAAATTCAGTTTTTTAAGATAATAATAGACAGACAGAAATTATTAAAATTTACTTAATAGACAATAAAAATACAACTGCGATATTAACTCATAACCCATATAACCCACTCACTAGCTACAATATATACACATTTATTCATACAATCCGAATATTTGTAGTTCTAGGTCTGGTGTTTGTTCTAATGCTAGTGTTAGTTCTAGTTTTAGTTGTTGTTCAGCGTTACATTTTGTATATTTTATAGAAGTAAAACTAGATCTAGAACTCGAATCATTTGGGTTTAGCCGTGCGTCTGAAGACTTTTTGGCATTGATAATATTTGGTTTATGGCTAAACCATAAAATAAGGTTGTTCTTGAATTTCTGTACCACGTTATCATTCCCTTTGTCTGCTGCTACAACTATGATATCTGTGTTTTCTCTGACTATCCGCGAATGTATTATATTTATAATTTATTCACCAGTATATAATAAAAGAAAGTTTGGTGATATGGACCACATCATTTCTTCTAAATGATGCAAATGGGTTAATCGGGTCGACCTAAAAATAAAAATGTACACAATAAGACTACAGCGTTATGTCCTTAATAAAAATGGCTCGGTAATGACGATTTTGTGAACCGTTTTTATTGCACCATAAACTTTTTACGTTCACGTTACCGTAATGAACAAATCCAAAAGCTTCGAAGGAATGAACAAGAACTTTAAATATTATTTTTGGTCGGTATTTTGTGCTAAACACCAGACTAATTTGAATTTATGATTAATTATCACAAAGTGTTTTAATCATAAATTTAAAAGATTCACTAATGCGTATATTAGTTAGTAAAGCCAAATATGATAAAGAAGTTTTGCTTGGTAGGAAAACTTAATTAAGTAGTCCACTCTGATCAGCTTAAAAGTAGACTACGATAAGGTTCTCAAGATTAACGCACCCTTAATATCAAAAGCGAATAAGCAAGCCTTCTTGAACCCATTTCGACGATGTAACTTGTACAAAGTTGCCGACGAACACGAGGGCCGTCTAACAAAGTAAGACCTTACCTATGGAAAGAAAAGAGTACAAAAGGGAGAAACTTCGATTACAGATCTGAGGCGAGTTTGAAATAAAGGCACCGGGGCGGTACGGTAAAGTTTCTAGTGCGCTTTTAAAACTTCTTCTCGTCACGGTTAATTGATGAATAATATTTAGGTAACAGAAGTTTAACGCGAACTTTTAAGGAAAGGCTAAAGGAATATCGGGGAGTAAACGTAAATTATTCGATCAGCTTTAAAGTTGTTTTCGAACATCAGGTTGTTAGAAGTACGTGCTTATACGCGCCATCATCCGATAATCCAACGTAGAATATTCTAAATACACCATTCAATGAATATTTTCGTAAAAACATTTATACATTTTATACATTACCACCAAATGTTTGTTAATCAATAAAACCGACTCATGTTTAAAATTAAAACAATAATAAACCATAAAACTGAATAATTTATTATAAAAAACCGCACACAATTCAAATTAATAATAAATGTAATAAAATAATTAAATGAAATATCTTTATGGTTCAATTTTTTAAATTTATATGTGTATAAATAATTCAATAACATTTTCAATAATCCATAAAAATTTTACTGCTATTCAAAACTAAAATATGAAATAACATAACGTGTTAATAAAAAAAAATATTTCGTGCAATCTTCTTTAACCTATCATGGGCTTAACGAACCACCTGAATTGCTGGTCAAAATCAATTACCGAACTAGGTTAGTTACGGGAAAGTTAGGGAAGTTTTTAGCATGAACGAACATCGTGCATTATGGGATAGTAAACTTGCGCTCCCATCGGGTCGGCCGGGTTGCAAATGATTCACATATATCAACCGAGATACATCAAATTTGAATTCTGTCCCATGGCTAAATCTGATAATCACCGGTCACATGTCCATGAACCCGACAGATGATGTTCTGGTTGCGCTGTTAGGCATAAACGTACTACAAGCGGACATACTACGCGTATCAATTTCAATTTATGTGTTTAGATATTTAGTTTAGCGACGGGATCAGCTTGTGGTAAATATCCCAATTGCGGCTATAGAGCTTAATGTTTTACAAATCCCTTTAATTACAACGTGACATAATTTTAAAGGAGACCAAAATAATTTGGTTTATAATAGTCAAACCTCGATATAACCAGGACTAAGTCAAACTATTAATAAATGTATAATGTAAATATTAATAATATGTATAATTCTCATCGCATCCAAATAATAATAAAGAAATGTCATTTAAAAATAAACATTGAAGCACTCCCGAAACATAAACCCTCTGAACTGGGTCGGCGAGCTCGCACATCTAGCCCTAACAGACATTGAATTCCATAGACGGGCTATTTGATAAGAGTAAGAATGACAAAATTTTGCAAACCGATGAAATGGTATCGTCACTGTAAATCTATGTCTAAACGTCTTAGCCCAATGAACAAAACTTTACGGCATGAATACAAACGTTTATTGTTATAGGGCTCAGATCTTTATATGTTTTAACTGGAACTACTTTGGGAATGGGAGTAACATAGTCGTCCTTCCAGGAGTTTGGGAATACTGAATGAGTAAGACAAAAATTGTACAGATGGCCAAGTACATCAAGAATACGGGGACAACACAAAAGTATTATATCTAAGCTGATGCCAGCACACTCAACATAATGCCCTGAATGTGATCAGCAGATACTTCATGAAATGTCATTGTCGCTGAGTCAAAACGCATTCTGTTACCATTATAATAATCCGAAAGATTAACGCCGGGAGAAACCAAGGTATATTTTATACAGTTACTGAAAAATGTGTTAATATTATCGGGGTCTGACAAATGTGGAGGCATGCTAACATAGGAAGATTTCAAATAATTAAAGTTTTTAAGATTTTTCCACATATCTCTGGAATTAACAACAACTAATTTTGTTTGATTTGTAATACTAAAAAGTTCCCTAATTTCTGTTTCACTTATATTTATTAAAAGTATCAAGCCTTAATTTAATCATTTGTTTAATATTCCATATAATCCAGGGTAAAGCCCTTTTCTTAAGCACTTTCGTCACAATAAGTGCATGAAAGTCAAATAGAGATAGCAATACATCGGTAAAACAGTTGAGTTTAGTATAGGTTTAGCACTTGTAGGAATTAACAATTGCCAATAGACTAAAAAATGATCTGAGACCATAATATCCTCAGTATCACAAATAAGAAGTGATAGATTTCTGATAGAAATCAAGGCATCAGCAGAATATTCAGTTGCCAAAAGATTAACATTAATATCGCCCAAGATTATAACTCCATCGACAGTAACATAGATTTCTGATAAAGACTCCTCCAATACTTCCAAAGACAACCTCAAATCAGAAGATGGCGGCCTGTAGATAACCCCAATAGCAAAATCCAAGCTATTCACTGCAAACTTAACCCACAACTACTCCACTCCGGGAACCTGTTCAATACTAACACGTTGACATTTATAGCGGCTCCGAGTATAAATATCCACACCACCCCTCCTGGAGAGTCTGTCAGCTCTAAAGAAATGAAAATTATCCAAATTAAGAGTCGAGTCATCAACATTTACACCCAACCATGTTTCGGACACTGCAAAGACATCATAATCAGATTGAGTCACATTATCACATCTAAATGTCCTATACGAAAGCTACTCATAAAGTAATATAAAATCTAAGATCACAAAAGCTAAGACTAATAGACTAATTTAATACAACGACAAACCTAGCAACCAAGCCAGGAGGCAATAAATCAAAATTGGAGTGGTCGAAAAATGTTAAAAAACCAAAAATATAGATAAAGGTATAATAAAGTAAAACAGAAATAAACCAATGAGAATTATATTACTATAATAATAATAAAAAAATAATATTTATCAAAAGAAGAATTAAGAAGTTACTTACAAAAACTAAAATTTAATAATTTCGACGACAGCGATCTTTAACTCGCACTCTTCTATCCCTAGTCCATTACCAATTCCGTACTTTTCACGTGAGAGCATAACCAGTTTATAGATTGAAGTAGTAAGATATTCCTGAATAGATATTTTTGAATCTTTAAGTTTGCTCCGGACCTTAAAGACTGAATCACGAGATTTATAACTCACAAATTTAACAATAATAAGGCGTGGACGCTGACTATTCTTATTAAAAGCCACTAAATTCGGCCGTAGTTGCCACTTGAAGATTATCATTAAATAATGATAAAACCTTCTTTTCCACATTTTTGTGATTCTCCTCTTTTAAACCAAAAATTTCGCCGTGAATACTGCTCAAGGTTATCAATTTTTTCGTGAAGTAACTGATTTTCCTTATGTCGCTTATTGTTAACATTTTTAAGACCATCGAATATTTATCACTTTAGTAATAGACGGGTAAACTATTTTTCATTGAACTAAAACTAGAACTAACACTAGATCTAGAACTAGAAACATCGGGGTAAAGCGATGCGTCTGAACACGCTAGTGTTAGTTCTAGTTTTAATTGTTAATCAGCGTTACATTGCCGTATATTTTTATTGAACTAAAACTAGAACTAGCACTAAACATAGAACTAGAAATACTCAAGCTTAGTCGTCTTAAGAGACGCGCGGTTAAACCTGAATGTTTCTAGTGCTAGGTCTAGTGTTAGTTCCACTTTTATTTGTTATTTAGTGTTAGGTTGTTATATATTTTTCATAGAACTAAAACTACAACAACCGTTAGAACGAAGAACATTCATTCAATCAACAATGAAGATCTTATTTTATATTATGAACCTTAAGTCTCAAACTAACAGAATTACAACACACGAATAGAATAAACTAAGCATTTTTTAATTCAAAGTGTGAAATAGTAGTTGCTTACTTATGCGTGACGTCACAAACGGGCCTTGGAAGTATGCACCAATTCCCGGGATATAGCGGGCCTCTTAGATTCTACCGTGCTTGGTATAAATTTAAAACCAGGTAAACTAAACGCAACGGTGGCGGTGTCGATAGCTGTTCGAATTTGTGTGCATTAAAATTATTCATGCAAAGTGCATATAATGTATGTACTTTTGGCTATAAAAGGGGTAGGTTTTACTGTATAAATGGTAAATAAATGAAATAGAATACTTAAATTTTAAAATTATGTAAATTAATTGAATTTATTTCCACATCATCATTCGATGTTAAAGTGATACACATTTTCGTCACGTTCGAAAACTTAGCGACGCCTTTTTTGTAATTCACTTACAATGTGTACGTTTGCTGTTGCAGATATGAGGCTGCTGGAATGTACTGTTCTATTCTTGCTGCTCTACCGCATCGTACCAATTTGCTCTTCGCATCTCTCCAGCTGTAGTTTCAACTCCATGTGCCTGTGTTCTTCGGATCAGCACAACTTGGACGCTCGCCTCATTACGGACGTTAGCTGCATAGCCGTGCCGTTTTTCAAATTACCAAGTGAGTTTCCCTTTTTTATTTTTATATTTTGTAAAAAAAAAAAATAATGATTTAGATGATATTCTTAAATTACGAATTATTAAGAACCTTAACAAAAAATAATAAAGGCACGTCAAGGAAACGTCGAAGAGAAATAAAGGATTTCGATATTGACACATCACGAAATCAAACGTGTTTCAGTACCCTAATGGGTCAATGTGATGACCCAACGTCGGCTCGCACGCAATCAAAATCCTAGAAATTCTCGTCGAGGTCATCAGTTACCGTCATCAATTTCACGAAAACAACAAATCATGGGGTGTTTTCACACGTTCACCCAAGTTATTGTCGACGTTGATCCCGAAATTTATCGGTTTCAATCATTCACATTCTAGCGCAAATCTACGTAATAAGATTAACATCGTCGCCACTTCAAAGATAAAGTTCAACCAAATTGATCTTAAAAATTCTAAGAAAAAATTGAAAAGATTAAAGAACCATCCTTTCAATTCATCATCGAATTAGAAGGGATGCATTAAGTACTGCCTCCGGTTTAAACAGCCTTCATCCCAACGTCGAGTTGGTAAATATTTGATAGAAGCACTTACAGACCGACCTTTCCAATCTATGCCCTGAATTATTAAAGTCCATAAGCAGCGAAGTAGTGATTAATTACTAGCATACTCGCAACTCTCGCATGAAACTTGAAATCTGCATTGTAACGAAATTAATTATTAAAGGATTTTACATGTCACTTAGCGCTCGCGCGCTTCCCTTTTAATCGCTTTCCGGAAACAAGCCCGACCAAACTCTGTACGCGTCAACGGAAGAGATCACAATATCGTAAGTTAAAGTGGGACTTTGCTGGATATCCGATTCGTCGCCACCTACATCCAGCTACGTCATCTTCTAACCGGATATTCGAAAATCTCCAGACCGGAAACACTTCAATAAATATCCCATGTTACGGGCGACGAGAGCCGCCGGCGGTGTGCTACATAGAAAATCGATATGACGTGAACCTTACACGAAGTCATTAAGGAAACCGCAACGTCTTAGGGTTCAATATTTGATGGCCGCTTGCCATAAATGGAACAGGTGAGAAGTAACGATATTGAATCTACTCTTCTTTAATGGCTCTTTGTCATTCAAAGCCCACCATTTACGTCTAAATTGTATTCAACTATTCAGACGAAGTACTTATTATTCAGTTATTACTTATGAAACAACACCATTACATCGCTGTATTATTCCATAACAGGAAGTATATATTATTCAAATTTTATATTTTTATACATTCTATAACTGTTCTTGTACCAATTAAAAATAAGTGGCAAGAAGAATTTTCGCATTTTAACATTATTTAACCCATGCTTGACCATCCACAAAGTTTCAAAGAGAACGTACCCGCAAAAAACGCCTGGAAAGCTCTAACGCAATCCGCATTGGCTGGTGAAGTTCCAAAAGCACAGGGTAAGCCGTTGTAAATAGTTTATCTCCAGCTCCCTTTTACTGTAGTACTACAGTATGACCAACCTAACTCCGTCAAATGACTTGCGGTCACGTTTTGGAAATCTTTAGATTTGCTTCGTCTCTGACGAGAGTTCCTCCTAGGATATACGACCCGATGGCAGACCGCGAATACATTGATCCATTATTATTTAACAAGCAATAAAGATTAACGGTCAACCGGCCAGCCACCGGCATCGTCCGCGAGGTTCAAACACTGAGGCGGTATTTCCGGACGTAAACCTTCATTAAAATTCCAAATTTTCGAATTAAGAGCTTTGCTGGACCACGGTCGGCTCGGATCGGCGAGATTAGAGAGGGGCCATATTGCCAGAGTTTCGAATCGAGAGTTATGGCGCTGATCCCGCTTAATATTTTAATTGAGGGTAGCATAATTACTTTATAAACTTCAAATTGGATTCTGCGTTCAATGGGTATAACCCTATCTCTTATTCTTTTGCGTCCTAAATTTTTTCTTTAGTGTTAATATTTCAAATGCTTTAAATTTTTAATCCAATCCGTCACATGTGACACCATCACATTTCTCTTTTCAAGTATTATCTTTCAATACTCGTAATGCACCATGTAAAATTCGAGCAAATACCGTTTCCAATTTAAATTTATTCTCGTCTCGTCGAGTATAATCCACTTACCGCACCTACGTATGTACGTTCGTTTCCGCACCGGATCCATGGACCTCCATTCGCGTAGGCTCCGCAGTATCGTTGCTTTGAAAGAAAACAGAAGGGAATCCGCTCCCCCAAAACGACCACCCGCAACGACCGCATCAATGTATTATTCTAAACCGAGAGCATACGTACTCCGTCTGTTTGGAGTGCCCTCAACAGAAGGCCGCAATTCCAGCATATATCTTGGTCCTGGGAAAGCGCCAGAAGCTCAGCTTTCTGCTCAAGGTAGCCGTTGTTCTATGGCAGTTTCGCGACGAAGGAGGAATTTAACTTATGTATCTCTATCTAACTGAGGATTACGGTTAGTCTGTTCTCCGAGCATTCTCGGACTAAATTGTGCGAGCAGATGGCATGTGGTATGCTATAATTTTAGATATCTGATCTACTTACTAAAGGGGAAACTTTAGGGTGAATATTTCACGGCACGTTGACGTGTTTAATTCGTTTGAGTTTCGTATTAGATGCTTTACAACACGTTACGATTTTTAATAATTACGAAATTAATATTTCAAAAGTAATTAAACGAAAATTATAATAACTATATTGGCGGAAATAGACATAATAAAGCCTCATGGTGAATAAACTTGGTTATTGCTGGTTAAACTGTGGAATTCGTCAAGATGTAATTTAACCTTTCGAGCAAGCGCCCACTTTGTAGCAAGCAATAGCTTATCCTTCAACGCTACAAAATGAACAATTTGTCACAGTTTTTCGCCCTTTGTAAACCATGTGATTTTGATTCAAATAAGATTTTATACACTTTAAGTAAATAGATCGGAACAGATAAGAAATTTGTATTTTCTTAGTTTATTATTATTCTTAATTATTTACTTTAATTAGTATGAATGAAGTAAGAGACAGTGCATTAAATTTTTATAAAATGAAATAATGATTTACGTTGAGGTGACTATTTAATTAAACTTAATTAAATTCAATTTAAAGGGGTGATACAAGTGGTCGCCACATCCATGTTTAAATTGCAGGTATCTCTTGGCTTTTTTGTCGTCTCTTTTTTGTACTAGAGTGGAAAGGTTTCCTGCTTTTTTAATCGTGAAAGATCGTGAAAGAGCGAAACTAAAAAATAAGTTCTCATTCATTCAATCATTCATTAAATTTTACCGTTTGTGTACTGTAAATACAGGATTTTTCACAATTCTTACTAAGCAAAATAATGTTGATCCAAACATGTTTAACCAAATTCCACCCACTGAAGAAGATTTAACGAAACATCAGGCGATGGTTTTAATCCTTTTCCCGAAAGAATCAGGCAAATTGAACCAAAGGCAGCATCGAAGCACCCTTGAACAACATATTGCAGAGAAATATACTGAAAGAAAAAGTTCAGATTCATTGGATTGGGGACTGCTAACCAGGTTGCGGAGCTAATGCTTTGATAGTAGCGAGAGGGAGTTAGGAAAACCAAGTTTCTTCAACAACAACGTAATTTTATTTATAAACAAAAATATAGAATAGAACCATCAATGCGTTTTAAAGAGCTCTTTTCGTGATGCGTCTCAGGGATGAACTGCAAGTTGCGGTGTCAAAGACCAACTGCTAACTGACTTCTCCGGGGCGATCCTAGTTCTTTTCTGCTTTGGTAAAACCTACGAACGTGTTGTTTGCCTTTTGGTTAGGAAAAGAAGTTTCCGTTAAACCTCGAAAGGTCAACGTTTTTTATGGCTCTGTTGTTTATCCTTCAATAACCCGAGAAAGTCTCTTTGTAAGGGTTACAATCATTCTTGGCTTTCTCGGATTGTAAAGGCTTTCCTCCTATTCATTTCTGTCGTCCAGATGTCCGCCACACAGGTATTCGGTTGCACAAAAGTTCTGGCCCAAGCAATCCTATTGCAGTATCAAGCCAATCAAGACACTCGCATTCCATGCTGCTTTAAACTAACAAATCGACGAAATTTAGCTCTACTTAGGTTCTTCTCTAAAAAGATGAAAAACGGAGATTATGATTGTGAATTGGTTATTATATATAAAGCAATCGTTTCTTTGGACAACAGGTGGAGGTTTTAGGTTTTATGATACATGCTAGGTATAGATCCAATTCATTTACTTTCCAACAGAAACTGAGCAAGTATCACAACCACAGTTTCGTTATTTAGATAAAATTTGTTTTAAATTCATGCCTTAATCAATTCGTAGAAAACACGAAATGAAATAATATGGTACCTAAACCCATCAGCAGCAGATGAACGTATCTGGACTAAATAAAAACTCTTACAAGCAACCACCAAGTACGTTTCAATTAAAATGTTCAAAGCAACAAGAAACTGTAAACAAAATTTTTAATATGATGGAGAGTTATAGTACTGCAAGATCAGAACGATACGTGAAGCTGCTTAATGCTGTCGAAACACTTCAAACATTCCAAAAACATTGCATCCCCGCGTTCTTCTTTTAAAGTATGACGATGTCGGTTAAGCAAGGATCACTTTAATCACAAATGAAACCAAAATTGGATATTAGGATTGTTAGAGAGCTGGAATTTGTAGTAACATATGCTAACATCGCAAAATATTTAAGCAAGACTTTGGACACAATGCTGAAATGGCAGAAACACGCGAAGAAAAAGCGCGAAGAACATGCCGAGTTCTTCGTACAGCGTATGAAATTTGTGTTGGCTCCTGGGGTAATATTTCGAGATGTACACGTAAAATAGAAAGTGATTGTTGCTGAAGGAATTTCGTAACTCATTCAGGTACCTATAAAATGTCGTGTCTAAAAGATACCTATAAAACCCCAAAAAGATAAAAAATATAGTAGTATTCCACTGCGAGATGTAGTGCTAATTCCTACACGCGAAGCAATAAAAACTCTACCTCTTTCAGAATTTCAGTCACAACGATACACAATGTAGTTGTTATGAAGGATCACACCGCTACCGATAGAATCATTCAAATTGGTCTTTCTTAAATAAATCAAGTTTTGGATCAGTTGCATAAGTTGAAATCTACATAAGTGGTAGCACTTTTCTTACTGGACAACCCACGCATAGAGAGAAAGCTTCAAAAGAAATATAATCGCTGTCCACCTAAATTTCGATTAAATAACTACCCGATCAGGACTAATAATCGATTCACAAACTTTATTTTCGCGACGAATGTGTACTGTTCTGCTTGTTGGCCAACGAAATTTGAATTGCGTCAAACAGCACAGCTATTTCGGTTTTTTAATAATTGCCTGAAAAACTGCAAAGACTGCCCAAAAACAGAATTGATTCCGTAAACTCCATCGTAATCACAAGGAGCGCAAGAGAATCGACTCTTATCAAATCAGTCATTCGGATAGCCAACATTTCTTCTCACAAAAATGTTGAGAGAATTAAATTACACAACCTGTTTCAAATACTACACACATGAAGTTAAATCAATAATAACAACTCCTCTTCCTCGTAACCCGACGTTTCCCGGACACATTGAACTCGATATCATTTATTTTATCCACATAAAGAGACGTAGTTTTCAATTTTTTTGATAACATTGATATTCCCTTGAGAGACTCGTAGAATTTGATGCAGATCCATTACCGAAGGAAAAGAGGAAGAGATCGCATCATCTATAACTTACCAGCGCACAATACCTGAAACACAAAAAGCAGTAAAAATGGATGTCTCAAATAGATGTGTCAAAGAAAAACCACTCGAATTGGTGTAGTACGTCAGAAAAAACAAAGCGCAGTGAATAGAATAGCTCCTCATATTAGCGTGTAAAACCTTGGCTGTCAGTGAACAAACCATTGTGATGACCAGTTTCAAAATCGAAAGTTGCAAAGTTACAAGTTATTGGAGGATTATGTTAGCAATTATCAGCAATTAAATTAAAAATCTATGCATTGAGTTTAATCCTTCCAAAAATTAAATGCCATATTTAAAAAGAAGTAATAATAACTACATTAATATTTGCGGCTTGTTGACAAATATTAAATAAAAATAAATAAAACAATATTTGATATTATAAAATAAAATCTTTTTGTTAATATTTATTTTCATACAATTGAATTTCGTTGATTAATTTTCATTTAAGTCCCAATTTATATGAAAAATAACACATGGATGTTGACGAACTCCACATTTTTCGATTACGCAATTCAATTGAAATTTGTTTATCTGTATTTGAAGCGCAAGTTTTTCTAGCAGTACTTGTTCGGTAAATTGGACAAAAACTAAACTACTATTCCCTCAGAATACAATAGCTAGTTAACGGTCGCCACGTGAATAGCACAAAATGTTCCAACATCGTACATAACAGTTCGGGTCGCGTTATCTTGATCAATTTGCGTTTGACAATAATTTAGTTTCGGTTTTGCATCCCGGCGCAGAACACTGGCTGCGCAACGAAATCCTATATTTGGTTGTTGATGCTCAACCTTTTGAAGAATTAACGAAATTAGTCGATTTTCCATTCGTAATTACAATGTGCATCCTTGGTTTACATCATATCGTGTGTCAAATTCGTTCGAATATTTTTGTATATAAACGAAATATTAATTCTGATTATAAATTCATGGCTTCACGGTGGCGTTGAATATTATGTTAATGTTGGGATTTGATTTGTAGATTTTCGCGTGATAGGATTATTTCAATTTCGAAGATAAATTTGTAATATATATTTAATGTAATAGTTAAAAATAAAAATATAAAAAAATGTATACAAAAATATATGAAAAATGGAAGATTTATTGTTATTATTTAGATTTTCAAGAATTTAATTGTATCTCGTCGGATTTCTTTCAGTGTTCGTTTTATTATTGAAAAGTGGACTGCATTTATGATTTATTTCGAGCAAAGCCGGAAGCGATGGTGGCGGTGTTGCCGGGATCTCGTTATTTCTGTCTGCCTTCGAGCTCGGTAATTTCCATTTCGAGCAGACAGAGTGAACATTTCGAGAGTGAAGCACCAACGCGAAGCAATAGGTCAACTCGCGGACTGCACTGTGCGGAAAGGGGTTTCCGAATAATTTCCATACCTCAAACAGACAGAGTCTGCCGCTAAACGCAACACACCATGCATAAGCGATCGGTTCGTCCGTCCGGACCGCTTCGGGCTCCGGACCCATATTTCACGCCCAATGGAGAGAACAAGTTCGACAGCAATTCGAAGCGGAAGTGACGTACATTCGGAACGTTTTTCTTCAACCGCTGCGAAAAATCTGCGGTGGCTTTCGCCTCGAAACTGATTTGAATGAGAATTGATCGTAATATAGCTTTTTCGCTTTGAGTTTCTACAGTTTTCAACAAGAGCAAATCCATTCCCGGGAGGTATTTGTACAAATTGAAATGTTTGATGCACAATGTGTGTTCGTTCGTCCACGTTGTCATTGGTACAGTTAGTTCGGGAAATGTAAAGTTTTATTTTCGCAAAGCGGAACTTCTGCATATGGGTTTTAAAACACATTTTTCCTTTTTATTTATCAATTTGTTTAATTTATTTGTTTCAATAAGCTCGTGTAACTTTATATCTCTGATTATTATCGATTACGGTGTAATTAATCTGGCACACACTAGTTGAAAACTAATTATCATGTTTAATCACCAATCAACATTAACGTTACCCAACGGGGAAGGGGAAGTAGTAACGGTGTAATACGACCCAATAGCTCAACTGTAATAGAATTGATAGAGATGTCGACGAAGCATTAACAGACACGTGGATGGGGTTGGTTTAAATCGACAACTGCGCTGCTTTTATCTCCGGTTTTCTATTGAACAAATCCGGCAAATTGACAAATGGGCGTGGATTACGGACACAAATTAGATTCCGTTATCGGGCTTTCGCTTTTGCCGACCTCGGGCGATCCACTTGACCGCGAAATGAAAAACAAGGGTTCGAGGATACGGCCTATAACGAATCTCGGCCTTTCAGGCGATCGATCTTCTAACACGACGAGTCGCCCCGAGCTTAAAGCTCAATCTGATTAATTGGCGTCCTTACGGATTGGCCTTTAAAGTCCCGGTGTTACGTTCTCTGACTGATTGGTCATTTGTAAAATTACGGCCTAAACCTATTTATTATTGGTTTGCAGGGTCGTTCGCCATCGCGACTTCGTCCCATGGGTAGGTGCGAAACCAACAGGGACCACTCGGTGTGGTTGCCGTACTCATTTATCTGTTAGATTCAAATCCCTGTGGAGAATGTCGAACGGAGCCGCACCGAAGGCCCAGGGCAATTTGTACTGCACCCTCTCGAATATTTCATTTCCGTGCTGGGGAAACTGTCGCCCAGGATAAGCGACGCCCTCCGACGTTCGTAAACATTCAATTCGGAGGACTGAGGTTTAGCCCGGACTTGTGTACGTTTCAAATTTGGTTACGTGTGCACCTGAAGGAGCGATGCTGAAGTTTTACTATGCAAACCGAGTAAATTGATAGCTGCAACGTATTCGGAGAGGAATATCCTTCTTTTCTAAAAGTCTGTAATGTCAAGGTTGTTAAAGATAATTGCATCATAGTCGAACATTTTTTATTCAAACCTGACAAATTCTAAAAAAGAAATACGTAATAATTTCTAAAACGGATTCAAATATTTAATAAAATTTTACTCTTGGAAAGAAAAACAATTCTTTTAGAACAACAGTTTTCATTATACGATACTATGCATATTTTGTACTGTCTTGGAACTTCGTATACTTAAACTCAGATCACTATAAACTTCAGGAAAATTAACTACTCGAAATTCGCTTCTGCACCAAAGGGCGCGTATTTTATACGCGAAACTGTTCGAAATTTTACGAGATTAAAGCAGTAAAACGCAAAGTATGACACACCTACACAAATGTCTATTCAAACAAAGGAGATATTTATAGTTGAATCGGTAAACTAAGTACCCCCAAAGATTAAATTTTATATATTTGATGGATGATATTAATTTTGTAAACATTTCACGTATGAAATAAAAGCACATCTAAAACGAACAAATATTATGCTGAGGTCGATGTCAAAGAAGACGAATCCGTGTTACGAATAGTTGGGGCCCGCCGCGTTACAACTGTACCGAACTAATTTGGTGGATGGGGGCGCGGAACTTTGTCGGCATCCGAAGCGATGTTCTGAGCAAACTTCGTGACATCCGCAGCGCACATGTGCCGACATCGGCCGTTGTTGAGATTGCTAATAAGGAGTTGACTGACATCTGCCCAATTTGTCGTGGCAACATGTGTTATGCCGTAAATCGGATTTTCAACTAACCAAAAAGAAACTTTACGAATTTAAAATCGCTTCGATACAAATTTTAATAAAAAATCTATTACTCATTAAATATAAAAGACTGTTTGTAAAGGTTCCATCACAAGTCGTCTTGAAGGCGACTATATAAATCCAGGATCACGATGAAATCTTTTGCGAACCCCCTTCTCTGCAAACTCCGACTACCGCAAATATTATCGAATAGTTTCAGCCGCGACGTTCCGTATCCAAGAGTTTTATGCGGCTGTGCACGCGGAAATGAGAAGGTTGGGCCCAGATCTGCCGTTCAAACTCCGTAGAAACTTCTTGCCCTCGCCTCCCTTACGGCAACTCGGACTAAGATGTTATGGGGTGCTCGTTTCGGGTGCCATCCTGGCATCAGTTAGAAAACTTCCGGGACAACTAGTTCACGTATTGACGTCCTTCCATCCAACGCTTAATCACGGCTAAGTAGACCGCTTATTGAACTGGCAAACCGCTGATACTAATTTGTTGGATCAGTGGTCGCAAACGGGCCGAGGCCGTACCCGCAAATTAGGATGGAAACGAGCTAAGATATTATACCGTTTCATGAGTTGAATATAAATTACAACGAATGTATATATTTCGAGAAATATGTATACTATGTATACTTTTTTTATGGACGATGAGTTCAAATCTGCAAAATATAGATTTTATTTTGATGGTGAATCACAAAAGAGGCGAACTATTCATAATATATTAAACCACCTCTTATAAAAGAATAAATAGGCTAATATATAAAGAATTCAACAAGTACAAATTGAATAGATTATTGTTATAAAAATGAAACATATTTCTTGTGTTTAAAAGTATGAAGATGGAGTATTGATGACTATAATATTTATCAATACAAATAAAAAAATATCAAAATGATTCTGAAACCTGTATAAAATTTGAAGATAGACAAATTAAGTATAAAGAAATATCAATAAGAACCGAAAAAAGAAGAAAAAAAAAGAAACCTTATGTAGAAGATGTTAATGGTAACACCTGGGATTGGGTCCATATTACAAAAATTTTTTTGGAACAATAGTTGCAAATTTTATTCTTAAAAATATTCCTCTTCTTTACTTTTGCTTGCAGCGTAAATATTGAGAAATATACGAAAATATGAAAATTGGATGAATTTGTTGCTATTTCAAGTTGTTAATGGTAACATTTAGGAAACGTAGCATGTAACAAAACAACTTTTAGAACAATAGTTGTAGCAAATATTATTCTTAATAATATTGCTCTCTTGTACTTTTGCTCTCGAATGCATAGATATCGAAAAAAATACGAAAATATGAAAATTATTCATCAAATTTTCATATTTTCATATAAAATCAAATTTTCATATATATTTCATTCTTTTAGAACCAATGGTAACACTCGGAAATCGGAGTATGTTATAAAAAAACTTTTAGAAGAAAAGTTATAGAAAATATTATTCTTAATAATATTGCTCTCTTGTACTTTTGCTCTCGAATGCATAGATATCGAAAAAAATACGAAAATATGAAAATTATTCATCAAATTTTCATATAAAATCAAATTTTCATATATATTTCATTCTTTTAGAACCAATGGTAACACTCGGAAATCGGAGTATGTTATAAAAAAACTTTTAGAAGAAAAGTTATAGAAAATATTATTCTTAATAATATTGCTCTCTTGTACTTTTGCTCTCGAATGCATAGATATCGAGAAAAATACGAAAATATGAAAATTTGATGAATTTCATTGTTTTACAACCAATGGTATAACACTCGGAAATTGGAGCATGTTATAAAAAAACGTTTAGAACAAAAGTTATAGAAAATTTTATTCTTAACAATATCGCTCTCTTTCACTTTTGCTCGCAGATGCGTAAATATTGAGAAATATACGAAAACATGAAAATTGGAGAAATTAGTTACTTTTACAAGTTGTTAATGGTAACGCTCCGGAAACGGAGCATGTAACAAAAAGACTTTTAGAACAATAGTTGTAGCAAATATTATTCTTAATAATATTGCTCTCTTGCACTTTTGCTCTCGAATGCATAGATATCGAGAAAAATACGAAAATATGAAAATTTAATGAATTTCATTGTTTTACAATCAATGGTAACACTCGGAAATCGGAGCATGTTGTAAAAAAACTTTTAGAACAAAAGTTATAGAAAATTTTAGTCTTAACAATAACGCTCTCTTTCACTTTTAATCGCAGAGGCGTAAATATTGAGAGATATACGAAAACATGAAAATTGGATGAATTTGTTGCTATTTCAAGTTGTTAATGGTAACATTTAGGAAACGGAGCATGTAACAAAAAAACTTTTAGAACAATAGTTGTAGTAAATATTATTCTTAATAATATTGCTCTCTTGTACTTTTGCTCTCGAACGCATAGATATCGAGAAAAATACGAAAATATGAAAATTTGATGAATTTCATTGTTTTACAACCAATGGTATAACACTCGGAAATTGGAGCATGTTATAAAAAAACGTTTAGAACAAAAGTTATAGAAAATTTTATTCTTAACAATATCGCTCTCTTTCACTTTTGCTCGCAGATGCGTAAATATTGAGAAATATACGAAAACATGAAAATTGGAGAAATTAGTTACTTTTACAAGTTGTTAATGGTAACGCTCCGGAAACGGAGCATATTATAAAAAACTTTTAGAACAATAGTTGTAGCAAATATTATTCTTAATAATATTGCTCTCTTGTTCTTTTGCTCTCGAATGCATAGATATCGAGAAAAATGCGAAAATATGAAAATTTGATGGATTTCATTATTTTACAACCAATGGTTACACTCGGAAATCGGAGTATGTTATAAAAAAACTTTTAGAACAAAAGTTATAGAAAATTTTATTCTTAACGATATCGCTCTCTTTCACTTTTGCTCGCAGAAGCGTAAATATTAAGAGATATACGAAAACATGAAAATTGGGGGAATTTGTTACTTTTTCAAGTTGTTAATGGTAACACTCCGGAAACGGAGCATATTATAAAAAACTTTTAGAACAAAAGATGTAGCAAATATTATTCTTAATAATATTGCTCTCTTGTACTTTTACTCTGGAATGCATACATATCGAGAAAAATACGAAAATATGAAAATTTGATGAATTTCATACCTTTACAACCAATGGTAACACTCGGAAATCGGAGTATGTTATAAAAAAACTTTTAGAACAGAAGTTATAGAAAATTTTATTCTTAACAATATTGCTCGAATTCACTTTTGCTCGCAGATGCGTAAATATTGAGAAATATACGAAAACATGAAAATTGTAGGAATTTGTTACTTTTTCAAGTTGGTAATGGTAACACTCCGGAAACGGAGCATATTATAAAAAACTTTTAGAACAAAAGTTGTAGCAAATGTTATTCTTAATAATATTGCTCTCTTTTGCTCTCAGATGCGTTAAATATCGCGAGAAATAGGTAAACATGAAACTTTTCGTTGTTTTACAAGTTAATATTGAGAAATATACAAGAATATGAAAATTGGATGAATTTGTTGCTTTTTTAACAAAAGGACTTTTTTGACACTCCTGAAACGAGCATATCACAAGAAACCTTTTAGAACAAATGTTGTAGCAAATTTTATTCTTAATAACATTGCTTCATTAGGGTTGGCAACACTGATTACGATATCCCAGTTAGTTCTTGGGATTTAAATGTTTGAACTTTGACAGAAACTAATCCCCAACCCAACCCAACTCAACCCAATCCAACCCAACCTCTAACGTTATATGCAACGGCAAATTCAAAATATGGTGACGACAAGATTTATAGAAATAATTAAATAATTTAATATTAATTTAATGTTGAGTTAATACACCAAAAAGGTGTATTAACTCAACATTAAATTAGCTTTAAAACACTTTCTATTTCTCCACAATATTTCAATTAGTTCTGCAGTTGCAGTTGTTTAATTTTATTTAACCAGGAAAAAGTTGGTATAGCAAGGTTTTTTTACTCGACAAAATGTCTTATTTACTTATTATCACTAAAATTAATGTTTTAATTTCAATCACTTTGAATTTACCTGCTATTAAACTGAAGACATTTACCATCACAATATCTCTATTCTATCATATTGAGTTGAATAGAGGGTTTCATTAAATATCATTTAATGAAATTCGATAATAAATTCAAATAATGCTTGAGTAAACTTTAAGGAAGCGATATTATCAAAACATAAGCTGGTATTTGTATCTTTTAAAGCATTCGTTTTTACTGAAAGATGATGATCTTAAGTAATCCTACCTAATCAAGTGTCTCTTCATTTTAATAGAATAATAATGGAAGATGTGTTTGACATAGTACTTATTTATATGTGCCTTATGCACCGATCCTTAAAATCTTCAATCGCTGATATTTTTTTCCGACTAGAATCTTCAAGCACTTCAATTCCAGTCCTCTACTGAATATTATTAATCGCTGGTAGTCGATGCACTACATAGTTTTAGGTTTTGGTGTCGTTGATCAGAAGAAAAATATATAAATGGAAACATATGAATAATAAATCACACAAACCGTAGAATAATATTATACTAGTAAAAATGTTTCATATTTCAAAAAATATATATTTGATTCTTATTTATTAAAATTTAATTAAAATTAAATATAGTAATTAAATCCTGTTATATATTTATCATTTCTTAATCCCATAATTATACCATTAATATAAAATGCGTTATTAATAAAATATTGTAATAGAAATCGGAAATGAATCAATATTCAAAGTTAATATGCACGAATTCACTAAGCACGAATATTTAAAACAAAGTCCATTAGTTCCCATTCCATTATTAAAGCATTCTAATGTTTGCATGCTCGACCAAATATAACAATTTATCTGTACGTTAATACAAAGCTTTGCATAATTTAATGTGTGTTAGGATATATTTTATGTATTTCATAAAGCTGTGGTTTATGCTCGGCCAGATTCAATTCTACACGTTTAAAATGTATGGATAATTACGAAAACATTTCCCGTTACATATTAATTGAAAATTTCTTTGAAATATCTAATTAATTAGTATTTGCGGTATACCTACCTATAAATTATTTATAGGTATAGATAATGCCCGATTACACATATTTTGATTATATTCAGTTTATGTCGTGATTCAAGAAAATAATTACTACCTTAATGACTACATTTGTGTTTGGTTTATTAGGTACCTAGGATAAATGATGAATCGAAGTTGGAATTACCCTATAAACTTCGACGAATCCGATGTTCGTCTTTGATGATTAACGTTTATAGCCGAATAGATATTAAAATTATTCGTCGTTTAAACAACGACCGTAAATATTCAAAGTGGAATCAATAAAAAAAGACACTATAAATAATTGTTACGCTTTCTTTGCGAGGACACGGTTTGTGGGGTTTAGTCACGCATTCACTCTAAAGGTAATAAGTCGTCAGATAGTATATCATCAACATTTATTATATCTGCGCACACGTTTCGAACAAGATCTCAATCAACTAAAAGGAACATACGCTTGATGTCTTTATATAAGTGATAACAATAATAATGTTTAAATAAGTTTCTGCGAAAAGTAATCGTACAATTTCAATAAATAATTGTGTAATTTAATCTCATGTTGCTTATTTATATCTCGCATCCGCAAACAATAATCTAATGTCGAATGGTTTAAAACGACCTGGTGCAGTAACGACAGTTGTTTGTTGCAGATCTCCCAGAGGGCGACATCAAACAGTTGGAGGTAGCCGGTAGCAACGTCCCAGCTTTGGAAGCGGAGAGTTTGGCAGGCTGCCAAGTGCACTCCCTGACCCTTTCCAACAACCACCTTCAGCACGTGGCCGAACGTGCTTTCAGGTTCGAATCTTATATCTATTAAATATCATTTCTATTACCTATATATACCTAATTTTACCCACATAAAAACGTTGTAATACGAATTTAATTTTAAATTTTATTGTCACCATTCTTTTTCTATATTTGTTGTGATAAATTGAAATAATTGGGATAAATGTAATAAAATAATAAATAACTGTAAAATAATTATTATTGGATGTAATTTAATTTTGAACGAAATAATAAAAAACACATCACTTGAGTTCTGATGCCGTTTCACACGCTTTTCTCTAGAATTTAGAACACAGTTTAATGTCTCATAAACCCATTTGGTATTTTATGAAACAGTTAACCTAACGGGTACAATAAATTTCTCTTGAATACGGGCCATTAAGTGCTGAAAAATTTCACTACTCTTTTTGATTCATCAAAATAACGACGGAACTATAAAATAGTTTTATTCGACCTATTTTGTCTTTATATCAACTCAAGTTTAGAAAAACTGTTGTGTTGAAAAAATAATAGCGATTCATAAAAAAAATGCCACTTTAAATTAATAACAAACTTAATTATCGTTTATAACAAACACGAATTCATTAAAAAAAAATAATCATTTTAATTTATCGTTTTAGTGCAAACACTGATTAGAACCTGAAAGTACTTCGAAGCGCATGACAAAACAAATCGCGTGCACAAACGCCTTTAGTTCTAATTAACGGTACACACCATAATTACCTCCGCGCCGATCTTGTCGATTTTTGACATTAACCCGAACCAACGACATTATAAATTCCGTTTAACTGCGGCGTAAATAACGAATAATTTATAGGAACGTTATTACTTCTCACTAGACCGTGTGATTGCGGTGATTTATTAACTCACCATGGTAACATATTGTGTACATATTTTACAGGACGCTTATAATTTATGAATATGCTATCGACTGGTGGTGTAGAACCACTCGTTTATTGATGTTCGAAGTCCGTTACATATTTTTGTAACAGTATTCCTATTTCGGTCACTATAGTTGAAACCACACAATCATTTATCACAATATGGGAATAATTTTTTTTTTAATTTCAATTGTTAAATTTAGTCAATTCAATAGTGTCCACTAGATAAAATCTATGAAAGTATCAGAGAAAATATATGCGTTCTGTGATCGATATCATGATCAAGAGAGAGCTTAAGATATCAAACATTCTTAAATTACTTACAAGTATGAAATGCTAAAAATCATGTCAAACCCGCAGGACCCGAAGGATCGTGTTATCACATAATACAAATAACACACCCGCCGATGAGAACGACCTCCTCAACTTTCTGCCCACAGGATAGAGAAGAGGTGGTGAAAAAGCTCTCTATCTACAATTCAATCTCTAATTTTTCAGTATCAAAAAATGCTATGTGACATACAAACCAAACATTGATGATTGGAAAGTCAAATAAGACGTGCAGAGTTACGTTGTTGATGAGTGACTCTTTTAGACGTTACTTGATTCAAGATAAGTTACCATAAAACCTCAAATGTTTGCGAAAATCGAAAGCTTAATCGGAGACTAGTAACATATCGCCGTAAATATTTTTACAAATTTGCAGTATCTGCTTTGTTAGATTCTGTAAGTCTAAAATCAAGTATACGTCTCTACCTCTAATATATTTTATTATTATTATTATTATTGCTGCCGGGCTGAGGAGAGCGGCCCCTCTCGTTACCGCGACCTATAAGATCTATTGTAACTTTAGTCCTCCAAAGGTTTAGGGCAAATGTAGGTCCTTAATGAACCTTAGTATTGTCCTGAGGTCTTGAACCTTTATGTCGGTAGGTAACAGGGGAGTTTTACCGAAGACGTTGTGCCTTAGACGGCCTCTGGCGACGCAATTGCACAGTATATGTTCAGCAGTTTCTGACTAGTCGTTGCATAGTCGACAAGTTTGATCCTCAGCTTGTCCAATGTGGAAGAGGTGGTATTTTAGGGGCACATGGCCGGTCAGGTAGCCTGAGAGCGTTCTTAGATCCCCTTTGCTGAGGCATAAAACCTCTTTGGTTTTGTTTTGCGACGGAGTTATCATACTCTTCGCTTATCTAAGCCTCCCAGTTGTTGATTGTTTGTTTTAGGTGGCTTTTTTGTAGTCCACATCCAGGTTGGGGTCCAATGAAGGGCGTGTTTGCTGCCTCTTTGGTCAGCTTGTCGGCCTTCTCATTGCGGCATCTAATATATTTAATCTGATCAATGTATTACTCGCTTCTTCAAGCAGTAATATTTTCATTAATTTTCTCTATTTCTAACAATTTGTTTCCAAATCATACATTACGTATACGGCTGCACCGATATAAAATTGGTACTGGAACTACTACTTTAATAACATATTCTAAAAATTACATCTTTTGACTTATTTGAACATTCAATACGGCCCTTATAGCTGTTTTCCATCACAAATATTGAGTCTTCCCGCATCATGCAAAGCAAATAATCTTCGCTACACTAATTTGACTTTGATGAGCTTTGTTGTTTGAAATTTCTCCCTCCCAAAGTAGGCACCATTTAATCTAGGGCTGCACATTTTTTTTGTACTTCATCTTTTATACTTGTGTGATACACTCCTCAGATATTCCCAAATGGTTTGTCATTACTTATATCGCTCTTTATCATTACCGCTTTAACAATTTCATTAGCAAAAATACTCAATACAACTGAATAGAAGACTACAACTCCACAGTACGTGACCCTATACTTGTCTGTTAAGGTTCTGACATACCAGAGATTTTATGAAAATTGTACATAAGTCATAACATAACAAGAATAACGGCAACTAACTTGTTAATTATTAGTATAAAAATATTCATCCCAGTAAAATACTACACTTGAGAACATGACCACAACCTTGTATTGCCGAAAATAAAAAGTATTAATTCACCCAGCAAGAAGAATAACCAACAAACAAAGAAAAACAGTAAAGTTGACATAAAGACACTGAAGGAAGAATATTATAAGAGAAAGAAAAAGAAAAGAAATGGTCATCCTGGCGACCGATTTACAAATCAGGTTAGGAAACATTAATTCCGTCAAAAATGGCTTCGGGAGGTCGTTGATGCGTTTGAAAAATGGCTCAATATTGTCATAAAACCTGCACCCACATTACCACTCAGTCGCTTGACGACAACTGCATACAAGGCTATAAATCCAGCATACTTTTCGAGCCCTCGAATTTTCTTGTACAGACTTTAGTTAAGGAATAAAAAGATGAATACTCATCTGTAAGCTTCTTCTCCTTGATCCGAGTGGTTTTCATCTTCACCCTCACCAAAGAGACTTTAAAAAATTAGACGAAGTGCGACTAAACGTGCCTAAAAAGCTGTATAGGCATGCTACGAAACCATACATCTCAGTCATTATACCTTTAAGTCTTTTGATACTGTCCCGTACATTTCTATCTACAAAGCTCTTCGTTAAATCAGGATGGATGACGATTCATTATCATGAAGAAGACCTACACCCAACAACAAAGAATTGTAACCATCTTTTCCAGAATTTTAACTTGTTTCATTGTCTAATATTAAGCCCTTTGATTTTTTACCATTTCAAGTTCTAACTGTACATATTGTATTGTCAAATATTTCAACCTGAAGCTTTGTTTCTTTAATCGACAATCTTGACGGTAAATTTAATTTAATTTATTTTTTCTAACAGACCGATGTCTTAACAAAACCTTATTCTATTCTGTATCTAGTCGTGCCAGATGAAGATCGCATAGTTCGATCGAAACATATGTAACACCGAAAATAAAAATTAAATTCATTTTCATCGTCTCTAAGCGTTTTTTTTTTATTTTTTTTATTAATTTACGATGAACCTGGAAATAATACTAACTAAAGAAGACCTACTTCAACTTAACGTGTTATTTCACAAACATGAAACTTATTATTTTAGACGATAACGTTAAGCTTATCAGATTGACTGCTGATACTGGAGGAAATAACCGGATTTTCATTGTACTCTGAAAGTTGATTACTCCAACTGACGGCAGAAAATAACGGCAGTGTCCTGATCAAATTTTGGTCAGAGCAGGACTACGTTCATTCTTTCTTGATAAGAGTAAATCTTCTCCCAACTAATAGTATGCCCTCCAACTCTGAAATGTCTGAAACCATTTAATATTCTTGTATATTTTGAATATTCTTGGTGTAAGCATGGATTTTTTATGAATTTTAATCTTTTCTTAGGTTTTTATCCCAAAAGTTTGGTCACAGGAGAGAAGACTGTCTCAGTTCAGGAATTCTTTGAATTATTGGGTAAAGTTGTTCCATTACACTAGAATTACACTAAAAAATATGCATTGAAATTGATTTAACAAACAAACGACACTCTGACCCTTTTATCTTTTCAATTGGGATTTTCTACCATCTATAGTATTCAAAAACTTCTAATATTCAACAAAACCTGATTGATATCCAGCAATATAAGCGCCTTACAGATTCTTGTTTCTTAACTGAAATAGAGCAGCGTATGAAAAACTAAACTGCACTAAAAATGTGCTGAGTAGAGCTTCATGATGTACACAGCTATATAAAGAATAAAAATTAAATCTCTTTAAATCGTCCGCAATTTGAAGTCTTACTTGTCAGAAACAATGCAAACTGCCATCAACTTATCAAATTGTAACTAATCTCATTCGTACTCGTACAAAACACGAAGATCCTTATAGCTCGATTAACATCAAGTAAGTACAAAACACACCCCTTACTTCAGTTGCTACGAACGTCAGTTAGAAACTTTTGACAACGTCTCTCCTCGAATCTCGTCGTCAGCGGATACCTTTCAACGCTGAACACGACGAACACGTGTTTGAGTTGCTGAAACGCCGTATTGGTACACGCGTGCCCGGCAAATTTAATTGCAAATTGCAGCGGAGCAACGCCGATAGTTGGCTTTCTCGGTGGCGGCCGCTGAAATGCGGCTTTCGTGTTGCGAACGGTGCGGGGGGCGTTCTACGTCCACCCCCTTAATGTACAGTCTGCGATATAGTCGACCAACCCCCTTGACACGTCCTCATTCACGCGATTCAATATGCTTCAACACCGAGCGGTAATGACGGGGATACAAAAAGAACTTGTCCCATTCAAATTTAATGAGAAGTGATAATAGAAAGAAGATCTAATCAATTTATTGTAAGAAATCTAAATTTTTTTTCGTCTATTCTTTTCCAAAAATCTTTTCAATCTGGTGTCAATGACGGGTTAAAGTATAATTATTCACGGCGTTTGACTCACTAATAAACAAAAGATATCGTCAAAAACCTGGTCGGTAATGAAAAGAGCTGAAAGAAACCGCGTCGGTAGCAGAACTCACAACCATTCGAGGTATTGAATGTGTATCCCATGCACATGGACACAAAAAGTACTGAAGCAGCACGGGTCGAACAAAAGGAGGGTGAAAACAAAAGGAGTAACAACCGCGGAAAAAATAAGAAGGATGATGTATGAGGCGTTCGGTAAATTACTGCCCGCTTTTTCGTTTCGCGGGATTCATTAATTCATCGCTCGCCTAAAAGGGGTGTCTCTCCACCCGGGAGGAGGAGATTTATGCATTCCTCCGCAGTCCTTTTTTCAGGGGGGCGAGAGGGTGCGCATTAAACCTGTCTCACAGTAATTTGCGACTGCTTAAAAATTAAAATTTTGCAAATAATGTTTTCGCTCTTCTACCGTATTTTTCTTTGTCAAGCACAATTTCGAGGAAGCCGAGCTTACCTTAATGATGCGCTTAATTAAGATGCCGCCGTAGATAAACTCGGCTTTGTGCTATATTTAAAAAGAAAAATATAATTGTTTTCAACAACAACTTATTCAAGAGGAAAATTTCTTAATATATTTAAACATAGTATTATACTGTTATTAAAAAGTCATTATACGAGGACTTCAACATGTCGTTTAAAATTCATTATTCAAAAGACCAAACGGCTATCGATCGATTACGATAATAATACTCGATGTGTGCCTGCATAGGTTAGTAGTTATACTCCGTAACAATGATAATAGATTCAAGATAATATCAATATTCCATCGGATTTGAAGTACGAGGCGCCGCTCGGTACATATCAAGCAATCGAGCTTCCTGCCTACCGCAGAGATTTCCATTTCTCCGGCAAGATTAGGTCACCGGTGTGTAGTCCCTGTAGCCGCCTGGGGACCTTTGCGAAAAATCCAGGAGTTCGCGAGCAAATAGCTCCTAGAATATTGTTCCTTGGGGAGACCGAGACGAAATTCCTCTTACTATAACCGAATTACCACTTTAGGTGAAAATCCGGCATGAAAAATCATCACGTACAAGAAAAACCAAAAATATTTTATTGATGCGTTTTAATATTTATAAAGATAAAAACTTGCAACAAATCAAAGCTGCAACATCCCCATTATCCTAAACAACTAATTTACCGTTCTATATTTCCGTTTTATTTTATAGACAAAACGGGCTGCTTCATTTTCCCGTCGCAATTAAACTCGAAACAGCAAATACCTCCGAAGGAATTAAAAGTTTCCGCTTTAAGTTCAACTTCCTTGCCGGAAAGATTTAACTTCTGCTGCAAGGTAAAATGATCGTCTTTTCGCTTCTTCGGAAAAAAAAATCTCATTTAGCTCTCCGAACCCGGGGGAAAAGGGTGCTGATCGATTAGGCGCTGCATATTTCATAATTCACCCCTAATTGACGCTGCAATTAGTGCGTTTTGTAGAAAAGCCCCTTTTAATTGTGCAAATCCATCCAGGTGGAGAGGTTAACTCGAACGGAGCAACTCCGAATTTTATAACTCCCGGGTTCTCCGTACACTTTTCAGGAGCGCCCAATAATCTCGGAGGTCTGATAATCGAATTAAATTGCCGGGTGGGTTAAGTGCACGAAAGGAACGTCAATTTACCGACTCTCTTGCACAGAACGAAGGGCGGTAAGACGATTAAAAAGAAAACTCTCGCAATATAGAGCACGACAAGGGGCGGTAACCTCCTGGTGAGTTATTACGGATAATTTCACCATTTTTTGAACTTTTCGATACGGTACACGAAAGAGTTTCAAATCACAATTAAAAACAAATAAAATTGAAGTACACGATATATAGAGAAAATTGAATCATTTGTTTTTTTGATAATAATCTTTTTAAACTAATAAATTTTGTGGATTAAATTTATTATTAAATTTTCACTGATCAGAACACAACATATTCACATTGGTTCACGTAAATATTTTAAATGAATTGAAATTTGTATTGAAAATAAATTAAAACGTTAACTTTTATATTTAACACAATTACGTTTGAAAAACAAACGACAGCACCAGATTTAGTCGTCGTGCGTTTTTCCATAAATCGAGAGGTTGAAATGAAAAACCGCCAAAGGATAGCCGTTTCGAAACCGTACCACACACATCGAGAAAGGGAAAAAGCCTGGCATCGCTTTATAATCAATCGATGTGCCAGCGACATTAACGGAATTAAATTGAAATCCAGAGTTTTCAATCCCCAATCTATCGCGCCCCCTTTTTATTTCCGTTGTTATCCGCTTTCCACGTTTGGCACGTCGTTTTTATTGCTACCTGTGCACCTCGTATCGGTGTACAAAAGAAACGTCAACTGCTGAAAAGAGGGATTTCGAGCGGCGTCCGATTTTGCTCGATTGAAAATTTCAAACTGGAATTGAAATTTGAGATATTCTATTATAAATACGAACAAAAAATTGAAACATAAAAAAACTTTCTAACAGAAAGTATTTTTATAAATATTTTCCCCAAAATCAAAAATAATACGACAATTCGAATAAAACTTTAAATACGTAAAATAAAAGAAAATAAAGTCAGATAGAAAACAGTTCAAAAGCAATTTAAATGCATTATGAATTACGGGAAGCAAACCATTCCACTGCGTAATCGATTGAACAGTAAACGACTTGTGAATGATTTCTGTGTTGAGAATCGGAAACATAAGCAAGGTACCCAAAGTCGAGTCACTTGACAAATACGCTAAAGCGAGTCTGCTTTGAACCTTGAATAAAATAATATATACACTGAAAATCTACGGCTCTGACATGTTAACATCTGTGAATGATTGCGGTACAGCGTAATGTGTTGAATTCTCCCCAAATCAAATATGAAACTTACGGTATATAACGTTTTGTAGTTTCTGTATTTCTCTCTAGATGGATAACGAGATACGGTATACGTAGAATATGTAGCGAAATTATTAATAACGATTATGATGTGACGAAATTTTATCAAAGTGTAAACTTTTTTGTAAACAACTTGAGTTTAAGACTTCCATAATATTCCGATTATATGATCATCTCGAGAGTTTAGGTGAAAAAAGGTGAAAAATTTGTGTTAACTTTAATCATCTCATCTAAAGTAAAGAATCTTTGAAAGGTCATTATTAAGATGTCAGTTAATTTGGGAAAACATATTATAGCAGAGCTGAAAAATCAAATAAATAAAAAATTTTATAAATTTTAATTGTCTCCGAATAGCTTCCTAATGGAATAGTTACAATTTATACCCAATTTGTACCCCATTACGTTCCAATGTACTTCGCGCTGCTTTTATCATCTTCAAATTGGTTCTTAACTACTCTTAATAACACATATTGCCTCCGAATGACTGCGAATTGCTTCCAATTTCTTCCCTATGGCTTCCTTTACTTTCCAAGTGTTTCAGATTTAACCAAATGCATCTCAATTGATCACAAAATGGCTTTCTAAGAATTCAACCTTAAGTCGGAAAGTTTTAATTGCCTGCAATTGCTTTCAATTCTTTGCTAACGGCTTCATTCAGTTTCCAAATGTCACCGAATAGGTATCCATTGGCTTTAAATAATTTTCACAACAAATATTTTTCATTAAATAAAAAACCTGTATGTAATTCACAGAACCTTACGGGTCTCATGTTTTATTTTACAAATTTTAATTGTCTCCGAATAGCTTCCTAATACCCTTTGTAACACTTATTATTTATACCCAATTTGTACTCAATCACGTTCCAATGTCAAATTGGTTCCCAATTACTCTTAATAACACATATTGCCTCCGAATAACTGCGAATTGCTTCCAATTTCTTCCCAATGGCTTCCTTTACTTTCCAATTGTTTCAAATTTAACCAAATACATCTCAATTGATTACAAAATAGGTTTCAAAGAATTCAACCGTATGTTGAAGAGTTTTAATTGCCTGTAACTGCTATCAATTGTTTACTAAAGGCTTCATTTAGTTTCCGATTGCCACCGAATAGCTTCCATTGGCTTTAAATAGTCTTTGTAGTAGTTACAAATTACATCGAATATTTTAAAATAATTCCCAATGATTAATTGAACTAATTAATTGAGATTCAGGGTAATAACGATAACTAATTGAGCTTTGATAATAACAACGGTTGGCTTTGATCCGCTAGTAACTTAATTATTATAACAAATAAATCCTAAAAGTGACTGTCTCTTTCTGTTATCCTTAGCATATTCTCAAATAACGAAGAGCCTATTAGAATTAGAGTCTCTGATGAAATCTCATTTACCTACTTTAGCGTCATCGATTAGTTTCACTGATTCATTTTTTAGAACTTAAACTGAAACCATTCACAGGTAGACTTGGACATCTTTAGACCCAAATAACTATTATGATTTCTCCGTACCGGAACAAATGACTCCGGATTATAAAGGAAGTCAACAGGTAAAAATTCAAAGTCATGAAGTCGAATGTCAATGTCGGCAAAATCTAACTAAAGATTGACCTCAATTTTACCAAATTGTTCCTTGTGTTGTGCTTCCCCAGCTTTTCATCGTTAATTTCGTGACGTTAGCATATGATAGTATCGCGTTAAATTTCTACCCCTTCCTCTTCAAGTTCCTTCAAGAAGGAGGGTGTATAGAACTGTTGATGAGAGTTCTCAGCGCAAATTTTTGCGACTTCAAAGCAATCCATTCGGGGGCTGTGGATAAACGATGCTATGTTTCAGAAACATATGTGTGACCGATTGCTTTGGCCATTGATTCTACCAGATAGTGGTTGACGGGCTTGCAGGCCAATTCATAGTAGTTCGTTTGAGGTTCTGCCGAGAAAAGATAACTGCAAAACTCGAGTCTAGTTGTATGTAGCATTAACCCACCTGTATGATAACATCACTCACGGTGTTTATCCCTAGTTACAACGAGCATGTGCTTACAACCTTGCGTGGTGACCGAAATGTGTGGAAAAAGTCTGCACGCGAATAAATTCCGATGCGTGACACGACTGAATCATTTAAATTGTTTCTCTTTTAAAATTTTAAAAGTTTTTATCATTAACAACGTTAGCTTCTTAATTGTAACCAATCATACAAAAATGCTGGTGCCTTCTTGATCAATATGCGATACATCTTCTGAATTATCACAGTCACTTGCTATTACAAAATTATCATAAACTAAAATAGTGCTAATCAGCAGGATATTTAGTGTAAGGATTTAATCCTCTCCGTGATAATATAAGATCCTTTAACGATGTTATCAATTATTGCTACTTCGTTGACAAATTCGCCAACACAACTTTTCGACTCTAATTAATAAAAAAAGATCAAACATCAAAGAACCTTTTAAAAAGTTTCTGTTGAATTAAAGTCATTCAACTATTGTAATCGAATATATCGATAGGATTTAAAAGTGCACTTTAAACTAGATGCTGAAATGGAATTGAATAGTTTGTCAATACAACACATCTCAATCCAATCTATTTTTTATGGTAGGTAATGTTTGAAAAACACTTTTTGCTGTTTCATATCAGTTTATGTTAGTTTTAATTTTATATAAAAAATTGATTGAATTGAGTTGGATCAACATACAATTTTCAAAAACCATTTAGTAATATAAAATATTTAATTCTAACTTCGGTAGAGATGAAGTACTTCTATTAGCTTTGGTTTTAAACCCTGTACTAGATGCAATTACGTTTTACATTTTTTTTTTGTAATAAATAAACAATTATATTTCGAAACGAATTTATTTTGCACTTTTTTGCTGCTTCGTTTTGGTTGTAAACGTTTCGTGAAAACACAGGTACTGCACTTTATGTTAAATTTTATAGAATCTTGTAATTTTCCGCGCACTACAGACCTTTTTAGTGCCTTTCATAAAACCGTACATACCTTAACAATGTCACAATGGCGCAGTGCCGAGCATAAAATTTGCATATTTAACGAACGTCTAATTTTATTCATAACGTGTATATTTTACCAAACCATCCTGCACTTGTGAAGTTTAAGTATTTTATATTCACTTGTTTTTTATCTATAGCAATTATTCAATGTAATACAAACTCCACTTTTTAAATTAAAATGATTCTTTCAAAGCACCTTCATAAAGCTAGAATAGATTGTGAAATAATTAAACAAAAAAAGTGTTAATCCAAAATCAATCAATGAATGTTTTTTTGTTCTATTGAAAAAAGGCTAGCAATTAACTGCCGCAGTCATTTTATTTGCTACCGTCAATAACAGAACCATCAAATTTACCGGAACAATTCGGAAGCTATCGTAATTTATTTACGAGGGGGTAATTTTCGCCAAATCGGAAAATTCGGCGATTCGTTCACGGAGGTTATTGAATCCAGAAATAAATTTCTATTGTGGCCCAAAACTGGCTGGCTGCCGTTTTTCCGCCTTATCATACGATGGTGATTTATAATTCTTCGGGGCTACTTGGGTGCTGCCGCCGCAAACAAAAATATACCGACAAAATCGAAGGATATTTACCGAAGCCACGCGATTTATTTAAAGCCGGTGCCAACTTCCGAACGCAATAAATCCCACGTTATCGATTCGTAATTGAGTTTGCCCGAAAGTTTCCTCAACAGCAGTTGTTTGCCTAAAATATGGAAGTGCTTTTTCGAAAAATAATATTAAAAAATACTAGAAAGAACATCATTTTATATTAAAATCTATGCAATAAATTTGAGCCGAACTATAATAAGCTTAACGGAAACGACGAAATTGTAATTACAAATGTAACGTTTAATTTCTTGACATTTCATGATTTCATCGGTAACCACGATCGCTGATCCCGGCAGTAATGTTGTTTCCCGAATATTAAATTGACCTGCGGTATATGTTATTAGCAGCAACTTCTGACAATTATACCCTGTTCCAGTTCGATGTCGTCAAGCTTGAAATCCCTGGACCTAAGCTACAATGAACTGGACGCGGTACCGTTCCAGGCCCTGAAGGAGTTAAGAAACTTGCAGTGGATCAATTTGCACGGGTAAGTACGGCGGAGAATTGCCCTAATCAGGGAGGATGTTGTCGTTGTACCGTTAGGTAGTCGGAATGGATGCTAGGGACCCAAGCTCGTGTTGTCTCCTAGTTCGAGAATTATGCAAATTTCGATACTGGGCGGTAGAAGGGCTTCATCCGCCCCTCAACAAGAAAGATATTACACTGTCTACGGTAATTAATAAGTTTGAGTTTCACCTTAAATTTTATAAGTACAGTAAAATCTCGTTAGAACATATTTCGAATATAACGCACAAAATATACAAGAAGACGATCGAAAATATTCGATAATACGAGACGTATTGCCTTAAACATCACGAGATCCAAGATCGAGTGTTGTTTTTTAAGGCAGTACGTCGAGATTCCAGTATTTTAGTTAGAGTGATTAGATATTTTTATTTTGTTCGTATCTCATCCTATCATTTTTACGTCTAATTTCGTCCACTTATTGATTTCGTTCATTCCAAGTGGCATATTCTTATACCAGCAGCTGGTTGGGTACTTTTGCCAGTCATTATTCACACTTACAAATAATCGTTTAGTTTTTATATTTTCACTTTGTTTCGACATTATCTTTTTCCACAATCTAATAGGACAATGATCGAGTTTGGCTTGGGGACCATTTTGCTTCTATCGTTCGTGTTGAAAAAATGTGATAGTGACTTATCTATTTCCTGTTCAAAATGGTCCACAAGACGTGACGCAGCCTCACCTCCTCTCCAAACAAGTTCTATAGCTGCAATGTGGTAAAATTTACGTTGTAATCCCATAAACTTTCTGAATTTCTTCAAACGTTAACGCTGCGGCGCTGGATTTCCGTTTTGATGGAACAGCTTGAAGAATTTTGCGTTTTGCAGCTTTTGCGAGCACTGCATCACGAAAAACAATATCCTAGAAAGGTTGATGGTTCGGTTAAATTCTTTCGCTTAAAGAAAGTTTAACCTTCTTTAACCCATTCTTGCTGTAACGTTCCAAATAGATTTTACAATTTCTTCTTTGTACTCGGTACCATCGTTTATTTGCATCTTTGAGAATTTCAGCAAGTTCTTCATTGGAGATTTTTTTCGTTTAGTTGGTATTTTCGAGATTTACAAAACTGTTGAAACTGCTTTGAAATGTACTGCTCCGATTTTATTGTATTTGCTGGTTTATTTCTTTTAATTAATTCATTGATATTTTTCGAGGAATTTGTATCAAAACAACTCATTTTGCAATGAAAACAACTTTAAAACGCAAAAGTAGAAAAAATTGTGTTTATTAATAAATTACATTGATTGTTATGGAAACTTTCATGGATATCTCTAAATTAATTAAATGTCATACGAGCGATAATACAAAGGTTTGTATTACTGCGATAATACCAAGGTTCGTATTATCGTTTAGATTAAGATATCAAATTTTGTTGGTGTATACAGGGTGAGTCAATAGTGCGGGGACGGAAGATAGTGGCTTTACTGTTGAAAATAAAAAAAAGGTTTCCTTTCATCATATATTACCATGAAACCTGTATCGATTAAAATTATTTTCAGCTGTACAGGGCGTTTCACCGTTCCAGGACCGTACTCCAGTTAATTGTTTTAAATGGAACCCTATGTATCTTTTTACATATGCTGATTAGCTGTTTTAAATGCTTCAACTGCATATCTTGTTTTCAAACTTTGAATGCAAGTGATAATTTTGTGATAATTTTTAAAAATTCAGGGCCTTCTCTGCCTATCCACCTATCAGCAAATATTCTATTTAAATGTGTTGTAACAATCCTACTATAGTGAGGAGGCTTTTTTCTCCCTCACCCAAAGAATATAGAGGGAAGAGATAAGATAAGAATAAGATTTTAGAAACACGTTAGGAACAAACGCGAAGAGATCAAAACTTAATTGTTTAACATTTCGAATTGCTACGAAATTCTTTTCATACTACTTGTGAATAAATCAGGTTTATGCCGACATTTTTCAAACAGTCTAATTATCTCAAAAAGTATACGTATTAGATACACCATATGCTTAACAAAAATGAAAGGTAATTATTAAGACTAAAATAACAAAGTTATGGTTCTCCAAACATTGCGTAAATTAATTGCTTCTGGTAAACACCCTGTATAATAACATCCAATAGTAGTAGCGGTGTTGGAAATACCAAAGCTTTGTTTATCGATATGCCAAATTGCAATCTTGAATATTTAATAATAATGCTGATAACGAATTTTCAGTGATCACATAAATTTTCTTAGCAACCTTGCATTCAAAATTTGAAAACAAGATATGCAGTTGTAGCATTTAAGACAGCTAATCAGCTTATGTAAAAAGATACATGTTAACAAAAATAAAGAAACACCCTGTATAGCTGAAAATAATTTTAATCGATGCAACTTTGAGGGTAATATATGATGTCATAAAAACATCAGTCAATCACCCTGTATATAAACTTTATTGTTATAAAATGTTGAAGTTATAAAATAAAATAAATTAAGTACAGAACACGTTTACGTTTTCTGAAGACGGCTAAACCTGAATGTTTCTAATGCAAGGTCTAGTGTTAGTCTAATGCTAGTATTAGTTCTTGTTTTAGTTGTTATTCAGCGTTATTGTATATTTTTCATTGAACTAAAACCAGAACTAACCTAAACGTAGAACTAGATCTAACGTTAGTTCTAGCTTTAATTGTTATTCAGTGCTAGATTGTTGTATATTTGTATTAAACTAAACGTAGAACCAACTAATACAGAACGCAACGGTGTGGCTAGATGTTCGAATTTGTGTGCATTAGAATTATACTTTCAAACAGTTTAAAGTGCAAATTAAACATATTTCATATAACGAACTTTTGGTTATAACTAGTGACGGGAATACCGTGTCGCGCTCCAGGAACGATCCAAAATACCGTGACCTTGTGTAAGTTCCAATGCAAGGTAGTACCTGTATAAATAGGAAGGAACGAACCATAACAAATGTTAAAATCTGAAGATAAAAAAATTATAATGAAAAATGTCTGCTAACCACCCCATTTCAACCCCTAGTGATTATAATAGAAAAATCAAATTAACACTGTCCAATTTCAGTGTCCATAGTTTCAACTTTTCAGCAGGTAAAGTCATTTTTGAATAATTTTGAAAAAATTCACCTGAAGGCAGCAACTTAACTTCAAAGAGCTCTAGCTCCCTTATAAAGCATTTTCGGATTAAGATCATTTAAGATCGATCTAAAATCAAGTCTAATATCTAGGGTTTCAGTTTGGCAGGTGAGTTCTCAGACAACTGTATATTTATACAGGGTGCCCATTATGTATGGAATATTTGAAACAATTTTTACATTTTTTTCAAAAATTTTCTGATATAAGGGTAGTAAAATTTTACATCATCGTAAAGAGAAAAAAAGCTCTATCAAATGAGCCTAACGAAAGGGTACATTGCCATTTAAAAACTTAAAGTGTTATTCGTTGCTCGTTTGTTTTCTGAAATAAAAACAATTGAATGCTGTCTTATTATGGCAAATAAAATATTAAACAACTTTTGTATAAAATGTTTTTTTATGAAGTTGATATTTACCAAGATATATACTATATTCCATACATAATGAGCACCCTGTATAGATATAAGCGTATATTTTGATGTAAATATGTACACAATAAATATACAGGGTGGTTCAGTTTTTAATCGGGAAACTTTACTAGGACGTAGTACTTGCCAAAATAACACAAGTTTTTTATATGTACAGGGTGAGTCAATAGTGCGGGGACGGAAGATAGTGGCTATACTATTGAAAATAAAAGAAATGTTTTTATGCCATCATATATTACCATCAAAGCTGTATCGATTAAAATTATTTTCAGCTATACAGGGTGTTTCACTATTCCAGGACCATACTCAACTTCATTTTTTTAAATGGAACGCTATGTATTTTTTTACATATTCTGATTTGCTGTCTTAAATGCTACGACTGCATATCTTGTTTTTAAATTTTGAATGCAAGGTTGCCAAGTTATTATTTTTTTTGTGAAAAAGTTTGAAAATTCAGGTGGTCACTTAAAATTCGTTATCTGCATTAATATTGAATATTGAAGATTGCAATTTGGGGTGTCGATAAACAAAGCTTGGGTCTTTCGAACACTGTTCATACTATTGGATATCATTGTACAGGGTGTTTAGCAAAAGCGATTAATTTATGCAATGTTTGGAGAACCATAACTTTGTTATTTTAAATGGAACACCCCGTATTTTTCTAAGGTTTCGGATAGCCTTATTAATTCTCTTTTATTTTTGTTAAGCATATGATATATCTAATACGTGTACTTTTTGAGAAAATTAGACTGTTTTAAAAATGTCAGTATAAACGTGATTTATTTACAAAATGTAGGCTATGGAACAACATTTTTGAACATATAAGTAAGTTTATGTCGAAAAAGATATAGGTGCAATACACAATATTAAAAAAAATACAATGAAGAATTAAGCAACAACCATTAACAAAACAAAATTAAAGTAAATGTTCAATATAGCCTCCTTGTTGTTGAACACAAGTTTCAATTCGTCTAAGAAATGAAACATTAACGTTCTGCAACATGTTTACGTTTATTGTTTCAAACGCATCGCGAATACGATTCATCATATTTGCTTTCGTCGTTGGTGGTTCTTCATATACCAAGCTTTTTACATATCCCCACAAAAAAAAATCTAATTTTGTCAAATCCGGAGAACGTGGTGGCCATCTAACAGGACCTCCTCTGCCTACCCACCGATCAACAAAAATTCTGTCTAAATGTCTTCTAACTATCCTACTATAGTGAGGTGGCGCACCGTCGTGCTGAAACCACATTCTTTGCCGAACGTTTAGTGGAACATCTCCTAAAAGTGCTGGCAGGTGATTTTCCAAAAAATTCCAATAAGATTCTCCGTTAACGTTTCCCTCGAAAAAATACGGCCCGATCAAACAAGATCCTACTATCCCTGCCCAGACATTTACAGACCATCGATGTTGGTGGTCTACTGGTCGTATAAAATGAGGATTGATAGTATCATAATAATGAAAGTTATGGCGGTTAACGTAGCCATTTTTGTGAAACGTTGCCTCATCGCTGAATAATAGATAATCAAAAAAATTATACTCTTGTTGAACTTTTTCTAATGCCCATTCCGAAAATTCTAGCCTTTTCTGGAAATCAGTTGCATCAAGTTCTTGTACTAATTGAATATGGTATGGATGAAATTTATATTTTCGTAAGATTCTTGAAACAGACGTTTGGCTGACGTTAAGCTCATTGCTTATTTTGCGTGTACTAGTGTGCGGGTTTTCAACTACCTTTAATAATACAGAAAGTTCGTTCTCTTCCCGAGTGGTTCGTTTCTCGCGATCTTTTTTTTCGTATTTGACGTGTCCTGTTCTTTCAAACCTTTCTTGAAGGTTTTCAAATGCTTCAACCCTAGGATGCCTACGCTCTGGAAATTGTTGAGCGTAAAGTCTAGACGCAAGAAATGGATTTCGCTCTCCCGCACCCAAGAAATATACCATATCAATAAGTTCTTCTTGACTAAAATTCATTTTAATCAAACAACAGATTTTGGAAACACGTTATGAACAAACAAAGAGAAATCAAAACTTAATTGTTTGACACTTCGTATTGCTATAAAAATCTTTTCAAAGCCTACTTTTTTTTAATAAATCACGTTTATGCCGACATTTTTAAAGCAGTCTAATTTTCTCAAAAAGTACACGTATTAGAGATACCATATGCTTAACAAAAATGAAAGATAATTAATAAGGCTATCCGAAACCTTAGAAAAATACGGGGTGTTCCATTTAAAATAACAAAGTTATGGTTCTCCAAACATTGCATAAATTAATCGCTTTTGCTAAACACCCTGTACAATGATATCCAATAGTATGAACAGTGTTCGAAAGACCCAAGCTTTGTTTATCGACACCCCAAATTGCAATCTTCAATATTCAATATTAATGCAGATAACGAATTTTAAGTGACCACCTGAATTTTCAAACTTTTTCACAAAAAAAATAATAACTTGGCAACCTTGCATTCAAAATTTAAAAACAAGATATGCAGTCGTAGCATTTAAGACAGCAAATCAGAATATGTAAAAAAATACATAGCGTTCCATTTAAAAAAATGAAGTTGAGTATGGTCCTGGAATAGTGAAACACCCTGTATAGCTGAAAATAATTTTAATCGATACAGCTTTGATGGTAATATATGATGGCATAAAAACATTTCTTTTATTTTCAATAGTATAGCCACTATCTTCCGTCCCCGCACTATTGACTCACCCTGTATAAACATAGGGTCGCAACTCTTTTGTTTTTGAGCTATGAGCTGTCAAAGTTGAGCCAAAAATTTACATTTTATCATTTATTTCTTTGAAATTTTGTATGTATGTACTACTGGTTAATACCTCATTTTCAAGCATACCTTAAACTTCCCTAGCGCGCTCTAAGGGGATGAAATTCACAACCTCTTTGATTTTTTTATAACAACTTTTTAACGCCATGGAATATTGACATAATAAAATATGGGTTGTAAAGCTTATTCATTATTGGTACTTTTTTGTCTGTTTAGTTTTTTCCTTAAAAATAATAATTTTAGCGAAAAAAAAATGAAATATGCTACATTGTACTGTAAAGCGCTGCTATTACCATCACTACAAATATGTAAGTATATGAGTAACGTTCTGAAACGGGTATTTTAAAATCGCGTGGAAGCGGTACCCTCCTCAAAAATACCGCTTTAACATACCGTTCCTCAAATACCGTCCCATCACTAGTTATAACGGACACTGCCTTCCCTCTAAATCTGTTATATCGAGATTTTACTGTACTATATATTCAAGAAGATAGTAATAGATACCTACTTAAAATTTCTTGTCAAATAAAGATTATAAAATTTTAAATTAAAATAATAATTGGGGTTATAATTAAGAATCTGCAACTGAAGCGAATGAAAGATGAGTTAATTAAAAAAAAATGCAAAATGTGCGAAGTAAAATTTTTCATCATTGTTTGGCGATAATCGAACGGTTTGAGAGAGATTTTGGTTTTACCGCTCTTTCATTTCCGGCGCTTCTTTTGTTTACAGTTCGAATATTAATGGGACGCCGGGTATTCCTCCCGACGCCAATCTACCAATCCCTCCGGTACATATTGATTCCCTCCGGACAGCACGTTCGGGAAATATCGAGAATTCCATGTTTGTGGACGACGTGTAAATTAAATGTTTTTATACCCCCTCGGACCGGCCCTGTTTTTATTCGACCGGCGGCGGTGGCGTCGAATCGTTTCTGTATCGGAGGGTCGCACAACCTACGCATCTTTTCATGCGAAACGGTGGAGGATATTGGGAGGAAATTGCGATTGGGTCTGCCGGCGTCGTTGGTTTTTTTTGCGCCTTGTTTTTACTTCCCCGCTCACGCTAAATACAGTTGCAGATCGGGGGGAAATCTCGATTTTGTTTTTCCTTCGAATCGTATTCTGATTTCTTTCAGCATCAAAGATTTTATTTTGCAAAGAATTCAACTTCAATTAAATTAAAATCTTTTATTACCTTGAAACAATAACAAGAAAGAGATTTTCATTTTATTTTTTCTTTTTTGCATGCAGGAATAGGATACAATCAATAAGTGGCGACTGGTCTCATGTTCGTACAACGTTAATGAATTTATTTTTGGGGGAGAACGACATTACCGAAATCCCAAACGACGCGATTCTAACAAAAAGCCACCACGGATTACACCAATTCAAGTCACTAGTCTGGTTAAATCTGGACGGAAATAGAATATCAAAGATACACAAGAACTCCTTGCCTCCAACCCTTCAAACAGTCAGTCTGTCCCACAACTTAATCGAAGACTTCCCCGTAGAGATAATCCTGAACTTACCTCGTCTGCAGTGGTTATACTTAAGAGGGAATCACATAAGGAACTTTCCTGTTCGGTCGTTTCACCGAAAGTTGTGGCTGGAAAAAATCGATCTCGGCGAAAATTACTTGACCAGTTTACGGGAGGAACCGTTCAATAACTCAGTATTTATAAGAGACTTAAACTTAGCTTTTAACGAGATTAAAGTTATCGTAAATAAAAGTTTTAGCGGGTTGCAATGCGGGCGGATTATTTTGTCGCATAATAACATCGATGTAATCGAGGAGGATGGATTCGGGGGTATTGAAACAACTTTGGAGTTCTTAGATTTCGATCATAACGATTTAACTTCCATCCCGACCGCTCTGAGTCAACTGCAGTCATTGAAATATCTGTATTTATCTTCGAACCTATTAACTGAAATACCTGTAAAAGTTTTTGATGGATTCTGTGATAATTTAAGGGCGCTGAGTTTTAGTGGAAACCAATTAAGTAAAATACCGTCGGATGCGTTGCAAAATTGTACGAAAATATCACATTTTAACGCGGCTTATAATAAAATTTACGACTTAACAGAATACGATTTCGAAACCTGGGGGCAAAATATAAAAAACCTAATACTGGGTAATAATCGGATATCGTTGCTGAAGGATCGGATATTTGCTGAACTAAAAGAGCTGAAAGAGCTGAGTTTAAGTTTTAATCCGATCAGATATATCGACGATAACGCGTTCGAGGGCTTGGAGGGGCTAGAAAGCCTGGAACTGTCCTTCGGACTTGAGGTGGAAACGATATCGGAGCAAATATTCAAGCACGTTCCGAACCTGCAATGGCTGTCCGCAGATAATAACGATTTGCACGCCATATCGGAGTCCTTCCTCAGCTTTTTGCCGGAAGTAAGGTACCTTAACTTGGAATCGAACCGGTTGCGACAAGTTCCGGTTGGGATATTTTCAGTATCGACCCATGGGAAGCTTAGAGAGGTCCGGCTGTCGAACAACGTGATATCCAGGCTGAACGAGAAAACTTTCAACGGTTTGCAATCCCTGGAAACTGTCACATTCGCCAATAATAGGATAAGATTGGTGGAAAAGAACTCCTTTTACAACCTTCCGACCCTTGCTACGGTAATACTTTCAAACAACGAATTGGCTACCCTCGACAAACACGCTTTTGTTAATCTTCCAAAATTACACCTGGTCGATTTACACAACAATCACTTAACCGAATTCTCGTTTGATGTTTTTGTTAACGTAACCCATCCCATGCTATTAAATATTAGTTCCAATCGTATATCTTCCTGTAGCACAAGCAGACGAATATTAAGTATTGAAGTATTGGATTCGAGGCAAAACTATTTCTCACAAGTACCGTCCTGCGTTGACAGCATATCACTCCTTAAAAAACTACTTCTATCTGACAATGAAATCTCGATGTTGGAGCATAATAGCTTCATGCACCTGACTTCGCTTGAAGTGTTGGATCTCGAGCGAAATAACATTGTCAATATACATAGGAGAGCATTTTTCGGCTTACAAAATTTACAAATTCTCGACCTGTCCCATAATTCTATATCCCTTGTGCATATCAATCAGTTCTCTAATACTCCCAAACTCAGAATACTAGATATGAGCAATAATAATCTAAATTATTTACCAAAAGAGGTATTTACGGGCACTATTTTAGAGAAGCTCGATTTAAATAACAATTTTTTCTCCGTGGTTCCTACTTTGAGCTTAACCGAAGTGGGAATTACCTTAAGACATTTTTGTATAGGCTATAATAATATTGAACACGTAGATAGTACAACGTTCCCCGATATACCGTTTCAGTACCTGGATTTAAGTAGTAACAAGTTTACGATATTACCCGACAACGTGTTCACCAGTTTGGGGTTTCTGCAGAACCTGATTTTGAACTCTAACCAAATACGTGCCAATTTCAAAGAACTGTTCCACTACGCACAAAATCTAAAAAAACTTTCGTTAGCCAGTTCAGGGATTATTTCCACGCCAACGTTACCTTTACCAAACCTCATTTCATTAAATCTATCCTACAATAACATCGAAATCATTAATCGTAATACCGTACAAAAATTAGGAAAATTAAAATTGCTGGATCTGAGTCATAATTTCATCAGTCATATTCCTGCATACTTATGGATACATTTACCGCATTTAAAAACGTTGGATATATCATACAATCCAATAAAGGTAAAGTCTCCCTTTTTTAATAATGAACATTTTGATTTATATATTCACGATTTGTTACAGGAACTATTAGCGGACCACTTTCACGGATTGAGAAATCTACAACACTTGAACATTCAAGGCCTAAAATCCCTGCGGAAATATGAAAGCGCCTCAATTACTCAAATTCAGTATCTATCGACCTTATTAATTGAAACTTGGCCTATGGTGGAAAACTTCCAAACACAACTTTGCGAAACGTTCGCAAAACTCGAGCAATTACGTATCCTAAAATTGCTCGTACGGGATTCTGTACTAGACGATCAGCTACTCTGTGTGTCAAATAAGAAAATCCGACACCTGGAAATAACCGGGAGGCAGCTGAGGGTTATAGACAGAAAGGCGTTCGCCCAGTTTACGAAAAACCCGGATTTGGTACTAAGGATCAGCGGGACACAAGTGGAGGAACTACCGGCTGGACTGTTTGCCAACATGTACAAAGTTTCGTACTTACGAATAGACCTGAGAGATAACATGCTCTCCTACCTCAGTCCTGAAGTGTTCTACGGGAATTCGAGCACTTGGAAAAATGTAGGAACGACACTCATATCAGGTATAAAATAAAATATAAAATATTACGTAGTTAAAAAATATGTGCAATATACAGAGTATATCCGATAAATTGAGTTCATCAATTATAATATAATTTCCCGTTTCTAGATTTTTAATATTTTAACAATAGTATTTAGCTAATTAATATTAAATTTTGAATCAATTATCCCTTGAGTGGTGTAATTAATTTCAATGATTATGAAATTAAAATTTATTTCACTTTTTAAATTATATATACTAAATTTATTTAGTTTGCAAGTTCTGTTATATTTTTATTACAAAAATTTAATCGTAATTTTCGTGTTTCAAATTTGATGGCAAAAAACTTTGCCAACTTGTTAATTACAAACAATAAACATATGATAAGAAAATAAATTCTTAAATAATACATTATTTAATACAGTTTGCATTATTTGTTTTATTTGTCGTCATTATAGGGTAAAAGGAAATTGTACGATATAAACAATGATTTTAAATAATGTAATACAGATACATTTTTCTCGTAATAAAATTCAGTAAAATACTGTTATACCTTCATCAGATGAACGAGCTTTCATAAAATATATGGATTAATAATATGGATTTATAAAATGCAATGTACCTTTCATAACCCTCCTTCCTTGCACGTATATTGTCAAAGATTGAGCTCAAGATTTTTCTCTATGTCTTAAAAGTCTCGTCCACAAAAATTTGTCCAGAACTTAATCTGTATAACTTGAACAGAGGCTCATCTTTACCTGCTCCTTTTTGTACTTATTGCTGTATTGTCATTAAAAAGTATTAATTTTACATAAATTTAATCTGAAAATATAACATTTAATTTAGAGTTTGAAAACATAATATTAATAAATATTCATCAATATACCAAATTAATAGGAGTTTGATGAACAATCAATTATAATAAATTATTACAGTTATTATGTACAATTATAACTAAACAGTTAAAATTACATTTTTATAATATATCTATACGCTAAAATTATTGGAGTTGAGGTAATTATTATTATTGTAGTGTACGGTTTTATATTAATAAGAAATAACTGCATATAAATTCTTCTTTTAATAAAATTAAAGACTACCGTTTACAATTAAAGTTCTTTGTAATTTTATTATTTAATTTTTTAATATTTATGAACAGAGTTTTCATTCTAATTTCCGTAACTTGTAATGTTAGGTGGCTTTCAGAATTGTCAATTGTCATTTAAGGAATGATAATGCTTTATAAAATGTTGTATAACCACAGCAAAATGGAGTTGATTCATTCAGAGATTTTCGTCTAAGAAACATTATAATTACAATGAGTTTTTTCTTCTTAACGAAAACTTATTTTAACGTCTATGCCATAATAGTGCCAGTTTCGTCTAAATGAAAGATTCTTGTGCAGTCAAGATTTTCCTCAGATGATCAAAGAAAACACCAAAATGATGTTTATAAAAAGATATTAGAACAACTGCAACCCTATGATTAATTCAAGCTAATACCTTGATGTTTGCATGACAACATTGGCTTCAAGTTCTTCAATTTTTTATTAGATCTAAAATTCGATACTTTTCAAAAAATCCACTATTATTTATCACCCCACGGTTCAAATGATCGTTTGCTAATTCCTTACTTAACTGTTTTCAATTGCAGACCTTGCATATTTTTGCTGCATATATTTTCAGAATCGTTAAAAATATTACTAGGAGCAATCGAGAATTTTGACAACTACATCAAGTCCAGATTTGGTATTATTGCAAAAGATTTTTATAGCTCTCATCGTCATCTCTTCTACGGCTATGTTACGAATAAAAAAAGATCAATGTAATCTATCTATTTATATTTGTAAATATAGATAAAATTATTTACATTGAACATTTGGTAACAAAAATTGAATGTCAGGGATTCTCGGTCTAATCCCTTTCTTGCCTTTTCAATCTCCTTAACATTTGTTAAATTCAGGTTCAGTCTTTTTTCTCTGACATGTTAAGCTGTTTAATCTAAATTTTCTTTTATCAGTCTCCGTTTCAGTCTTCCTATTCTGCAGGTAGTTCTTATCATGCGTTATCTTCTCTTTCTTATCTCTCCTCTATTGCCACCTTTTCACAGTTTGCTTCTTCTTTAATCTTCTTTCTCTTCAGAAGAGACTAGTTCTGAAGATAGCATATGTCACAGTTTCCTCACAGTTTCAAGAACTAAAGTTTTCATAACGATCCAAATATCATTTTGTTTTTTTTCTGTATAATAGTGTTATGTTGGTATCAGTATTATTATTTGTATTTATTATATCTTGAATAGATGTTAGCATTTCTGGATTTACCTTCCAGAAACATTAAACAATTTTATATAAATACTACTAAAATTCTTAAAGTTATTAATAAATTGAAAAACAAAATCCTGTATTTTCTAATTAAGCAATATGAATGAAAGGTTTCAGTTAAATTATCATATTTTGGTGTGTAATAACACCAGTTCAGATATTTCCATTACCGTAATGTCAGATATTAAATGGCTTCAAAGGCCTTCAAAACGTTTTCATTCCTTTTTATTAAAAAGCTTTAAAGCGTAATTTAATTAATTATGGCATACCTAGTCTGTATTAAATCCTGTCGGTGCTTTCAGATGTTTGTTATTTCATAATAATATCTCAATTCGTCCTTCAGACAAAACTTTTTTAAGATTCGGTTCTAAAACTTTTTTTAATTCAATGAAATGTGCATTGTTTTATTCCAAAATTCACAACAACGAAGTTTCTGAGAAATTAACAATTATTTACGCCATACTAAATATTTATTAAATTTGCTTTAAAATGTTTGTTATCTCATGATATCTCAATTCCCACTTAAGATACGTTTTTTTTTAAGATTTTGGTTCTTAAACTTCTTCGATTAAATCAAATCTACAGAGTTTAGATACAAAATTCATAATAACCTAGTTTTTGAAAAAAAAGAAATTATTTATGGCATATAACTACTTACACTTGCACCAAATCTTTTGGTCTTTATTCATAATCGTTTGACGAGATAACTTCTGTTGGCTAAAAGTTAGAAATCAATTTTGATAATTTACGTTTTTTTCAACATTTTTGCATATCGATTAAATTTTAGAGTACTTTAAAATATGAGTGTAGGTACTTGAAAACATTGTTTGCTGAAAATTGAATTTTTTAGGAGGTTTGGCGCTATCGGGAAATCCGTTCAAGTGTGGATGTCACTTGACGTGGCTCGGTTACTGGTTGCGACGATGGATGAGAGAAAGTCTGCAATCGCACAGCGCTCCCGTGGATGCAGCCGCAACAATGACCGAAGCTCTGCACGAGGCCACGTGCACAGACATAGATTCTGGGGTTCGAATCCCCATCGTCCAATTGCTACCGGAAGACATGAGTTGCCATGCGAGCGCCTTGAGCACGGCCCCCACTTCGACCGAAATATCTGTGATCTCTATTTTACTTTGTTACGTATTTTACCATGTAATATAGTGCGCGTCTTTGTTATTACTGTATTTTATTAAGAAATAAACGAAGAGTATACTTCCTTTATTAATAATATTTTAGATTTAACCATTTCTTATAACCCCAGTTAAATTGATCATTTATCATACCTCCATAAAACTAAAAGCTTTTTAGTAAAAATAACAAGAAAATTACTATGTAAAAACATTTTATGACAGTAAATTATTTATTCATTAATACATATTTTAGTTTCAACTGATATAATCCAAAGGCAGTCTCATAATGGCACTAAAACAGTGCGTTGTTTTCATGCTAAAACTAACAGTTACAATAGCATTAAATGAATTATCTGCGATACAATTTACCGCAAACATTATTAAAGAAACGTTTGATATCAATTATTGCGTCCATTTAATAGATAACACTGGGAATATTTTTCTTGCAAAAGCTATCATATCGATTAATTTAATGGTAATTCTCACTACTAACTCTACGACATTTTTGTGTAAAGGATATGTTGTTTATACCAATAAACTTTGGCAATTAGAAGATATTATTGATGAAACAAATTTTGAGAAGCATCAGGCTATATTGATATTTTACGCAGGAAAATTAAATCAATTATCTCAAAACAAAATATCAAGAATGGGAAATGATATAATATTAGTTGAAAATTTTCCCGATACTTACAAAATAAGTGATGACATAACTGTATCATATATAAAAGATCCGTTCAAATTTGAGAATAGTTCTTTTAGGATTGCATTATTCCATTGCCCCCCATTTATATCTCTAAATGGCACCAAAATTGTAGAAGGAATAGATGTTGAAATTATCAAACATAGTACTCAAAATTGGCCTATTGAGTACATAATTTATAATTCAACAACAAGGTTATGGAGAAATATGGTAAATGATATAATGATCAACAAATCAGATATGCTAGTGTGTTGTCCGTGGTACGAAGGAAACGTTGCAGCTGATGTAACAAATGCTTACACATCGCAATGTTTAACTTTTGTTGTCCCCAAACCATATCTACTAAATTTAAACACTTTTGTATTTAAACCTTATCCATACAGCGTATGGCTTTCTTTAGCTCTTTTTATAATTGCAGTGGCTCTAATTTCATTAATCTTTAGAAGATACGTCTATAAATCAATTGAAAGTAAATCTATCTCCTACATCAATGCCTATTTTCTAGCAATATTGTCTTTGATAAGATTGATAACTTTAGGACCTGTTCCTAATTCTCTTAGATATAATAAATATTCAATACGAATTCTATTTTCTTTTTGGTGTCTTTATTGCATCATAATTACAACGGGTTACTCAGCCGGACTTAGTACTTGTATGACTTCACCCCCAAGTTCTCCACCTATCAACACCGTCAAAGATATGATAAAACAAAACATTCATTGGGGTGTGACTGGAACGGATCAAATAATAACTTATTTACTTCCAAGCGAAAACGGTATCATTCATCAACTAATAAATTTATATGAACCCAATATGGATTCCGATGAAAGAAATGAACGTCTAAAAACGTCGAGGGACGTCGGCGGTTTTATAAAAATCGTTCCAAATGGATACATTATGAACTTGGACACGTTAGACGAATTCGGACTGAAAGAGACGAAACTTATTAGCGACTGTGCGAAATCTTTCGAATGCGTCCTTCAGTTTCAAAAGAACAGCATTTACATGAAGTATTTCAATCGCAAGTTAGGTAATTTCGTTGAACACGGTCTCATTAAGAAATGGACTCAAATCCAACAAGAAAAGCAGTTAACGCTACTTAGAAAATTAAAATCTAGCGATGTAGTTGGTGTTCCTATAGGACTTAGACCGTCGAATATGAAGGATATTCAAGGAGCTTTTTATCTTTTAGGGTTTGGTTTACTCTTTAGTGTTGTAGTTTTTATTGGAGAAGTATTAAAAATGAAAATGACACCGATATAATTTTATTTATTATTAAAACAATACTGTAATAAAATAAATAAATAATAATGTACCAAGAATTCATAAATAATACATCACAAAACTGCATATATAAATGTATGGGTTTTTCTTGCAAATGTAGTGAATTAATGAATATACGATGGCTTGTTTGCCTCTTATACGAATTATATTTAAATTATCTGGACTTTGGGGAAGAAATGGAGATATGGGAAAAATTTATTTATTTATGGTGCGATTAAGCTTTAGTATTATTGTTTATTATTGGTTAGGGCTTACTTATCACTTATACTCTAACATGAAAGGCAAGCTAAATCATCAATGTAATATTATAATCAAATGTAATATTTAATAACAATAATAATAATGATTTATTTATAGATGAAGAATCACATTAGTTTTATACGTTAATCGAAAAGAAACGAAAGCTCTCTTTGAAGATTTAGAAAACTTCGGATACCCCAAAAATGTAAAAAACGTCACAAGAATTTTGGATTTATTCTGTTTTTGCATAGATTGTTACTACGGAATTGGATGTATGGCATTTTCTTTGTTGGGATATAGGGAATACAATAATTATTTGATGCAAGGTTTAATCAATAACAGATCATCAACGTGTGGATTTTCTTTTAAAGTTACTTACCCTTACCATATAAGTAAAGGGGCGTTGTTGTACATACATTTGTGTCTTGAAGTATCTGTAGTTATAATATTCGTTGGGCAACGACTGCATGATAATAAAGTAAGTTTCATTTACAAGTTATTTAATAATAAATAAGTAATTTCACAGAAATCACATCGATGAAACCGTTTATGGTTTAAAATGGTTTAACAGCTGTAAAAATATACGAAAAGTTATTCAATTTACTATATTACGTTCTAATAAACCATTAACGTACAGTTGTGCCTGGGGGGTTGGAGATTTCTTCATGGAAATATTTCAAAAGGTCTTCATGAATTTTTGTTAAAGTACTTGTATGATTAATTTTATTGTAACTTACAGATAATGTCGGTTGCTAACAAATTCACCAGCTTCAAGACAAGCCTTAGTAAATAATAAAATTACTACAGCACATTTAATTAACTAAATTTTGTATTTTAAACGTAATAAGTCACCTTCAATATATTCGTATTTATCATAATTATATTACACAGTTTTAATGAGCTTGTTATAATAAATACTTAATCTTCATGTTATCCTGTTATAAATATAATTGAACGTTAAAATCCAATTTAGTTTAATTCTGTGTTAGCGTTGTAAAGGCAAGTTAAACGTTTTGTAATGATATATTAACCTATATCCAAGTAATTTTCAAAATTGCAGGATTATAATATACCAAGGAATTAAGTATAGTCCAGTTGCAAATAGTTAATTTAGTTTACAATATTTTTTAGTTATCGTTCATCAGATTATCGATGTTGAGTAACCATTTAGTTTTAAACTATTAACAAAATTCTCTAAATAAATAAAGTTTTAAAATTAACTGAAGTGAACTACTTCCTCGCATTTCTATATGACACTGGTAGACTAACAACGTTTACATTCATCGATAAATAATCGAATATAAAATTTTAAAAAATTTATTCATAACCAATTTTAACCCATTAATTTTGCCAGCTTAATCAATAAACAATACTATAATTCGATTATTTTGGCTTACAGCTTGGCAAATTTATCTTGGCCAGTCAATGGCGCAGACGAAGGAGATTGGCGAACTCATATAAATTAATATTAATATTTACGGTGATGCAAGGTTGCTTTTAAAAATTCATAAATCTGATTTGAAAAAACCATCTTCAAAACATAAAATACTAAGTAAATTTCCTTTAAATTGCTATTTATTTCATGATGATATCTCAATTAGTTTTTGAGATACAATCTTTTTACATCTGTTCTTAAAGTTATGAATAATCAAACATGGTAAAGACATGACCTGATCTCTTAGACGCTGAGGATAGTCTTATTCTTCACATCATACTTTACTGACTATCTTTCGATGTTATGCAATACAACTGCACAGTGTTGTAGTTACTGCACAAATAGATACCATTCAGCGCATCCCACATCTTTGGAAACGTATTATAAATGTTTAAGTCCATGCTATGGTGAGGACCATGCAGATAAAGCAGGCGAAATAGATACGACATATCCACATCTACCTGGTGAACGAACGGTTTGGTTCGGTGTCAAACTTTCCGAACGTTGAGCATAATTTGAACTTTCAAGCATAATTTGAATGAAACTCTAAAGTTTTAAAAACCTTAACATTGAACGCACAGGTTGCATCTTAGCTTATTTTGCAAAAACTGCTCATGTTTTGTCTAAAGCAATGATATTTTGTTGATGATTTTTGTTCGTAATGATTTTTCAGACATCTGATAACTACTTTCTGCCCCCATATCTGATGTTTAATGATAATCATCTAGAAAATCAAGTGTCTTACGATCCATTCAGCGCAGAATTTAATAATAACTTTAATACTTCATTTGCCTATCCAAGGAAAGACATATGCAGTACCTGCAATGCTTTTAGGGTTCAAAAGGCTTCTATTACAGGAGGAGTAAACAGTGTCAGCAGTTTTGTTGAAAAAAAGTAAAGAATATAAAAATTTGCCCAAACTCGAAGTTGACCATAACTTTCATTCAAAGAAAGCAGAAAAATTTTATTCCTCGAAGAGGTTCGTTAGAAAAAATCTCTCAAGTCAAACACAATAGAGGCTATTGTAATGGACTTTCAAAAAAATTGCTCACATCCAATATCACTACGAACGATGTTTATTACCGGAGGCAGTTGAACTTCTGAAAATTATTCGGTATTTCGCTATCTCTATAAGATTGCAGTATTATACAATCTTATAAGAGAAAAGATACAATACGAGGATATGTTCCGCATGCCCAAACCAGACCGTACTTTCTCCAATCTGCTTTATCAACGTTTTCAACCTCTCGTGATAGTTGAGACTTAAATTTTCATAGTAATTTTTAAAATATCTGATATTTGTGCGGTTTTTATAAAGTAAGGTTTCCAGTATTGGAAAAAAATAACAAAATAAGTATTTATTTACTTAACCTTAGAAATATCAACAACCTTTTTGCAGGACAAATATTATCTCTAAATGATGTATTTTGATAATTTATGCTTTCTGAAGCTCATGCCAGAAAAATCGTTAAATGCAGTTGTGGACACTTTAAAATATTTAAAAAACTATGAAAAGCCTGAAAAGACAGTGTGAACAGAGAGCATGAAATATAAAAATTCTTTTGAACAATTTTATACGTATTCTTAAGTATAACTTTAAATTGCTTACTAAACATGTCTTATATTTTATTAATATTTAATTAATTGATCGTTAAATTAATAAATAAACTTCTTCGTAAATTGTATTCGATGGGAAACTCTTACATAATAAAAATAATAATATAATAGAACTTGCATCTGGTAATTTTTATAAATATTACATCAATAATTCCCTGTAAGTATATAAACTAATACAAACATTAATAACCACAAATATAATTTGCTACGATGGAGTGTTTACCGCTTGTGAGAACAACTTTTAAAATATTGGTGTAATTATTATTTGTTTCCATCATTCGTATCAAAATAAAATAAAGAATAAACACAATCACGTTCCAGACAACCATTTTATTAAACGATTCATCGCATCCGCCCATAATTACATTTTTATTTTTGATTTTCTTAAGTTTTTAACTACGAACAAATGTTTAATATTGATACCAGGCCCTTTTTTCAAATCATGACGCGTTCCTGAAGATGACTCTATGTTGAGTCGAAACCAGTAGAACATAAATATAACAATTATCCATTAAAAAAGTGCAACTCTTTATTTTATTTTGAACTTTTAAAATAGCTGGCCTATGGGGCAACCATGAATTAGGAAAGCTACACCTTTATACAATTCGAATTCTTTCTTCCATAGCACTTTATTATTACATTGGTGTTGTTAATCACTTATACATTGTAATAACAGGCAAGTTTATGTACAGTATTAACATAAAATTTATTACAACAACTTTTGCAGATTCTAACGCTCCTTTTACAGAAAAAAGCAACGATTTTTCATATTTTTGTCTTATTCAGTTTTAGTAAGCTCTATAGCGGTTTTATCATTTCGAAAAATAGAAGTTAAGGAAATGTTTGAAAACAGAAAATTTTGAGCAGTTTGGATACCCAGAAAATTTGAAGAGAGTATCTCGAATATTAGATATTTTGTGTGCTTGTCTAGTAATTTATGCAGGAGGTACATCTATTTTATTTATTTTGTTGGGATTTATTCAATACGAAAATTGTATAGACGAAAATCAAATTAATAATAATCTTAAACGGTGTGTTTTTTTCTACAAAATATTTTACCCATACGATATAACTGAAGGTGTATTGCCGTAGTTAATTTGTGAACTGTGTTCATCCGTTATATTCTTTTTAGGTCCACAGTTGATGATTAGTAGTGTATCAGAAGGAGCCTGGTTTGGAAACTGATTTGTAGATCAAAATAGATAAATAATAAAATAGATAAAGAAAATGTCAAACTCAATATGTTGCAAATAACAATTGCCAATATCATTACCTGTAAACATTGTAATTTTTGGTAATAAATGGTGTATACCTGATCTATCTTACAAGAGCGTTTAATTTCAATGTTTGATTAAATCTAATTTTTTCCCTTTTGATTACAAAAGATCGTTCACATCTGCGTTAATAAACATTTCTTGGACTATCTCTAATAACATTTCATCAACCAAGTTTATTATAATGGTGTCTGGGCCTTTCATTTCATTAATAGGCATGTGGCCATGCAATTGCTTTGACTTTTTGCACAAGAAACTCCTTATTCCTCCAAGAGATAACATCCCTTTAGGATATTCCTGATGATTTCTTCAACAAAATTGTATAAGAAACCAACCAAAACGCAATTGGTATTATCTGTCTCCTGGGATCTCAGCTCAATCAAGAATTACTTTATGGAAAGACATAGTGATTACTAGATTATCAGTTTTCTTGAGAAACGTTATTATGGATGTATTTGAAGATCAAAAATATTGTCCCACAGTTTTCCTATACATTTTATAGATATTTGACAGAGTGTGTCACCAGGACTTGTCTACAGGTTGGGTAAAAAGCTGCCCCAAAACTACTGTCAACTACCAGAATCATATCTTTCTGAAAGAGAGTTTAAAAATGTCACATACTCAACATTCAAACCGATCTTGGCTAGAATTCCACAGCAGATGTTCCAATTTCAAAAGATTGTAGTTGGGACACTCGTTGATGATACAGTTATTGTGATAGAAGACTCAACTCAAATGAGAGTTGTGGAAAAACTTCTAGTAGCAGTTTACAAAATTCACAAATGGACTAGGGACTGGAAAGTATAGCACTAATGCGTTCTTGGAGGATTTCCCAATCTTGAAGCACAGTCAACAAAATATGTCGGTCTCCACCTTGATAACAGACTGATCTCAAAAGACTCACTCTTAGATAAATGTACTGGTTAGTCGATAGATGCTTCCAATTTGATTAAGCCCATCTGGGCTTATGTGTGGTGAAAGTGAAGATTCATACGACGTAACTGAAGATTAATTATCTTCAGAGTTTTTGAAGCTGATGAATTGTACTCAGGTAACAGCAACAATTATTGTAGAAAATCCTATCCAGGATGATAGTGAAACTAATAAATTAGCCGAAAATGAACTTTGCAAATACTGGTTCCGATTGAAATTCGTGTTGTATAGAAACTAGTTGTGCCAAATTCACCTCATACAAATACCGGGCGATGATTTCATCAGAACATGAGAGTGGCTTTACATCGTAACAAATGGTATTACTCAGAAAAATATTTACTAATTACTACTGAAGAAGATTGTGTTAATAATGTCTCGGATATTAAGAGAATAAAATTATAGAGATTAATCGGCAAAAAGGTAGAGGTGATAGCTATTGGATTGAGTAGCACAACTTTGGTGGCACATGTCAATAAAGTTGGTACTCTGTCAATCAAATAAAGATATTACGTTGTATCTCCGGATATTTAAAATTGTATCAACGAAGAATTAGATTGCAGAAGTCAAATCATCAAATCAGTTGTTTGACAGGTTATAATGGAGAGACCTCAAAAATCAAAGGTTTAAAGAGATGTTTAGACTCTCTTCATTCATTGATTTGATCTATATCTAGTTTGTTGAAAAATAGAGCTAAAATTATATGGAGTCTGAAACATATTTAATGTTAAATATGTAATCGTAGAATGATTTAATTCATAGATATGAAAAATAATTATTCTACAAATTCAAGAAGCAATTTTATTAATAAAAAAGATAAAATTGTAACCCAATCTTAAAAAGTTATATGTTAACTAAAATTTTGAACAGTTACCAAATTTTAAAATTTTTAATTTAATGATTAATTCACAACCAAAATTTTTCATGTTGACTAATAATATGTCAGGCTGTATCGTCTATACTAAATCTGATTTAGAAAGCTGTTTTATACAATGTACAAAAATGTGATTTCAACTGAAAAAAGAAAATGGATTCTTGATTAATAAGAATAATAAGCTTCTTTGCATATTAAATAGGTGCAATCCATACTTTAAATATTTAATTAAATGAACGATAAATTACCAAATAATATGTTACAAGTAATTTATATCGCGATGGGAAATTGTTACTTAGAAATAATTATATAACAGAACTTACATCTAGTTATTTTCATAAACATTTCATCAATAACACTAAGTATATAAGGCAACGCAAGAATTAATAATCGCAGATATATATTGTACAATGATGTATTTACCGTTAGTAAGAAAGGTTTTTATGTTGGGGGATGCCTGGGGCAACCAAAAACTGGGAAAATTACATTCATTCATAATTCGAATTCTTTCGTATATAACTATATATTATTATATCGGTACTTTTCACCATTTTTATATGGCGTTTTCAGGCAAGTATATATAAAATTTAATTTAAATAAAGATTGATTGTAACAATTTCTATAGTTCAAAACGTTGCCTTTGTGGAGAAATGTAATGCTTTTTTTATATTTATAATGCATACGTATGTAATCGCCAATTTTGTGGTTTTGAAATATCGCAAAGTAGAAACTAAGAAACTATTTAAAGATTTAGAAAACTTTGACAAGTTTGGTATTCCAAAAAATTTAAAGAAAGTATCCCGAATAGTAGACGTTTTGTGCACTGGAATCGTGACTTATGGCGGAGTTGGATATGTTTTATTTTCGCTGATGGGTTTCATTGACTACGAAAACTGTATAGAAAAGGATCAAATTGCTCGTAATAATATTGCCCAATGTGGCTTTACTTTCAAAATATCTTATCCGTATGACGTAACAGAAGGTGCATTATTGTACCTACATTTAATCTTTGAAATGTCAACATCCGCTTTATTCATTTTTGGAACGCAGTCGTTGATGAGTGGTCTTCCAGCTGTAGAATTAATTAACGTTAGAATAGATCATTTAGCTGACTTATTAAATGTAATGATGGTGGAAGAAAACAACGATATTATATGGAGAAAGCTTCGATTTTGTGTAATGTATCATATCCACATTATCAAGTAAGTACAAAATAAGATTTGGTGAATATTACGATTCCAAGAACAATTTCTTAGGTTAACTGAACAAGTTAATACTTATTATAGACCGGGTACTACACTTGTCATAATAAGCTTTGGAATAATAGTTGGTAGTACGTTACTAGCTGTTTTTGAGGTAAAAAATATGTGTTTTCGATATCATTATTTAGTAACGAGTGTAACTTGTAGGATTGCACTATTTTAACTGTCGCTTGCTTTTTTGGAATTGCTGGACCAGTAGGTGTATTGTGTTATTCAGGACAAAGGATGTACCAAAAAGTAATTATTAAACAATTTTTATTGAATATCGTTAATTTTCAATTTTATTTTCATAGAGTTTAGCTATTGGAGATACGGCTTTTGGATTAGAATGGTATAATTGCAATAAAAAGATAATTAAGGATATTCAATTTTTAATTATGCGTACCAAGAAACCATTAACGTTTCAAGGGGCTTGGGGACTGGGTGAATTTACTTTGGAAACTTTTGGAAAAGTAAACTCTTCACTCATTAACTTCTATTTTTAAATATTTTCTGTTTATAGTTAATGTCGGCGGGATATAAATTTACCAGCTTAAGAACTAGTATCCAACAATAAAGAAACATTAAATTATTTGAAATCAAATCTGTAGCTATAATTTGTTTATTCATATGCAGTTGGATATGATACTGAACGAACCTGAATTAGAAGAACCACAGAAAAATTAGAAATAAATAAAACATTTTTAGTTACACAATTAAATTCACAAAATTCTATGATAGTAATTGAAGCACTTGAAAATTAAAAAAATTCGAGTTTCAACTCCAGAATTTAGAATTTTAGAAAACTGAATAAGTGTTGACTTAAGCTATTAAGCAATGAATTAGATTTAAATATGTTGCAAAAAAATTTGAAGAAGCACACCACATCACTACAAAACTAATTGGACTTGTAATTCTCAACCTCAAGAATGCATATGATCAAGTGATATAATATTTACATATAATATGCTCATAATTACTTTTATTGTTAAAGTAAAACAGTTATCACAATAAAATTTGAAACAAAATACAATACTTTGTTTTTGACACCGCAGAACACATCGAACTCTCCTTACAAGAAAGCAGAGTCGGATTCATAGACTATGTCAATCAAGAGAAAAAACCATTTGAATTAGGGTAGTTGCTGTTAATATTAACGGTTTTGCCTAGCAATGTACCACTTACTACTTTTTAATAATAATATATTTAATAAGAATATCTTAATAATATAAATGTTTGAATGTCAACTCTGGTGCGAATAAGGTTTTTGATATTCTCTTAGATATAATCAGTCAATTTGAGTAATCTGCTCAGAACAAAAGCGAAGTTGCTCTTCAGGCTGCCTCATCTTGCAAATAGCATAACCATCAGTCATCATCCTAGGCATACACTTATGCCTAAATATAAGCCACAATATATTAATAAGCTACAATTCAAAATCTTGTTAAACCCCCGCAACAATTATTTTTTACTTGCTTCCGTTTACAACACAAAAGATTTCTTCTGGTCTGAGTTCTCTGTAATTGAATTTGTTTATCGATGATTTTAATTTAAGGCTTTTGCAATTGCAGGTCCTTAAAGAATTGTATTGGTTTATAATACCTGTAAGTATAATGTAGCGCCTTTTTAATGAACCTTCGGCCACTTTGTTGATTGTGCCTAAGTGTATTTCTATTCCGACTTGTCATGAAAAGGTTCTTTATTTCATCGTAAGGCTCAAACCCTCCATCAGTCTGGTCGTTTTTTACACCTTTGCAAATGTCTGAAGTGTGGCACACCCGTTGTGCTTATTGAAACCATTTTACAAGTCTTGCAGATAATCATCACTGACGACAGTTTTTCGTCTTCGTTGATGTACTCTTTTTAACTCTTTTTTAAGCTGATCTAAAAGCTGCTATATAAGTTCTACCAGACGAAACCTAAGCACACAAATATTAATCCCAAAACCAAAATCGATGACTATTGCCAAAGATCTCATACGTAAATGACCACACTATAGAAAAAGTAATGTCATTTAACTACCTCGAAATAACTATCTCTAGTAATAGAAATATCAAAGTCTCAAATGATGGGCTTTTTTTCGATGTTGAGGAGAAAAGAACGTATCCGACCTACTATTGACGCCTTAAGGATGGTGTAGGTGAAAAGTCTATTTCAATTTCTTTCCGTCTCCTACCCAATTCCCTTTTTCCTCTCTCTTTTAGTTAGATTTTCCACTCTCTCACTTCTCACCACTTTCAATAAATAGCTGTCTCATAGTATCACGTCCACACAAGACATATCAAATTTATATCATAGTCGTTGCTTCATCAGTCTTTCTTCCATCTCCTTCACGTGAATCACATCACAAAGTCTTCCACCATTTTCCATTTCGCTTCGCTTTTCAACATAATATTCACAATTTTATTCACTTCCAAGTCTTCTTTCAATTTCTGCCTTTCCTCGCATCATCTTGGACATGCAGAAACGATGTGATCCACGTTGTCAACTGTGTCAAAAAATGGCCAGCGGTCACCCTAACTTACTTTGTGTATATTACGGTGTATGTTTGGAGGCTTTGTCAGTATTAACTGATGTAATAATAAACACTACCCCACTTCCTCTGGAGTCACTCTCACACTGCCAATAAGTCTTTTGGTTCGCCTCGCTCTTCTTTGAATTCCATCTCATCTACCACCCTTGCATGATATGCGGTTTGCTACCTTCGTTCCTTCATATTTCTTTGTCTGTTTAGCCACTCTCTTCTCTATCATTAACGCCCACTTTTACCACCTCTTGATAAATTTAACCGATAGATAATTACCATGGTTACAGCGGTTTATCTATCAGTTAAATTTACCAAGAGGTGGTAAAAGTGGGCCTAAGTCAATCGGTGTTATCCACATCAGCATTTGCAGTGCTTCGGTGAGCGTCGTTCGAGATTCTTCTTATGTTTCTTTATCTCTATCGCATTCTACCATGACTGGCAAAAATATAAAACAAATGTCCTCTATTACGATCACAGTACATTCTCCCCGTGCAAAACAGCGCTGATAAGATCACAATAACATTTATCTCCATTAATCATCTCACTTTTGTTTACAATAATAATTTATTATAAGGAGACCTCCAATCAAAATAGAAATATAGAAATTAGTTTATTGTACTTTATTGATTAGTTTTATTGCCCATTTAGATTTTCTTTTCTTAAAATACATTATTATCATCTTGCAATATATGTGATATACTGAAAACTATCTACTACAATTACTTACTAACATCAAAATAAATTACTAAGCTAAAAAAATTAACATATATATTATATTTTACAACCATACATAGCATTGACCTTAGCTATATCAGTTTGTGTCATTGCCTGTGACATTCCTACGCGCCCTTTCCATTTGGGATCCTAAAAAAAGACACAATTATTTATTTCAACTATAAGTAATTAGTATAAGTATATACTAATTAATCTTACATATGGTACTATCGTTGGTAGGCCGTTTTTACTGAACGCTGTTTCATAGTAGTGCATTATACTACCGTAATCGTAGGGTAATCCAAAATTTGTTAAAAAATCATATTTGTAAAAATTGTGGAAATTTACAGCCTCCATGTTATTCCATAATATTTGTATATATTTATCGCGATTTATATTGTTGTGTTCGTGATAAAATCCGATTGCATGCAAAAATTCGTGAATGATGATTTTATAAGATAGACATCCCATAGGACACAGATTTATTATTTGAACTCCACCTTGTCGACCAACATTGGAATAACATTTATTTTTGTCGCGACCCTATAATTTGTAGTTATATAGTATATTAATTTGTGATTTTAATGGTTGGTATTTACAGTGACATAGATGTAATCCCTATCGAAACTTCGTTTAGGTATGACCTGAACACAAGTTCTTTTACCAATTTCTTGGACTACTTGATGTATCCATCTGGCTTGTTGTGGAGCTAAAATAAATTTGTAAGTTACGTTAATAAAAATGTAATTAATCATTCTTACTATAGGAGCTATCCAATACGTAAGGTACTACTTTGTTAGGCCACCTAAATATTGGGTTTTTAAGTCCATTACGTGTGGACGATAGAAGAATGTCACCCTCAAATTTTCCGCTATTAAGTAATATTTCTTGTTGGCTGTTCACATCATCTATTTAATTATTTAAATGTAGCATTAGTTATTACGATTTATTTTTGTAATGAAAGCTAAAACTTACCTTCTTGTATATCACTTACTAGTTGTGCATTTATAGTAACATTGACTAGAACATATAAGCTGAGAAGAACAAGGCTTGTGTAAGACATTTTGGTGAATTTGGTGTTGCAGAGGACATGCATGAGAATTTATACAAGAATTTCTCAAAAACAAAGGGTACGTGGCAATAAAATGTTAAAATTGATAAACTAGAGAACAATGAGTATTATAAACATTTATGCTTTTACTTTTGTTTGTAACATTTTTAGTTACTCGTATAACAATATGTGAAATTGTTACATTTTACACAACAATAAAGATGTATTTTTAACTAAATTCAATTATGTAGCTACACGGGGTAATCTTCATTACACGTGTAAAGGATTAACAACCACTAAATTTTGTTAATTAAGAAGATTTGGTTACAAAAGTATTTTGAAACAACCACGCTCATTTAAATTTAATTTTCCATCGATAGGTGATAAAGGTATGGGCTTCATTAATATATAAATATATAAAAATTGTAAAAGAATTGAATGCAGGTAACACAAGTCAATTTAATATTTAACTAACTCAACGCTAAATTAATAAATAATAAGATCAAGTAAATTGAGTTTATGTTCCGATGGAAAATTGTTGCTGACCAGAAATAATAATAATTTAATAGAATCTACACCTGCGTGTTTACGTAAATATTCCAGCAATAAAACTTAAACTCCTCGCACATTGAATTTAAGATTGAAACATTTAACTATTTTTTTATAGATAACCTCAGCAGCTTATAAATTCACCAGTTTAAGAACTAGTATTAATAAATAAAATAATAATTAAGTAATGGAGTCAGCAACATTTACGAGGGAAAAGACGTGGAATCACATACTCACCTTTAAATCAGCAAATAACAGCTTTACGATTTATTGAGTAACTTTTGAAGTAGTTGGTTATATAATGGATCATTAAATAATCAGATCCGCAGCTATAATTTGTATAGTATGCATTTATATTTATATATCTAAAGTTAGATTGTAGATAACGCTAATATAATATGAATAGTTTGCAATTTTCGTCTCTTTAGCAATGAAAAACGTCCCATAACCGTTTTACCAATTTTCTTATAGCTTATGCTTATATATGGCATCGATATTATACCGTATTGGAGATCGATTGTAACGCCTCGGCAGTTGTTGATCAACCAAAATCACAGAATCTCTTTTTCAAAGGAAGTCAAGGTCCCTTGCAGTCGAGGTTACAATATTTGCCCTCCAACACAGTTTCGATGTGATCTCGATTGTAACACCTCAGCCGCAAGCGACTTCGACTTGGTTAACCAAAATCACACAATCTTTTTTTATAACATTCCTTCCCAGAGACATTGACTTGGCTAAACAAAACTGGCCTAGCCAACATTTCTTGCCTGAGGTGATTGAAGCTGTCCTATATAACCTATCATTATAAACAAACCTGACCGATACCAACATTTTTTGCTCAAGGTCATTGACCTGGGTAGATAAACCTAACCTATACCAACATTCCATGCACAGGAACATTGATCTGAGTAAACAAGTGTGACCTATGCCAATATTCCTTCTCTAGGGTTATTAGAAAACATCTTTGGCCACGAAGAGCTTGATTGCACTAAATGATTGAAAAGCGATTCTGATGAAAGAGGCAATGATTGTAAGTAGTTGTAGGACCTATTCTGCCAACAGGAAGCCTTTCTTCCATCAAACATGTTTGTTATAGAGAGGCGACTAAGAAATTACAAGTTGCTTGAAATATAGTGCTTTAACAGGAAATCGATTATTTGCAAGGATCGATACCAAGAAAGGTGATAGTGAGTGTGTAACCAATAGAAGGGAATCTATTATCAATTATGCAATGTCTATGTTTATATTTTGTTCTGTTTCTTGAAAATTTTAACCTTTTTATAGTTAACCATTTCTTTTTATATAATTCCAATTTTTATATAATACCGTCTTATTTATATCCATAATAGGTAAGATTATTGACTTTGTACAGTAAGTCCATCAAACCTTTGTGTTAAATTTCCAAAATGTCATTAATGTCCAATAATGTTCAATATCGATTAAAGTGCTGACAACCATAGTTACCTTTATTAGCAATATCGAATATGCTCCTCTTGATTGTCCAATTAAATCTGCCACATGATCATTCGTATAAACTCGATGCAGGCGAGTATCGATTATCATTGTAATGTCGAGGGGAGCAAATCGCTTGTTTCCGGTTATTTGGAAGGAAATAGGTAAACGGTGCCTACCTTGCATGAATATTCTACTATCATTTGTACAGTAGGAGGAGTTGGAATAATACTCGACCTGATCGAATTTGAAATGTCTTTATTCCCAATTTATAGAGTAGAGCTAGACCACGATCGCCTCGAACGCCAGACCTCAGCAGAGTTTCCGATATTCTCCGTATATTGCAAACTCTGCAGTATTTACAATTGACCCTATTTTGTGAAATTCCCTTAATCATGGTAATATCAAATAAACGGTTTTCCACAATCGAATTATTCAGAATCAATCTTTAATAAATCGACATCGTTTGATTGATTACTTTTTATTACTTACTCGAAAATCGAAAACCTTATAAAAACGATAATCAAATTTTTTAAGATAATTTTAGACTACAGTTACAAATTACAATTACAAAAATTAAATCTCGCTAATTGTCTATTTTTAGTTGTAGATAATATGCTACACGTGTAATAAAAATTTCATATTATTAAATTTCACAAATTGTTGCATGAATAATTAAAATAATCGTATGAACAAATAAAAATAGAACTTTAAACATTGTGTTTACTCATTGTTCTCCGGTTACCAAATTTATTTATTTTATTGTCGTAATCATTTTTACAACACCAAATTCGTTAATATGTATATTGGTTTATATTTAACATTTGCTATTATTATTATAAAAACGCAGCTAGTAAATAAAATTGAAACATCAAATGCAAGTTTTCAATAATAATATAAATGTTATTATATAATTTAAATAGTTGAGATGAGAAGACAACAGGAAATAATTTATAGTGGGTTGTTTGAAAGAGATATCACCGAAGCGAAATAGGTTCAAAAATCTAACAATAAGATATAGGTGGCCGAACAGCATAGTTCCTTACATATTGGATCCTGCGTACAGTAAGAGTCACTTTATTCAACTTTAATTAATTTATGAACTCATTTACGCTACTCACAAATAAATCCTTATTTAGCACCACAGCAAGCTAATACAATACACCGAGTAGTCAAAGATATACATTATATTATTAAAATATAATGTGGACAAAATGATTATTGAAATTGAATAATTATTATTTATTTCTAGGATCCTACTTGGATTGGACGAGTAGGGATGTAAAGAGAAATTACAGCAATGATGTAGCCAAAGTTAATGCTATGTATGGATGCAAAAAATAATGTATTTAATTGCTTTCCAGAATTAATAATATTAATTTAATTTAATATACTTAAGATATATATTAGTGAAATGATAATTCCGAGAAATTCAATTTTGACAATATCGAATTTATCGATAGCTCTCTCTAAAATTTTGCTGAATACCGCCATCATTGATGTTGGACGGGTTAATACAATTGACACGGCTTCAATATTGGCATTGTGATCAGTACATCACACTGAAATTAATTGAGATTAAAATCGGCAGAATACGAATGTATTAGAAATTGCCACAAATATATGGGCTGAACACAACATTTCATATGAATGCAATCTAACTCTTCTACTGGATTATTCTGGATTGTTTCAAAAAGAACACAAAAACATAACTTATAAAACAGAGAGATCTCTGATGGGGGAGTTCTTAAATTTGTCCCACCTAGTCTTTCCAGAGATTGTCTCCAGAGACTTAATTTTTGTTAGTCTTAACATACTCTTAGTTTTCTTTGTGTCTTCACGTATTTCATAGCGGTAAGTCACTATTATGCGGATAGTCTTATATATCTGCAAATTTTGTTGATTATACCAACGTGCTGAAAGTTTTGAGCCCAAGTTTTTACTGGAACAGATTCCTGACCACCACGTAATACCATTTAATTTTTCACTAGAGATGACCAACTCTTTTGCAAAGAAACCGCTTTTCGCTTTGTATATTCGGCAAGTTCAGTAGTTACTGTTTTCAGGATCATTATGCCTCGGATGACTTTTAGCTATTTCAAAAATAAATTCTGTGGCAATCAAATTTTGTGCTTAAATATCGTCCTCTATTTGCTAATTCCAGTAAATTAGCAGCTATATGTATTGGTTTTATCGATTTAATCATTCTTGACATTAAAATACTTTTAATTGTGTTCCACTCATCTTGAAGTATAGATGTTGATAATAATTGTCGTGATATAGCAGCTTCTATTTCCAAAAAGGAAAAAACCTTTGATATTATAGGAGCATTTGCTTCAAAATATTTAATCCAAGTCCCTAGGTATTCCCTGATTTTCTTGATATTACAGACATTATAGAGCATTTTTAACTGAACTCTTGGACGATAGATGTCTCTTATAGCCGATGTTGAACAATATTTTAATCTGTATTTAGAGGGTTACCTTACGGGTAATATTAAGGTAACTTAGCAGGTAATATTACGTAATATTACCGCGGTAATATTACTTTTTACATCACTAATTGTGACCATATTCAAAATTCCAGTGGATTTAAATCTGGATTTCTCACTATTAGAAAAATCATTATATCGTGGTATTTTCAAATTGGTAATAACTTTATTGTTGGTAAAAATGATTATTGCACACGGAAATTTGATCAATGTTGACAATTAACAAGCAATTGTCGAAACATGAGCGGAGAAATAAGCCAACTTTGCTTATGTTAAAAAATAAAAATTTTAGAAGAAAATATACATTTAAACATTTAAAAATAAATAATTCGAGAACCGATAGACTTAGACAATTTAAATAAGAGTACCTTTTTTATGTAAAATTGAGTGCTCTTTGTGATTTGTAGCTCTTGTTGGTCGTAGCTCGACAGCCAAAAAAGTTATGATTTGATTTATCAAACGAGCAGTGTGTATCTAGCGCCCTCTACGAGCCATAACAAAACAAGTTTCAAATTCGTATTTCTCATGCTCGAAAACATAAAACTACCAAATTTTATGTTGATAGTAGAAAAAGCTTAAAAATTATCAAGAAATTTCGAAATAAGAATTTAACTTTCAACACCCTGTGCCTCGAAAACCACTGACATTTGTATAAGAGATCAAATCATCATATTTTGGTGTCTAATATCTCCAGTATTCGGATTTCTCATTCTTTCTGACTCACCCTGTATATGTACATGACAAATTAGTCAAATTACTATAAAATTAAAAATTACACATTCACAGCGACATCTCTACAACGATGTTGAAAGCTACAATTCTCGTATCACAAAGATAGATGTCACCACATTTTAGCAATAATTATTTCGTACACAAATTAAACTTATAAAATATAATACTTCGTAAAAAAAAAATAAATTATGGAACTCTAGCATCATTTCAAAACACAAAACGTTATGTCAAATTTAAATATACTTCAAAATATTTCATAAAATTTCACAATTTCACAATTTCATTTATAACTAGCTTCAGAGCAATAATTCCATCTCACTCTTCCGTTGTTAGTTATCTCGCTCTTCTCGTACCGTTAGTTGTTGAGGTTATAAATTAACGTGTTTTTTATTACTAATTTTAAGTAAATCATCTCAAATTTCGTTAAATATCACCGAATAAGTACTAAAAAATGGCTTTACGTGTACAATTTGAAAATAATAACGAAGTTGGGGTGTTTGCCAAGTTAACAAATGCGTATTGTTTAGTAAGCATTGGGGGCTCAGAAAATTTTTATAGGTTAGTATAAATTTAACGTTACTCAAGATAGGTATGTTTAATAAATGCAACTTTTTGTAGTACATTTGAAGGAGAATTATCAGATAACATACCAGTTGTACATACTTCGTTAGCAGGATGTAGAATAATTGGTAGGATGTGTGTAGGGAATAAGAACGGATTACTCCTCCCTAATTCAACTTTTGATACTGAATTACAACACATAAGAAACGCCTTACCAGAAAAAATTAAAATACAAAGGGTGGAAGAACGTTTATCTGCTTTGGGAAATGTTATAGCATGTAACGATTACGTCGCTTTGGTACATCCAGATTTAGATAGAGAAACAGAAGAAATAATTGCAGATATTTTACAAGTTGAAGTATTTCGACAAACAATAGCCAGTAATGTTTTGGTGGGTTCATATTGTGCTTTAAGTAATCAAGGTGGTTTAGTACATCCACAAACGTCCATTCAAGATCAAGAAGAATTATCATCCCTTTTACAAGTTCCATTAGTTGTAAGTAAATCTTTTTTTATATAGAAAATGTTTAATCAATTTTTAATTCTGTTATAGGCCGGAACTGTAAATAGAGGAAGTGAAGTGGTATCCGCCGGGATGGTTGTTAATGATTGGACTGCATTTTGTGGCATGGATACAACATCAACAGAATTAAGTGTTATTGAGTCTATTTTTAAATTAAATGAATCCGCCCCATCTTCAATTGCTACAACAATGAGAGCAAGTCTTATTGAAAGCATGTCATAAAATTAAATTGTCCATCAAATGCATTGAATGGAATTTTTTCATCATACAATTAAAGTACATTTTATGAATGGTTTGTGTGAATAACAAAAAATAATTATTAAAATATGAATAATCTTGTTTATATATAAAAAATAAAATAATATTCATTTTGAATATGTATTTTAACAATATGATCTTTTATTATACAATTTTAAATTATATAAAATCCATGGTAATCATCCTATTTTCCCATTTAGGCCCAGTTTTGCTATCCTCTAAAGGGATTGAATGTATCAAACTTGGACAAAGTAGAACATTGATTTGAAGAGATGAATATGGAAATACTACCAGATCTGATTACGCAATATTGAAATATATCTTATATGTTATATAACAAACTTTATTGCATAATATAACAATAATAACCTGAAACATCCAACAAAAATTAAAGTAATTGCAATAAAAAGAAGAATGATAATAGTTATAGAAACAAATTAGCAGCTTCAAAGGTTATTCAATTCCTATAAATCTTGAGTGTTAAAAACAGCAACATCACCAAAAATTTAGATAGTATAACAGAGAGAACTGACATAGTTGGTCTTTCTGCAGATAAGTTGTTTTGAACCACTAGATGAAAGGTGATGTCTCTGCTAAGAAGATAAAAGTTACAGCGCGCAACTGATTTTTGCAAGAATGCTTGACACCTAGTTCTTAATTTGTTATCGCCCAATTCCTGTAAGTCAAATATCACTTAATTAATGCAGTGTTATTACCATCTGATTTATGGGGATTTGCGCAAATTACAGATAAGGACTCTCCTAAGTGGTTTTTCAGTGTTCCTCACATTGAGAGAAAGATAATAACAAATTGTTGTTTTCGAAATACTTAATTATTGTTGCCTATGTTGTCTACTGAATTTTGAAAAAAGTGAAAGCAAAGAAATTGGCGAGATGGTATCAACACATCTTAAACAACATTCGAACATACAATATTTATTACTTTGGTAAATAATTGCTGGAACTGCGTCTCGCAAATAACTTTATCGATTAATTGCTATAGGAATTCCGCTTGCGGTTGAAGATGGGCGGATCGAGTAGTCCGACAAAAACCATTTCCGGTCCCATGACCGAATAAATGAGGATAGTTTCCAGGTGAAACTAGCAACCACCCGACGTAAAATGCTATTGTTTGCTTACAGATACATCAATCTGCCTCGAAATTAGACGGTCCAAACGATGACGAGGTTGGCGAGAAACTGGAAAACGAGGACGAATACGGAAAACAAACTCACCAAGAAACAAAAGTGACAAGAAAACTTTTCATAAAGATCATGGAAACATTAACGAGCGAGTATATAAACATATCGAACGAACAACAAGGATTCAGGAAAAATAGATCAACCCAAGATTATCAAGATGGTATCCAATCTTCATAATCAGGCAAGTAGTAGAGAACTCAAAGTATTTCGCAGGATAAGATTAAACAATGTAATTGATATTCTAAAAGGGAAACATATTCCAAAAAACAGTAGATATCATCCACTATACAACCACTTACATACTAGTTGAGCAAACACTGACACAAGAAATACAAACGCTAACCAGAATCCGACAAGGAGTATCTTTACGCCCACAATTGTTCAAAAAAAAGGGGACACTCACAACGGGCAAAATCTTTCGAACAATAGAAATGAAGATTCTCAGAAATATTTCAAGATACACACTAAGACATAGAAAAAGAAACAGATATAAAACATGAATGTGAGGTGGAAGACATAATTAGATGGGGATGTAAACATAGAAGAGCCAGAATGGTCATTTGAGAAGAATAGAGCGCGAGATGGCAGACCACGGACACGACGACTTTTGCGAAGACCTCCAATGAGATGGATATAATCATGGACAACAACATCTTAAAAGAACTGAAGTGTTCGAAATTACAGTCCTAAGACCTATAATATGCGAAAGAAGAAGATATGGGTAATTATACATTTATTGTATTTCGTTTTAAATAAATACAGCTATAGGTATGAATTACACTGTTAACTATACATTAAAATAGCAACCAAGTTATATATAGCTACCACTATATTAAGAACTTAACCAAAATCTTAATTAAACTATTCTTAGGAATATCTCAAAATGTAGCAGAACACCGCTAGCTATCCAATTATTATTCTGCAATACATCTACTATTATCGAGATTAATACAAAGATTTTAATCTTTACAAATTAGTTTGCATCAGAAGTGTACGTAACATCGTTCTCTAGGGATATTATGATATATTATTCAAAGACGTGTCCAAATAATTTTTAATTTTAAAAAAATGACGCTTTATAGAAAACAAACACTTCTTCGTATTTTGTAATAGATAAACCTAAGTGAGGGAAAAATCCTTTAATATGAGAAATCTTAATACAATAAGAAATCTCTCTTTTCTTAAGAACTGTTTAATTTATGTTGAACATTTTACCATATCATAATATTTAAACAGTATGAAGGCTAAAAAAGTATTTAACATTTTTATGAATGTAAAAGAATCTAGATATAATCTCTTTGTTTTTTAATATTTCTTGGTATTCACATTTCTTTTTAAATATTATCATACCCGCAACGAAAAAATCAATAGCGTCGGTCATGAGCAGTACAGACAATACGCCATATGGTTCGCTGATGACCAACATTGCCACACGCAGAGATTCAGCGACTATCTGCTTATCGGTTTAATTGAAAGAAAAGATCGTGACTTGTAAACAATGCAAAGTGTTGGAAGTGATTAATTTAAAAAAAAATTGTGGAAAACAGTGATTATTCAAACGTAATCTACTAACTAATTTTATTAATAGGTAAGATATTTTTAGAAATTTTAATTTATTAAAACGAACTCAGAAAAGTTAGAATTAAAGTTTAATTATAATTTATTCGATAATAATTAAATTCGTTTATAATCGAAATTTAATCAAAAATTAAAAATTCTTTTTTTTTTTTTGTTATTTGAAAAAGTAATTCAAGTTCAAATTAAGTTTCATAAGTTTTTTTTGGAGATTATTAATTAATCTATGTATTATTTTTATAATAAATTTAAAAAGATCGGATTAACGTTTCGAATATCGTCTCAGATTAAAAAAAAATCATTATTCGCATGAACGAAAAAAACGATTATCAGTTTTGTAACTGGATGAGCTTTAATATACCGTAAAATCGATAACTCATTATGGACAAACATTCCCAGGAATGCAATTTCAACCATAATCCACAGTTGGAGAATTAGAACTGTCGATGAACTCTGTTGGGAATTCATCTCTTGGAAATTTACGTTAATTACGGAACTGTATTGCAAATATTCAAAGTTAGCGTTAAAGCTTCATTAAACAGCAAAATTACAAAATTATAAAAAATAATGCGATTCATAAGAATTTAATGTTAGAAATTGTTTCTAGGATAATAATGGCTACATATCCTGGAATGTCTTTAAGTGGTGAAGTTAGGGAAAGTGTATCTTTAGATGAAGATGATTTAAGTGATGTTGAAGACGAAGTTTTTATAAGAGATGGAAAAAATGGTTATAAGGTTAAAATTAATTATTTATTCTTTTACTTTATTATTTATAAAAAAACTCAAATTTTTAGTTTTCTGAAGATGCGGGTTTAAAAAGACCATTAATGGCTCCTAGGCGAAAATTATCATCAAAACCGGATTTTGCCAGCCGAATTAAAAATCGTCCTCCTTGTAGGAGGTTATGCCAACCATGTTGTTATGTATTTATTGGATTAGGTTTGATGACAGGTATTTAATTAATAATAGTTGACAAATATATAGATACTTCAAAAGTAATTTGCCAAGCAAAGAGAGTTTTAAAACAATTTTATCAAATTCGGCTAATTAATTTCAAATAAATTTTACACCTTAGGTGATTTATTCAGCGTGTAGCCTCATATCTTAGTGGCAACGTATAGCGGAAACTACAGTGTAAAGACTCCCAAGAGCCTGATACTGTCACGTTTTCATTCTAATATATTCCTAGCTTTGACTGTAAGGATTTTAATGAACGTTTTTTTATATCTTATACAATGAAAAGTGATCTATAGAAATCGAAAGCTTTCCTTGTTTAATTTTATCACGAATCAGATTTTTTATTTGACTTTGAATGGTACTAACGATTGAACATGTATTGATCAAGAAACATCCCGAAATAATTTTTGACTGAAAAAATTCTCTCAAAATATTCAAAAGAGGATTTGTTTTATGTCTCTTTTACGTGCATGGTGTTGTGCTGGATTATTGATAAAATGTCAAGTTTTCAGAAGAGTATGACACCAGTTATAAGAAAAAAAAATCACAGAGATTATTATGATATAGATTTTGCCTTTTCGCTTATACCATACGGTGTTGGGGCCTCGATTTTAGTACTCTTTCCTATTCTTCTTTCCCCTTTACTAAATCACACTCTTGATGCTGTCCACCCACATCGTGGTGGGTTTCCCGTTTACCCTCTTCTCCTTCTCCTAACCTCCATCATCCTATTCAGTAGCCTCTCATCCCCAACGTTGCGGATTTGTTTGCTAATCATCATTATTTTCCTTTTTTGCGTTTATTTCCATTCCTGCACTCTGTACTTTAATGTTCCATTTGTAGAGTGCGGGTAGCAACTTTTTAATTGTGTCCGCCAGTAATAGGTACTATGTCATCCGCAGAGACAAGACTTTGGAGGCTTACTTCTTCCATTCTGCAGTGTCCGAGTTTTAAGTTCAGTGCCCTTTCTTTAAGATTTATCTCCTTGTTTGATCCATTTTTCTATATTCAAACTTTTAGACTCCATCTCTCTTATTTAACTATTCCTGCTGTTCTTTTGTACAGCCCTCTTGTGACTTTGATCAACATGTCAGGTATTGATGCCCGACAATTCGTTTCGATGCCAGGATAATTTCTTTATTTATTCATTCCTTGCATCTGCACAATAACAGCTAAGCACTTGATCCTATAATTTTTTAACTTACGTTTATCTCTATAATATAAATGACTAAAATATAAATAATAAATACATGTAAAAATTTAGCTCAATTAAAAATAAACATTTACTCATTATCATTTTATTATTTCGTAGCATTGATAATATTAACGATAGTATTAGTATCTTTGTATCCACTACCATTGGAAAAATTGAAAAGCTGGATAATCACAAAAACGAAACATAGATATACAGAAAAAGTTTTACCATGCGCCGATTTAGCCGTCACAGACGTTTGGACGTTAACTTTGCCAAAATTAACTTCGGAATCTGTTATTAGAGCTGTAGATATAAATTCGGATGGAGTTGATGATTTCATTTTTGGTTTTGGAACCGGTAACATTTATTTATCTTTGTAATGTATTCATATTTTAATCTTAACGAAACTACTTTTAAGGTGATAACTATAACATGAACCCAGATGTTTATTGTCAAATGTTTTTTAACATCCCTCCACCTTGCGGTGGTGGTTTAATAGCTTTAAACGGAATAACCGGTGATGTGATATGGCGAAAATGGCTGGGTCACACTATTTTTACGATTTTTTGTGATGTAGATGTAAATGCTGATGGAATTTTTGATTGTTTAGCAACTGGAAAAGGAGGGGTATATATATTTCTTAATAAATTTGTAAATATTCATCCTTTTTTGTCGATAGATATTTTGCGTTATAAATTCAAGAAACGGTTCCATAATATGGAAATTTGATAACAAATTTAATCCACCTCAACCGCTTATTTTAGATATATACATGGCGAATTTTATTGAAGACGTTGACAACGATGGTGTAGATGATGTTTTAGCGGCACATACCTCACAAACAGGTTACTATAAAATAATCTCAATTGTTTGATTAAGCAGAGTAGAGGAAACTCGATAAAATATAGGGTATAATCCAAAGATAATGATAAAAAATTAATTATTTTTAGATATTGCGAAAGTTGGTCATATGATTTTGATATCTGGAAAAACTGGTGATGAAATGAAACGCGTTGAAACGCCGAAAGGAATCGAAACTTATTTTACTCCCCAAATTATAGCTAATAATCGGAGTACATTTGTTATTTTCGGTACTGGTAGTCCTACATCACCAGGAAATCTTAGTGTTGTTTTATTAAAAGATATTACCCAAGGAGTTATGGTAACATTATTTAATTCTAGAAGGTGATTTGTGATAAACAGGTGTATATTAAAAAAATACATTTATTTTTAACAAAATCTAGTATCAAAATTTACCTGCTTGATGTAGTTTTTTTTAAATATGATTTCGCATGATCAATAAATATTAGAAGAAACTTTTGAAACCGATCCACTGCGTCAAGAGACCTATTGATCAGTAAAAGCATATCCTCGACTGAAGTGTGGTCTTTCCTTTAGCTTCTCGATTGATGGCATAAAAACTATTTAAAAAAATTGTTTTATAAAGTCTTATATTTTCCAAATATTTTGGGCAGTAATTAAATGCATCCGTTGCCCAAAATATTTGTATTATTTTTTACTAGCGAGATATACAACCTAGCCAAACACCAATAAGAATTTGATCTGAGCAGAAACAGTGTAGTATCACTCTTGTGAACAATCTCCTAAAAAGTTCAACAACATCTAAGTCTTGTCAAAAAGTGCAACAGCCGACTTTTAGCTTATTTTCATTGAGATCATATTTTTGCAGCAGCCAATACATTAGTATGGACTAACACTCTTTCGGTATATCTCGACTGTTAATTCTGAGTGATACGTTCCAATGATTTAAAACTTGCCTGCATTCCAGTGAATGAAAATATACTCTTTCAACGTGGCGGGGCAACAAATCACACTACCTTATTGATAGTAAGCTGCCTGTAGCTAAAATCTATAGTTTTCAGCTTCCATCATAACATACACTTTACAATTTGAAGATGCATTATGTATCATCGGCAGAGATGGTTTGTAGTATGCTCACTACAGCTATAATCTGCAATATAGCTATAATCATTAACCTGCTATGTCATGTAACTATGATTTCTAATAATACGGTTACTGCCGTGGTTTGTAGTTCGCAGTTATGATTAAAAAATGCTGTCTACAGCTAAACCTTGCAGTATCAACCCTCAATTACAGCTAAACCTTGCAGTATCAACCCTCAATTACAGCTAAAGTTTGCAGTACTGACTTTGTAATTTGCACCTATAGCATGCAATGTGCAGTGTGAAGCTATAATTTTCAGTATGTCCTCTGCAGCTATAATTTACAGTCTATAGTTTACACTATGCTGTCTATAGACATAATCTGCAGTCTTCAGTCTGTAGCTACAGTTTCCAGCTATACTTATGCATATTTTCAGCATGCAGGAACGGTTTCAGTATGCAGTCTACAAGTAAGATTTGTGTATTTGTAATTTACTATTTGTAGTCTGCTGTTTTAGTTAGGAATACCTTTAAAATTTGGTCTATAAATACAATAAACAGGAAAAATTTGCTTAGTATCTGAGTATCTGACACATTGTCAGTATCAGTATCCATCTTTTGTAATAGGTGTAACTACTTAGCAGATACATCAAACAATAAATAGTGATTTACAGAGTTTTTTTAATAAAAAGCATCCGTCTCTCACAAATCATCTGTATAAGACAAAAATTTTTAATTAAAACATTTTTAGACCAACATAACTACTTTATATGCAGATGATAACAAAGGTGTAATTTCACCAACTGTATTAGTTGACATCACAGGTGATGGAATTGCTGATATTGTAACATCATTTTTCAATTCAACCACAATGGCTTTTGATGGATACTCGTTTAAGCAGCTTTGGAATTTTACAATTCCTAATTCAGAAACTTTAAGTATTCCAACCCCAGGGTATTTTAACAATGATAATGTAACAGATTTTTTGGTTAAATACCAAAAAGGACCTGGTTTCCCAGTTTATTACCACAGCGAAGTAATTATTTCTAAATTTTCAAGATAAAATTAATTTATTTATATTCATTAATAGACGTATATTTTGGATGGTAAAACTGGAAAATCTATTTACGAACACCCAATAATTGACACGGTAGGTTCCCAAATGGGTGGTTTAACCATATCAATGGAAAAGTTTGGTATGGATTGGTTCGTATTTTGGACGGGAAATTGTAAAGATTACGAAGCTCGACAAGACATTTTCGAATTTATATCTGGAAGCACTAATAAGCAACAAAATCGAGCAAATATCTGTAAATTAAGATTTAATTCAACAATGGTTGCTAAAATGTACGCTTTAAATCAATTTGATCAACCACCCGGAGTAGAATTATATAGTTCAGGTAAATAGAATTACTTTAATTTAGATTTTAACCCACAAAATCTTTGTTATATTAGATAACCGATGGGATTTAGAATACAATAACAGCCGCTCACCAATTGATGAAGCACGCGAATTTTTAAAAATCCACCCAGAATATGATCGGCAACAAGTAGAAACAACCCCACCAGGAAATTTAGAAACAACCTACAAAGCAATTGATCCATTAAGAAATCAAAAACCCCAAACGAACAATAAACACAAAACTCAAGAACCAGAATATTTAAATACAAGAAATAAAAATGTAAACCCCAACATGGATCCCCAACCGAAATACGAAAACGATTACGAACAAATGCGATTGAAACCTAAAATGCCTTATTACCCACAAAACGAGGATATGGACACAGATTACCCAGAAGAAGAACCGGATGCGATGTCTTTGTATGGATCAAGACAATCGCGATTACAGTATCATCCAAATAATCGAGACACAAGAAGTAAAAAGCAGGAATTAGATAACCCACATGAATATGATGATAATGAAAGTACAACTAAGAAAAAAAGTCTTTCCGAGAAAACTCATTATGGAATTTACGATTATAAAAATGTAAAAAATGCGAGAAGTCGCCTTATGCACGATTTAACAAATCTACCAACGGAAATTTTAAGGGATACTTACTTCAAAAATAGAGAAAAACAAATGAGAAAATCCCGCTTTGAACAGAGAGATTTAAAATCCCACAAAGAAAGGGCAAAAGGAAACGAAGAGGTTAAAAAGGCGATCGAAGAAGAAAAAAAGAAATTAGTGAATACTTCCATGACTTTATGGGATTTAGAATCGGAAATGGAAATAGAAGATAGAGAAAATGGGTATTACAGAGGTAAAAGACATGTATATCAAAAGTTTGATGGTGTTCCTAAAATAACTTCAGTTGGTAAAATTTTTATAAAATAAATTCTTGACACATAATTATTTTTTTATTTTTTAGGTACTCTAGTTAAATCAATAAATTCTTCTACAAACTCAATAGATTTAGTTTTTCTTACATATTGGTTGCCAGCAATAGAAGGTGCGCAATTAGTGTTAGAAAAAGACGTTCAATGTATTAGTGAAAAAATTAAAAACGCAATGCGTTCTAAAGGTAATTTTATTTAATTTTAAAATATTTTTTTTTTAATCTCTTTTTTGTTCTAGAACAATCAATAACGTTTCAAAAATCTACGTTGGAAGAACTATTTAAAAAAGAATGCATTGAAGAGCGATTTAAAAATCAGAAACCCACCGATCGAACTGACCAAGACAATAATTTTTCTTACTACAATCAAGTGGCTCATCTGAATTTAGGTCAAATGACCGTTTACAGGATTAAAATCGAATGTAGATGTCAGGCGAGAAGAAGGTCTAACGAAATGTGTCCAAGATTTTTGGACAAAGAGAAACAATCTTGGCCATCGTTTTTAGGTAGAAAAGGAGACGGTTATTTTAAGCGATTTTTGTAAAAGATTTTTTTATAAGACTTAAAAAGACAATTAATTGGTTTAGCTTAATATAATTACAAAACTCACCAAACACTGTAGTTTAATGGTGGGTCTAATTTTTCATCTTTATTGATTTCTTGTTATAGAATCAATTTTTATTTATGGAGTTTTAGAGAAACTTTTCGCGCTAATATGGACTAAGTTATTTTTTTAAGAAGAAAAATTGATAGGAATGACTTAACATTGCTGCATTTATACATAGGACTGTGATAAAAGATCAGACTATTTCCGCCATCGTCTAACTTCCTTTGTACATAATATATTTCAATTAGTGACAATCTGCAAACGATTTTATTTTTTATCGAATTGATAAATTTATAAAAATGGCTAAAATATAAGTCTTAATTTTAATATGTACATAATTGCATATTTTATATTATTATATAAGGAATTTACGTAGCATAAATTTAACCTTACATTCTGAAGAAAGAATAACACTTTTTTATTCAATACAGTTCATTTAAGAAAGTATTTTAGATTTTAGCGCATTATTTCAAATAAATGTTGCCAAAATCGAAATTACACAAAAAATTAAATTGATTTATATTGGGTCATAAATTTACAACCATTTTCCATTGGGCAAAGTTGAAAATAACAGAATTACCACATTCCCCCCACCAAAATAGCTCTGTTTCAGAATAAAAACGGTGCTTGGAAAGGATTACCTTTCCTTTTGTGATGTTCCTTTCCTTTTGTGATATTTCTTTCTTTTGTAGGAATCCTATCATAATTATTCAACCTAATTTTTTCCTTTAGTATACCAGGCTAAAATTATGTCATAAAGCCACAAAATTGTATAAAACGTAATCTTTATAAAATAACTTGTAATAGTAGATTTGGTCAGGTTGGTAGGTTATTGTATAAGTGTACAATAATGGAATTATTTTGGTGGATATAGTTTATATATTGTTGTGAAATAAAGTACCTAGAACAAATTAATAAGTCCCTTAATTTTGCGTTTATTTCATTTCATAATTTGGATTTCTCTGGAGAGTATTTAGATCTAAATGTAATTTACAAACATCAAAATGAAATCTTTCATTGTCAAATTAACCTATACCACAACGTTGTAACTTTTTTATAACTGATGATAAAACACAATTAGAAAAAATAACACCATGGCAGTTGCAAGTCCCGTAGATTGTTTTTTTGGTAATAATACTACGATGATAAAAGAACGAGATAATTTTAAATTTTTTTTAGATCCCCTTTTTATTGTTTCCGGGCCTAAAGATCACTTTAGAATGGCTGCTCCTGCTATTATGCATAATGCGCAATACGTAAGTAATTAATCTTACGACTTATTTGAATTTTACAGAAAATATATCATTGTATGAAGATAATTATATTTTTCTTGTAAATACAAAGACGTTACAAGACGATCTTTACCCGCTATCCTATCGCGAAGTGAAGTTACACCATAGTAAATGGTATTCATGGTAAACATTAATTACATTATGATCTTTTGCCTTTTTTGGCATAATTTTGCCCTCTTTCAAAGTATTTTGCTGACTTCTGTTAGAATGTTCTTATCTGATTTCTGCCATGTTTCTAGAATCTAGTTGCAATTTTCTACCTTCACACCAATAACCTTTCAATATTATTCTATCTATGTACAAAATCTTTCTACCTTCATTCTATATTACTTATGGCAACAACATAATATATATTCTCAATCAATGCTGCGAAAGAATTGTAGAGAAACCCAAAAATGAGTGCCAGAATCGTTCGGAAGTAGCCACTGGACTTTGAAGTCTCTAGATAACGTAGATGGATAACCTTAACATGTCCGCTGCTGGTTTATAAATACTTGTGCGTTTGTAGAAGCCGAATATGCAGCGACACATCGCTATATCAGTTATCAAATATCAAGTCATGTTATGTTGTATTGCCCAAATAGATTCTAATGGTACTCTTGGGAATTGCATAATGCTGCTGATTAGAACAGTTATTCTGCTTTGGAACATACCAGTACCACAAGAAATAGCGCGATATTTCTATTTCCTTGCGTTATAAAAATACATTTCACTCCTCATTGAATTTCTTTCCAAACTATCGGCATTTCCTATGCGCTGAGCCTCCTACGATATCTTTGTTGGTAAGATTATGTACCCATCAATAGCCCCCAACAAGAAAAGGCCCAGCACGGCGCGGTGTTAAGTACACATTCACATTCCACTACTTACAGCCTTCACATGATATACTTCTACAATCCAACAACCCACACTACATGGTCATCCATACGTAACACAGGCTGGTGTTTCTTTTGCACACAATATTCTTTATCGATACATATCTCGTTTATCATCTCCCGTACAATTCCAAACTGCTCATTCATACAACAATTCCAACACTGCTCCTAGGCACGAACTCTATGGTCATCCTTTATCTGCGATATATCTTAAACTTTCACAAAGCACAACTATACAGTGTGTGCGTAAAGTAGCGGATATAGGCGATAAAATCATTCATATTAAGAAATCTTCGAATTGCCCCCTTTACAATCGAATTATCTTAAGTTGGGAAACACTGCTCTGGATGTGTGAAAGCTATTTTGGAGTCATCCCATTCTAAAGATATGTAGAAGGTGTAAGTTACCGGTTAGTGAGCTAATTCAGAATAATTTACAGTCTCACTGCTTCAGGTAGGTACCAGTATGCTTTTATGTGGGAAACTCCAAAACTTCTTTTTCGCAAGTAGAGTTCTACACTATCACTAGCATTTGCGCACGTGTAATAGAAAAGAGATACAAATTTTATTAATATACGTGCTTTCCGCATCTCCTTGTATTGTAACTCCCGGTATTTTCTTTCAGTTGACTTGGAGAAGACCTGTAAGTTTTTTCACAGATTTTAGACGATTGTTGCACTCCTTAACTTGGCGATCCAATTTATCCCAGAGATTTTCGGTGGAATTCAGGGCTAGATTCTGAGCAAGCCAGTCGATACGAGTAACCCCATTATCATCGGACCAACATGACAGTTAGCGTTGTTCTGAAAGTAACATGGGTCCAGTTCGTAAAACTGTCATAACGTAAGAAGCACATTGTTATCTAAAATTGTACAGTAAGTGTCAACGTTGAGCTTACTCCCTGGGGAGAAACATTCCCAGATCATGATCTCATCTCTGCCGAACACTACTGTTGGCACAATGCATACGGGCAGATTACGCAACCTAATTCAACGCTGCCATTCAAATGGTAGAGGGTGAAACTTGATTCGTCGCGCCTAAAAACCTGTTTCCGCTGATCTACGGTCCACTATCGATGTTTTACAAAACATTTTCTGAGCAGCTCGAAAACAGTACCTGCAAATCTCTATCTCCAGTTTTCCTGTTCTATGAGTCTGCCAACTCGGGGAACCTTCCGGCCAACAGCGTCCATCTTCCACTTCTGAATAATATAGGCACATTTTGGGTAATTCAGCTTGCTAAGAGCTCCTTAAGTGTCAGTCATTTCTATGATACCCGACGATTAGACTTTTCTCGAAATCAGATAACTGCACTGTGTGGCATCTTGCATGTATAAAGCCTATGTTGTTTACTACACGATATTAATTAAGCGGCAAACTTCTTAAGTTAAATTAATCTTAACTCTTTAAAAGAATAATCAATAAGAAGGTAAATCCAAAAAATTCCTTTACTATGGCTACGAATTCCACGAATCGATTAAACACATAGTTTCAGATCTCAAGTCGTTTCACAGTTATACAATTCTATTACAAAAACGATGAGATTTCCAAAAATACAAACTTCACGACCAAATGATATTATTTACGGTAAATAATTAGTACTTTTTTAATTAAAAAAAAAACAAGGAATTTTTTAGATCCCTTATTTATTGTTGCTACTTCTAAAGATTATTACAAATATGAACAAAAAACTATTATTAAAAATTCAAAATTTGTAAGTAAAATCATTTAACATTATTTATTATAACCGATTTATTTTGTTACCCAGACAATTCTTCCAATATTTCCAACAATGTTTTCCGATTTGTCGCACATTCCAAAACAACAAATAGGCATAAAACCGGGAATGGATAAGATCCCACCGTTTGTTGATAAAACAAAACGAAAAGGTGATAAGGTTGATGTCACAGGAGCAGACAGAGTTAAATATTTTCACAGGTAATATTATAAACAAATTAATTTTGGAATTAATCCCTTTTTTTTTAATAATAGACCGAATACAAGCGCAGTCGTTACCGCATTATCTTTTTTAACTCCAAGACATGTAACTGAAGAAGTAGTAACTCCAAAAATTGAAATGGTCAACAAAAAAATACAAACTCAATACAGGGATTCGTCGGCTCAAACATCACCGTGGCAGCCAGATTATAATCTAGCCGAAGGTAGTGATCCAGAAATATTAAAATTAGATTTTTTAAAATGGGGCGAAGGCCTCCCCGCCGGCGATCATGAAATTAAAATGATTGAAAGAGCTCGGATGAAAAGAGCTTGGGAAAAACGATTACCTCCTTTAACAAATCCAAAAAATATCGAGAAAAGACGCGAAATTATTGCGGCGGTTGAAAGAGATGAATGGGCGTTTAGGGAACAAGAAATACAAGATATTCAAGATTTACGCATGGAGTTACTTGAAAAAATGCTTGAGGAGTTATTGGATAAAACAAAAATGAGAACTGATATAAAAATGAAACTTTATTGTAAGAGCAAACTGAAAGAAAGAGATGAAAAATTGCGTAAATTGAAGGTGGCAGCTACAAGAGAAATGAGACGATTATCATTTAATCATCGTGGTATAATTTTGAAGTATCATAAAGTAAATGTTATCGATGAAGTTTCCGACTATAAATCTGAAGTATACGCTCCATTAACAAGACATGGCAATCATCCTAAACGATGGCATCAAGTTATTAACGAACACTTTAAAAAATATAACGCTAAATACGCTGGTAAAAAAATAAAGAAACAAAAACTTATATCATTCGTTGCGATTTATTTTTTTATATTTTCAATTTAGGTGTTGAGAATTACGAAACTATTCCAAAATGGTTACTACATGGCACAGAAATTCAAGATTCTAAATTAAAACTACCCGGTACAAGATTATGTATACGCGAAACTAAATGGTCTTCTCCAGTACTAAAGAAACTTCATGAAGAATTGAAATGTAAACGAACAAAATTAATTGAAACAAAATATTATTATTTTTTCATTAAGGTCTTAGACAAGTAACTAGAACTAAATGCAGACTTCGCGTACGAATTAGAGACCCACCTGCTGAACCTCCTACTCCAGAAGTGGAAGTTGAGGAAGAGGACGAAGATTTAGAAGCTGTGACCATGATGCAAAGCATCATTCGAGGAAGAGCTGCCCAAATTTTGGTAAGCAAAAAAATAAATTCGAAATATCATTAATAAGAATAATAATATTTCAAATAAAATCAATAAACTTTGATTTATATAAATGTTAGGTATTTGCTGGTAGAGATAATTGCAGAGAATTGATACAAGAATTAAGAAGTACTCACGGTGTATTGAACGAAGAGCAAGTACAAGTGTTTAAACAGAAACTCGAAGTTAAATATGACCAACGAGAAGAATCATTTTGTATCGAAAACGTAACAATTTATTAAGGAACAAATCAAAATAATTTTCGTTTTGATAATTTTGAATTATTCATTTTCAGTCAAGTAAAATACAAGAAGCACTCAACCGGTTACAAGGAACGGTTGTTGGGACACTATTGGATTTCCTCAATAAAGAATTACGAAGACTTTTAGATGAAAGAAAAGCTCATGCGATTGGTTTGGTGGCCGAACGCGAAAGAGCAAGGCGAGAAGCCGCCGAAGCCGGAAGAAGACAAGCTGAATTAAGACGAAGAAGAGAACACGACGAAATGTTTAAACAGGTTAGTCAATAAATATGTTATCAATTTAAACGATTTTGATTAAAAATTTAAATTAAATTTAGGTAGCTAAAGTACATCAAGAAACGGTTGATTTGTATTTGGAAGATATTATAACTGAAGGATTAGAATTTGCATCAACTGAAGAGGCGAAAAAATACGTAACCAGATTAGCTGAAAAATTGGATGAAGAAATATACGAAACCGACAGATTAATAAAACACGACATTTCGGAGCAAGAAGAATTAATTGCCGATATGGTGCATCATTTCGTTTTGCCGGAAGTTGAGAAACAAATCGTTAGAGATCGAATTAAACGAAAACAGAAGGGAATATTGAGGGTGATCCATGCTAAATTATTTGGAAAAATTGAAAACCTTCCAAATCCTGATTTACGTAATATTAAAATTATAATTATTAATTATGTTACAAGTGGGATAGAAATATGGTTATTGTAACAAGTGTGAATAATTACACAAATAGGTTGTAATGCTTGAGTTTCTATCCCAAGTGTGATACAGAATTTCTTTTGCGTTGTTTTTCGTTTTCTTAGCTAATGAGAGCACTTAAAACCACGCTAACCACGGTAACTATCTTCTAGTAGGTAGTTTATCAGGAGGGTGGTAAAGTTTTAATAAAAGTTACCACTTTAGTGCTAAGTACAAAATTAAAGTCTTGAAACTTATAAATTAGTTGCTTCGTAAGTCAGAAACTAGAAATAAAACTAGATTCTTCTAAATTAATTAAAATAGTGTTTAACGTGTTAATTGTCGTGGATCGTTGAACTTGTTTCTGAAGCAGGTTGCAACATGCCATCCAAAACAGCAAACACATTTTAACAGAGACTAAACCCTGATTTTATTTCTATTTACTTTGGAATTTCTTTTACTCAATATGATTTAAGGAGTAAAACTCGTGTAAAATCCTATCTGCATGAATTTATTTTGATAGGACCTTAAATAATTGTGATTTCACACTTGCAATACGTTTATAGTGAGGTACAGGTAAATACCATTCTGATCCTGCCACTCATCTCGATTGAGATTCTTGTCACTCATTGCTCTTCTAACGCTCTCTCCCCAGTACTTCCTTTCACTCTTCTTTGCTGCGGTATCCACTCCATTGTTCCGGCATTCGTTGTACGTGGCCATACCATATAAGTTGTTTTTTCTCAATATCTTTGATTATTGCCTCTTGTAACCCCATTTGTTCTCGTATCACTTCATTTCTTACACTTTCCATGCGTAGTCCGTAGGGGTCTGGATTGCCAGATACGGGTGTGCCGTACCCGCGGTGGCCAAGCTCCATCTACCTGTGGGCCCTAGGTGTAACTGTCATGTTTCTGACACCAAACATGTATGGAGGGGGGATTGTCTTAACCGGCCAACTGGAGGAGTGAACTTCCTAACCCTAATTAAATCCCCTAAACCCAAGGTCAGAACTTTGCAGATGGGCTCTAGTATTGCCAACGCCAGAGGGGTTATTCAGGTACCAAGCTGCTCCACATGGCCCTCCTGGAGGATGGTAGTAACCTCTGGGGTTGAGTAGCGTCGCCTGTCTAACGTACTACTCGTAGAACTCAACATGGTAACAAATAAAAAGTGATTATGAAACTGACAAGTAACACTAGGGAAGTGTTGTACGGCGATTTTCTTGAAACTTGGCATACAAGTAGTGTATGGAAAAATATTCGACACGTGTATCGTCATATCTGCCCGATCGCCGTTTTAAGGGTAGAAATCACCCTTGTGGTTTCCATCTTTGACTCCACAGGAACAGATGACAAACAAATAAGATCTCGTATCATAGAAGCAAAAAATCATCGGAGTTTGCAAGACGTGGGAGCGTAAAGCGTTCGCCAATCAGAAGTAAAAGTGAATCCATGGACACATAGTGATAGCAAAGATCAGTCATTGAGAAAAGTATAGCGATTAAGAAAAGAATGATTTTTTGCTTCTATGATCCGAGATCTTATTTCTTTGTCATCTGTTCCTGTGGAGTCAAAGATGGTATCCAAACATTTGCATTCGTTACAGGATTCAGATCTTCTTTGTCGCCTGCTAAAACAGCTTATTGGCATAACTTCTTCCACACGTGCAACGTTTTTTATGTAAATTTTGAACAAAGTGGGTAAATACAGCACTAATTTTTCTGTTTCATGTTTCAGCATCTCTGCTGTTATTCCTTCTGGACCACAAATTGTTCACTTACTTTTATAGGATGTTCAATTGTTTTAATTGTTAGATTTAATACTCCCAAGTCATCAGGCTTGTTTTTATGTTATAAAAAGCTCAATATAAGCAATCTTTTTCGCAAGGTTAGTCTCAAAGATTCAAATTAAAGCATTCTTCACGTAACTTAAGATTGAAAGGACAAGCATCTGCTGATTCAGACGCGACGCAGCAGTATCCAAAATTCAATGAAATTATTTCCTGTAATTTCTACACTCCTGACCAGGTCTTTAATGCTGACAAAATCAAGTTGGAGAACATTGAATCGTATCAAGTAGATGTATCTAGTGATTAATGTCTGTGAAGAGTGTTTTTATTCAGAACTGCTGATTCTCTTTGTACCAGTGATCTAATGATCTGTGATCCCACAACGCGTAGATTCTGATCATCACTTATAACTCCTTGTTATCCTTAATTATATATTTATAGTAGTAATTTGAAAAAAATCCAGTTCCCAACATTACATACAAGTTCATCCAAATTATTTAATCTGCTTACACCAAATCAAAATTTGTATTACTATTATTTATTTGTTTTCAATTGTTTCAGCACGAACCGAATCTCAACTTATGAGAGCTTTAAATAAAGATACAGATGATACTTCTACTGAACCCATTCAAACAACTGCAGTGCAAGAAGGAGGAGAAGACGAAGAAAATAATGAATTTGCATTTGAAGAAATCGAGGATATACAATGAAACTAAACTTATTTAGAAAAGATGTTCATTATAAAAACAAAAAAATTAAAGTATACTGTTTAAAAAACAGCTCAATACATCCTACAATTTATATTATTACAATAAAATTGTTTTTATAATAAAATAAAGAACAGTAGATTCTCTAATTTTTTTTTTGTAATCAATACTAAACTGTTATTAAAAAGTAAAATTATAATAATCTCGCGATTATTCTCTGCAAATTAACGCAAAATCACTTTTTGTTACTTAAGTTTCAATGAAATAAAAAAATCGTTTCAATTTTTCTAAATACTAACGTGTAAGTAAATTACTGTGGTCGATGAGATATAGGAACAGCTCCAATAAGTGATTTTTATCCAACCTTTACTAAATACATAATTTTTTTATTGCAATATTTTTCCTCAATTTGGAGAATCTACTGCACCACCATTTCATAATATAGGTACATAAACTACGCTAGTACAATAGTAAAATTAAATCTTATATCAAAAATATTGTTTTCTCTTTGTAAATACATACTATAAAAATCATATATAACTTTAAAAATGATTCTCTTTATTTGATCTCTGCTTAACTATAGGAGACTGTGGAATTGTTACCTTGCCATCACAATGTATTTGTAATTCTTTGAAATAACTAATGGGCGTCGCTTTAAATTCTGCTTTTTTACGAAGTCTTTGAATTTCTAATTGTTCTCGTTCTTTCTCCTCTTGAGCACGCTGTAGACAAATCACATCAATAAAAGAAAAATAAATTATAGTAGTTGATTTTAACCTTTTGTCGATATTTTTCCTCCATTTCTTCTTTTTCCTTACGTCGTCTTTCGAATTCTGCCCGTTCTTGAGCACGAGTTATCGTGTTAAGTTGAGGATTTATAGGAACGGTTTTTTTATTTGCTCTTTTTGGTATAAAAGGTTCTTTATATAAAACTTTTGGATCCGTTGCTTTAAATGATTTAGTAAGTAATAATCCGTTAAGTGCATCTTCACTTTTCTAGAAAAAAAATAATTTTAAAAATGATAATTATTTATTTAAGTTAAAATATTCACTGATGACTTAACACTTGAACTTGCAGATTTGCAAAAATTATTTAAAACGACAGGCATGATTGGGGTTGCTTTGAATTCCCTTGCAATTTTCTCTTCTTGAATAACCTAAATATTTTAAAAATAATTTAAATTAACGATAATATTTATAACTTACCTTTTGAATTTTTAATTCTTTTTGATGCTGCATTTTCTTGATTTTTTCGTCAAAACTAAACGGCTCCACCTTAGTCCTCTTTTCCACTACTGGTTGTGGCTAAAAATAAGTAAAACGAAACATATTACACGAATTTAGTGTAATAATTTTCATATTACTTTAGGGGGGATTTTCTTCTGTTGTACTTTTTTGGTCATTCTTTTAGGTTTAAACGGCACTGGTAGCTTTGGTGCAGAAAAAACGGATTTAGGTATTGGACAAGCTTGAAATTTAAATACTTCTTGTGGAGCTTCATTTTGTTTTGGTTTCACCTGGGTCAATTTAAAAGGTTTAACAACTGTAGTTTGCTTTACAGGAACTTCAGGCACCTTTGGTGTTAAAAATATCTTTTTATTTAATGGTTGTGCTTTCGGGTGATCTCTAAAACGAAATATAACAGTTTAAAATATAAGAGTAATTATTTTAGGCGTAATTTACTTTTGAGCTTCCAAAAATTCTTTAAATTCAAGATCCTCTCGCGACATTATAGTTGTTGAGCGGCATCTACCTTGTGAAAGCAGATGGGGAGATTGTGGTATTGTATATTTGGATTTAGTGTATGAAATTGCAATAGGTTTGGAACTGAATCTACTTTCTGGTTTAATCCAAAAATTTGCTACTTGTTCAGCTGTGCTGCAATATTTTGCGACATTTCTCTTTTTCTGTAAAATAAAATTATTCTTAAAACGGTGTTATTAAATGGCAAAAACCTACCAAAAATTCCAAATGAGCATCACATCTGCTAGTTACTTTAAAATTCCTGTTAACAGTAGATAATAATAGAGAATTTTATGTAATACAAATTAAATTGAAACTAATTACTTACAACGCACAATTTCTTTCCATCTCTTGTTCCAAAACTATATTACTAGAGCTAATAGATTTTCTTAAGCTATAGATTGGTCCATTAGCAGTCTCTATAAAAATATAAAAAAAACTTTATTTAATATTGTATTTGGAAAGGTGGGAAAATTAAAGAAACTTAAGGAAACTATTAAGATTTTTAACCAAAACGCTTTGCTGAGAATATCATAGGTGAATACCAGGAGTTTATCAGACTCCAGCGTTTAAGATGGACTGGTCATGTGATTAGAATGGGGGACAAGAGAATGCCAAGAGAATACAAATAGTACAAACTATTGACAAAAAAAATTACCACACGCATAAGAAAAAACCTGGTTGAATACCAACCTAATAATAAGTTGTATTTAGGAACGGATTTTCAACAGAAGATTGCTTACTAACATGGAATCAACATTGAACGAGAGTAACTGACCTAATCAGAGTTGCTGTAAAGCAAAAATTCACGTGTGCTGGTTAGCAGGCAAATGGAAACGGAGAGATGTCATGTATGAAAAACAGACATTAAAGGGACATATATCCAGCAATGGATAACTAAGTAAAACAAGAACTATGCAGAGGGGCAAAAGCTTCAGTAAAGTTAAATAACCAAATATCAGAAAGCTGCAACATCACAAAAGCCATCCAACAAGCCTGCAGATTGTCACCTGTACCCATACTGTTTAATAAATAAGTGCAGACCGCGCTTGATGAATGGAGGAAAAAATAAAGAGGAAAGGGAACAGACAATGCTGTATACGCAAAATTTTGCAGATGATCATATGGCAGTGGCCCAAGATGAAGAGGTTCTTCAGTATACATATATCAAGGAGATTATAGACGCACACAACCAGTGTGCCTTGGTCACAAACAGAGCAAACACATAATATCTTTGTGTAGCACATTAAAAGCTGCTAACTGAATCAAATTTAATTAATCCCATGGAAATACAGAAAGGATAAAGAGAAATGTAACTCTCAACTCAATAACTGTGGATACTGTATACAGGGTGATTCTTAACCTATACGCATAAACTTGCAGATTCATTCCTCATAACAAATAATGACTAATTGGTGAACAAAATTGTAGCAAAAGTTTTTTGGTTTCCTAGATATCCTTGAAATTAATTCTCGAATTATGAATACATAGAAATTACTTGAAACTACGATGGTGATAAACAATTGCAATTTTAACAACTGTTGTTTAAGTACACTTGTGTCATTGTGACATGTAATAACATTTGAAGCTTATAAAAATTATGGCGCACAATTTCTCTAACGAGGATCTTATGAACATGGTAATGGCATAGGGGAATCACGGCAAAATTCTGTGCTTGCGACTCGTTTCTATGCAGAAAGGTTTCCAGAGAGAACGTGGTAGGGAAAATGGCGATATTCGACCGAGGCTTGGGCAAAATGGAGAAGCAGTTCGAAGAACAGCCACAATCCATAATTTGGCGAATATTGAGGCACAACCAACTCCATCCATATCACGTGCAACCTGTATAAGCCCTACTACCAGTGGATCATCCCCCTCGAGTACAATTTTACGAGTGATTGCTACATCAGCATCACTTGAACCCAAACCTTACTAATAACGTTTTAGTTACGGACGAGGCTATTTTCACACGTAACCATGGTTTAGGCCACGCTTATGGAAAATCGTAGATTCGGCGAGCCCAATTGTGTATACACTTCATTGAAACCAAAAAACCTTTGCTACAATTTTTTTCACCTATTAGCCACTATTTGTCATGAGGAATAAACCCCCAAGTTTATGCGTATGGGTTGAGAATCAGCCTGTATAGCAAATAAATAATTTGTTATAAAGAATTGAAGGCTATGTAAACAATTTTTCTAAAGATTTAATTCTTGTATTGAATAGAGTTCTTTGAGAGCCTTCCAATACTACATGAACATCTTTCCTAAATTGTCAAATGAAACTAAAGCAAGTATGATTGCTTTTGGAATCCAAGATAGTTTCAGATTTCCCCAGACAAAATTAAAATGAGTATAATCTTTTAAGAATATATTTAACAATTCTCTAAAACGTATCATAACTTCAGGTATTAATTATTTAAATGTATTCAAGGGCAAGATGATAATATGGATGCAAATAAATTATGAGAAATTAAATATTTGCTTAATTATTGTTAGAAAACATTACCCACATCAATCAATAAATTATGTTCATATTTTATTACAAAAAAAAAATAAAAATCTGTTATGGAAATCTTAAATATTAATAAATTAAGATAAATATACAGGCTGTTTCAGCGAGACTAGGCATTAGACGTTTCTGGGGTTCTGTGCAAAATAAAAATTTGAAAATTCATTTTTAAGTATTATTGATAGCATTCTTTTCGACTAAAATATTTTCAGATTTCTAACACTTCCGGTTATACCGGTAGTCGCCACCTACTTTATTTTTTTAAATCAAAGACCTGTATAGTCTTACAAGTTTGGATTTGTCTGTTTTCAAGGCTTAGGAATAACTTTAGTTTCTGTAATTTGATTCAGCCGTTCTCGAGTTATTAGAATTTTAAAAAATTAGAGTACTCGATTTTTGAGATATCAATTTAGGATTCAGAACCCCAGAAACGTTTAATGACCGGTCTCGCTGAGACACCTGTATATATTAACATTAAGAAAATATTGATTTTAAAATTAATTTAACATGTGTTCTTACAATATTCACACTTATTTCCAAAATAACTTTATTCCCAACTTCACCATGATTAAAATAATAGATCAAAAATATTAAAAGAACATCCATCACTTACGATGTGAGTGGAAACTTATTGAAAACTTCAATAACATTTTAAAATTGCAATTAAAAAAATAAATTAACCTGTTACTGAAAAAGATTGGTAATTATCGCTATTTTCACTGTTTGTTTCCTGATTGCCATCAACTTGATCTAAGTCCACATCTAAAAAATTAAAGTATCTTATTAAACTGCCTTATAACACAAATTTACTAACATTTTATGAGAACTTACCGAAAAACGTTTCTGTACTTTCGTCATCTTCAAAGCCTTTAAATCGGGGGACATTAAAGTTCGCAAATTCCTCCATTTCGGAGATAAAAAATCCTTGCAAATAAAATAAACGCAATAAACTAACAAAATAACACTAAATTCTTCCTATTTTAAATCAGATATTTTATTAACATCTAAGTAAATGTTCTTGTTTGATACAACACGTTAAAAGAATGGAAGAATGCAACGCAACAGAACCGAGTAAAGATACGTTAGTTCGTTAACACGTTTTTTCTTTTGATACATTTAAAGTTGACGCATGCCAAGTGTAAAAGCTTTCTCATTGGTTGAAATTACAAACAAGATTGCAAAAGCGTATACAGAGTCATTTAAAGAATCGGTAACATTTATGGCTTACTGTTATTTTGAAAATTACATTCGTTGTAAGCTTACGTTAAACAAAATGATATCTTCGAAATGGCTTTAACCACTTCGATTTAACTTTAAAGTAAATGAAGTTCCAATTCGGATGATACGTTTAGGGAAATTTTGTGTTAGATAGTTGGCTTAAACGAATAAATTATGTTTCGATATACAGAGTGTTCACAATAATTGTAAAAATAAATTTAAAATTCGAGTTGATCATAACAATATACAACAATCTTACTCTGAATAACAACTGACACTAATAGTAGGCCTAGAACGTCTAGACTAGAACTGACAGTAGCACTACAACTAACACTAGACCTATAACTAGTATTAAAAGATTCGAAAAAAGAGACCGGGACATGGCACCTACTTTTTTCGTTTCTCTTATAGTTTCTGAGATAGCCTATAATAACACCGAAATTTGCCCACCTGTACAGGTGGTTCAAATTCGATATCCGAATAGGCTAACTCGGAAACTAGGTATAAGAGTTAGAAAAAAATTAGATAACATGTCATGATCTCGTTTTTCGAGAAACTGCTAATGCCGAAAACCTCAAAGCGCTATCGACTTTTGTTTTTCCCCTAGAGGCTCAAATTGAAAATATCGTAAAATCAGCAAGTGCAATTATCTTGGTTATTATTATAGGTGGAGTATTATAACTAACAATAAGACATTATATGGACACTTTTTTACAGAGAATTTCATGACGTAGTCAAAAAATTTTGATTTTGAGAATTTTCGTTTTTTTAAATGGACACAAACACTGATTATTTCCTTAATTATTATCCATTAACCAATTTAATGGTTATTTTCTTCTGATTATAAAAATATAGTGTTTGACAGGTCTATTTCTTATTGTTTTAGAATAAAGCTAAAAATAAACTTTTTTTTAGTGTCGTCAAAGAAATTAAATTTGCAGTTTCCTGTAAATTATACCTAAAAATTAAAAATACATATTACTGATATTTGAAAAAAATACATTTGTTGAACTATTTCATTTATATTTGTTTTATACAAAAGATGGAATAGATTGCATTATTTCACATTTTTTATTAATATTTAATATTGTTATTAAATGACTTAATAAATTATTGATAGATGGCACTCATATATATTTTTAATTCAAATAAACATAGCAGCATTTGTTTATATTCAAACATTTTCTGAAGTGTCAAATTAAAAATCCTGTTTTTTAAGATGGATTACGAAAAGTTTAACAAGTTAGAATGTTACATATTAGAAAATAAAGTAAATTTTATATAAATTTTTAATAGAATAATTTTTAGTTATAGTACCGTAATTTACAGGAAACTGTAAATTTAATTTCTTTGACGACACTAAAAAAAAAGTTTTTTGGCTTTATTCTAAAACAATAAGAAATAGACCTATGTAACAACATATTTTTGTAATCAGAAAAAAATAACGAATTTAATAAGCGGTGGTTGTTTCCATTTAAAAAAACGAAAATTGTCATAATATACAGCCTGTTTCAGAGTAAGCGCCTTATTTTTTTTAGCCGCACTATGGGTACTACTTTCAAAATATTTACAGTAATATGTTTTAGGACATTCTCTACGCGATGGTGATACCAGTTTTTCAATTGGACAAATTATTTCAAAATGGCGACTTTCAACTTTTTTATTTTTTTTTTTATTGTTGAGATCCTAAAAACATTCTTTTTGCGATAGTATTTCGTTTTTCTTAAAAAATCATGTCTTACCTCATCAAAAAGCAAACTAACATTTTAATCTAGTAGCGCACGAATGTTTTACTCGATGTTATTTTTGTAGCCGTTGACACAAAAGAAACAATTAAACTTTACTTTGTAATAAACATCTACTTTTTGAAACTCAAAATTAAAAATTTACTTCAAATAAAAATTAGGTATTTACAAAAAATACTCGAAATGCTTTCCTTCTTTTTCAATACATAAATTGAAACGTCGTTCAATGGAGTCAATAGATTGATAGCATTGGTTGACGTTTGACTACTAGATTAAAGTTTAATTGTTGTTTTGTGTCTACCGCTACTTGATATTTGGACAAAAATAACATCGAGTGTAAAACATTAACGAGCTACTAGATTAAAATGTTAGTTTGCTTTCTGATGGGGGAAGACATGAATTTTTAAGAAAAACGAAATACTATCGTAAAAAGAATGTTTTTAGGATCTCAACAATAAAAAAAAATATGGCATTCCATTTAAAAAAAAAAGTTGAAAGTCGCCATTTTGAAATAATTCGTCCAATTTAAAATCTGGTATCACCATCGTGTAGAGAATGTCCTAACACATATAACTGCCAAATATTTTGAAAGTAGTACCCATAGTGTGGCTAAAAAAAAATAAGGCGGTTACTCTGAAACAGGCTGTATATCAAACTCTAAAACCAAACATTTTTTTTGACTACGTCATCAAATTCTCTGTAAAAAAGTGTCCATACAATGTCGTAGTTATAATACTCCACCTATAACAATAACCAAGATAATGCTGGTTTTACGATATTTTCAATTTTGGCCTCTAGAGGAAAAACAAAGGACGATAGCGCTTTGAGGTTTTTGGCATTAGCAGTTTCTCGAAAAACAAGATCATGACATGTAAGCTACTTTTTTGCTAACTCTTATAGTTTCCGAGATAGCCTATTCAGACATCGAATTTGAACCACCTGTACATATACCATTGATATGTTTTCCAATTTAATGTTTGAATTCAATTTGTATTATATTACAATGTAATTATTGTTAAATTGACACACTCTACGATTTTTTGGTAAAATGGGGGAATAAGGTATTATTATTATTATAATGATTTTATCGCCTATATCCGTTACTTTACGGACACTCTGTATAGTGCTGGTGTTCTATAAATAGTTTTAGTTCAATATAATACATTAATAATAATAAAAGTAGTGAATCGGTGCATATCTGAGCTTATGGTGCAAATGGGTTATGTTATATGGATTTACTGTAAAAAAGTAAACAATAAAATTCGCACAATAAATTTTAAATTTAATAACTTCTTACTAACGCCATCTTTTGCCCGGCGATCGTTTCTATTGACAATTGCGGACTCAGTCCGCCGAAGACTTTAGAAGTTAAGAAATATGAATTATCACATCCAATAAACGTGATAAGTACTATCAAATAATAAATTTTGAAATTTACAGAGAATGTATTGAGATTTTCCAATATAAACATTTTAAATTAGTAGATAAGTTATCATCACTACAAAACAAACATAATATGTGCATACATATGTTTGTTTAAAAATACTGCAATATTTATTGTATTAAGATTTTTGATAATAAATTATCATTGTTATTTATTGATAGTAAACGACAAAGTTGAAAATGTTTTATATGATTAAATAAACATAAAATAATACATTTTCAAATTCATTCTAACGTAAACGCAGGTTTCGTATAACCTCAAAAAATTGTGTCGTGTACAACGTGTGTAGGTATTGCTGTTTATTGTGTAAGTTTACGTTTATGGCTAAGCGAAATTTCGTGTTGAAACACAACCAACTGTAATTACTCAAGACTATAAAGGCTCGATAAATCATCTTTGTTAATTAAAAAGTCGCGTGTCTCGCTAAATAATACCTACAACTTCCCATTATTTATTTGGAAATTAATAGTTCTCTTCTCAAAATTCTTCGTTTCACAGGTAAGGAATGATTATGCATATTCTTTATTTATAATTCGTTTTTAAATTAATACTAATCTTTGTTTTCTTTTTCCCCTTTCCGTTTTCTTCCTTTTCATTTTTAAATTTAGGTTTTATTAGAATGGCTTCGACGAAAACTAAATCGAGGCCCTTGGTGCTTTGTGGTCCCTCTGGATCAGGTAAAAGTACCTTCCTAAGTAAATTGATGACGGATTTCCCAAATAGATTTGGATTCTCAGTTAGTCACACAACCAGAAAACCTCGGCCAGGTGAAAAAGAAGGTGATCATTACCATTTTACTGATAGGGAGTCTATAAAAAAAGCAATCGATGCTGGGGATTTCATTGAATCCGCTGAATTTAGTGGAAATATTTATGGGACAAGCAAAAAAGCTGTTGAAACTGTGTGTGAAAAAGGAAAAATATGCATATTAGATATTGATATTCAAGGTGTTAAGCAGGTTCGGAATACACACTTACAACCGTGGTATATATTTTTAATGCCTCCTTCGTTGGAAGTTTTGGAAAATAGATTAAAGAGTAGAAACACAGAAACAGAAAAGAGTTTAAAATTAAGGTTAGAGACGGCTGCAAAAGAAATCGAATATGGGACTACTCCAGGCAATTTTGACTTTATTGTTATTAACGATAATTTAGAACATGCTTATTCACAATTAAAAGGATTTATTGAAGGTAATGTTTTAAAAGAGGAAAACAATATCAATGATGTTCAAATAGCTTAAATTATTTTTGTCTATCTCATTAATTGACTGTTGACAGAATGTTTAAACTTATTTAATTAGAAAGGAAAGAATAAATGTGGTTATTTTAAGAAATCAATTATATTAATGTGGGGTACTCATGTAGAAATATTTGATTAAAAAATGTATATTAATTCTATTTTATTCATTATGAGAGTGTCTGTTAAAGATATCAATATAAAAAGGACTGTAAAGTAGAATAAGCATTTATCCAGTCAAAAAACTGAATGTTAAAAGTAGCAATAAATGTAAAACAACAATGTTATTGTATTAATGGTAGAAATTAACGAAATATTCATCTATGAAAGTGAGATAGATATAGTAATAAATGTGTTAAGTTTCTTGAAACTTTTTTAAATATTTATTTGATTTCTTATATTTGCCAATTAAAAAATAATATCTACTTTGTCCAGAAAGGGTTACTTTTATTGTATATTCATTTCACTACATTTTCTTTTGCATTTTATTACTAGTTTCTGTATTTAATTGCAGGTTTGTCAAGAACATCTGTTCTCAACTAAATTTCTTTTGTTATTACTATTATATTTAGATAATTTATTTTTTTATACTGTTCATATTTTTTGTGTAAGTCATTAGCTTAAATATTATACTTATTTTGTACTTTTTATTTATTTACTACCAATGTTAATGTAAAATCTTTAAGTTGATTAAACCATTTTTTTGTATATTTAAAAAAAATTATGTGTTAACCACTAAAAAGAACATCACTTTTACTTAATAGCTGAATCAAAGATTAACTGTAACAACTTAACTTAAACAACGACTCGTTTTATTTGAACAGTAGAATTTAACATCTGTTCCTGTAATCTGTGAGTACGTGATATCTAATAAAGTTTTCTCCAAGCATCTTTTTATTATTTATTTATCACGATTCCAAAATTCCGACTAGAACTCCGCCTGGGGCAGGATTTAGATGCCCAATAAGTGTCACAGTGTAAGATAAAGCCTCAGAAAATGGACGGACAAATCGGATAAAGATTACGCATGAACAAGGACGACAACAAAACGATTAAGGAGTAATATCACCAGACTGGGATGGTGGAACATCACGTCATGGATCGGTAAGGATCTTGAGATTGTTATCGGGATGGAAAAGCACAAATTCAATATACAGGGTGTATCTAAATTGATGCGAAAGATGTTAAGGGGTGATTTTTACGCTCAAATTAAGGGGGTCTTTCATATAACTTTTTGTTCAAAACCACTTCCCCTCCAAGTTACAGCCCTCTAAAATTATGGAAAAAAATTTTTTTTCTTTAATAAATCCACTATGGAGGAATATGGAAGGATGAAATTTGTCAGATAACTATTACTAATAAGGTGACATTTTTTGACGATTTTTATAACTAAAATTCTTAGTTTGTCCATAAAAAATAAAATAATACACAGGCTCAAGTGAATTAATTCAGAGATTGGTTATTATTAATCAAAGAAATGAATTTATGTCAAATTGATCTCACCATTATTTTATTTTTTGTGATCAAACTAACAATTTGTTAGTTGTAAAATGTCAACAGATAAGAAAGTTGCAGATTTTTTCCCTTAACTTTAGAGGGCTGTAACTTGGAAGAGAAGTGGTTTTGACCAAAAAGTTATATGAAAGACACCCCTTAATTTTCGTTGAAAAATCACCCCTTAAAATCTTTCGCATCAATTTGCGAAAAAAGCGCAAACAGCGATATTTTGAATCATCTGTATATGGGTTGAAACCAAAAGAAATATTCAAGGAACAAAAAATACGGAAAATACATCTTAATATACAGCGTAGCGCAATCATGAAAGGTACACGCAGAACATAGAAGATATCGAATACGTAAATGTCAGAATACCGAGAGTATCTATAGAATTCAAGCAGATTACAACACACCCCATAAGTATATATCCAAGAATGCAGAAGAATCTGAGAACTTTTACTCGGAACTGCAAAATACTATGGACAAGCTTTATAGCAACCATAAAATTATAATTTTCGGAGATCTAAATGCTCTAAATGGCAAGCTTCGGATTGATTTCTGCGCCAGGAATGAGCTGAGAATCAATATACATACTTCCCGCACAAGAGAAAGCACAAGTATACTTTATGCAACACCAGAAAACAATGATGCATGGTTGGCTTTATAATAACATACAGAGCTATGACCCCGGCGCAAATATTGGATGTGAGGGCACTAACATGAATTAACTTAGGCACTTACTACAACATGGTTTTATGCAAAATACTTTGGAACGTCCAGCGAAGACCAAAATAAAGCCTATATACTTGGAAAAATACAACATTGAATCCTTATTGGTGGAAAGTACATGAAAATTTTAGGCTGAAACTAGTATACAAGAAGCTGCAAAAGAGCCCAGATGTCCCAAGATCTGGGCGAGCCACTTTTAATAATTATAAACTGTGTACATAATGTAAGGAATCAATTCGTGAGATATTCTTCCAGAAAAAAGGCTTGGACATCTGTTATTTTTTAACGCACATTTTTTGAGATAAAATTGAAATGTACAGGGTCCCAAAATAGAGATACGATCCCTAAGTTGACAGTTTTAAATATAACCCCCATTTTTTGTTGCATTTATGGGTTCCACGTAAAATTCTGAGAATTTTTCATGTAGCACATCCTGTGTTGATATTAAGTTGTCTTAATTATTTGCGACGATCCTAAAGGAAAAGCAGAAGTGCAAATTGGGAACAGAAAAAAACAACTAAGATTCCAAAAATACAGATCACCAACAAACGCCATATTTATCATCAAGCAACTAAAAGAGAAATCAATAGAATTTAATAAACCCGCCTACCTTTGCTTCATAGAAATGACAAGGACATTTGATAATGTGCGCCGCCTATCAGACATTCTACGCATACTGGAGAAGCAATTACCATTTCAAATTATAAATTTAATCCAAAGTCTTATTACCGGCAACGCAATAAGGATCAAAGCTGGTGACACACAACCTCAAATATCGAAACACTAGGAGGAATGAGAAAGGTTGAGCAGGAATGAGCTTAAACTATCGCTCATTCCTGCTCAACCTTTTGATGGATGTGATTATACAACAGGTGGCATCATTGGATTAGTCAGCCATGACATTTTTCAAGGAACCAGTGGGGTGCAAACTAATTGTAGAGGAGTATGCGTGACTGTAGTAGATACAGTCACGGTCTTGCTAGAGAAGTAAGAAGTTAAGTAAATAAAGCAACAGCCCTTTTGGGTGCTGAAAGGTGTGTTCAAATATAGTGCGGCGCACTTGTATATAGATGTGCAAGTAAGCAACAAGCGGCATTTGGACATACCAAAGAACATTTGCGCGGTAGTGTTACGCGACATATGCGAGACACTCCGTGCATTAAAAACGTTCGCGAGCGGCAGGTAGAGTGCGGCATGTCACGCCTGAAGACATCGAATCACCGCGCAATGTTTGGCACACCCTAAGAGACACAATTAGGTCAAATCAATACATGTGAACAGATAGCATAAGAATTTATAAAACCCGCATCACATTATCACCTACAGTATAGAGGCCTGCGGAGATACCAAGAAGACAAAAAGAATGCTGAAGATTGCTGAAATGAAAACTTTAAGAACTATTCTAGGCAAAAGCGAAGAGACAAAATAAGAAATACTAACATCCATATACAGTCTAGAATACAGGACGTTGTACGACGGGGCAGAAACATACAGCGAAAAGGAGAATGCTACAGCCATGTGAATAGACTACCGCGTACAGCAATGGAGGCAAAACCAGTAGGAAGCCGTCCATTAAGAAAATGGTGCAGGAAAGCTGGCAATCTAAACCTCAGGAAGTCCTTCGACAACGATTTCAAAATTAATAGACTGACAGATCTAAAGGAAAAAATCTTTAACGTTAGAATTAACTCAACAAATTCGAAAACTAAATGTATTAGAGCTGGTGTCTTTCAGGACAGCGTCCTGAAAATCTGGTATCTATCTGCCTGAAGTATTTTATAGCCGAAAAGTGCCGAAAAAAAGGAACCACGTAGCAGAAACTATGCAAGAATCTGTCTTGTTTATGGTAAGCATATTTGTCGCAAACATGCCTAGTAAGATACACAGATATTTACATGAGAACAACTAGATTTTAAAATAAAATTACAACAGAATGTGAAATAACATTACTGTTAGACGAATTATTTAAAATTATCCATATAAAAGTGATATAAAAATAATTAAAGGTATATAATAGTACATAGAAAATACTTTATTTTGTTACTGTTAAAACATAATAGGTAAAATACATTGAGCCTGTAAAATTTAATTATTAATAAATTGGATGGTGAAATTTTAATAAATCGAGTGTGTGACAATTTTATGATTGTAATTGTATTTTTTATTAATCTTGATATTGCTGATAAAATTCGCTGATACAAGTGATCTGGAAGAACTGAAACACAGCAACAGTGAATTCCATCTACTAAAAAATGAATCATTCTGTATCAAGAAAAGGAAAATTCTCAACGATTATTTCTTGGTTCAAATGGTTCAAATGTAAGTAATTAACTGTTGCTGTGGGTCAAATTTGAATAACTTTGTTAAAAGAAAACAAGATTTTATTACAAAATACGACCAAACGTTAACAAGCGGCAGCATTTATTTTAGTTTACTAAACTTAATAAACGTAATAACATATTTAAATTTATTTATTTATGTTTTGGTGCTCAGAAATAACACAATGTTAGAGCGTAATGATTATGAGAGCGATACATATATTTATAAGTGTTCATTTAACACATTTTATTAATATTTATTTCTTTTTTATTTTATTTACAATAGCGTTAAAACACAGCCAGATTTATAACTTTAATTATAAAATTAATGTACGCAAATAAATTTTTATATTATAAAACATTTATGTAAAGAAAAAAATAGTCAATTTAAATTAAGAGAAAATGATTTTGATAAAAACGCAACAATTAATGTTGAATAAAAAAGTTATCTGGCATGTGCTTGCTCCGCTTATATTATTAGATTTAAACACATACATTTTATATATATGTAATACATTAATTTTCTTTATTTTTTGAGATTTTGTATCTACAATCATACCTGCTACGATAAATTCAGAGTTATCGTTTTCTTGTTGTTCAGTTACTTCATATTTGAGGTTTAAGTGTTAAGATTGTAAGTTATAAGAATCAAGTTTTTTTATTACAAAAACAATTTTATTGTGTTTGTGTCTAAAAGTTAATATTCTGCAAAATATTAAATATTAATCAGATTTCGGATTCGAAGAAAAACCAACAATTTTTTTTTATTTAAACCTTTTAATTTTTTTAATTCAAATAATTTATTTCTTTAACCTACTTAGTTTCGTTTTTATTAACATCCGAATTCGTATCGGCATTTTAACTCTTCCCAGTTAAATTATTACTTTGATAAAATGCAATAAATTCATTTTGTGTGATATCTACGTACGTATTATAATGAGCGCTGGTGATAACATTAACAATAACAGCAACAACATTTCAATCTTAATTTTATTTTTTTTTTTTTAATTTTTTTCTTGTAGCAACAACAATATATAAATTTTTATACATATCGGTAGAAAATTATATAGAAAATGTACATAGTTTTGTACGTGTTCTCGACGGCTCAAGGGACGTTCTGTGCATTTCTTCTTGTGCTATCTACAAAAAATTTGGTTTTTATCCCTTAAGTGGTAGAGAGGGTTTAAAGCTATTTTTTTCATTTAGTTTTTAAATTTTTTATTGTGGATTACGAGTGGTTACGTATTCGGCTGCGGTAATTTTAAGTGCCAAATATGATAAATTGACTTTAAATCAGTTGAAAGGAGAAGTACAAATTTTATTGTCATATTTAATATGCAAGCTACGTTTTAGTGCGAAAATTTTTTTATTTTCGTTGTAAATTTACGGAACCTGCAGAAAAAATTTTGTAACATCCATAAATTAGCGTTTGGTGCTATTCATTATTAGCATTTTTATGTCTTTTAGTTATGTTAAATAGAACGAAAAATTAAATACGTATTTTATCCCGGCATCCACAATATTCCAGCCACGTTTCGCAGTGTTTAATTATCGTCATTTGATTCTATATAATTTTCATATGCGACTCGGTTTCCATCATCATTTGGAGATCTTCAAGTCGCTATTTTCACAATAAATTCGCTGCTCTACACACCACATTACTCTTTGAACATTAGGATGATTATTATTATTATTAGTATTATTTTACTTAATCCATATTTAATTTTTTTTGTTTAATTTTTCGTACGTTACAATCCAAGCTTTATCTGTGATTCGTTTAAACAAACAATTGTTATTTTACGAATTACAGATAAAATTACAGTTAAGTACATAATAATTCACCTTAATTTTAAATTCACGTTATTACGTTTTTAAATCGTAGTATTTTTTTAATGTTTAAAGGATATACGAGGAGACGTGTAAATTCTTCTTTTCTTTCCTCTTCATCATTCGTTCATTTCTTTTTTTTAAATTTATCTATCATTCTTGTGCAGCTCATAAGAGTTTCTCGCGGATCGGAAATGAAGAGGCGTTTATTATTCTGTGGTGGTGTGACGGCAAATGTGCTGTTGGCGTTTTGGTGTTTTTGTTCTTTGTTGGGGTTCTCTTGTTCCATCACAGTACAGTTTCCATTTCAGCTATTTCCGTTCGAGGTCTACAATTAAAAAAGAAGATAAAATTAAATTTAATATCACATTACAAGTAAATATTTTAATTATCTTGAATTCATTTCTAGGAAATAATTCGAAATAACTTTTGTAAAGCGCTTAACTCTTGAAAATAATTCTTGGATATTTAAAATGTTGTTGCTTTCTACTTCTGGTGTTCATTTCAATTTAAATTTCTAATAAGTCTAATTTTTGTATGGGATTTAGTTCTTCCAATTTATTGCCTTTGTTAAGGCAATTTTTGTTTGATATTATGAGTAACTGTCCAGAAAGATTAATATACAAGTACCAAAATTTGAAAACTGCCAAAGCGGATTATCCCGAAAACGAACGGAAAGCCCTAAATTCAATCTTGTCTCCTTTTATGTTGGAATATCGGAAAAGATGGGTCGCTGTATCAAAGTAAAAAGGAGGATTTTTGAAAGAAGATTTTTCAGATTATGCTTTTAATCCAGAAGAACTGGAAACCCTAATTATATTCTCGGCGAGTTTTAACGTCCGGAATGCTAACACTTACCAGACAAATATGTAGTGGAAGGCCATTATCACTTATGTTCGTTTTTCTCAAGTTCTACAACAGTATTTCCCAAACTTCTTAACCCCTTCTCAAATTATCGAGTACCCTTCGTAAAAGAATTGCATATACTTTAATTACAATCAAAATATATTTATTTCTTCCTTGTTTACTACATAATCAAAATATCTACTCCATTATGAACGATCTTGGCAATCTATATATCTGTGAGGTTTTTTTCTTTGTTGGCCTTCGTTATTCCTTCATCCTACGTCTTCCTAAGCTTTCCTCTCTTCCTTCGTTCATTGGGCCAACCCAACCCAACCCATTTTAATGCTATCTTTTTTGTGATATCTTCTATAATAGTTTCTTTATATTTGCTACTTGTAGCACGTCATTTGTTATCCATTGTTTCCTCAAGATTCCGCATGGTCTGCTAAGAACGTCCATTTCGACTGCTTATTCTATTTTTATGGGCTTCTGTTAACTGTCAAACATCGTCAGTTGTCTAAATGTTTTGGATGAAGGACCAATTCCCGTTAGTAGTACAATCCTACTTTTCACGAGGCCAGTCAGCTTCCCATCTTATCGTGGATGGAAGCTTTTAGGGTAGCAGAAAATAGACCTGTTTTGGTTCAAAAGTTTTGCAACTCCGAACAGTTCTGAACTACAGAACTCTTAAACCAAAACAAGCCTAATGAGTTCCATGAAAGACCAGAAGTAACACAGACCGTTAGAGCATCTGCAAAAATTAACACTTCAGTTTTGCGATCTTCTAGGTGCTTTGGAATTGTCAGATCGTTTAACTCGTCGATCTTCATGATGACTTACGCTTTCATCCATACAAAATGGTAATTGCACAACAACTTTTCGAACGTGATTTGGTTCCGACAAACGGCATGCGAAATGCTCCTTGAAAATTCATCTCTGTTAACTTACACGTTTCTGCTCAGTATAATTAATACCAATACAGTTTCCTTTTTCTTGGAATTTCATTGTGCCACCAAATGCTCTTTATAGCTCGTCTTCCCTGTCTTAAATGGTTTTTTTATTTCTGTTTATCCCCTTTTTATGTTGGCATGAATCACTAATTCCACTCTTCTGGGATCGGTTTTCCGATTACGTATCTCGTGAAGAGATAACTTATCATACTACATAGATCATCTATTCCGTTCTGTAATAATTCAGTTTTAATGATTCTCGGTACACTTGCCTACCTATTCTTTAATCTCTTAATTGAATCTCTCCACTTATATATCCAAAAGTCTGTTTTTCGACTTAATGTCTACAAATGCTGAAAACGCAAATTTACATAGGTAAGAAGTTGGAAAAGGCAAGATATATTTTAGATACATATGTTGTATTTGTAACCAAAATGATGCTAAAGTGTACTCCTTAGGTTTATTTTTCAAAAATCCGTCTGAACCTAATTCCAACAAGTACTCTTATTTCGCATACAACAAACCTTCTGGAAAGGATGTTGTATTAATATTGATTCATTGATTTTGTAATATATAAGTTGTAAACTCTTATATAATGAGTTATGTTTCATAGTATCAGCATCAGTTTTAGTAGCCGAACTTGTAATAAACTCATGAAAAAAGAAAACGAGCCGATTTCTTCAGTACCAACTCCCTGTTGTCATAAATTTAGTTTTGCGGTTGTAGCTTTTACTATATCTTGAAGGAATAACAATGAAATTTCTTTACGTTGAACGATAAATTGAGACAACTTAAAACAGTGAATATATCTGCTAAGTATGCCAGTTTACAAAGCCAATTCTGGTTAAGTATACAATTTTAAGTTTAAGTAATCGATTTTAAATTTACCCTTGAGATAGCCAACGAACATCGGTATAAAAAAGGAAGCCCATTAGTACTGCCCATTTCTTAATATATTTCTAAACCAGAATTTTCTGTACATCAGCGGATATCTTACGTATGTATTGCCAAATCGCTTCCCTGTGTATATAACAATGTGTGAATATGACATTTGGGGTAACATTTTGACCATACTTTTTGCTCCAACTATGCTTATTCCAACACATCTATTACAATCAATTTTATTCCGTTGCATAAATTTATGCATAATATTAAAGATATCTTCTCTTGTTGTGTGACCTGTTAAAATAAAAAGCTGGCAAAACAAAAAGTCGACTAGAAATTCCTTTTCGTATCCATCAAACGCCATACGATTTGGAAAATTCGCAACATCTGTGAACTCATCGACTTGCAATACATTACATGTTGGTTCTGTGCCGAAAACTTTTACCGGTTTCTTGTTGCTTACTTTTTTGTTGTTTTGTCCCGAATAGTTGCCAAATATCCAGTAATGTTCAATAATAATAAATTAATGAATTATTAGGTCGGAATTAATGTTTTTGTTTCCACCATATCCAAATAATTAATAGACAATTTTCAATTTTTCGGAAACTAGATTCTACTTTATCAAGTGTTGGTCGTAGTTTCGTTTCGTTGGAAAACAAACATAACGATTTCGTAGCACTGTATGGAAACGACACTTTAATAATAACGGGTTTGTGGCGAGGCCATAAACTGTTCGTAAGTTCGGTTATATTTGGAATACGGTTTGGCCTAGTTTTCAACAAACTTTAAAGTCCCAACTGATTTAGAGCTACTTGTTATGAGCTTACGACACGATTCGATCTACGAACATTTTTCGAATGCCAATATTTCTAATAAAATTTAAATTATGGTGATGCGTCGTTCTTTTTTCGCATTATACAGAGTGATCCTGTATTAATAGCGCGTGTTTCTACATTTTTAATTGTTTTGTAATCTGGATTAATTTATTATATCAACGTTCCCGTTGCTATTATACTCCTGTCATTTTGAATTTAAAAGCCTTTTAAATGTCTCAATAGTTAATGGGTGCATTCATCAACCGTCAACGTTTGAAAACAAAACCTAAACTAGTGGTAATCCTTCTAATGAACACAAATCCTACTTCAAACGTGTTTGGTAAACGCATACCATTTTAGAAAACGCAAAATTTATCCTTTGACAAATGTAAACGTTGACAAACGGTTGAAAACCTAAGCGTTTGCCGACGTAAACGGGATGCTTTGATGAACGCACCCTTTCAATAGTGGAAGTCAAATAGATAATAACTTCAAAACCAAATAAATCCACGAAAACTATAATTCTTTTTCTGACCAAATTAATTACATTTGAACATATGGTTAGTGCAAAAAGAGCTATGCCCAAAAATATGTCAAAAGAAACTGAGTACGCCAGCCTTTAGATTTTTGTTTTGAATTGGGTCACAGTAAGGATTACATTTAAAATATTGATGTACATTGTAGGGGATTAAATACCTTAATTCATATGTATGACATTACAGAATATGTTATTGCTGCACCGTATTTGTTGCTTTAAACACTTCTGTTTAATTCATGATTTTGTGTTTGCGGTTTAGTTTCGGTTTTGCCGGCACTCCGTAGAGTGTTTGCCCAGAGAATCTGAAATGCCCCAAATAACTGGCCACAAGAAATTCAGGTTTGTAGATAGGCATTTATGGTATAATAAAAAAAATTATGTTGGAGCTATGAGAGAAATGGAGTCAGAACATAAAGCATTCTCGTAAAATGCAGCGCAATCTTTATGAAACAATTTTCTATCACATAAAATCTTTCAAAGGCATTAAAAGCCACACAGTATAAAAAATTGTAAAAGATTTTATTTGCTTGAAAACCTAAAACTATAAAAAATGTGCGTTTAGTTAAAAATGTACAAAGAATTCGAATACGAATCATTTACAGTCAAGATTAAATCCTTTCAATTTGACATCTCTACTGTTGAAGATGTGCCAAGGACAAGTTGTCGAAAGAGATGAAAATCCTTAATGATTTAGATAAATGGAAGACTGAAATATTTTATAGACGCAAAAAAGCAGCTGCAAGTCAGGAACTATGGAAGCAACCTTGATTATGGTAAAAATATTTGTTACAAACATGTCTAGTAATGACATTTGTTTAAAAGTCAGTGAAATTGTGTGAAATGCATAAAATCATAAGTCAGTTGAATGTGTATGTTTTTAATATTCATATTCTGACCATTCTGACTAATTTAAAAATACTACCGAAGCAATTGCGAACAAAAGGAGTGCTGCTGTATTCTGCTGTGTTCTTTGCGTCAGCATTTTTGCTACAATTATGTGCATCCTAAACTAAAGGAATTTTACATATTCTGTAATTCTTTCGGAGGCCAGATTTTGTACAATATAGTCCAGAGCGCAAACTTGATTACGCTAATATTCGCGAATATTCTTATATGGGACTTGATAAAAATATGGGTATAATAAATTTAATGGAAAAGTAAAAGCCGAACTCACATCAGACTGAATTGAGATTATTAAAGATGCAGGTACAACATCATGTTTTTCGACGAAGTAGATGTTGACCAAACATATTTCTGAATGTGAAGAAAGTGTCCAAGGTATGTAATACTAAAATTAAAAATCAAATCATTCCAAATTCATTCATTATTTTTTCAATAAGTTTGTTTGAGAAAAACCGAGTTGATAAACTTTTGTGTAGGGTATTTCTGCATCCTTTGCATATTCATTTTGTATCGGTCTATATATCTTTTGCTCCATGTTCCGTATCAATATGTTGTTCTTGGTCTTATAATAGTGCTCAACATTAGGTGTTTGTATGCATAGTAGTCCTTATTGCCGCTAAGTATTGTAGCCTCGATTTCTTCAGTAACCTTGTTGATGGATCCTAAATATATAATGGTTTGTACTCGATCAAATTTCCTATGTTAAGGTGGCCTGGATCTTCTTTCAAATTTTTGTGGATACCATATTTTGTTTTCAATTCGTTAGTTATGAGTCTTACTTTTGAGGCTTCTTTTGTGAATGAAGTACATTTTTTCATCAGTTCTCCTTTGGTCCGACTTCAGATTTTTGGTTTCACCAGTACGATGAAATTTCGCATTCCAAGCTTCTGTATGACAGCTTCTATAACCAGATTAAATATTATGGAGGATAACGCGCCACCTTGCCTGACTCAACAGTTTATTTCAATCAGTTTTGTTAGCTCTTCCCGAATACTGACAGTTGTCTTCTATCTAGTTAGCGTGATACTACTTTAGTTTAGCAACTTCTGCAGTATACCCAGTTTTCCTAGGTGTTGTAGCATATTTTTTCTATTTATTTTAGCAAAGGAAATGAATTTTGAAATCTCTCAAGGTTCGTTCGAAAGAGACGTTGGTTTTTAGGCCTAACAGCATTTTGTAAGTGGTGTAAGTGGATGACACCTACCCTGAACTCTTCTGAAATTACCTAGTTCTTCTTTGAAAGATTCATAATTATTAGATAACTCGATCAATGGACAGTTATTGTCATCCTAGCACTGATAATGTATTTGCTCTTGATTACTTTTGCACAAATTTATTAACTATGTACTTAGAATTAATTGGCTTTGTGAATAATTTTAATAGTTTGGAGAAAATGTGACTTGACTTGAATTTTACCGAAATGTCGCTTAGAAACTTATGATTCTAAGATCGCAATATAAAATTAATATACTTACTTGTTTAAATCCGTGTTACTTCCTATATAATTCGGATTGAGACCCCTCAGTCTAGCCCTAGTCTGTTCGCCGGACACAATTACGCTGTAAAATATAAGTGGCATTAATTAAAACGGTAAAACTGGTCCACCTCTTTGTACACGCGAGGTGGATTTCTGCGTGCTTAAAGACCTATAACGTCCTCGAGTGTCGTGCTGGGACAATCATTGCTCTAATTGCCCTCGGGGCGCTCTCGTGTGAATTTAATGGCGCTTCTCTAATAGGTATACTTTGTCTACGTCTGTCAACGTAGACATTCACCTATGTTACAATACGTTTTACCCCAAGGTAAAATCAGTGAAATTGTTCTCTTAAATTAAATCGTTCATTTAAGGATTAATTTGAAAAAAAGGAAATCCTTGAATTAATAAATTTAGTAATTTTCTTAAACCTATTACTTCTGGGTTATTCACCATTAGTAATAATTATGCCATAGTTTAATACGATTGTATTGATAAATCATTCAAGTGTAGAAACTGTTCAATAAAACTGAATTATACGTATTCCCGATCGAATTGGTGCGAACTCATTCGAAACGTTGGAATTAATCCGGATCCCTTTTGGGAGACGAGATCCTCGCCGGCCTGCTTCTCTTTGGTGCGGTCAGCGGTAGTAAATTAGAAATGGGTATACCCGAATCGGATGCAGCTATTCGTGAGGACTTTTCACGACTACTATTCAACATTACATCGACGATAAATAACGAACGCTTTCGTGACCCCGACTAATAAAAGTGTAGCCATCCCAAAAGACCATAAAACCTCGATAATACAGGATTAATTTAAAATTATGTATTGTTTATGGCACTCATTTTTATTTCCAACTTTATTATTTAACTTAAAATTATTAGTGTAATACTAACATTAATACAAGAGAGCACCCCATTTTGGGTAAAACATACATAGTTAAACAATAACTTATGTTTATTGAAACAGAAATATCTTGATTAATCAATAGCAAATGCACGTACAGGCTATGTTCTCCTTGATACGTGTGGTAGAGCATGCACATTTGAACATTACAGCTTTGCAAACACAAACAATTCCACAAACACGCATTCCATACATAACAAGCTGTTTCTAGTCTACCTTGGGTTTTGGATTGCAAGCGATCACACAACGACTTACTCGGGTGAATCGGACGATCCAAGACAGGACTTGCAACAGTTGGATCGTCGATGACGCCTACTTATACATTAACAATTAACAAAGAGACGATTTTTTATTATATTCAATTGTATGTATAAAACTTTGTGTTTTAGCATTTAGTCCGTCACAAACGAGACAATAACTTTGTTTTCTTCAAAGTTGTTTTCTATTTTAATCAAGTTTGTTATCTTGTTTTGTAAGAATACACGACGAACAAAACTTATTTATGGTCCGTAGAAATTGTATCTTTTCAATGAAATGTTAAGATTTTATTGGGTCCGATGCGGTTTCATCAGACTTTTGTGTGCTTTCAGTTAGAAAAGATTGAAGAGGCTCTTTCGTAAACCTCAAATCTAAAATGAAACTATCGATCCGGAGTTGATTGAACCGTGATTCTTAAGACGTCTAACATGAAATACTCAACATAAAAGAATTTAAAAAGATGATTGAAAAATTATTATTTCTAATGCAAACGGACATCATAGATACAGAATGAGTTATAAAAAGTCAAAATAATTAATTTATTTTGTAGATTTCCCCTTTTTTTATATACTCACTCAGTATATTATAAGATTATGGAAATTGAAATATCACAATAGCTTAGTGCAGTACAAAACTGCCATACACATGCCAAGTGCACCCATTTTTCCATTGAACAAAAAAAATCACAAGATTTAAATAATAAAACGGTGTAAGTCGTAAAAATGATATGAGTAAATATAGAGAATAATTCTCTAAATAAAGATGAAATTACCGTGTCATTGTGAACAATATCCTAATCCATTTCCAGTGCACTTACCGTTTGCAAGCAGGCGGTGGCTTTAATCCGTGCGCTTCCAATTCCTTCTCAAGTTGCTTGCACCTCATCTGGCTAATGTCCAATTCCCGCTTCACCTTCCACAGGTGTGTGTCGCATATCGGATCTCTGCACCTGTGGTTTCTTAAGATATCTTGCGCCTCGTAAACGGCACCCCGAAACGTAAGACTCTTCCCCATCGAGAGGCTGACTAACGCGCAACATCCACCTCTATCGGTCTTCGCGAGGTGTTTTCTTAAGTACTTGAAGTAGATGTGCTCGAGAAGCAACAAGAGTGCCGCCAATAAAATCCCTGCGAAACGAGTTTAAATTAGATTTGGAACGAGCCGAGAGTGGGTTTAATTTTCTAATTAAATTGAACAATCTCATCGAATTTAATTTTCTATCTAAAACGTTAAGATGTTAATTTTCTTTTTCATTTTACTAAATACGTAATTTCATAGGGAATTTCTTATTAAATAGAACGACACTAATCCAAACAACATGCTATTTGCGAAAGCAACTAAAATTATGCTACTAATTATAAGTCTGCAGAATTATTAAAACAATTTATTATTATTATTAAATTATTTATATTTTACCTGCCATAAGTAATAAGAAAGCTGATAAAAATTGTTCAAGTGCCAAAGGATCCGAGCTTTTTGCTTGTTCTTTTCCTGGTTTACACGTCCCCGTCATCCAATAACGTCTGAGCCTCTCCAAGTCACCGTTTCCACGAAATTCGAGCATCTTCTTGTTGAATAGCTTTAGATATTTGAAGTTTCTTGGGAAGGCGAGTCCATACCCGGTCATTGCGTACCACGATCCGACAGTTAACAAGCGGCAATCTTCGTCTTGTGACGTTAGATAATCCAGGACGGTACCATCGTAGATGAAGGCATCCAAGTCGCCCGTCAAGACAGCATCGACACCCTCCAAAACTGTCGTCTTGTTAAAGTTTCGCATGTACTTGTGCATCTCCTTGAAATACTTGGAAATTGTTGAATCTGTATGCGACCATGGGATCGTGCCGTATTTGAACATTGGTTTATGGGAGAATGGTCGAGATAAACGAGAATCATTAACTCCTAAAAGTAATTAAGATTAATTTTATTGTGCTGTAATAACGAATTAAATATTTTATCATTTTGATTAGTTTTAGCGAAAAATACCGAGGCAAGGGATTAAAATATGACCGAAATACAACGTTTACGCTTAAGCCCTCGGTTTATACGACCATAAAACGAACACGATAAGGACGTTCCCTGCGCAATATTCATATTTTGAATACATCCTCACCGAGAAAGAACCTTAAATTTACCGTGGAAACAAATTATGTTGGTAACCCATATAAACGGTCAGGATCCACCTATTAATTATGACACCATGTGTCTATAAGAACAGCTTTTTATCGTTTCAACCAATTTCGACTTATAATTACTCCCACATTTCATTTAATTTTTCTTTTACGGTTTACAAATCGGTAATGAACACGTTTCCGTTCACAAGATGATTGTTTTCTGCGAAAATTAACTTTTAATAGTCAACTGTTACGAATTTAGTTTCAAATGGGAATGGGAATTTTCGCCTGAACGAACCACTACCAACTCGAACGTACCTTGTTCTATTGTACGTGTACATACATGCAAATTCGCCCGCTCATTCAAATGAAACGTAAAAGTATTGTTCTAGGTACGGGCGAGGAAAACGTGTTTGTTCGTGCGACTTGACGACACTTTTGTGTAGGTGTAAAGCGTACCAAAACTAGTTGAACGTGTTTTCGCACATATAGTTATTTCGGAAATTGTATGTTCAATTTAAAAAGAACTTTACGTGAAAAGGGCAATAAAAAATATTGATATGACCCAGAAAATAGTGATGTCGTTATTTGATCGTAAATAAAGAAGTAAATAAAGTACTTTTTTTAAGAGCTACATGCAGAGATGCACTATGTCATTTAGTAGTTTATGTAATGAGGGGTTTACGACATCTATATCTTCGGGTTGTGAGGTAGTTTTAGCAATCAGTATAGTATAGTTAGAAGTTTACGTCATATATCACTTTTTGTGTTGTTATTACATAGATATGAGCTAACGCAACAGATAGTGAACTTCTAATGCACAGAAATTTGCAATAAATTGTAAGTAAAAAAATACAGTTTCAAAAAGATTTTGTTCTATATCTGATGAATATCTGAATTGACTTTGTGTCAATAAATACCTAAATATTGAGGTATGGCTTGTAATAGAAGACAGATGTTGAACAAAGACTCGAAAGAGATTAAACTGGAGGGAAATAGTAAATGATCTTGATATACAACAAAGAGTTTAAATAGACGAGAAAGACTGCAAAGAAACTGGTAACAGAATAATGAGATTAACTAGATATTAGAAACAGAAGAAAGAGTTGTGGCTGAATACAGGGAGACCGGAATGAAATAGAACAGAGGAGATAAGGAGGAAATTGTGTTACTTGTATGACACTAGTAATAGAAAGAGATTAAATCTCTATTCAATCTAGAAAATAAATACCAGACTGAGCTGAGACTTCTGACTATAGTACAGCACTATAAGGACAAGAAGGAGATGAGGCAACGAAGAGGAAGTATAGAAAGACGCGGATAGTGGGAGAAAGAGACGGAGTAATACTGGAAAGGAGAAGCTTTTGATAAGGTTACTGGCACTATTCACTAATACAACTCTTCATGTTTGTTTCTGCTGATTACACAACTAAAATCTTCTAATAAAATTCTTAAGATAAGATTCCACAAATAATTTTTATTACGTCTATCCAGTGTATTCCTTGAAAGTGATTCAACTCTTTTAAGTTCTAGTACTCATATGCCGTTAAAATTCAGAATGGAGAGGTTTAGGTTTTTAGGAATGACAAGAGGAGGAAGAAGGTGAGTGAAAAAAATGCTGGAAATAGAAGAAATTTAACAGAATCTGAAAAACAAGAATAAGACTAGGAAAAAAGAACAAGATTAGAAAGAGATCCTAATCGCAACAAAATGGCTGGACAGTAAAGAAGAAGCTTGTATTGAGACTGGTTATAAAGTAATATATTTTATTAGACTGAATAGAAAATGATAATAGAAGTAAGCAGCGGAATAAAAAATAAAAACGTATCTATAAAGACAAGATAGATATTATGTAGAGAAGACGAAGGCCAAAAGATACTTGGTAGTAGTAGAAAGATACTGAACAGAGATTGGAGAGATTAAAAAAAACCAACTCTTTCATCATTCGCGAGAGATTAATGCAATTAACGGACTAGTCAAAAAGCAGAGAGACTAGAAAAAGGCTAGTAATGAAAGAAAAAGATTTAATAGAAACAGAAAATATAAAAACGAAACAGGTAGAAAGAAAGGAAGCTGAAATGAGATTGTAATCGCAAGAAAGCGACTAGACAGAGAGAAGGAGAAGTCGACTTGGCTGCAAAAAGGGTAAAAGGGACTGGAGAGCCAGGAAAGGAAGAAAGTAGGTGGATAAACAATAAAGAAATTGGTGAGAGAAGAATTGAGCAGACATTAAAATGGTAAAAAGGAGACCAGTAATAATAGATAGAGAATAGAAACACAAAAAAGATAGTGGTTGCAAAGAGAGGAGTAAAAAGGGATAGATAATACAAAAAGAGAGTTAATACTTAACTTCCCTTAACATTTCTACTCTCCTTTTGGTTTAGTTTGGCATTTGTTTTCAAACATTCCTGGGCCCTTTTTCTGTGTTAGCGCAAAAGTTCCACATTTCTCTATCTTTCTGGATTCGTCAAATGTTTGCCATTGAGTATGCAATCAATAATATTATTACAATCAAATCCCTTAAAGAACTCAGACAATCCTTGCATATTATATAAATACTCAAAAAATGCATCAAAACCTGTTGGAAATCTTTTAGAATTATTTGGAACTACCCTTTAAATTATGATGCATCATTAAATCTCAGAAATCCTAAGACATCTTTGAAAATTTTTAAATCGTAAAAATAACTATTATCCAGTAGATTAAATTAAATTATTTTGAAATACTTCTAGTATCCTTATTTAGATTAATCTCGATTGAATTCCAAATCCCTTAGTACCGCAGAAAATTATTGTAAATTAGAATAAATACTCTAAAAAAGCTTCTTAGAAATTTTTAGAAATGTTACGTAAATTATGATGCACCATAAAATCTCAGAAGTCCTCAAACATCTTTGAAATTCCTTTGAAGTTCATAGATATACTTGGAATTGGTTGAAAATCTTCGGAAATCCTTGAAATTTTATAATCCCATGGGACTGCTTGTAAATCTGTACAATAGATTTACACCTAGAATTGTTTTGAAATACTTTTTGTATGCTTGAATATTCAAATTTATCTCCAGTAAACTTCAAATCCCTTGGCAACCTTGGGTAATCATTGGAAATTATAATAAATACTCTAGACATCCTTAAAAACTTGCTGGAAATCTTGTGGAAATTCTTGGAAACGTTACGTAAATTATGATTCATTACGAAACCTCAGAAATCTTTAAATATTTTTAAATCCTTTGAGGTTCACGATTATATTTGCAAATTCTTGAAAATTAAAGTGCTTGAAAACTTGATGAAAATCTTGTAGAAATTCTTGGAAATACTACATAAATTATGTCGCATCATTAAAACTCTGAAACACTCAAACATCACTAAATATACTTTGAAGTATGTTCAGAAATTATTAAATCTTAAGGAATGCTTGTAGATCTATTCTGCAGATTTGCGCATAGAATTGTTTTGTCATAGAATGTTTGCAGCATTGTTGAAAACTCAGATCGATCCCGAGTCAACTTTAAATTCCTTTGAAATGTCAGACAATCATTGAGAATTATTAAAGATTTTCCAAAAATGTTTGACAACTAGCTGGGAATCTCCTCGAAATTTCCTTAATACACTAAAATAAATTTATAATTTCCATCTTGGCGAGATAGGAAATTAATCAAAATCTATCTGACAATAACTATTTACATGTTTTTGCATTTCTCGCTGTGCTCCAGAAAGCTTTTAACGTAAGGATAAACGATACACTTTGCTACTTTTTATTTCCATTCTATCTCTTCGTCCATGTTCTACTACCAGATGGATTATATATTGCATATAAATCATCAATTCTAAAGCAAACGAAATACTCACAATGCCTTTCTTTCATTTGTATAATTAATTTTTCAATACCTCTTTTAATCGCAGCGTTCATTCTACCAGAAAAAATCTAGCAATAATTTAATAAATTTTCAATTACTATAATTAGAAAACGAGTATATATATAAAGCAAATTATTTAATTGGTGTAAAATTACATTCAATTTCGAATCAGTTGTCAATAAATAGTAAGCAATTAACGGTACTCTGGTTATTAAGTATTAAATATGAAAGTACCTCCATAATTGTCCATTAGAAGTTTGTATAATATATGATATAACAGTTAACTTATGTGATATTGATATTAAATTATTTACATTTATTTAATTTTATTAGTTTTATTTGCATTATAATTGGAATAAATTATTTTAAAGGGTTTGATCCTTTTATTTGTTATAAAGTAAATAGAAAAGCAATTTTCTGTATATAAAAGATAATTTTATTGTACGTATGTTGAGAATTGAGTGTATTTTAATGTAAAGTTTTACAAAGTTTTAAAGTTGTGATGCGGTGTGCTCCAAAAGAACTCGATAACTTATTCAGCAAGGAGGCAATATTTCCATAAATTTGTAACGTGACAATTTTAAAAGTACAGTTTAATTTTATAAGAATCTAAATCCAGTTTGAATTAACATTTATTATTTTCGTTTAATCTATACCGCTTCTTAATTCTATAAATAAACGTTTAATTAAGATAAGGACACGAATTTATAACGTTGTCTACTCAATTTAAAATCTTCTTTGTACTCTGGATGTTTTTTCAAAGCGAAATATGAAACCCGGTAGGTTTTTGTGGTGGCAATTTCATTTTCCACAGACTAAAAGGCAGACGAATAAGGAAGCCTTCCAAGATGTTATTCCGCATCCATCAACGTCTTAACCATAACAACCAAATTAATTTTCTCATTTTCTTCAATGCTTCTTTCACCAGTCTGCGTTCATGTTGCTTTTAGGGTTAACACAATAGTACTTCATGTTATTTATATGAAAATCTAACCACGCTATCGATTTAAAAATGTTATTAATATTTGTAGCACGATATGTTTTGAAACTCGCCCGAGAATTCCATTTAGCACTTACGACATTGGTATCTGATCGATTGACATGTCAGTTGCATCTTCTGTGCACTGTGTAAAAACGCGATGACATGAAACATGGACAACTTTGGGGTTGGGTAGAGAAATTGATGTCATCCAATTTCTCGTTTATTTTGAAATACTCATAATAAGAATGAACAACAAAAATATGACGTAACTTCTTTTATAATTTTAATATGATTTAGTATAATATAAATCATTTCGATAAAGTTTAAAATAATTTCAAATGGAAGAATCAATCAAATATTTTATTGCTGTAGATGTAGCTTGAGTTTTATTTTATTACTTCAATTTCAACATGATTTACGATAAATTCTTGGCATAAATGAAATGGGAAAGAGATAAAACACCTTGACAATGGATGAAGTTGTTGAAATTGCTTCGCTTACCTGAAAACTCATAAAACTCCTCTCTTGTTATCATGAAAGCGGCTAGGTTGGCAGTGTATATGGCCAAAAAGACGACCGCGAACATTGCCCATACGTTCGTCATGAAACGAGAAGTGAATCCTCTGGGAGAATCCACGTGTACAGCTGCTTGGAAAAGAACCGCCCAAACCAACCAATACGTTCTAAAAAGAGAAAATCGATGGGAAGCGGACGGTGCGGGCTGAAACAAATTAATAAATAGAGAAAAATAATTATTACTAAATTCAATTAATAATTTGAAAATATACATTAATTAAAGTTTGAATTTATTGCCGAATCGAAGGACGTGCATAGAATGAACTGAGAGATTCTCAACATTGGATAAGCTACCGGGTGTTGTTAACGTCATAGTATTTGCAGATGGTGTTGGCATTATGAAATGCTAAAGTTACGTGCCTACGCATTAACTAACGAGTTTTTATTTCAAAATTTACTTCTAAAGTTTTACAAACAAACCTACAAACTTGTTATTTCAAGCAAGAAAAATTGCTATTTGAATTGAACAACTCGGAGTTTTTTCTAATTGTCTCCATAAGAGTCAGTTGTTGAAACTAACTCTATTAAGAAAGACGGGATTTCTCTGTAGGGTAGTTTCTCGTCGGTTAGTCTTGAAAGGGCTAAAAGGAAATTTTAATGCAGTCTAAGAGAATTTTCCGGCGATTTTACGTCGTCGACCCTCGGATTTTCCGTCTGTAGTGCCGATTTAGTCGCGATGAAAGGCGACCAGTTTAATAGGATCGCATTGTTTTGTTCGACTCAAGTTCGGAGACAATGGGTTTTTGTGCATTCTAGGGATGCGTTGAAATGGTTTTGTTTCAGTGGGCGAACGGTTTGACATGATATAGAGATTACGTTCGAATATCGTTAAAAAAAACACACACAATAATCTCTTGTTGATCGTGTTTGAGGCAATTTATGGTTACAGTTATGTTATCAAGTGGAAGATGAATTGGAAAATGTAGAAGTCATGCAAAAGAAGTCATCATTTTAATTAAAAGGTTAATTATTGAAATTAGCCAAAACAATTTTATCATATTAATTGGAGTTGCCTAAACTCAACTTTAATTATGTTATAGTTTACATATTTTTGCCCTATGATCTGTATTTTGCCTTAGACGTTGAATAATTATTTATCAAAAACTGCATGAATACTTTGAGTCATAAAAAATTGGTCTCACTCATCCGTCTACCTGCCAAAGACTTGGCAAAGGAGAAAAAAGGGCCAGGATGGTGGCTTAAGTCATTTGCATCAGACTAGGATTTGAGCTTTGGTTGTATCGTAATAAATAGTTGTTGCACAAAAGTGCAACACACCCCTGGGATTGTGGCCAAAATAAATGGAAAATAGTTAGCTAGACAATAAGGTGAAGTATCTAAGGTTTTGAGTCAGTATTGAGTCTGCTGCAACAATGTGGCCAATGAAATATTTAAGCAACATGTGATTTCAAAATCTCAAAGTCCCACCAGAGTTGATATTCAAGAGGAAATGAAGCTTCCGTCGAACAGCGCATACTGCAGAATTATGGATAGATCTTGGTGGTTTGTTACAAGGAAGCTTATTACACTAAAGTTGAAGAAACTTTATTGTTAGGTTTGGCTGAAAACACACGTAACTATGTTAGGAATCTTTGGTTCCGCTGAGAAGAGATTTGTGGAAGAAATAATTCTACTTCCGCGAGCCTTCTCGTCCATAATTGTTCGGCCATGATCCATCTTCACAGAATATGTTGCTCATAGAAAATGTGGTTTATAGAAAAACAGGATAGTGTTCTCCGCCAACAGTTTGCAATTTGTTTCTAATACAAGAGATTAAGTTATAATAAGACTTTAATTTCGAGTCAGAAGTCATAACACATGGAGTTGGCATTTTCACAAGGACCTATTTAATATCTGTACCTACCATCCTAACTATGTAAATGGTTACCTTCTCCAACTGCCCTTATTTGACGATACACGAGGGAAATCCCTCCGATTGCGAGCATCTACGCTAGAGATGCCCCATTTAAACATCAATGGAAGGATTTCACACTGTATTAAGAAGGACTTCACCTGAATGTTAAACTGAATTTTTCAAAAATATGAAAATTAGAAGAGTGTTAAAGAAAATCGGTATCCGGAGCATGATACAGAAAAACTTTTATAATAAAAGTTGTAACAAATTGTACCCTTAACACAATGCTCTGTAACATTTTTGCTCCCAGATGCATTAAGGTAGAGAATTTTTCAAAAATATGAAAATTAGAAGTGTTAAAAAGAATCGGTATACGGAGCATGATATAAAAAAACTTTTGCAACAAAAGTTGTAGTAAATTGTACCCTTAACATAATGGTCTGTAACATTTTTGCTCCCAGATACATCAATGTGGAGAATTTTTCAAAAATATGAAAATTAGAAGTGTGTTAAAAAAGATCGGTATCCGGAGTATGATACAGAAAAACTTTTACTACAAAAGTTGTAGCAAATTGTACCCTTAACATAATGTTCTGTAACATTTTTGCTCCCAGATGCATCAGTGTGGAGACCTTTTCAAAAATATGAAAATTAGAAGTGTGTTAAAAAAGATTGATATCCGGAGCATGATACAGAAAAACTTTTACTACAAAAGTTGTAGTAAATTGTACCCTTAACATAATGGTCTGTAACATTTTTGCTACCAGATGCATCAAGGTAGAGAATTTTTCAAAAATATGAAAATTAGAAGAGTGTTAAAAAAAAATCGGTATCCGGTACATGATACAGAAAAACTTTTACTACAAAAGGTGTAGCAAATTGTACCCTTACCACAATGGTCTGTAACATTTTTGCTCCGAGATGCATCAGTGTAGAGAATTTTTCAAAAATATTACAATTAGAAGAGTTTTAAAAAAAATCGGTATCCGGAGCATGATACAGAAAAATTTGTACTACAAAAGTTGTAGTAAATTGTACCCTTAACACAATGATCTGTAACATTTTTGCTCCCAGATGCATTAATGTAGAAAATTTTTCATGTTTCATAGAGAACATTAAAGAAAACTGCCTTCTTGGCATCATAAAAAAACTTCAAAACTCGTTCAGAAAACGCTTTTTGAAATTGAAGAAGTTCAATATCGAAACATTTTTAGATACATTATCGATGTCCCAACAAAAAGTGTAAAGCCTGAAAGCATTAAGCCTGAAATTACATTTTTCTTAGAGTAACATGGTTTTAACGGTTGATTTGCGACTTTACAACTTGCGTTAGACCGTAGTATACGCCCGATAAATGTTTAAACGTTATTTTGAAACACTCCGTATAACAAACATGGTTGGTGTCGGAGGTGCATCTTTTCTGCGAGATTTAGAAGCACAAAATGCATAAAATGTTTTAGGAAGTGACTGAGTGTGACTATTTTTGTGGTAGTAATGTATACGATAGTGGCAGAACTGTTGATAGAATCCTGTCAATATAATTCTAAGGAATGCAGTGAACCAAGTTGGCTGGCAGGGTTAGATCCAATATATTACATCTCATGATTGTCAATCATTGAATCTCACCCGAATGATATCCGGAACAAGATGACGTTGAGTAGGCTGTATAAAAAAGTTGTGCCTATAATTGACTATATGATGTGCTACTTAATTTTTAGATACATTAGAAGAGCTTATCTTGTGAAAGGTCCTTTTCCAAGCTCGACGACAAATGACGACAAATCCACGGTTCGAATAATTTGATGTTAACAGTTGCCTACTTAAAAGATATATAGATATAACTCATAGTTGTGCTAGCAAAAAAGTACGTTTTGTTTCTAAAAACAAGACTTTCAGAGAACTGCTTATTTTCGAGTTTGGAGGTACAATTAATACTTACACTGATGTTGTTCTACACTGATGGATCTAAAGGAAAATATGAAGTAATTAGCAAAATCGATAGAAACAAAACAACACCTTCTTAACGCATACCAAACGTGATATTCTTAAGACTAATCCACCTTTAACAAACCTGAGTAGATTAAACTTGCAAGTCTACACATCGACTATATCCAATTAACCTCGGATTACATATTGAAGAGAGATCTCACAAACTGATGAGAGACGACTTACAGGGATAACTAACTTACGTGTTTTCATTTGGCTGCTTAATTCGAATAATAATAATTTTGAGATGATGAATATTTCAAATGGGAACTCCGCTTTTTTATTACAGATTCGGAGTCTCCAGAAAAATGTTTAGATTTATTATTTAAATGAGATAAAGCTGAACCTTTTCTTTTATATAGGATTAGGAATGGTAAAAAAAAAGAGAAAATTTTTGAAAAAGAGAGATAAAATTTATTATTAATAACAACTAGCTTATCTATTTAAATAGGGTATTTTATTATTTTTAAAATGAACTATGAAAATTTGTTTGATAAAATTGTTAATTCAACCCTCGTAAACCAAAAGTACTAGAATATTCAATGAAAATGAATTATATATTTATATCCGGGGTTTGTGACCTACGACCCTTTTTACTTGTTTTATGAGTATGCGTTAATAAATAAATTCGACACCTTCTACGGAAGGTTTTTTTTACGATTTTCCTTCAAAATCTTTTTTTTCGGGCGATTTTTTTTTAATGAAATTATCTTTTAAAGCCGTAATGGAAATCTTGTAATTTTTCTTTTTAAATCTTCCACTTATTTTCGAAAATAATCATAAAAAAGGGATTCTAAAATATTGCTAAGTTTGCGCCGATTTCATACATCTTAGTATCGAATGGCGAGCAGATGCTGTTCATCTTTTCAGATGCCGCATTTTGCCGTTCTACTTTAGAAAATTTAATATCACACTGGGTGTCGTCCTCTCAAGACACCCAAGGAGTTGAAGTATCCCGTGGCGCCCTATATAGCCAAGTAGATAGCAAAACCACGATCGGCGGGAGTTCGTCGCCGTTGAACGACCTCTGAACTCCCAGAGGCGTGCTAAACTCGAATTTATCATGCAACTTCGGTTTCATCTCGAAGATCTTCGACGGTTTCAAAACGAGGCTAGTTCTATTACTTTGAGACATCTAAAGAATTTTCGGTGAGAAGAGTTCCTACCTTTACGCGAATCAATGTCGAGTCCTTTTGGGGTTAACAGACAAATAATGCTCGTTTGTCTCGAAATTGGTGCGTACTACTAAGAAAGTTGATTTGATTTGATTGGATTGGATTGGAAACCCTTCGATTGGAATGATTCGATTTTAAGTTTTCGAGTTTAAAGTTGTTGCTTTCCAATTACGATCTTCAATATCTAAAGAAGTGTTAAAAATTGATTCACAACCATAAAATTCTTGTTGTGTGGATTGACCTGATTTTATAGATTCTTTCCTAATATAAAATTACGATGATGATGTGTTTAACTTTATTACTGAATATTCGCGATTTGTTACGAAATGTAATAACGTGAAAATGACAAACTAGAAATCGATGTGGTGTGGTTTTGAATAACCCGATTTTAACAATGCGCAATGTTTCATGCGTATTGAACATCAACATCATCGGAAAAGTGATTGCACCCGGTTTCAGTAATTATTACTGTTCCGAGTTATAACTAACGTAGATTGTTACTCTGTATACAATAGCACGAGTAATACCCAATGGGATGTACGAATAATGATTATTATTTTTGGTATTGTGAATGTTAATGTAGTGTTTGCTGTTATGTTAGTATAAATAATGGAATTATATGCTATACTTCAGTGGAATAATTTCCTTTAAAGTTTTAGGGAAAGGGGAAAGGAAATTATGTAAATATCCTTGAAAATTTCAACATAATTTTAGTTTGTGCAGTTGGTAAAACTTTTCGAGCATCTGTTATATTACTGAATGAATTTTTTAATATGAGTTAAATTTAAATGTTATATTGTCCTTCTAATTAAACGTAATTGTTTAAATGATCTATGTCCTAAATAACCGTGATAGTATCTAGGCTTGTTTCCGGTTATATACACACATATAAATCTTCTTGGAACATAAATTACCTTGAATACCAGCCTCCATTATACCTTACAATTACCACATAAATATTAATGACCATAATAAAAAAATCATTTACTCACCTGATTCAGCGAAAGTTTCATATCGAATCCACTCGGAGATAACCATTCGAATAAAAATATCGTAAAAGTAGCTGCTTGGATTGCAATGGCTCCGACGAGCATCCACGAGGCAGTATCAAAAGGTTCGAGGAAAGCCGTTGGCGATATGATTCCGGTTCTTTTTGCAACCACTATGGCTATACCAGTTTCCATAAAAGGTACGCTGAAATCGACCTGTAACAAGAACGGCAACGATCGAAGAATCTAACTAAAATGTAAACTTTAAGGAAAGAATTCGACATATAAAAAAGAAACCGAGATACCGCTACTAAAGTTATTTAAATCTTGGTTTTTCTTTCGGGAAAGATTTGTTCGTTTATTTTAAAGAGGATTTATGGATTTAACTCGCACAAAGAAAGATCTATTCTTTTGGGTTAATAAGGAATAATTTTTGTATAAAACATTTTCTTTCATGCTTTTTAGTTTTTGTATTGTAGTATAAAATTTGAAAAACGAGGAACAAAAATAGAGAAGAAAATGGAAGAGTGAAAAAATGAAAATATAGAGAAGACATATGAAGCAGATATAGAACTATTGACGAAATTGTCAAATCATTGCCTTATTTTCCGATTATCTCCGTGTCATTGCTCACGTTAATTCAGCAATTAAAATTGGAAATGTAATGGATCTATTCCATTAACTATTTCTTATTAATCTGCGTTATTAAGGAAAATTGGAAGATATTTATAAAGCATATAAAGAAAAAAAACTATAGACGATGGAAAACATCATTTGGATATTATATAATACTAAACTATCGATTCTCATTTATTAGAAATTGATTTTAAAAAACATTTTTGTTAACAACTGCTAAGAGAATATTATGTTTAGAGGTATCACCTGAATCCTCTTCTGCAAAATTAAAAGTTTTTGCAAGATTCATAGCAAAAACAGAATTGGAATATTCTACAAGGTATATCGAGAAGCAATTATTGATTAAGTTGTTCAACGCGACGCATTCTTTGATTATCACAGAACCATACATCTGGCTTGGTAACTAATCCTAGATAACATATTAGCGAAGTTGTACTTGGAAGGATTATGAAGGCTAGATTAAAAGCTAATTGTAAGGATGTTGGAAGGATCGAAATCTCTCTACTTCAGTTTTCAACTTCAGATTATATATGTTAAAGGTCAAATCCAATTTCAGGCTAAAGTAGGCTAGTTCTACTGCTTTCCTAAACCTGTTGGTCATATACAGTATGTCCCCGGATCGAGTTACAAAGAGGGAAAAAAATTTTATTACTGATTTTTCAAACTTATCTCAGCATAAATAATGCGTCGGATATGTTCAAACCACTAAATCGCACGATCTTTATATTCTAACTATCGAAGTTAACTAATTATTCCCATTTTCATGTAAAAATTAGATTTTTCCTAAATTAAAAATTTTTCAAGTTCAATTTACGATATGTAACCATAGAAACCGTAAAAGTTACAATGTTAGTGAAAAATATACGGACAAATCACATTAAAATATGGCTAATTGAATAATTATTTAAATGTAAATTTATGTAATAAGACACTATGTAAGTAATAAATATTATTTATTTGTAAGTGAACAAATTTTCATGCAAACAAATCACCTCCTAATTCGGCACACATTTGAAGACGAGTTCTAAATTCTTTATAAGAATTACGAATTTCCGCCAGTGGTAGAGATTCTATCGCATTAATTATTCTTTGTTTTTATAGTTCTGCATCATCTTGTAATGGTTCACTTTAAACAATTTGTTTCAATCGTCTCCAAAAATAAAAATTCATAATTGTAAGATCAGGACTCAAATAGGACCATTTCGTCAAATCGATTTTTGACGAAATTATAAATTTAACCATTTGGCACAATGTGTGAATGGTAAGCTGGGCAACTGTCTTGCTGAAAGTACACTGACCGTATAATATTTAAGGGTAATTGGATTTACATCACTCCAATAACGACAATGCTGGAAAGAAACAATGTCATTTGTTGAAAAGCTATTAGAGAAGCAGCGTCTTCCTCATTTAGTCTCTTTGTCTGCTTCTTTATGGATAATACAGAACCCGTTTCCAAAAATTGTTTCATAAGTTTGCAAGCCCCAACATGAGATTTTCTTGTGTCCGGATATTTTAGCTGGAATTTTTGTATAACTACACGAAAACATGATTCACCAGTACCATGGCATTGTACTAAATAAAGTCTCTCTTTCATGGTTAACATCGCATGAAAAGACTTAATCTTACTAACATAAGCTGTAACTTTTATGGTTTCTATGGTTACATATCATAAATTGAACTATGAAAAACTGTCTAATTTTTACATAAAAATGGGACTAATTAGTTAACTTTTATAATTAGAGTATAAAATTCATGCGATTTAGTAGTTTGAACATATCCGGCGCATTATTTATGTTGAGATAAGTTTGAAAAATCGGTAACAAAAATTTTTTTCTTCTTTGTAACTCGATCCGGGAACATACTGTATGTGTTGGGATCAACTAGTTCAGTCTATGAAAATCTAATGTAGCGTTAAAATGAAGATGGACTTTATTAGGCTATACTAGTGTAGCACTCAAGTTTTTTAAAGATGAATGTAGCATCACATTTCTAGCGGATTAACGTCAATCAGAACGATGTATCTCTCAGTTCTTTTCTTGCCTGCAATTGATTTGCATTCAGGGAAACGAATGATCAATCCCGTTATTGTTAGGCACTGCAACATCTAGATATTTCTTACTAAATTCTTTGTACATGTGGATATCAACGTTTTGAAATATATTAACTTAAAACTCGTTGCTCTTTGGAGAACGATATGTTTACAAAGTATTGAACCCCGCAATACAGCTGTCAAGTATCAGTTTTTCCTCACAATTGTGTCTAGATTTGTTGTTGGTAATATTATGCGCGGTTTGTAGGTCCAACTGTATAATATCCATAATCAATATTTCCTACTGAGTAGAAATATGTCTGTTGTCTTGTACCTTCTTAGTCGTGGTTTCCAACATCTGTTTTATCGCAGTCTTCTTCGATGATATAATCAGTGCGGGTTTATTAATCCTGACAAAAAATCTAAATGACATATTTAGAGCTTTTGGAATATTAGATAAGAAATATCTCGATGATGTTCGAATAGTAGTTGAGACGTCTTTCTTGTTTTATTGTTTTTAATTGTTTAAACAAAAACAATTTTGTTGTAATCGTTTATATCAATCTCTACCAGATTTATTTTAGTACAATGTCGACGATGCAGTTAAAAAGATCTAGATTTACAAAAAGCTTTACCATGTTATTAAACGATATGTAGCGCCCTGAAATAACTAAAGACGTCTTTTCTTTAGAAGGTTTTATTTTTGATGACATCTCATGATAGGATACTTCGTGATTTATTCTTGGTCGAAGAGCACATAACTATGCCTACCGACACTACTTCCTAAATGGTACTATAAAACTTTATAAAGTAAAACAGGATTGGTACTCTCTTTATTAAGTGTAGTTCTTTTTCGGGTCTTTATAGGTACTTTAGCGATCCATCGACTTCATATTGTTCCATGTTATTGTGGCTTTGTGACAAATTCGATCTTCCTCGATATAGTAGTTAGTATTACATCATATTACGTCTATTATATTTGTCCATCTTCCTTTTAAAATATTGTTACAGCTACACTGTCACCAACCAGATATCTTCGTGGATTTTTAAGGTGTAAATATTCTGAAAAGACTTCCAATTTGTCCTTTGTGAGCTATTGAAGGTTTTTCTGATGCACTTTTTGCTGATTGGCGCTCAAATGATCAAAAGAGAATGCTTAGAATGTTGCTATTGCATATTTCATTTTTATTTCTGAATTAAGTTTGGTGAAATAAATTTATTTACTGAAAATGATTTTTGAGTTAAATAACCAGATCATCTAAACGAACCTTTAGAACTAAATAAAGACAAACAGTTAAAAATAGCTTTTTTGTTTATGGCTTAAAAGTTTTCTTATTAAATTACTATATAAAAGATAATAAATTCTAATATGGGGCGGTTCTAATAGGTTCATTTACTTTATATGACTTTTATGTGAGAAGTTATCTTTATAGCCGGTAGTAAAATTGTCTAAAAAGACTATAAACTCACTTCTATTAATGCTTCTTTGATCTTTCCATATTATGTATTTGCTTTGTATTTTGCATATAAAAAGTTATTAAAATCCTTTTCCTTATAATTTATTGTACCAATAAAATATAGTATCAAATAAATATTGATTAAAGTAAATAAGCTTTTGTTCACAATAATAATTAAATAAACATTTAATTATTTTAATTAAATAAAAATATTGTTGATTTAAATTTTAGGATGGAAAAAAATATTATTCAGAGGTGAAAAAAATATAAATAGTCATGGGCAAATCTGCATCGAGTTGCATTAATCAATTTAAATTGGCGAAAAGTTTTAGATTTCTGGACGGACGATAAAGAGAAATTTATTGGCCGTAAATCACCGTTGCCGGTAATTCATTTCAAACTCAATTCCTCGTTAAAACAATGCGAAGCAGTAACTAGCTTAATAAATTAATGGATTCAAAATGATTTTGAAGTCTCCGCCATAAATTCAAAATTTAGATTTTGTGAACAAATCTTAAAAGAGATTAAGATAATTAAAGAAAATAAATATTTTTTTTAATAAAAGTTCTAGTAAACCGGCACCTCCACCAAAAATATTATCCTTCAATTTCCGTATAACTTGTAAATTGGAATGGAAATGCCACCGGTAATTACTTCCCCTCGATTCCAACTGAAGTCTATAGTGAGAAAAATAAACGTATGCTGTAAAGGGAAATGGAATTAAAGGCGATGGATGTGATATAGAGGGAGCATCACGTAGTAATCACAATTCCAATAAAGAACCGGGTTGATTGCTTCAGTCCGTAGAATAGGGGGTATTGAGGCTGGTACCGTATGAAGTCATCATTCGTCGTCGGGGTGCAATGTGAAAGACAGAAAGATAAAGCGACGCTCCCCTAAAACGTATAAGGGATCCCGAAAAACAAATAGTACACGACGTAGGATTCCGGAACATATTGGCTTACCGCTGCTTCTCTCTCCGAGTTGATCATCAGCGACGTCATAACCATGTCGGTTTTTTTGTTGACGAGATCTGCTATTAGACCATTCCATCTTCCGTTCTCGTTTGTGCCCCAACGGCCGTCTTCAACCCTCACCAATTCGTACGTAAAGCCAAGCTCTTCGGAAAACTTTTCAAGGAGATCAATACAAAAACCTGAACAGCATTGCTTTACGGTTCCATTTCGATGGGATTGAGTTGCTTCAACACTGGAACAAATAATTAAAAGTAAACATTTTTATCCAATGCAAATCGCTGGTTCATATGACCAGACCGAATTTCAACGCAGTTATTGACGAATTAAACTATTCTATAATTCCCGATCAGAGTACTGTTGCAAAAGCTACTTTAATTAAAATCCTCTTGCCGGAAGAGTGGATAGTGTCACACGATCCGCGATACGGTAAACTCAATTTGATATTGTCGAAACGATCGGTAACGAATTGATGTTGGTTAGTTTTCAGTGAGTAAAGTGTTAAATTGATCGTTCGATTAAATTGGAATAAAATGTTACGCGTATGATGGGAAAACTTTGATGTTTTAAATAAATCAAATTTTACGGACAGTAAATAAATAAATATTAAACGATAAATATCTATGCTGTTATTTATAAAAGTGATGTATACGAATATAAGAAAAATACACAATACATTGTATGAATTGGAGAGCGATATTTTATATTGAACTGAACAGACATTGTCAGATCGAATTCATACGTGTAGATTTATTGAGAAGGAGGGAAAGTGGCTGTTGATTTATACAAGATTGGAATTGTGTGGATAAATAATCACAACAATATAAAATCAAAATGTGATAATAAAATAGAGATTACAAAATTTGTGTTAACAAAAAGTAAAAATCGATGTGTTTTGAATCGGCAGGGTGTTGTTGTTCATTGTCAATAATTAATTTAAGTACATTTATACTGTTGATAATTTGATTTAATTTAGTTTATGAATCCATTTTCAATAATTAGTTACAAACTGTTAGTGAATGAGTCAACAAATCCTATATTGTGTATTCTCGCTGTACTTGGAGTTTTTTCATGATTTCACTGATTACAAACTACTATAACTCAGTATTTTCGAAATATAATTATTTCTAATTTGCCACTTTGATAAGATTATCTACTTATAATTTATTTTTTATGCATGTTGCTTATATATGCAGACGATAAATTGCAGTTTTTTAATCATTTAATTTTCTTTAAAAAGACATGCTGCCATCAAAACTGCGTGATGTGAACTCCTATAATCAAGATTGTGCTAATAAACATCACTATTGTGAAACGAGGTCTTAAGCAACATAAAAACGTTATTACTTATTTAGAGTAGTTGGAGCTTCACCTTTTATTATGCCTATCATTAATCAATGCCTAAAATCGTATTTTTCTTTATGTTAGAGAGATGTTCTGTGAACTTTTTCTTACTGTTTACGATGTTTGTGAATGAATTGTCAAATTTGTTCAAAAGTTCAACATTAATGTATGCCGACGATCTGAAGCTTTTCAGAACAATTGAATCGGACAATGATTGTACCAGCTTGCAGGAGGACTTGACCAAGTTGTGTTCATGGTGCCAATCAAATGGGTTGTTATTGAACGTTGCAAAATGTCAAATCATGACTTATACAAATAAAAGAGAAGTTATTCATTATAATTATCGGTTGGAAGATACAAGTCTTGAACGTGTGTCTGAAGTTAAGGATCTGGAGGTTTGGTTTGACAGTAAACTACTGTTCAGCGGCCACATAAGTAAGCTGTCTTCTGATGCACTGAAAGTCCTGGGGTTTATCACTCGAAACAGCTGCGAGTTTGCCAGGTTGAGTAAATTGAAGTATTGTGCAATTGTCTGGTCGCCAACAACTCAGAATAACCTTTCCGCAGTAGAAAAGGTACAGAGGAAATATGTTAAATATATACATATACATTTCCTAGAATTCGGGCATTATCCTCCTAGAGGAAGTGATTACTATCATGCGTTACTTCAGCGATATGATCTCAGTACACTCGAATCAAGGCGACAGCAACTGTGCACCTCGTTTGTAAACAACTTACTGTTTGGCCGTGTGACAGCACCTGAAGTCCTATGTCGATTAAATTTCCGAGTACCAAGAATGGAGTCCAGGAACACTAAGACTTTCTTACCGCACAGGGGTAACACTAATTGGGGCTTACATTCGCCTATCAATAGAATCATGCGCGCTGCCGTTTGCCGATTTTGTAGGTAATAGATTGTGTTAATTTTTTTTATATGACACTTATTAAATTAGTTCATGTATTGTCACTTTCTTCAAATAACTTTTGTAATTATTATAATATTACCTTTGTTATGGGACTTATGTTTGTTGAGATAATAAAGATTATTATTATTATTAACTGTACATTCTTCTCAAAGACGATGAACGTGGAACGAGATTTCTGACCTATCAACGTACTTATAGCACGTATAAGTTATCATGCATCTGTAGATATGATCATTTTTTAGGGATTATGATATATTTGTGGCTACTTAGGTTGGTTGTAATAAAGATTATAGTTATCCAAGGGCACTAACTCATATTGCAGATGGTGTGTTGCATAAAAGAAGTACCACCAAATAACGGGTATGGTTTCTTTTGATTACTCAAAAGTTAATTATTTGACTGGATATGAAAGATGACTGGTTGCAATATTTATGCAAGAAAAGAGGTCATTAGAACTAGGACCAAATTATTTAGTCTTCATCACATGTTTGATTAAGTATCTATGATCGAGATAAGGTTGAAATGACGCTCTTTATGAGAGAATCTTACAGAAAGGTGCGAAATTCATTGATTGCTGATTTTTTTGAATTGAGACTTGAGATTATGGTGAGAATTAGTATAATACTGTTCAAAATGAGAATCTTATAAAATATCAGGTTTCAAGTTAAGTATTCAACCAATTTATATTTCGGACTATCTTTCGGATTTTGCAAAACTTCTTCTATTGCGAAGAAGTCCGTTTCAGATTGCCACAACTGTATTAGCTACTTGGGCGACAACCCAAGATAAGCAACGACTCGAGAAGTAACAAAATAAGGTGCTGCGGAAGCATCATCGACACTCCAACGCACAGATTCAACAGCTATTCTTAACCTTTTCCGTCGCCTTAGGAGGAGAAAGCTCTTTGAATTGGTGTGGTGAGTTCGAAATAGCAAAGCGCACTGTATGAAGTAACTTAGTTTGGAAGAAGAATTTATGTTATCGAATTGAGACATTCAATTGAGGAAAAAATATATGTAAAAAATCCAATATGATGCTAATGTAGCAACCAAGCATTTTGAAGCTCTCCAAGAGTTGCTAGAAAATTTCTCTTGTTTAATTCTCTGCTCGTGTGTTTCCAAGAAAGTCTTATTATATTGTTCCATGCAATTTTCATCTTTAACAAGCTGCAATGACACCTATCGGGACTGAATCAATAAAGTTTCTATTTAGTTGCGTTACAGGCTGAAATTTCCAACTCTTCAATCATCGAAAGTATGACAAAAACCTACTTTCTCTTTAATGATAATAGTATACATTAGCTCCCTATTCAAACTAGTTTTTCACGTGCAGTCTTGACGATAAGAGCTCTGAATTTTTTTTAGATTATGCAGCTAATACCCCTATGAACGGAATCATCAGACTCACGTTCTCAAAGAAGACACTGGGATTTCAGCTCAAAGATGGACTGTGCGTATATCTTGGTTACTCTGTTTTATATTTGTTTTTTCTTGATATATCCTGACGTTTTTATTATACAAAAGTAACGCTTAAATACCACACAAATAATGCAAACAAGCTAATGAGAGTGGGTGAAAACGGGTTGCCAATCAATGAACAAACCTATCAAATAGTGAGGTTGGGATGACATTCTCTATATATTCTTAGATAGAAACAAGGTTGGAATGATTTACTTTGGAATTAGAAAATGAAAATACGTAGAAACGTCAGGTTGAGTTGAGGATTATATCAAATTATTAGATTGGTACACTTACCGCAAAAGTTTTTTGAGTCATATGACACCAAATTCTGCACGAATAGTTATGAATGTTGGTTGTGTTTTTCTCACACTACTTATTGCCCGAGTACTAAATATCGAGTATTGGTGTGGGGTATCCTAACTGTAATTAGATCTATGATCACATCCAATCAGTCAGTAAATTCGTCAAAGTCGAACATGCTTCGGCGAGTAAATTTTTGTGAATTTAATGCCATCCGACTTGACATGGATTATACCCGTATAGGATATCTAATTTGAGGCGAAGCTTCCCAAGACAGGTCATTCTATGCTATTAGAAATTATCTGTTTGTTCAGGGATGAATGAAAAAGTCGATATTTCCAGTAATCGTTAGTTACACAAATTTATTAGTTAGACATGTACGATGCAGTATTGACAGGGATGATGAACAAGTCAATGACATCGTTTTTGGAAAAACAATTGGTACTCGAGCTTACCCAGTACTGTTCCAGCATGAGAACATGTTTTTATAACACACGGAAGGAACAAGATCATCCGATTCAGCTACCCATACGTGAACGAAATAAGCAAAACAAATAAATTTCGTCAATAAATTTATTATAAATCGCAATTAAAACATCACAATATACATCTTAGCACTTAAAGTAATCTCTTATTATCACCTATTACTGCACCATGAACTTGACCAAACCGAACAAGTTCCTACAAGTTTATCTAATTGTAAATATTCTCCGTTTGCAGCATTATTTATGAAAGTTAGTTTTGAAGTGTGTTTTCTCGAACTTTATGTTTATCTTATCCAAATTGACGATCAATTTGAAATGTCTTTGAAGAGCTATTATCCGGTTTAGTATATGCTTTAAATATTGGATCTAAATTTGAATCGGTGCAAGAAGGTTTGCGCATTTTTATTTTACTATCAATTCTACTATTCCCTATTCCCGTCAAATAAAGCTAGTTCCAGATTTAATAAGAAATAAAAAAAGGTGTTGGTATATCACAAAGCCGCTTATGGTTTAATCCTTTAAAATAGTTTCTGTTTTTATATTGCCACATTCCCTCCCTGGTTTTAAAATTTTATTAGTTTCCGGAACCGACGGGTATCCAATCTCACCCGAAGTCTTGGCAAACAAAACCCCCCGGAATTCTCGTTCCCGCACTAATCCACCCCGGGGCGTAATAAATTGGATTGTAAGTGGAACTTTCGTTTCTCGATTACGTCAGGATTTACATCGAACTTCGCCATCCCTATAGCAAATATCTCGAACGAAAACCCGTTTTAGTTTTCCTCGCCACCCATAAACGTCTCGGCCTCCACCTCATTATTGCACAATCGAAAAACCAACCGCCAATTGATTCGATATTCAGGGGCGCTTTGAATCAATTCCCCGCCATCGAATCGAATTTCATAAGGAAGTGAGAAAAGAAATTGTATTATGATGACATTAAGTTGACGGGAAAATATTGGTTTAGATCCGGGTAATTAATCTTATATTCGAGCTTTTTGAGTCAAGTAATTAGGAGGGTTTATTTAGGAAAATTTGAAACCCATTCAGGTCTTATTCAAACTAATTTAATGACTTTCAGAAGGGTGGAGGTAATTAGAGGTTTCTGTGTGTTAGGTGAGATGTATTTGAGTAAAGATTTTTCGTTTATTCGTTTGTATGTAGATTTTTATAATAAAAAAAATCAATAATTCCATGCAGAAAATCTAAATTCAAAGAGAAGTGCACTTTCGACGCTGATACCTTTGATGTTTACGTTCTTTTTCGATGAGTAAACTCCATCTACTAGAACTAGAGTATACGAACGGAGTCGTTCGACTGACACTATTTCTATTCGACAAGAAAGTAAATATTTCATTATATTTATGTTTAAAAAAATCGCTATCTACCTAAAAACAAATCCACAAAATTTACACATAATCTACATAATGTCAACAACACAGCTTAACCTGCACGCAAATGTGCAATATAGATTCTCGCGCACGCTTGCACGAATTGCAACTAGCAAAAATATCCATGATGGTAAAGGTAAACAACCGAGATACGTAGGTACTAACAAGCAAAATGTGTCGAGCTTTAATGTCAATACTGGAATATGTGCAGATACGCTTGTTCCGGTCCTGCGCTAATTGTATTTGCATTTTATTTTGCCTCCATCTACTTTTCGGAAATCGGAAGCGTTGTACTGCGACGGAACCCAAAAGAATACCATAGGGTTGGCAAACAAAAAAAAAACGGATGAAATGTCGAATTTATTCCGTTCCGATCATATTGGACCGGAAGTTACAAATTGGAAACTGATGATGATTTGATGCCCGCTCGTCATCTGACAAACAAAACGAATTTTTGGACTCGTCTAGAGCGAAGGAATGCATCACAAACTGAACGACGTGTAATACATATTAATATCGTTCATCCATCTCTTTCGTCGCCACATAAATCTCTATTTAATTAAAAATTAAAAAGACGACATTTATGGTAGAAAGTGGAAAACCTTGTCGCGTGTTCGAAAATAACTCCGCTGTCCCCGTAAAGCTCGAAAGCTCATCTGAGCATCAGGCGATAATAAAGCTTTCGGGTCAAGGTTCAAGTTTCCGCATCATATCGACGTTCAGAAGCGCGCGCCGTAAAATCGAGAACGCCTTTGTCTTTATTCACGTATATTCATGAAAAATATTTTAGTAAACTTTTTAAAAAGTTAAAATTATCGTATTTATCGTGTATACATGAAATTGTAAATTTCGATGCACAGCTTCGTGCTAATAAACTTCAAAATCGTTTGCATTTTAACGTGCAACCGAACAGGTTGCGAAAGTTTTGTTCTTCTCGGTTAAGGAAGTTTTAACTTGGTTTTAACCAAGCCCCGAACAAGAAACAATCAACCCCGAAGACAAAAGTTAGCAAACTTCCGTTTAATTAGACGCAACTTTGAAGAAGCTTATCTCTATACCACGCATTATTAATGACAAGGATAGTTTTTAAGTTTTAAAATATTTTTAGCAAAATACCGATTGTCAAGTCCAAATTGAAGAGTTTTAAATACAGTAAAACTAAGGACTAAGGCCTACTTTTACCACCTCTTGATAAATTTAACCGATAGGTAATTACCATGGTTATAGCGGTTTTAAGCGCTCTTATTGGCTAAGAGCGCCAATTTATGTATCGGATAAATTTATCAAGAGGTGGTAAAAGTGGGCCTAATACGGAGAAAGGAGTGTCCGTTAGATGAAAAATTTATCCATACCGTTGCGTTCTGTATTAGGTAGTTCTACTTATAAGTCTTTTTATATATCGCTGTATCATTTATATTTGAGTTTATAAAATTAACCAAGTACAATTAATGTTATGATTATGTAGGCACCATTGGAATTCCACATAAGTTTACCGTCGCTTAGGGATTATGGGAATTAAGTTTGAATTTTATACGACGCAATTAGCACTCTTAGCAGGACCATTAGTGGAATATAATCCGGGGACTATGCTACTTTTATCTGGGCGAATTATAGATCCCTTGAGAAAGGAAGTTACAATTTAAAAAGATTATATTAGGTTCTTATAAAATTATATCTATCACCTTTTTAAAAGATAAAGACAAATTGTGAATTTCAAGTACTACTATATGATAATATAAGAATTTATTATTTTTTTAATACAATAAGACCAAATTAAATAAAAACTTCAAGGACTATAGAGTACGAGACGACCTAGAAATTTCTTACCAACCCCACACGATATTACGTTAAATCGTTTGAAAGGCTTTTGCCCCTTTCAACCCTGTCACAGCTTCTGCTTGTCAAGTAGTTAAAGTGGTTCAATAGACGTGTTGACGAAGTTGAGGAATTCGCGGTTTAAATGGATTCTACCTCTTCAAAATCAATTCAAAATCAAATCTTTTATTTTACGAAAGTTTCAAACTCAATTAGAATTTAAGTCCATTCTTTGGCTTTTCTTAATAATATTCGTTATAAAACATTTTTTTTAACTTTCACCTAATACAAGGTGAACCCCAACCATAAGAAAAGCTCCCTAGATAATACGTCAATGTAGATTAAAGTCATAAATTTAAAAACTTTTAAGTATTATAATACATTTTTTAACGTTCTTAGATATGGTACAAAAAACTATTATAAATCCTAAATTAGAGCTAAAACGGCTGTAATCAAAATGCAAATCCGAAATACTTAAATTCGCGTTTTACTCAAGTGTTACTGGTGAACTAATTTAAACCTCACCATACCAACCGGCATAAATGGCTTCCAAAGCCTCTAAATTAGCAATGTGCCACTTTCAGCATTGGCGCAGTTTCGCCATTCGCCAGAGATCCATGGATACGGGACCCTAAATCTAATACCAAAGTACATGTGGTGACCAGTTGCCAGCTAATGGATGAACGGTGTCACGATCAGACTTTGATTCATTTGTAAATAAATAACTCAGGTTCACAAACATTCATGTTCATTCGCAAAAAGTGTAGATTAGTACTTTTCATTACACCTTGTGTTTGTAATTAAATTTAATGTAAATGTGTGCTTAATGTAATTTCAAATTGGATACAAAATTTAAAGTTGAATCGAAACTGAAATTAAATTGACCGCATGTAATGAATTAAATAATATAAATCCTAAATTAAATAATGTATTAAAATAATCTGGTATTAAATTAATCTGTTAGCAAATAGAGAAATTTATAAAATCATTATAACTTTATTTTTGAATCCGAATGTAGAGTTAAATTTATGTAAGGCAACATATTTTTTTCGGCCAAAAAATACTAATACTTTATAATTTTCTAATACTAGAGAATTTTCTTCAACTCTTTTTCTCAATATGGATATTTTAAGTATATTCGAGGGATTCCCAAGAGTGCCTAAAAGTTTCTGAGATTTATTAAAGATGGATCTGGATTCAATGCGCTATTGAAAATGTTTTCAAGGATATGTCTACGATTTGTAGTCTATTTAACCCATTTTTTCTAAGGATTTTATAAGATTTTTAAGGCTTATCAGGATTTTTAAGGCTATTTATGTTTACAGAGGGTTATTAGGGTTGGGTTATTAATGTTATTAACAGGAAACTACGCGTCATTTGAGGAACAACCCGGAATAGAAAACCTAGGCTAAGAATGTCCATACTAAGAACTGGTGGGAAAATTAGAAAATATACAGCCTGATTCAGAGTAAGCGCCTTATTTTTTTTTAGCCACACTATGGGTACTACTTTCAAAATATTTGGCAGTTATATGTTTTAGGACACTCTCTACACGATGGTGATATCATATTTTCAATTGGACGAATTATTTCAAAATGGCGACTGTCAACTTTTTTTTTTAAATGGAATATCAAAATTTTTTTTTTATTATTGAGATCTTAAAAGCATTCTTTTTACGATAGTATTTTGTTTTTCTTAAAAATTCATTTCTTTCCCCATCCAAAAGGAACCTAATATTTTAATCTATACTCTGTTTTTAAACCAGGAGGAGTATTTTAAATTTGTCACCAGATTGACCTTGCACGTGATTGGTTGAATGCGAGGAAGGTTCACACACAGGCAATTTTGAATTTTGATTTTGAATTTGAAGGTTAGGTAATTGATAATTCGACAGTTTCGTGTCATTATTGTATATTTTGTGTTCTTAAACCCTTTTTTATTATATTTTGAAATAAATACACTCATAACTTCAATGTTAATTTGTATGTATAGTGTTGACGATAACAAACGAAAATAAATACAATAATAAGTAAATAAATAAATAATAATTATTAATTTAAATTTACCGCCAAAATATCTAGTGATATTTTCTGGTGATTTTTTCCAGTGTAAATCTGACTTTCGCGTTTACTCCTCCTGGTTTAAAAACAGAGTATAGTTCTAGTGCAAGTGTTAGTTCTAGTTTTAATTGTTATTCAGCGCTAAGTTGTATATTTTTAAGTTTCGGGTTTAGCCCTGTGTCTTCAGACGCTGAATGTTAGGTAAGGTTAGTTTTGTTTACAAACATTAATTATACCATGAAGTTTTCTTTGGCAATTAGTAATGGCAATTATAGCGTGAAGTTTTCTTTTGTAATGTCAATTATAGCGTGAAGGAATGTGAAGTAAGGTTAGTTTTGTTTACAAACATTAATTATACCATGAAGTATTCTTTGGAAATTTGTAATGGCAATTATAGCGTGAAGTTTTCTTTTGTAATGTCAATTATAGCGTAAAGGAATGTGAGGTAAGGTTAGTTTTGTTTACAAACATTAATTATACCATGAAGTTTTCTTTGGCAATTAGTAATGGCAATTATAGCGTGAAGTTTTCTTTTGTAATGTCAATTATAGCGTGAAGGAATGTGAAGTAAGGTTAGTTTTGTTTACAAACATTAATTATACCATGAAGTTTTCTTTGGCAATTAGTAATGGCAATTATAGCGTGAAGTTTTCTTTTGTAATGTCAATTATAGCGTGAAGGAATGTGAGGTAAGGTTAGTTTTGTTTACAAACATTAATTATACCATGAAGTTTTCTTTGGCAATTAGTAATGGCAATTATAGCGTGAAGTTTTCTTTTGTAATGTCAATTATAGCGTGAAGGAATGTTGGGTAAGGTTAGTTTTGTTTACAAACATTAATTATACCTTGAAGTTTTCTTTGGCAATTATACTTTGTTTTTAAACCAGGAGGAGTATTTTAAATTTGTCACCAGATTGACCTTGCACGTGATTGGTTGAATGCGAGGAAGGTTCACACACAGGCAATTTTGAATTTTGAATTTGAAGGTTAGGTTATTGACAATTCGACAGTTTCGTGTCATTATTGTAAATTTTGTGTTCTTAAACCCTTCTTTATTATATTTTGAAATAAATACACTCATAACTTCAATGTTAATTTGTATGTTTAGTGTTGACGATAACAAACGAAAATAAATACAATAATAAGTAAATAAATAAATAATAACAATTATTAATTTAAATTTACCGCCAAAATATCTAGTGATATTTTCTGGTGATTTTTCCTAGTGTAAATCTGACTTTCGCGTTTACTCCTCCTGGTTTAAAAACAGAGTATAGTAGCGCATGAATGTTTTACACTCGATGTTATTTTTGTCAAAATAAATAAATAAGTAGATGTTTATTACAAAATAAAGTTTAATTGTTTCTTTTGTGTCTAGCGCTACTTGATATTTGGACAAAAATAACATCGAGTGTAAAACATTCATGCGCTACTAGATTAAAATGTGTGCTTTTTGATCGGGAAAGAAATGAATTTTTAAGAAAAACAAAATACTATCGTATAAAGAATGTTTTTAGGACCTCAATAATAAAAAAAAATTTTGGCATTCCATTTAAAAAAAAGTTGACAGTCGCCATTTTGAAATAATTCTTCCAATTGAAAATGTGGCATCACCATCGTGTAGAGAATGACCCAAAACATATTACTGCCAAATATTTTGAAAGTAGTACCCATAGTGTGGCTAAAAAAAAATAAGGCGCTTACTCTGAATCAGGCTGTATAACAACACTGGAGTTTACGTCAGGGATGGATGATGGGTTCAATGGCAAGATAAGCTATAAGGTGCTATAAGATAGTGTTTTTACATAGATACATATTTCAATGGGGAATGCCCATTGCATCAAAAAAGAATAGAGATACAACTAAGTCACTAGAAGGCATTTTGGTTCAATCAAAACCAACAATTAGAATTCTACTATCTGGAACTAACTCCTTCAATATCGAAAGATAATTTTCAATGAAGAAGTGTTGTCAGTGTAGCAAAGGTGAGTTTTATAAGAAACCGAAGTAGCACAGCCCACTGTGTTCAGAAAACCCTCGTTTATGCGGTATTTATTTCGGCAATATTCTACTATAATTAGGTTTTTATGGCATGGTATTTTTATTAATCGAAAAATACTGCAGTCGAGGTAATAGTCGAAAAGGTTAATGATGAAACGAGCTCATTTCCTCAGCCATAGATCTAATTATATCTCATTAATGTATTATAAGCTATCATATCAATTAATCGAATTATAGAAGCGATATGGAAATAATTGGTCTGAAAACTGTTCATTTGTGTCGTTTGGTATTTTTCAATCATTGCAAAATCTCTATTATAAGGCAAATTAGTGTGGCCTAACATTTTTCATTGGGTCTTTTGCATCAAATATTTAAGAAAAGACTTTAACATGTACATCAAGTGCTACATTTTTAGATGACATGTACATAAATGGATTTTAAATTGATAATTGTTGTAGGTCAAAAGACAAAATGCATAAATTTGGTTTTTTTCCATGTTTTTCCATTCTTTAAGCTTTGTTGCGTTAGAAAATAAAGGTATGCGTAATATTTATTTTCTTTTTGGTATATATTGTGTAGTGAACAAACCAAGAAGGGAAAGGGAAGCTGAAGATGTCTGTTTTGGAGAGGGACCATCAGAGAATAACGTGGTGTTGGATTAAGTTGGGTTGCATTGGAGAATGATGAAAAGAGAGTAAAGTCAGGTATTACTATGGAGGCTACGTTTAGTTAATAACATGACTCATTTTTGTCTCCGACTCGCAAATTATTTGTGTGTGATTCACTAATTTTTCCATTCTGTTTACTCTATCTAACTAGCATAGATGATATATTCTTTTTTGAGATGATTGATTAAATTTTATTAATACACTAAAATTGAATATAATTTAAAATTTAAGATCAAATTGATGACACTTCTAGAATTTAATTAAACTCTTTGTGTTGGTGCACACAGCGATAATTAAAGGGCGGTGTCTTCTGGCCCAAGCCAGAGTAAAGTTCGAGTTCCTTTGGACGTTGTTTTACGATCATTCAGCTTTTAAGCTTGACCTCCTTTGGCATTGTCGCTTTTCTTAGACCTTGTTATATAAGAACCGTTGTTCAACATCAATTGGATAATAAACTGAATGCAAAATACCGCATCCAAGGAAAAAGCTTTGATGGTTTCAATTTACTTTACATTAAATGCGCGTTCTTGTTTAGTGTTTTTATTTTTAGCTGTCCACCTTGAGTTACTTCGTAATTAGGTTGTAGATGTATTTTATTTTGCTTTGTGTGATGTTCAGGGTTGTTTACAAAATGTTTAAGTAATTACACAAATATTATTGTAGTAATTAGGTTGAGAATGTCGCCAGAAAAATGTCTCGTTACGTAAAAACTCGTAAATAGTTTGAATTCCTTCGATGGAAGTCTCGGTATCCATACAGAGAAGGATAAATGATGGATGTGTGGCATTCCTTCCCCGACATAGTTTGATGACAAAGGCGTTTTTGCAACAATACACCGCCACACTTCCCCCACTTTAACACGCTTCAAGCTCAACAATTTTCATCGATATGCAGGGAAAACTTTATGGTATTCCTGGGACGTTACGTGCAAGGTTTCCTCATTTCTCGGATATTTCAAAAATTCTCGTACTTTCTTTCTTTCTCCAGCTTGTGATACAAAACAAATCTTTATCATTTCGATCACGATCTTTTAGGGTTCAATTTCAACCTTGATTACTTCAAAACGATTGGCGTTGTCAAGACAATATGAAAAGAAATTACGAAAATGTTAGTTCACGTAAATTGATTGTGTGTTTTATTTTGAATCGTAACAATAAATCTTCAAAAAAGTAATCACTAGTTCTCATTAATCATGTTTCAATATCCATAGATACCTCGAATTGTAAGATAAGAGCAGTACGATATCTCGTAAAAATTAAATTTATTACAATGTGGTAGCTGGTGGAAAATGTCCTCCAATGTGTGGCTATTAAGGGAATGATGGATGATGCCCGAGTCAACCGGAAACGCTAAAAATACAGGGAAACTACGAATACTCGGTGCTTCATGTTATTACCTTTGCATGTCGAATAGTAGTTTTATCGGAATCGCGTTTCCGCTTTCATTTACTCAAAATATACCCTCTCAGAGAAAGGTAACTTCCTCATTTAAAAGTCAATGGGATAGTTCTTTCAGGATGGAATCAAACTAACGAGCACACTTGAATATAATCTATATTTAATTGATATTTAACAATCACTTTAATTTATAATAAATATTTAGAAATTTTGATTCCTTTCGCCAAAGTTCAATTTGCATATTCTAAACAGCAATCCGAAAGAGTATCCCGTAAGTGGATGTTTCGAAAATTTTATTACCTTCCCCGAGGTGAACGAAGAAGAACCCAATCTTCGCGTAGATTTAATGGATAATTTAATAGATCCTCGTGAACGTTGCATAAATGTTACTCGTTTTTGACGTTGACGCCGTTCCTTTCCTTAAAATCGTGTCGAACAGGATGCAGGAGCTGTGGAGTGTATGTTAAATGACTACACAAAAACCTTTTAATCCCACGTTTTATCAGCGTCCTAATTTCTCATACTCTCGGGTTGGTCTCGGTGATGGTTCTCCTGTGCTCGGTGGATATGTGCGAAAGTTTATTAGCTGGAACATCGCTGGGAGGAAGTATTAGGTTAACGTCTACATCAGTGCTCTTTAACGTTGGATTTACGATGAAGTTGGTGGTGATGGTGAATATATCCAGTAATACGAGTATGTATCTGTGTGTGTTTTGTGAGGTTTTCGTGAAAATTAGGCCATTCTAGCTAACAACGGTGCATATAATTAAGAGAAATTGTAATTACTTGGTTAATTAAGTATTAACCATTTTTCACAAGGATGAATTATAATTAGTGAGTTTATCCCCTCAATTATAATGCAAGGTTATTTCGAAAATGATAATTACAACCGGGTGTAATTTCCATTTGAATGATATGGTAATTAAGTATTATTTGTTGTTGAGCCTAGAGAAGAACGAGAGATATAAAAAGAAATGAACGTTAATACTGGTTTAATCACTGTCCCAGCTGTGGGAACTATGTTAATATATTGAAATGAATTTCGAGGAATGGCGCCGGGAGTCCTGCCAAAGAATTAAGGATTTGCATTGAGAGCGCAGAGCTAGGGAATAAATAGCAAACTTTACGAGTTAAGCTTAACGCCTTTCGGAAAGTTGTGTAGATATAATCGTAACAACAATAAATATTTATTTTAAGCGTTACTTAACGTTAACGCGACAAATACATGCAAAAAGCATATAACATTTTTGAAACACGTCGTAGATAACTGATTTAGTGGTTTTGAAAATGTGGATAGAAGTAGATTACAAATTCTATCCCATTGTGTCCGTATATTTATGGATGTCGCATCTATTGAACGAACAATATCGGGTCGTATGCAAATCTCTTCAGATTGCATTTTACGGTTATCATGGCAGAACCATTTTGTGAACAAGAACTATACATTTAGCTTAATTTACAGACATTGCTTTATATGGTTTGTCGATCGCAACATTAATTGTGTTATCCTTCTACCACAGCTCGACAATGATAAATGTCTACTAACAGGCATTGTAAACTTTAATAACGATATTAAACTACTTTATATTAGCTATATTATAAAGTAACAAAATTTAGGGTCAAGAACATATTTGTAATTTCAAATTTAAAGTATCATAACGAAAATTTTTGTCTGTTTAGTGTAACATAAATTCCTAAAGTATCCCCTTAACATACATTCGTATTTGAATTTATGTATTTCTAGAAAGTTTTAATTGGGACAAACTTTTCGGTTACACACTACTATAAACAGAGAGTTATTAACTCAGTTTACTAATATTTACAGAGATATGTAATCATTACAAGAAATTTAAATGCATCTGAGGATTTGTAGAAATATTTAATGAGTTTTAAGCATCCCTAAGTAAATTGCTAAGATATATATTTTCGATATCTCTAGGACTTTCTAAGAATTTCTAAAAAATATTTATAGATTTCCAAAAAATCTTGAGCATTTCAAACGGCTTCGTGACTACTATCGTTAGTTGCGGGAAGTATTATATTGGCCAAACTAGACGTAAGATCGAATGCCGCATCAACGAACACGAGAGGAACGTGCGACTAAATAAAATCCAACAATCTGCAGTCGCGAAGTATTGCCACAAAGGAGGACACACCATGAAATTCGATAAAACTAAAGTGCTAACAAGAACCGGACATTACTTCCAAAAAATGACGAGAGAGGCGATAGAGATTCATCGACATGGAAATAACATGAATAGAGAAAACGGCTGGGAACTCAGCCGCATATGGAAGATGCTAGTAAACTCAACGAAACCTTCTCCACCCAGATTTGACAAAAACAACTTAGTTGACAATTAGACACTATATTGTCAAAATTTTTACCGATTTCGCCACTTCGAACTTGTTTCTGAAGAAGGTTGCAACATGTCATCCGAAACATTTTTTCAAAAGACGCACGGCTTAACTCAAAATTTTCTAAGTCTAGTGATAGTGCTACTATTACTTCTAGTTTTAGTTCAATTTCTTATATTTTGTGAAGATTTTTAAGGATTTCCGTGATATCTAAAGATTACTCAGGTATTGCTAATATTTTCCAGAGCTTTCTAATTATTTCCAAGGAATGCCTATAGATTTCTGGAGACTGCTCACACATTCCAAAAATGTCTAGAGCATTCCATATCACAACTATCATTTCTATAGAATATTAAGAATGTGTCATGATTTTCCAAAAATTTGTAGCGATTTTCAAAATTCCTCTGATTAATACTCAGAATTATTTGTGGTTACTAATTATTTGCAGAAAGTTCTCGGCAGAAAAGTTTATCATTGCCTAATATTTCTATAGAATATTAAAAACTTACCATGCATTTCCAGGAGATTTTACAATTTACAGAAATTTCTAAATACTAACATTGTATCGATTTTTAATTATCTTCACGGATTCTTCTGGCTGTTCCTCAAATTTGTCAGTAGATTCTAATTATTTGTAAGGTTACACAAGTGTTTCTAAAATTTTTTAGGAATTTATATAAGATTTGTAGAAAGTTCTGGACACATCATGAGATTATTAGCGGATTTCAAGATAATTTTCAATGCGTTTTGAATTATTTCCAAGATTTTCTAGTGATTCCCAGAAATGCATAAAGAATTTACAGAGATTTAGGTATAGAGGTTTTTAGAACTTGCTCATACTCTTTCTGAATTCCTCTGACCGTTGTTCAAATTTTTCAGTAGATTTTTATAGGATTTGCAGAATGTTCTGGACACTTCAAGGTGTTATTTGCGAATTTCCAGAACATTATTAATTTGACAATTTAAAGAGACATTTCTCTCTTAGAACTTATTACAAATCTCCTTAAATCAGCCAGAAATTCTTGCTAATTCTCCTGCACATATTCCTGGAGAGACTTAGAGCTTTCTAGGTAGACATAGGAAATGTTGAAAATCGATAGAGATATGTGAAAATCTTTGAATTTTTAATTTGACAATTTAAAGAGAAATGTCTCTTTGACTGAAGAAACATTTCTCTTTAAATTTTTAAAGAGAAATGTTTCTTTAAATTGTCAAATTAAAAATTCAAAGATTTTCACATATTTCTATCGATTTTCAACATTTCCTATGTCTACCTAGAAAGGTCTCAGTCTCTCCAGGAATATGTGCAGGCGAATTAGCAAGAATTTCTGGCTGATTTAAGGAGATTTGTAATAAGTTCTAAGGACATCTAGAACATTTCAGATAAGCTTTGGTTCTTTCTATAGTATATTTAGAACTACCCATGGTTTTCTATAGATTTAAAGATGTTTTTGTAATTTTTAAGATATTGCAGTAAATTCAAAGAGTTTCTAAAATTGTGCAACGAGATCATAGTGTATTTAAGGATTTTTAGTAATTCGTACAGATTTTGTAGACTTTACAAGCATATTCTGTGATTTCTTAGAGATTTTTAAAGATAGGCTTTTTAGTATTTCTAAAGATATTGCACCGTCTTGCTTTACATTTGAAATATTTTGTAATTGAATTGCTACGGAGATGGTTTACATTGGGTTTGCTTTATTGGTGGGATTGATTTGTTTTGGAATTGGAATACTTAGTGGTAGTTAAGTTGTTTTTGAGTTAGATTCGTTTACGTTGGTATTAGGTTAGTTTGGTATTGGGATACTTTGTGGTTAGGTTGGTTTGCTGTGGCGTTGAGTTCATTTGAGGTTGAGTTGTTTTTGATTTACTTTGAAGGTGGGTTACTTTTTGGTTGAGTTGATTCGGGATTGAGTTGGATTGAAGCTGCACTGGTTTATCATTATGGTTGGGTTAGGTTGGATTGGAGTTGAGCAGCTTAAAGACTTGCCATCATTAGTTTTTCTTTTTTGATGTGTATGATGTTGTTGATGACACATTGAATAAAGCTACAACTTTTCTTTGTGCAATTTAGAACTCGAGAGATATTTGCATTGTAAAATTGTTGTATTAGCAAAATACAAACCAAAATAAGGCAACAAGCTACATTTAAAAGTATCAGCTTGTGCAACCTTCACCAAACACGTCGTTAAAGGAAATGTTCATGATAATATGAACATATAAACTTACAACATGAGATATTGGCCAGTATAACCAATTGTGAATCTGAAAAAAAAATCTTGGCTAACAAACAAATTGAAGCATTAAAGGTTTAATAAATCAATAAACTTTCCATTAATCGTCATCAACATTTATCAACTATATTTACTTTATATTGCTCAACATTATAAACATGATATCTCCCAATACCACAACATAATCCTTAACATCTTGCAAATCCTGGCTTCTCTCAATATCTTCTCCATTTTCTATCAACATCGTCTTTAATATCGCTTAATTAACATTGCTCCTCATATTCTTTATTATTGTTGCCGGCGTATCTCAATACCACCTTTGAAATCTATCAACTGTCTTTGATATTTCATAACACAATCTCTGACATCCTGCAATATTATTGTGGTAATACTTAACATCTTGCTAATTAGGTATCAATATTATCCTTGATATCACAAAACATTGTCTCTAACATCTATTAATGTTGTCCTTGATATCTCTGAACAACATGCCTAAATTCACTCTTCATTCATAACTTAACTTTTTATTCAATATTTTCTAAAATTCATCCTAATAAACATTATTAGTAAAAAATTTTATTTTTTAATCCAGAAAAAAGCTTCATATGAATTTTTAATATTACACATTTTTATCATTAAAAACTAAAAATTTAATAACGTTATTGAGTTTCCACGTTTTTATTAAAATAATTATCAACTCATACATTTTCAAATAAAATAAAACCGTTTTAGACAACTTTACAAATACATATTTCTGCATTTAAAATGGGATAGCAAAAAACTTTTATGTCCCTTTAATTAAAACAACAAGGGATGTATACTTTCCGATATGTAACCAGTATTTGCATTTTTACTGCGAGCCCTACACTATACTATTTCTCGTAAATAAACATCGACTCGCATACAACCGATCCAAATAAATTTACTATCTCGCCGTAATTCAGTATTTATTTGTTCTCTTTCGTCTACCACAAATATTAACATTTTCAAATTGATATCGGCAATATTACTGATGGAACAATCAACGTGTATCGAAACTCAAAAAGATAAACGACAATCGGTTATAGACCTTCGAAGATGTTTCGGATTATTTCGATTGGAAATAAAAGTGGAACATAAAAATACAGTATTGAAAAGAGAAATAATATTTTAACTTTTATTTCTAATATTTTGATAACAAATTTTCGTTATTTCACAGTGTTCTTTTAGTAAAAACGTCGACATGTTTATAATATAATAACAGAATAGTTCACTTTGTCGTACAACCGTGTACACTTTAAAAGCAATCCATCTTTGTTCCAGCGTCGCCTTCGGATAGGCGAGAGACTAAACGCCGTCGCTTCCACCATAAAATATATTCCACTCGCGGTTTCTGTTTATCCGCCGTAAAACTTACTCCGTAGCTCGCTACTTTATCTTACGCTCTGCACAAACTTTGCCTGAACCGTAAATATTCGTTTCGGCGACCTCGATGTCTAAGCAAACCGTGCCCATTTGTGATCCCGTAGGGGTGAGCTGTTAAACCTAAACTCCAGTTAAGTCTCGTTTTGAGAAGAACGGGTCTTCGTTCTCTCTAGGTCTTATATGAAGCTTAACGGCACGTGCAGCTATCGGATCGCGTAAATTATAATTCCGAGGATGCGGAAATGTCTGTGTGTTGTTCCAAAGTTGAAACTCAGTTTCTACCTTATGTTTGCTCATTTAAGCGTTAACAGTTTATGCGTGAAACCTAATCGACTTAACAAACATTATTAATATAAATATAAATAAATTTATTATAAACCTTGGTCAATTCAAACGTCCAGCTTTAACGTTATACACTTATCTAGTGTCATGAGAGCATGGCTCATTCACTCCTAGAAAGTTAGATGCAAACACGACCTAGGAGGATTCCCTTCTAAAACCCGGGTTATTCCTGCTGTTCCAACAATAGTGGTCCCTCTAGATTCAGCAAATGCTCTGGCGTTGACATGGGAGAACGGCTTTTGGGTGTTCAACACAATCTCAATTTTAAATTTAGGGAACCTGGTGAAATTGGAACGAGCAAAGCTGGCTGACGGGTTTCCGCTTCCTCGCCCCTCGGAGGGTAAGAAACGACGAGGCTAATGTTGTGAGAGTGACAGTCTCGCCCCAATCTTGAACTGTCACTTGGAAACAGTAGGAATGGTTAAATTGTGTGAAATTAATGAAAAGCTGCTTTTAAGTGGAAACAACGGAATAAATTTAAATATTTAACTACATACATTTATTTTAAAAGATATCTGTGTTGAAAAGGTTCACGAAAGTATTTCTTTGTAAAGCAACTTTTCCTTATTACACACTTTACATTTTTATTTCTAAAAGTACAAATTGGCCAATTTATCCCGATATTCGCGAAAACTCCTTCAAGGAACCGCAGATGATCCATTTGTACGTGTCTTTAACGTCGTTTCAAACCGTGGGTCTTTGAATGAACCTTCCGTTTGATGTCAGATTACAAATAACTAAGCCTATGGCGAATTCAGCTTTGAAACTTCGGATGGACAGGATATCAATTTTACACAAAAGACCTTCGTAACGTTATTATCTCAATAAACCCATATTTATCTACGTATTTATATTTAGTTTAATTTTATACAACAAAATTTAAAGAAAAAGCTTTTCAACAATTGATTTTATTGATCTTAATTCTGAAAATTGGAAATTTAGTCATTAGATCGTCGATTATTAACTGCTAGATTATTTTATTCTTGCATTGTTTAAATAGGAACGTGCTAAAGGAATTCCAATCTCTGGGTAATGGAGTGTGGAAAGGCAATAAGGTTTTATGGAAATCTCAAAATTGAACAAAGGTTTACTGCTTTATAAGATTAGCTACTTAGATTCAAAAATCGATATGGGATTAGGCTGTTAAATATTCACGGGGAAAAGATATTAAAAAAAAAACAGGCGCTTTTCATAATGTTGACTTGTAAATATGACTGTAATTTTAGAGCTGAAAGATTCTGGCATTAAATATTAATATTTGAAGTGATTCTCAAAAAAGTGATGTGTACTTCAGCTGTAATGTTAATGTCGAAGTCGCTTGTGGCTGAGGCACTGCAATCTCAGTATTAAACTGAAGTTGCCCCCAAGGCTTTACAAAACTACGGTTGCTGTAATATTGGGGTCGCCATGCTTTGATGGCAATTTTAAACCTGAACGATTTCGCCTTTTACATATACATAATATAACGAGGTCATTTCGAATGCAAGAAGTGCCTTTAACCTAAAGTTTACAATTTCAAGGTTATTGTTAAGATTGAGGTCACTTGCGGGCAAGATCCGAAATTTTATAACTTATGGGGAATTTCTGGTATCAGGTTAACAAAATGAGGGTAGCAAGAAATGCAAAATATTTTTACAACACTGAGGAATAGTGCCAAGAATAAAAGATGTGTGTGTGAGTGATTGGAGATAATGCATCGAACATTGTATGGATTCATACCAAAAAAAGAGACTTCGAAATCTCCCGTATCATACATAAATGCGCTACCAACAACCATAAAAGTCATCGGAATCATCCCAATGAACGTTGACCAGACCACTTTAAGTAATTCGGTGATCTTGTCCATCATCTTTAGGAAACGACAAATTTCTAGTAGGTGACGAAACAAGACACACATTGTAAGGGCATTTATATTCAATGAAACGTTGATAGTTGAAATGAAACGTATCGACGCTAGATGGCTTCGGTTTACCCATTCCATCATGTTCCATTCCATCTTTCACCTTATACAGCTCGGCTAGAATTTGACGAAGTATTCTAGTATGGAGCGTTTCGCTACTCGGAAGTTCCACGTTGTGTTAACTATGGGGAGTGGATGTAAGACCTTCTTACCATGGTGATAGGCCATGATATCATATTTCTGTGTCACCCGGCGAACATGAGATATCATCTAGCATTCGAAAAACTACCTGGAAAGAGATAGGTTACATTTTGTTGCACTACTGGAAGTTTGTGAATGAGGATATAATGAGATTGAAGGTTATGCTAAGATACTTTGTTGATGGTGCCACCGGCTGAAATTGATGCAATATGATTTCTGCCCAGTTCTCTGAATGTCATAGTGAAGAAGTTCAAGCAAGCACTGGTTGAACGGTTAATTATGTCGGCTGTAATGATCGGGCGATAAATGTATTACATTGGGGTATGAAAAGATGACTATTTTTAAAGTGTTTGCTAAATCTTGGCAATATCTTGTAGCAAATAAAATTTACTACGGTCTGATGACTCAATTAAGAGCTGTCACTTTCTCAAGATAAGTAAATTGTCGAAAATATGAAACCTTAATACGATCGATTCTGGGGTATGAATCCAAATCTTGAATAATGACCAAGAACGACGAAAGATTATTAGCAACATTCGAAACAAAGATACTGCGATACATATTTGGAAGCGCGATGGAAGCTTGACCAATGACGAAGATGCTATAACTTTGAATTATATACAGTGTATAGGGCAAGGTAACCAGACATGGTTACATTCATAAAAATCATCCGTTTGTGTTGGGTGGGCCATATCGAGAGAATGAGACGAAGGAACCTCCAAGAAAATTACCAAACAGGCGTCGGTAGAAAAAGGCTTAGAGGACGGTTCAAGACTAGATATATAGACTAGGAGAAAGAAGACATTAAATTCCTTAATACCATCAACTATAGAAGCAAGATGCAGAACAGAACAAAATAGCGGAGGCTCTTAGAACAGGCCACTGATGAGGGTGATGAAGAGGCGATATAGTCTACATCATAGTTTGTATAGCCTCTCATAATTAAGTCAACCTCAATATCTAGTGGCATTTGAACGTTTTACAAGCCTAGTATTCGAAATTGATCCAGTAACGACTCTTTTCCATAAAATTAGATGAAAAGCGCGTTTGCAGAAATACTTGTGATAGATAGCTTAAAACGGTCTAACGGTTGAGAAAATATACATCATGATAGTCTTAGGAATCAATGTAGATATAGCTCAGCAGCAATACGATGAAAGATTCCAGTGTAAACATCACTAACACCTTTTGATCTATATAGCCCAATTTTATTGATTCACATGGTGATCTTTTATCTTTAGAAACAGTGGAATATAAAATCTGGAAGATGGACCAATTTGGCTTCCATCATCTTCTTATCTAATTTGAATGTTATTCCACATTATCAACAATTTATTATCGTCCCACCAAGACTAATTGTAAGAGTTATTTCAGTAACTTAAATTTGTTGTAAAAAAAAAGTTTTCAAAAAATCATGTTAACTTTGTTTCTATAACAAATTTTGATTAAAATCTTTTTTCTTCAAACGTCATTAAATGACAACTTTGTTGTCGTGTTTACTCGCGGTAGAAGTAAGTCATTGTTGCATAACGACGGTTGCTAAGATCAACATAGCAAAAAAGTACTTCAGCGTTATGGCGCTAAAGTAAATTTCACTTTAGCGCCATAACGTTGAAGAACATTTCACTTTAGCGCCGTATTATTTGCAACGTTTGAAGAAAAAATACTATGTTTTATTCGGAAGAGAAGCAGATTCGTTTGTGGCTGGTCCGTCATTGCCGGACTCACTTCGTTCGTCCGGCAAACTGTCGGACACGCCACAATTTTAACGGCTCATCTGTCATTAGCGACTCACTGCGTTCGTCGCTAAGCGACAGACCACGCCATAAAAAGCACTGCTTCTCTTCCATATAAAACAATATACTATTTTTAATACATGATTAAGTAGTAGTTATTATGCTAAAATTATCAAGTCATTCTAACTCCGATGGTATTCTGTTCTCCATTTCTCCACGATCCTCCGAGAATACCAAATTCGATTTTCGCACTACATACCGTCCGAGTTGTCGTTTCGGGAGAGAAAAGCAGCGCGGCTTCCAGCAACAAGATCTATCCCCGCTTGATATGTATACCATGTCGCTTCTTCGAACAGCAAAAATACCGAAACGTGGCAAATATTTGAAATACTTTCTGTCTGTAACCATGACCTTCTTCGAAATTTACAGAAATCAATTCGTTTACTGCATACCAAATTATTTATTTTATTTATTCTTATTACATCGTTCGATTTATCGTTATTTACAGGAGTAATAATAAGATTTTTGTCGATTGCTTGCAAGTTTTATGACGAAATGATAAAGAAAAATAAAAATTTTATCATTTATTTTCGGAATGAAAGCTTTATATTTGACCTATTTTGTCGTAGATTTCGTTGAGTTTGAAATAAAACAGAAACTAGCAAAACTAGTCAAGCGCAATTGTCAACGTTCGTTTATGAAAAGTTTTAATTAGGAAAGTTCTCGCTTCGTATGTATGAGGTTCAAATGATAGAATCTAACATGCGATGAAAACTTGCCTATTTCAGTAAATTAGACAGTCTGGTAATAATAATTCCAAGTAACTTTGTTAAATAAAGATTCATCCAAATCAAACGTGCTAAATTTAAATTAAATTTAGCAAGTTTCGTAATTATATAACTAATTTAACAATGAATTTGCTCGAATAGAACAAATTTTTTGTCAAGGATTCCTACCAAAGAGCTAGATACGGTGGTATAAAGGATATACAACTAAGCACAGAGGAAAAGTTCGTTGCAATGAAATTCGGATCTCATTAAGCCCTAGTGGAGCTATTTAAAAAGACTACGTTACGACTTCAATAAAGGTCGCTCGTCGCCAACCAGATTCGAACGTAAAAGAAGGATGGAAACGACAAATATAATAAGGAAAGGCTTTGTGATCGCGTTTCTTTTAGTGCTCAGTACGTTTTCTAGGTACGTGCATGGTCTGATACTAATTCAGATATTTCAAAGGTCTTTCTTAAAGTTAAAAACGTTAAATAATCGAAAAATGGCGATTAGTTATTTTGTTACATTTTAAAAGTTTATTTCTATTTATCTCTTGGGGGTAAAAAATTTAGCGTTTTATTGTGTAATTCTATTTATGTTATTTTCATGTTAAGCAATAAATCGAAATAGAAAAGTAATCTCCCCAAGGATCTATTTTAAGCTAGAACAAGAATAGATGGTCTCTTTGGGGGTCGAACTCCTCTGGGATCAATAATGAGACAGTCTACAAAGTTAAAACAAATCGGTATTACTCTGGCGCACCTTTACGTCCATGATGCAAGGAAAAGCCCAGAGTTCTACTTCGAAGCACTTTGTTACTGTCTAATTTTTCAAACTTTAAAAGCCCGCCACAATTCGTATCTTCTAGTCGTTTGTATTACCGTTTAAACTTAGGTATAACTTTTAAGTAAAGTTGTATGATTAACAAGATTACTTTCAAGTTATCTTTTAAGTCATTATTTTTCTTTAATAAACAGTTCACAAAAAGAAGAACTTTACCATTTCTTTATTTGCTCAGTTAATCTAATTTTTATTAAATTTAAAAAATAAACAAAAAAAAATTTTTTGGAATAATCACCTTTTTTTTTCTTAACAAAAAAAGGGTTAATCTGAGTTAATCTAGTTAGAGAACAAAAACTGGCAAAGGCTTTTGGGTTAGGTACGTACCCCTCGACAGGTTGTACGTTTTAATAAACGGGGCTACTCCTGTAACGCAATTAAGGCACTTCAAAACTGGATTTTTTGCGCAACCTTTGGTTCGGTAACAACAAAAAAGGAGAATAGCGTGTAGTTTTAATAACGGGCTGGTTCCGTGAAATCCTTTCGCAAAAATTATTAAAGGTTTTTGTTCATTTCGTACCTTTCTGTAACGAGATGAATTAACACTGAAACCATGGCATCAGCTCACATATGGCATAAAAGCAATATGAAATCCTTTTGATCTTTCATTAAAATTTGTTAGATTTATTAGCTTTAATCAAAAGTCAATTTCAATGTGCTATTTTATTAATAAATACATCGTTATAGCGATAAATAAAATGAGATCAATTTCGACAACTTTCTCGTGATTATCTCGATATTTTTAGGGTTATATACATTTTGAGGGGTATTTTGTTTATTTTTAGCATTATGTTGTGTGTTTACGATACTCATAAATGCAATTAGCTACGTTGTTGAAATTTAGTGTATGGCTATTAATCCTAAATGGCATTTTACCTGAATCAATATTGAACCTTTTAGTGCTTTATAAAAACGCGAAAAGTTGTGTCCAATTAATTTTTTGAAATCTATGCAATCGTTTTTTCGGTGATTGAACCTCGATGGTTGATTATAACATCAAAATTAAAATAGATAGATCAAAATTACGAAACGTTTTTTCCTAGGAAATTGTTGTTATTTATTACTACATAAGTATTGAGTGACAAGAAAAGGAATCCTACAAAATGTTAAATTAAATTACTAAGAGCTGAATAAATTGCACTGCTTAGTAAGAAATAAATGATGTTGAAATGGAAGGACAAAAGCGTAATAATAACCACGACAACAGCACTCAACATGTAATTACGAAAGGAGAGAATACAGTAAAAAAGGTTTTAGTAGATGTAGAATATAACAAAGGGAAGGGACATGAAGATCTGGCGAACAATTATTTATATTTTAATTCCTCTGTTAGAAATAGGACAAAAATATTTTATATGAAATTGTTTCGATACTTTTATACATAACAAGTACTCATCAAAATTTGATGGTACCAAAGATACCCAAAATTTTTTGATGGCCTTATTGCTTGCAGAAAAATATGTAAAATTTTTTAAAATGAAGTAAAATGAATGAAGTGAATTGGCATCTTATTAGCTGGTTATGAGCTAAGCTTATTGAACAAGTACAGAAGGCCTTGATAAAAAATGTTGTAGTCAAAATCAGCGGATCTAAGATTTAGTAGCATTTAACATTATCTCAGACATCATACAGGAAGCATTGGTAGAGCAAACAGTAACCGGAATGAGAGTAAACGGGGAGGTAATCAACATCAGATATAAATTTGGTGTTAAGATGTGGTGTTATAGAAGCACCCTGAGAATAAGCTGGGTGAGCTGGATGATCTTGGCCACGTGATTTAGGGGGAGAAATTACTCATTTTTACAAACTATTATTTAAGGGAAAGTATGGGGTAGAAGATGTATAAGAAGAACAGTATCTTCTTCTTAAAGGAGACGGCACATACAGAAGAACTGACTACTGATTACTATTAAGATCATCGAAAGGTAAACAAAACGGTATTTTCATCCATTTGTGCTAATATAAATTCGGAAATCGTCTGCATATGAAAAGAGAGAGAAAAGCAGCGGATCCAAAACACCTTCCTGGGTTATTTCCAGAACTTCGTGAACTAAAATTTAAGTCGATGCGTACATACAAAAAGTGATGACAATGGTTAAATCGACATCAAAAACAAAGAAAAAGGGGAAAAGCCTAAATAGATGAGAGAGTTGCATGAGAAAATCATAAAAGAAATTGAGCAATTAAGCAAGTTTAGACGTCGACCATTACAAGCGTATCTTATATCGTCAGTAATCTTGATCAGTGCAATTATAGTACTATGACAATGGGGGAAGCAAGATTACACGTTAGTAATTACACGATACCCAATCAAGATAATTAAATACTAGGGTGTACTCAATAAGAAACTGTTTTTTTGAAAATAGGTACAATATGAGCAAGTTTCTACAGATATAAAAAGAATGAGTTTCGATACAAAAATCTTTTCTATATAACAAGTATATAGAGCTTGTCTGTGAAGAAGCCTTTACATTATATTTTTATGAAGGAAAATTGATTTCGTCAGTACCTTTACGGTCTAATAAATGAATATTTTTGGATTTATAAAGGAATATTTTAAGTTAAATTATACCAATTTTAAAATTATTTGGGGTAAAAATTTCACGTAAACTAAATTGTTAGAATTTATCGATTAAATTTCATGTTACATGAAACTTTTTGACGTTATAAAATATTGTTTGGGATTACATTGTTTTAAATAAATAAAATCCAAAACAAATGATTTACAACTGGTTTTATTTTAAATATTAAATCAACCTGACATGTTTCGGTCACTATTGGACCATCATCGGAGGTATCGTTAAATATAAAAGTGATATACGAGGAAACTTAATATGAAACAATATTGCTGCTAGCAGAAATATATGTAAATTTTAAAATGTCACGAAGAAAATGCAGGAACCACGTTAAAATACATAGGTTAAGTTGTACAACTAGTTGTGTTGGATTTTATTTATTCGTCACACTGGTTAAAATTATGGATCCACATATTCAACAATTGTTCTAAATGTTATGCTTTTATTTATTGATCAATACATTTTATACTGGGAATTTCTATAACTCGCAATATATGCATGAATGCAGTAAAGTAACCATAGTTATGAAACTATTATTTTAAACTTATGACACTCCTTATGATAACCCTGAGGTTTCGGCCGTCTTTAGAAACCCGAATGTTGCTTATTCTAGGTCTAGTGTTAGTCTACTTTTCGATCAATAAAAATATACCACAATCTAACGCTGAATAACAATTAAAAGCTGCTAGTGCTAAACTAACGCTAACACTAGACCTAGAACTAGAATCATTCAGGTTTAACCGTATTGAGAGACGTGCGGCCAAACCTGAATGTTTTTAGTTCTGGGTCTAGTGCTAGTTTTAGTTTTATTTGTTATTCAGCTTTAGATTGTGGTATATTTTTATTAAACGAAAAGAAGAACTAACACTACACCTAGAATTAGAAGCATTTGGGTTTAGCCGTGCGTCTCTTAAGACGGCTTAAGAAGTTATGCTTTCAAGAAATGCAAGAAATGTTTTCCACAAAACAGCTTGGAGTTAAGAAATTTAACTTTTTAAAATTATAAAGAAAGGTTTCAGGGTCGGTTATACTAAATCTTAAGTTTGCAAGGTAAACCGTTCATTCAGTGTATACTTTTGTAAGTTGCCGTCTTAATTTCGTGCATGTTGAAAGTGAGGGTAAGAAAAGATTGTTTTCTCCAAAACTGTTATGATTTAAGAGGTAAAACTTTTTAAAGTTTTAAAGGAACGTTTGAGGTTAAATTATAACATACTTTAAAATATTCGGGCGAACATATTTGGTATGCTCAGGTTATAAAGTAATATTTCAGATTACTTTGTACCTAATTTGAAGTTTTCATAGTGACCAATACATGCCATATATATTTTTTAATATCGATTATATTTGATGTTTGTTAAAAGTGTGGTTAAAGAAAAAGCTTGTTCCTTCCATAATGATTCCGACTTGAGATATAAAACTGTTCGAGGTTACAAAGAATCCTTTCAGGTTAGATTTCACCAAGCTTTAAGTTTCCTGGTAGTACATTCATTTTGAAAATTGCCAATTTAACTTCAACGTCTGTTCAGTGTAAAGGAAATATTTATTTTCTCTAAAATAGTTATGACTTAAGATGGGAAATGTTCTGATGTTGTAAACTAATGTTTGAAGTTAACTTTTGCCACAAATTAAGCTTTTAGGGAGAACCTTTTATTATAGTATATAAATTTTTAAATGTTGTTTATTTGAATTGAATGTTTGTTGAAAATGGGTTAAATATAACAAATGTTTTCCTCAAAACAGCTTGAAGTTAAGAAATATAACTTTTTGAGGTTATAAAGAAACATTTAAGATTAGTTTATATAAAATTTAAACTTTTCGTAACTTTTTACTTATTAATTTAATTAAGAAATTATGTTTAAGCTAAAGCTTTATGATTATTGTTGAAAATTTCCTCTCTTTGAATACACTTCTTAATACAATCGAAATTGTACTTCTCTGAAGAGTATTGTGGTTGTTTTGCATGGATTCAGTGCAGCCATAATTTTATTAATTCATTTTTCTCCGGTTTAAGTATCCTTCCGCATACAATAAATTTTTAATCTGTCCCCAAAGATAACAGTTAAGACTATCAAAGTGTGGTGACCTCGTTGGCTAAATAACTAAATCGTCTCTTCCAATAAACTGTATGCTGATAATAATTATGTTTTCCCTTACCATCTTTTAGAACATTGTCAGTAAGCTTCAACATCATCTCTTTTGTTTCAAGTACCATGAATGATAGAAACATATTCGATATAAAAACATATCAAAATAAACAAACCTAAATATTCTCATTTATTCTAAAAGCATCTAAACGTTAAAACTATATAGTTAAAATACTTGAACTATATGGGTTATTTAATTTTCAAGTATGCAAATAGTTTTTCCGCGTTTATGTACAGAGTTTGGTCCAAACATCCATAAATTGTAGGAGTACATTTTATTTGGGTAAACACAAAACTCGCAAAACCGAGATACGGTCATATATTTTTTAAAGCTCTGCAACTGACGTTGTTTGAATATTCCGCTTCTGGATGTAGATTTCAAATTTAAAATCAACTGGTCAAATTTAGAAAACGCGTTGTGAGATCGATTATTAATTAATATCCGGTTATCAAATAAATCGGAATACTCTGAATTGGGGAAATTGCGTTTTATCAAACGAAACATCGCCAAGAATTTAAAGCCGTTTATATATCCTGTGTGTGTTGGGGAACAAAGAAGGTATATTTCACGGTTGAAATCACGGAAATTACGTTAATTTGGAGTGCGGATAATGTTAGAGCTTTGATGTTTTAAATAAGAGTGAACGATTTGATTATTTCAGTGTTTTTGATCGTTACTGGGAAGATTTTGCGGAAGTTATGATGATTACCCAAGACTTTTTTTTATTAGTAGTCGTTATCTGATGGAACGCAAATTTAAGGACTTAAACAGTAATATATATTCGGGAGCTTGGAACGCTGGCCAACTATTCAAGCTTCTAATGACGGTAGTGAATAGATAGTCATAACCATTCGGAGATCGTTTCCATAACTGTTCTCCATATTTATACAGTAAAACTTGAATATTTTAAGACCATATAATTATTTAAATCTTATCAATTATTAATATCTCGTGAATAGAATTTAAAGGTTATTATCTTTAATCCCGTTTCTATTGGAAACCTAATCAGAATGCCGCAGCACGAACTTCGAAAGTTATCACTATTTCATCCTCTCCTTGGCTTAAGCGATTATAATTATAATGCCACCGCGTGTATACGACTAGAACAGACTTTCATTAGAGTACAGTTAACATTAGAACTTGGAGCTTTGTCGAACTTCGGACAATTTCCGAAGTCTTAATTAAACGAAGCCGGTTCAATGTTCACACAACAACTATGCTACTTGTTACAGTTACATAATAAACAGATACTAGAAGTTTAATAGAGTTTTGGATACCTGAAAGCTATTTAAAGAATTAGAGTTTTCATAACAATTAGTTCAGAAACCTTTAAATTTCGTAATTTCTTTTTGCCTTCAATTAATTGAACCAAGTTAGAATTTCTCATTTGAGGGCCTAGTTCTGGCACCCTCCGTCGATTTTAAAAGTGTTTCCGGCACTTTGAAAGTTGAGTCCAATCAAGCGAAGTTTTCTAGTTCCTGCAGTGCAGAGTTTTATGGATACTCCGCGATAGTTGCTTTTTTTATTAGGATTCAATAAATATTCGACCCGGGTTTCAATTTTGTTTCATCAAAAAAATTGTAATATCAACGTGAATTAAAGTTGAAACTTTTATAATTAGAACTCGAAAAATTTGAAAATGCTTTTAGTGGTTTGCAAATATTAAAATGGAATAAAAAAGTACTTACTCACTAAATTCAGCCTCTGTGGGTATTCGACATATCACACCCCTATCCATTGAACATTTTTCTGTAACGGGATCGAGGGGTGCGAGATTAATGTACGGAGGTTCTTCGAGGAAAGTTATTTTTAAATGGAATTTCTCGGGAACGCCTTGAGGTGGGGTATGGCTATCTCCGGGCCATACGATATCTTTGATGTCCAAACCCTCCACTTGCCACGATTTCCAAGCTCCAATCTAGAAATAAAAATTTAAATTTTTATCTAAAAATGTAATAAAAGAGCGCAAAAATAATCTATTCCAGGGTAATAGCGACATGTTCATCTAAAGCTGAAAATAAGCTTCGCCTACTCTGGCGTTCTTATAATAAAGGATAATAGATCAAAACTGCAACTTCTTATGGAACACCCGGTTCTTTTTCCTAGGTGCCTAGAAATGATTAACGATCTACTCTTGTTTCAACCACGGTGAAATGGCCCGGATTTGTACGACATCGTTAATTTTCTTACAAAAGAAAGGACTGCGTGAATTAAAATCTACGTCATGTTTTATCAGATAATTTCCAAGCTCCGTTAATTAGGTTTAAATATTTTATTCCAAAAAATCTTCAAAATCCAATATCTTATAACCCTTATTTGTTTTGGATTATAAAAATAAAAAAGGACCTGATTCTTGACGTATAAAAGGAAATATATAAAACTTGAAATAAGATGGCAAATATGATTTATGAAAACGTTTGCAAGAAGATGGGAATTTCAAGATATTGGACATGCTTTTATCTTTTGTCTGAAATCTTTATGTAAATTGAGTTATTGCAACTTTTTACGACAAAAAGAGTAAAGTGTAACACAAGAATAAATTATGAAGAAATTCACATTTTACAAGTTAGTTTGTTTAATTTGCAAATTGCGAGATGGAAAATGGAAAAAACGGAAGTTATAGTATACAATACAAGCTATTCAAGTGTCCCAATCAAAGCAATTAACGAGCTAATTACGCCCGCAGCAGTAAAATCAAAGCACAAAGCTAATTGGCACCTTATCAACGTAGTCCTAGTAATTATAGGACCTTTGCAAATGTGTAATTTAGAGAAGCAATGGTTTCTATACAATCAAAAAAGGGATGTTTTTATTAAAAAGTTGATATTTTAGAATTTGGATTAAAAATTTCTTATTTAAAATGAACTTTATAAGCTTTATCTATAGCAAAAAGTGACTTTAAAAACAACCAAATCAATCGCTTTTATGAAGCTTCAGTATTGTCGATCACTCATTGTTTCAATTTCTTACTTAATATTCGGGGATTAGTAAAGGTAAGGTTCTTCAGGAACTATTTTTCCATCTTATTGGACACAAGACTCAAAGTAAAAATTCATTATAGTGCTACAAATATTTATATAAAATAAGAGCCTTACCGAAAACAGCTTTATATCTTTCGCCGTACAGTATTACATTAACACTGTTAGTAGACGAAACTTTTGCTATGTCGATAAAAGCGATGTTCCCCACATCTTTTACCGAAACTCGATTATGCTGGGCGTCTTAGAGTAAAACTAAATTGATGGTACAACTTCGTTACACATAACCGTGTTGGTCCTAGTTAATAAATGGTGCAAGTCAAATATAATACCTTCTGAGTCAAGTTAACTGATTAAATTTAATATACGTGGTTATAGTCTGTACATCATTATAGTCGTTTTGGTATATTCATATTTCAAAGGCCACGTAAATGTCTCGAAACGTACCGCAAATAAAGTATTCGAAGCAATCAATATTTTGAAACGTTCTGTATGTGTTTACCGAGCTCTATGATGAAGAGATGAAAAAGGTTAAGTCCGTTGAAAAAGCTCTGGAAAACAGATTGAAAAAGCTCAAGGAAAAGACTAAAAAGTTAACACGAATGCAACTGTTTTGTGTGGCAGAAATGTGTTGACGCTGCCTCTGATGAAGTATGACCAAGTTCTTATCCGTATCTCTCCATCAATACCTTCTCTCCAACTCCTGCGTGGTCCTCCTCTCTTTATTCGACCTAGTAGTCGGTCTTGACCTGTTCTTTGTACATGTTAATGCCATCTAAGTTGGACAGTTTTTATGTCTGTAATCCTATAATTCCTATAGGGTGTATCTGCAGGTGGTGAATAGTTTAGATTAAAGAGATAAAAGAACTTCTTTTCTCACTATACTTAAAACAAAATCTCGACATGGACAATAATCACTCAATATGGCCTTAACACGATACTCGAAAAAAATCAATACATAAATTATTGTCATTATAAAGAATTGGAGAACGCTTTATCATTAATAGAAAAATTAGTCGTAAACTAACGAATCCTAACTAAAATCAAGTACTATCAAGAATAAGGTTAAGAAAATGAGCAGTAAGCTTCTTTGGAAACACAATCAATGCAACTTGTAAATGTAAAGAGAAGAAAAACGAGTGATAATAGGCCCAACTCAAAAATCCCTAATTAAGAGCGCACGATTGTTTAAACGACATAGTTGAACATTTTGACATTAATTTGGTCTCTAGTAATAATCGTTTTACACAAAATAATTTAATGTTGGTTGATTCGTGGACTCATTTAAATAACCGTACGCAGTTAATTAGCAAATTTTGAAATTGGGCATTTCCACTTTCACATTCACTGTGGATCATATTTTCGATTGAGATGTTGATGACTAAAATTGGTCAATTAATAAAAGATATAATCGATGTGTTTGATTAATTAGTTTTTAGCGTTTTCATCAAAATTCTCTCATATTTTAAATCGAGTGCTTCGATATCATCATTCAGCCAAATCCAAACATTTGAGATATGGAAGATTAATATCCATGAAACCGGCTCTAATCATAGTCGATTTAATATACATTAATTTGTTTCTATTAGGGGCTAGACTTTCAAGTGCCTATACGTGTATAAACAACGAGTCGAACTCGTTATCATTATTAGAGCAGTACAAGATTTACGCGAAAAATTGAAATCGGGTATTTTGTAATTTAGATGGAGAAAACTATGACGTATAGATCTTGGTAATCGAGTATATCAGATATGACCAGTTTAATTCTTCGCAATATTTTGGCGTTTTAGCGGAATTCGAAACAGATTTCGAATCGGGTATTTCCACTTTCGAAGGATTAACCTTTCGAACAATATATCATTCATCGAAATTGGTTGTCTTATCATAATCAAAATACTATGAATGTAAAATCCTAACTAATTGGGAACCAATCTCGCATAGGTGAGTAGTCTATTTATACATTTTTTGAATCCGCATCTGGTTTATTTTGTCTGTTACATATTTAATAAGTTCTCCAGGTGTATTCCCTAACCCGCCACTCTTCCATATTTTATTAGTATCTACAGTAAAACCTCGACGGATGTCGTTAGAACGGACTTCGGATATCACGGGCAAAATATTTTTAAGACATACTATTAATATTATCTATTTAACTCATCAGTACATTTAAATATAAATGTGAACACATAGATGGAGTCCAAGTTGCTCTCTTTGGGGATACCCCGAATTGTCTATATGATGTATAAATAAAGAACGGTAGTTCTAGTTTTAATTGTTATTCAGCGCTGGACTGTTGTATATTTTTATTGAACTAAAAGCAGAAGTAAGACTACATCTAGAACTAGAAACATTCGGGTTTAGCCGTCTTAAGAAATGTTCGGCTAAACCCGAATGTTTCTAGTTTTAGTTCTAATGCTAGTGTTAGTATCCTTATCTTGTAGTTGTTATTCGGCGTTTTAGGTTACAACAATCTGTAAACTAGAACTAACACAATTTTTCATATATCGGACACCCCCTACCCGTATTAATCTGTTATAACTATGTTTTACTGCACTTTTAGGTTTATTAGTAGCTTATTAAAAATATTAAAAGATTGATTAATTATTTTTGGATTGTCTATATCTATTAATGTTAAAAACGTTTATTATAACATAAATAATAATTGTATGGAGAATTAAAAAGAAATTCCTTTTCATCTTAATTAAAAATTAATACTAAAATACCTAAACAGTTAATAAAGACTTGAGTAATCATAAGGGATATTGTTAATTAAAAGTTTGTTATTACAAATAGCTATAACATAGTAATTAGGGTTAATCGGCTAACTAGGGCAATGTAATATGCTTAAGTGATTATGTGCACTGGCTCCTACTTGTTAAGTAAACACCGAAATTTCGGAACTAAACCACTTTTCACTAATTAGCACTAATTAAGCAAATTGGGTAAGCAACTTTTATTAAAAACAGAAATAATTTCGAAAATATTTCCAACTTTAAAACAAAGGAAAAAAAAGTAGATTTTTAATAAAATATAGGCATTAGCAAATGACGCAAAAAATATTTAAAACATGTTGTGAAATCCGTTCGCGAAAAAAACAAAAAAAACCTGATATATTTTCTACGGTTTGCGAACAAAATTTAATCAATACTTTTGCTGGCGTTTGCAAGTAACATTTATATTCGTTAGGAATCGATTAATTAAAAGTTGCTAAAAGTCTTTTTCTGAATAACTCTCACGAAGTTTACGATCCTATTCAATTGGCAGTTAAATTGTAGTTGCAGAACTCGTTCGTTAATTAGAAAATTTGATTTCTCTAAATCTTTGTAATTTCCAATTCCTTATTTAATTGCTGAGAAGAAACTTTAAATAATCATGTAACAAAATTCAAACAATTTTTTGAAAAATGAAAAAATTTGTAAGGTATATACAAAATAAACTATAACATAAAGAGACTATAGCATAGAGAGACATCAACTTGGACATCTATTATGTATAAGTTCAGGCATCGAGATGATGGCGTCGACGGGAAAATCGGAATAATTTGTTGGAAATTAGAATTTTAAATCACAAACGCTCCCCGAAAAGATAGGTGTTGGCTTCGTGACACGTTAAACTCGATTTGTCGCTGATAAAACAACGAATCTATTCGAAACCAGACGTGTGATGACAACTTAAACGTGCTCGAAGATTCGGCTTTGCCATTTACATACATTCATTTTCTAATTTGCACTTGTACAATTTTCATGATTTACATTCTTTTCGCATTAATAAAATGTAACAAGCTCCCCAAGGAACTTTACTCCTAAGAAAATGGTAAGAGAAAAACGATAAATAATTCTTACCTCTTCCCAAATTTGTTGTTTTCCGAGTCCTGGTCCCGCGGGTCTCAAGTTCATAATTTTCAATTCGGTCGCTTTAAGAACACCGTCTTGGGTAAATTCAACGTTGGGTTTCCCAGCATCTTGTTCGACCGTGACGTTTCTTAAGTATCGATAAAAACGATCTCCGGTATCCCATCGGACGGCGCCGGCTCCATCGCAAGATAACTGGGTGTTCAATGATCGACCTTCATTTTCCGGATCGGCTAAAAAGTTTTCCACGCCGTGTGCAAAAACTTTTATGGCGGTCGTTATTTCGTTTACTAAACTTGTACTTGATGTATCAAAATGAACACCTAAAAACAACAATAACGAATGAGTAGGGATCATTTTAGATTCGTCTCGATTTATTATGGATAATAATAATTTTATTTGGTGAGATGGAAATGTTAAGAACAGGAGTTTCCTTTTTGTGTGTTTTATTATATGGGGGGATGTAGAAAGGTTATTTCTCTTTCCAGCTGAAAAAATATGTATTCGGCGAAATATTTTTTTTATCCGTCATAAAGATTCAGAGATTTTAGGTCAGCATTTTCACCTTAACATCAATATTTTCTTCTTTTTAGAATTTATTTAAACTTTTTTTGCGAATTATTTTTATTGTTAAGTTTTTCACAAAAACTGATTGTTCGATAACATTTATTACATTTTATTGTAATCGAAATAAGTCAATTAAAAAAAGAAATGAATTATGGAATGCACATTGGTGTTCTGTTCGTCGATAATAAAACTGACGAAACGAATTCCAAACGCGTCAATCAAAGGGCAAAAATTAGTACCACGATTTCAACTAAAATCGATGGCTTCTCTGAAACCAGTAATTGCATTTAAAATTGCGAACCAAACCTTTGTGAGGTAGCCTTTATTAAAATAATAAAAGAAAAACATTTATTAATTAAATGAATTTTTAAATACGTGGAACATCTACACTTCGTCATAGAAATTAGTCCTTAGAAGTGAATAGAGGATCGCAAAGTGAACTTTCCTAAGTTCATGTTGAAATTGAAACTTTGCATTAACGTACTAAAAGCATTACCTTGATGTAATTTATACATATATATGGCTTATTCAAACGAAACTCCTATTTCTTATGTTCGCAAATAAAACAAAGTCTCACTGCACTCAAGTTCGGTGACACATACCTCCTAACTCACCAATTCCCCGAGTTAGATAAGTAATTGCCTCTTAGAGATCGTGGTCGTGTAACGCCGAGACCTAATGGCGATATATCCTCAAAGCAACTGAACCTAAATTCAAAACCAATTCATGATAAATGAAATCTTGCCGCGTTCCATTCTCGTACGATAAGAGATGTACTACTATTACGGTGCTGATCTATTTTAAAGCTTCGTTGCTCCGCTTTGGCGTTACTGAAAGAGGTAGAACAACTCCGAGATAGTAATTTTAGGTTGCTTGGAATTTACAAAGATAAACAACCAGGGGGAGATATCCCAAGTTCGAATCGCGAAATGGAAACCGCTCCTAACTAATATTTATGCGAATAAGCCATTAGGGGGAATTTATGTTTATTGAAGCTACGATCGAGTAAATTCCTGTTCATTTAAGTTTCAACTATATTTTTTCAAATAATTTCTTTTGCCACACAACGATTAGGCATCGTTGAAAATCCGATTTGGAAAAAAAGAACTCGAATAGTATCGATTTTTGGAGAGCAAAGCATCTACGTTTCGAAGAACAAGATAAATTCAACTTCAATGTCGCGACTAAAACCGCATATGTATCGTTTTCAAATACCTCCCAATGTGAAAAGAGAATTTCATTTGAGCCAACGAAATTCAAGTTGCGCATTTGCACCTCCCGGATGCATCTTTGCCTGGCTTTGTTTGCGCGCGGGATCTGTACTGGTGGGAATTTCTATGCATTTCATTTTCCGGACATTACAATGTGCTCTGATTTGTGAACACAACGACGACAATAACTGAATGTTTATACTAACGACTGCAATACTATTGAAGGTTTTGTGGAATTACGTATTCAATACCATTACAACTCAAGTTATTACATCGGGTAGGTGGCCCTACTGTAATATTGTACAAACACATTGAAAGGTTGTGCATCAGCAAATTGAAACTGAACAAATAATAATGTCAAAGTTGCATCTGTGTTATAAGTATTATAAGAGTATTGCACAAGCAGATGAGTTGAAATTATTACTTTGACTAAATCTATTAAATACAATAATTCAATAATATACAGAGTGGGACAAAAGTCTGGAAAGGGCCAATTTACTCCTAAATAGGAACCTCCAAAATCGATGGTATGTAATCGTGTCTATTACATTCTGCAAGTATTCGCAATAAAAATATTGTTTAGTCTTTAGTATTAAAATCCTGCAGCTTATTCAATACTACCAATCTATTATTATCCAGGAATCTTGATAACGCTGAACATTTATGATAAAATGAGCTAGAACTCCGGCTTGTTAACATCATATCTGATACCAATTGGCTTTAATCAGGTTTCCCAGTGAAGGCGCAATTTTGCTTCTAAGTAACATTGTATAAAAATTATTTTTTAAATTTCCTTGCACTATATAAACATTTAACTTTTGTGGTATTTGAGTACAATTTTCAAGCATTTAGTGGAGATTTACATCATTCCAATACTTTTACCTTACCAATACCCTTACATTATACCGAGTTAGATTCCCACACTATGTAAAGATTTGTCGTCGGGAAAAAGGTATTTTGTTAAGGATGAGGACTTCCGTCATTACCTCACTGAATTCTTCGTTCTGCACAGCAAGTTTTATTGTCTTTCATAACAGTAACTTTCAGTTCTTTCCTCTTGAGCACTTCCTTTCGTTATACGGCATACAGATAATCCCTTCCACTTCTGATTCATTTCCTTATCTTCAACATCGACCTTTATTACTTTCGCTTGATCTGACTTGTTAGCCTTTTTCTTTCCATGAGCTATTCTCCAACATTTTCTAGTGTTCGTATTTACTCCCCTTCTCTATTTCTTCATCTCGTTCCTCATCCTCACTCAGTACTTTCTCCGCCTTTGTATTTGTGTGTCCTGAGTGCACCTTTCTTTCCTTCTTTTAGGTTGCTTGGCATTTTTTCGCTTCTTATCAAGCCGGAGGTCAAGAGTTAACTTAAACGATCAATATAACATTTCGGACAAAGAATTACACCAAGTTGAATTATAAGAATTTTTTATTATTATACTTAGATTTTAGCAAATTTTTGTTGAAAATTTAACTAAAAAGAATTAATAATCTGGATTAACTTGAATTAATTACGGTACACATAGGGACAAAGATCAAAAGTAACTGGGGAAGATACATCTTGTACCTAATGTAATTACAACGATAAGCTGAGTTATATCAGTGCAGTGGTTGTTCAGACCGGGGTAGTAGGTCCATTACAATAACAATGGCGAGGTCTGGTATTTACCGGCCCTTGGGTACATTCCATTATGCAACTGGTTCCTTTACGTGTGTTCTCTGGGGTGAAACCTTTTGTTCTTCAAGTCCCTGCACAAAATGGCACTCCTCGCGTTTACCGCAACCAGCATAAGGGCAATTACGGTGATATACGTATAATCCACATACTCACTGAGAAAAAAAAGTTTCATTTAAAAATAATTTATCGTATTAAGTCATCGGCATCGTTGGTGAGCGGAATTTATTTGTGAACGTTTTAGAACGATAATGAGCGTGCGGTTTATGTCTTCTCGTAGATTCCGGTTTGTGGGGGGACATAATTACATCGGCACGACAGTATGCGAAACGAGCTCGTTCCATCTAAATGCTAATTTTCTTGAAACGCATTTGATATAACTGCAATAGGACAAGAATCTTTTGATGTATGAATATGCGTATATATCACCTCACATCTATGGATTATTCGCAATTGAATTATTTAATCTTATTTTAAATCAAATTATGATAATGCAACTTTGTGTTATTACTAATTCAAATTAGATAGTAAATAAGCAGTACAAATAGGTCGGGTAATTTTCGTTTTGCTCCTTTCTATCTGCTCTCTCGCTTCAGTCGGTTTCGACGAAACTAATAAAACTGAATTTAGACCCATCCTCTCACTCCTAGCGGCAATGGAAAGCAACCCGGCCCGTGTAATTAAATCGGTTGCGCAACATTAACAAATTGCCAAACTTTTACGTGGTCGTTTCGAGTTTTGCGGTTTATCCATCAACTTCATCGTTGGCTCATAAAAAAGAACACGAAATAGGAAAGCATAAAACGCGAAATATTTCCTGAGCTTTAGATATTTAAACAAGACATATATAAAAAAATTAGATTTACACATTTTACGTTTTCATTTCAAGACCATTCTGATCCAATTAAAAATTTCTGGATTTTGTCGCGTAGTGTAACTGAAATGTTCCGCTTGGACGTTTACGAATCTGACAAGCAATTAAAAGTTACAAACTACTCCGAAGATAATTTTTATTACAAAAAAAGTAGCAATTCAAGTTGGATATTTTTCTTAACTTGACACGTTTTTGAAGTTTAAACAATACGAATTGCGTTGTTTTACGACTTTTTGAAACTTATTATAAATTTTCGTAGTTGGATTACATATGCTGATGGGGTACATGGAAACTATTTGGGTACACCTGAACTTCAAGTACAACTTGATGACTTAATCTACATGTTCATATACTCCTCAGAGACCCCATCCTGCCACTCAGCGAATTGAAACTAGTAACTCGAAACGGGTCGAAAGGGTTTCATTAAAAGAGAGACTTTCACCTGTTAAACTATGTAAGTGGCATAAATTAAACGATTATCCTCATTATAACGATTTATATTCGTATCATTGAATGTATTTATTTATGTTAGAATTGATTCCTGATGACCTATAAGATCATTCCATAAAAGTGGAAAACTTGTTGAGAGTTGGAAGCAGCAAGTGTAAAATTAGATGAGTTGACCAAGTTACGTTATTTATTATCAGTGCTATTGATACGGCAACATCTGCAATAACGATGGGATTCCTAAAAGGACGTCTTTTGGATGCCGAATTAAAATTAAAGGGTGCTCAACCCGAAAGCATAGATTATCAAAATTACGCTTAATTCAGGAGGATTTCAAGGAATATATTATGAATCGAAAAGCAAATAAGATGGATATCTATCAGAACAATTTAACACTTTTTAAGTCAAAAATTACCAAGATTAAAGGTAATAAGGGAATTTCCATGCTGACATTGGAATATCAATCCGTACATCAACAGGGAATGAAGAGAAATATTATTTGGTCATAATAAACGAGTTTTTTTCACTTTATGACAGTGTATTTATTAAAGACAAAGAGCGAAGGCCAATTTGATTTAATAACCTACATTAGATATTTGAAAACAAAAGGATACAATAATTGGTTAATAATAAGAATGGATGACGACGGAGAATTTACCGCTGAAAAATTTTAGTCAACAAAAGGGTATGAATATAGATTATACATTACCATACATTCCTCAGCAAAACGGGTGATTGAAAAGGCTAACAAATATTGAATATACATTGCTATATACCCTTCAGCAAAATAGGTGAGTGAAAGGGCTAACGGAACTATCTTAAATAAAGTAAGCATATGACTTGATAAAGTCGATCTCCCACTAGTGCATTAAAAGGTATCTACCCGCGAATATTCTTGTTGGTGGACTTAGAAAATTCCATGAAATTGAAGAAATAAACTAGAACCTAGAGCAATACAGGTATCGTACGGCTAAATATTATGCAAATGCTCAAAATCTCAAGTTGACACTTAAACGTTATGAATTTTTAAAGGTCATGGAATGTTAGTTATCAGTAAAATGGTCTATGTTCCTTTAGTATGCAATGAAGGACCGTCGCCGCATTCTGCAACTTCTTATCATTTATGGAAACTTTACTTATTTACCTCTACAGGTAATGCTAAATTATCTTTCTTGCTCAATCTGAAGATACGTCTATGTGACAATTTTGTTTCAATTTCGTATACGAACTTTATTATTCTTTGCCAGACTTTTGGCTTCCTGCATGGTTTTTTCTCTGTTGTCGATGATATCCAATACCTCCTTGGCTCAAGTCTCTCGTAATCTTCCTTCCCTCCTTGTTCCAACATAGCCCTCCACACCTGCTTTATTTGTCTAGTGTCATCGTATGTAAGTGACCCTCCAACATAATTGTAGTTCAATAGTCAATCCCCTTAACTACATAACATGCGTCACCTACTCAATATTTGTTTCATCGATTTCTATTTCCATCCTTTGTTCATTGTCTATTACCTACCATAACTTTTATTTTATTTTTGTTGACCTTCATGTTGAAGGTCTTCATTTTGCTGCATAATCTTTTCCGCTATTTGTTGGAAATCACTTTGAGCTTTATCTGGTTTTGTTTCAAATGTTCAAATATTTTAAGTCAAACTTATATTTTACATTTCTCAAGTCTCAAATTTTTCTTTTTCCATAAAAAGTTAATGTATTCTGGTAACCGACCGACTTGAATTCATCTGAGAACCAATGGATATCCTTTTTTGGGAATGAGATGATTTGATCTATCTTCACAATTACTTCAGGATGCAGCGTATACACTGAAAGAAATATATTCTTAAACGAAGATTATTACTCTTGGCTCCAGCTTATCATATTCTTGTATATCCACAAGAAGATCATTTTGTTGAGTGAAGAAAAACCACATATTCTCAAAGCAAGTATACAAATATTCTTGATTCTCAAGAAAACGAATTCTTAGTGAAAGTAAATCAATATTCTAATAATAATAATAATAATAATAATAAAAGTTCTTTATTCATACAATAAACATTACATGAAACGTCATTACAGTTACAATCATATCTTCACAAACAGATGGAGTACAAATAACAAACAAGTTAACAAACAACAATAAGTTAACAAATAAAATAGTCAGTGTCCTGAAAATATTCCTCACAGGAGTAATAGCATTTTTTTATTAGTAAATTACGTACATATACCTTAAATCGCGTGTTGGACAACATCTTTACATTAGGTGGTAATTTATTATAAAGTTTGACGCCGTGATAATCGACGCCCTGTCTGGTCAAATTTAGACGGTGCAATGGGACTTCTAACAAATGTTTATTACGAGTATTATACTCGTGTTTAAAGTTATTTCTTTTAAAATGTTCACTGCTGTGTACATAATATAAACATGTAAGTATATATACACACGGTAATGTAAGTATATTTAATTTTTTAAATGACGGTCTACATGTTTGTTTCGTTTGTAGGTTTTCCAGAGCACGTATACAACGCTTCTGCAGTAGGAACACCCTTCCCACAGCCGACGAAGTGCCCCAGATGGTGATCCCATAGGTCGCGATGGCAATTGCAATCGCGTCCTGTTTTTTGGAGTCTACTAAAACACCTTTATGAATAACACTTTAATTCTAGTAAAAAATGAAGTAGTGAATAAACTAGTGGATAAATTGCATAAAGAATTTTATGTGAAAAATCAAAATGAAGTGAATACATTTCTTGAAACGTAAATTGAAAAACTGGAAAATATGTTTGAAAGTCGAATGGTGACTTCCATAGAAGTTAATTTTTAAATATATAGCAGTCAATCAGTAATAACAAATATATCTTACAGAGAATTTATGTACGGCTTAATGTATTTATCAATTATAATGAAACTTCGTCTGGGGCAGAGGATGCGGGGATCAAGTAGGCCGTCAGTTGTCACTGCCGGCCCTAAGCCTGGATAAAAGAGAGTTTTTAGATTAGCCGCCTGTTTGGAGTTAAGCTTTTCTGCGCTCACAGAGCTAAAGGTGTAGTTTCGAAAAATAGAGAAATTAAAAATACCACGACCTATATGGAGCCCAGAGGAAAATGTGGAAAATGCTAAAAAAATGTACAAACAAAAAACATCCGGACAGAAATATGGGAGAACTATTTCTAACAATTATATAGTACTGACGAAACAACTAAAATAGAAGAATGAGAGGAATAACACTTCTAACCACAACAATTTAACAATGAAATTATTTTTAACCGTGGTCAAAGAGAAATTGGAAGCGCAGATTGAAAACAGACAACAACGTTTTAACTTTCTTTTAGGAGCTAAAAGGAAGGTCAATAGAATTTAACAAACCCTTTATATCACTATTAACTGTAACGGATCGTCTTAATGACCAAAAATTCTACATTCCCTGTTCTGTTACTTTTAATTACAATGCCTCGGCTCCAAGTGACCTCGATTAAACATAGTGAAGAATCTGTATTTTCGCCTGAGTAAACCCAAGTGGCTTGTGGTGTAAGCAATTGATAGCGTCCCAACATAAAATTGGACGACACATACAGCAGTGATTAGATCGCACACGACCTCAGCAAAGGTCACTTACAAGAGTAATTTTAACCCCTCGGCGTGATCAAACGAAATATATTCTCCACTCCAACTCCGTAACCATGGAAATGTCAAAAGTGGAATGCTTGGAGAAGAATTTTGCGATCTTTGAAACTAAGAATCCAACCCAACTCATCTCATTGAGTTTAATTACGTTTCTGTTTCAGAAAATAAACAAGCAACTATCAAATTTAGTAAACTATTACAACCATCACTTCAAATAGACAATACTTGTAATTTAAATTACTTTGACCATTCCAAACATTTCCTACTAATTAAATTCGTTTGTAGTAGATGACAAAGGGTTTCTAATTAAAATTCCTAACAAGTTTATTTAATTAATCCTAATATCGAAATACTCAAAGTTAGAATAATTATAAAATCGTTTGATTTAAACTTTTTGTCTCACCACCTTTTAATTTGATTTCTATTTTATCGACTAAGTAGGAACGTCTCTTTTTTATTTCCAGGCATCGTAAAAGCATCCTTCAATTAAAGTGGCTCTTTGAAACTAAAGAACTTTTCGTTTCTGCGGAAAAATATCTTTCAATTTAAAATCCAATTTACATCTTTAATATCGCACCAGAAAGAGTGAAAATAAGTAAGGTTTACATATTTCACCACTATTTTAATACTTAATAATCACTTTTTATAAGTTTATTAAAAAAATAAAATTTCGGACGTATTTTTTAACGTTTATTAATTATCATTTTGACAATTCTTAATGATATTGATGATTTATGTTTGTCAAAATTTTAATTAAAACGTTTATATCATGGACGATTTTCGAATAGAAACTGACACAATGGGAATAGTTCGCGTCCCTATCCGCAAATATTACGGTTCGCAAACAATGAGATCGTTGGTGAATTTTCCAATAGGCGACGAGGCCGAAAGAATTCCATTGCGAGTAATTCAAGCGATGGGGATTGTTAAAAAAGCATCGGCTCTTGTCAATCTTCAATACGGTCTCGATTCAAAAAAAGTTGAAAATATAACTCACGCTTGCGACGAAGTTATATCTGGGAGTTTGTACGAGGAACATTTTCCCCTTTTGATATGGCAAACGGGATCCGGAACTCATACCAACATGAATGCGAACGAGGTAATTGCGAATAGAGCAATCGAAATGATGGGTGGAAAATTAGGAACGAAAGTTCCGGTACATCCTAATGATGATGTAAATATGAGTCAGAGCAGTAATGATACATTTCCCGCTGCTATGCATATAGCTGTAGCTATCGAGTTGCAAGAGTGCACTTTTCAGGGATTGTTCGCTTTGAGAGATGCGTTAGAAAAAAAAAGCAAAGAGTTTACTAACATTGTAAAAATTGGTAGGACACATCTTCAAGATGCTGTTCCTCTCACTTTAGGACAAGAATTTAGTGGTTATTTACAACAAATTAATTTTGGTGAGTTAAAATCAAGTTTTTAACAAAACAAATTACCTCAACCATCATTGATTTTCCATATATCCCCGCAACAATGTCTATTGTTCTCATTCACAGGGATCGCAAGGCTGCAAGATACACTTCCTCGGCTCTATATGTTAGCTATAGGGGGTACTGCAGTGGGCACAGGTTTAAATACTAGGTCGGATTTTGCAGAAAAATCCGCATCGCAAATAGCCCAGCTCACCGGATTACCATTCATTACAGCCCCGAATAAATTCGAAGCGTTAGCGGCTCACGATTCGATGGTCGAAGTTTCTGGAGCTTTAAATACTATAGCTTGTTCCATCATGAAAATAGCCAACGATATCAGATTTCTCGGTTCCGGACCGCGCTGTGGTTTCGGAGAATTGAACCTACCCGAAAACGAACCCGGAAGTTCGATGATGCCCGGAAAAATTAATCCAACACAATGTGAAGCTATTACAATGGTTTGCGCTCAAGTTATGGGTAATCACGTTGCAGTTACAATCGGAGGTTCAAACGGACATTTCGAGTTGAATGTTTACAAAACTATGATGGTTGCTAATGTATTAAGATCAGCAAAGTTATTAGGAGATGGTTGTATCGCTTTCGCAAATAATTGTGTAATAGGGATTTCTCCTAATTTAAAGAAAATTGAGCATAATTTGAAAAATAGTTTAATGTTAGTGACTGCTCTTAATCCTCATATTGGGTACGATAAAGCTGCGAAAATTGCTATTACTGCACATAAAGATAATGCTAATCTTAGAGATACCGCGGTAAAATTGGGATTTTTAACAGCCGATGAATTTGATCAATGGGTGAAACCTGAAAATATGTTAGCACCGAAAAAATAGGAGTTTTAAAATGTATTATTGAAATTTATTGTAATCTATAATAATAATTGTAATGATTTATTTTAATATTCTTTCTAGCACTTTCCTACTAATAATTGTTGCTAACTTTATTTTTACAAACGTGATAAATCCTGCAACAAAAGAGAAACAAGAAAACACAAGTTTTTAGATTACAAGAAAATTACATAATAAAAATTTGTTCGTTATGTTTCAAAAGAGGTAAAAATGTGAAAACATCTCGACCTAATTTTGTGGAATCCAGAAATAAATCGACTTTGCATTGTCCAAATGCACGATTTCTTCTAAGTCATCTCAAATTGAACAAAGCGGGACCTTGTATAATTTGAATTTATTTAGAAGTTCATAATCTAAATCTAAATGTAATGTAATCACCGTTAAATATTGTTATAAGATTAAAATAGTTCTGTGTCTGTACATTTTTCAAATCAAGGCAGTTATATTCAAGGTCACTGAAGTCAACAAATGATAATACAGGTACAAGAATCTGTTAGCGTAACAAGTGAAAGGGGATAAGTTGGCTAAAGCAAACTATAATAAAAGAATTCTGAGAGCAGAAACTTGATGCAAGAATTTTGAAAATTCCAAGTCTGACTATATCCATACTTAAGCTTTTCATGAAAACCTACTTTCCATGTGATGTAGTGAAAACGATTTTTGTGTGCTCTATAGTTATCGACAAAAAAATTAAATTTGAAAACACAATATTATAGAAGACACACAAATTTGCCTACCATGCGTAGTATTCATTTTATAGTAACCATAAATTTTTACCTAAAGAATCCGCTACTATCATTTATATAAACCTAACTAAATCCTGGTATTCTAAACCATGAAAAGAAAGACTGACGATGGAAATTAACGCAGAGAGTTAAGTTTTAAGGATGTTAATTTTATTGAAATGAAACTCTTAGTTACATTGGGGGATTACTTACTAGAAAACTGTGTTATATGCAAATAAGATTCCATTACTGAAAGTTCATTTTCAGAATGTAGGCTCATAGTGGCAAGATCGTTAAGATCGTTAAGACCCATGACTCTATTGTGGGACCACAAACACAATTTACAAATATACATATTTAATATGTCTTTACTTTAATATGTAAACTCTTGTAAATAAAATGGCAAATCGTTATGTTGTCGTTGATGTTCCGCTTGACGCAACCATTTCGACTTTTCATTGCTCGAATAGTACATTTTATGTCTATTTACTTATTTATGATTCGTAAAAGTAAACTCATACTGGGATATATCGTTAAAAGAATCGATGTTCAAAATCATCGCCACAAAGCACTTGGTATTTGTTACGCTGTAATAATCTTAACATGTTTCTCTTTTTTAATTTTTTTTGATGTCAAAGTAATTTTAAATTAAACTTTGTTGCGATTCGTCATGTCCTGTACATGTCGCTACTTGCTGATCAAGGCGAATGTGAGTTTTAATGTATCGATTTTGTAAGTAAAGGCATCGTGGTAATTATTGCCCAATTAGTCAGCATGCCGATGTAATTACGCAGTTTTAAAAAGAGTAATTTTTAATAGGGGACATGAAACATCAAACGTGTTTAAAACTTTCCTCTCGCGAACAAATTTTACTACAAATTAACTGTTAATGAAAGCGTTAATTTTATTATTCGCGAGAATATTATCGATTGGGTAAAGGCACGAATATCTAATAAATCATTATCTAATTGCACTTGTGAATTTATATCAAGTTTGGGAGGACTTGCAAAAAAAGCACAACGAAATCAAGACAAGTAAGGAGACTAGCTAGTTAGTTGAAGAATTTGATAATCTGCACTTGAATTAATGAAACTAAATTCAGACAAAATCTTTTTGAAAAGTTAGAAAGTGGTAGGTCACTTAGCTGGAGTGAAGAAAAACTAGTTAATAAAGAGGAATGATGCGATATGTCGATGAGATGGTCCCTTCAGCAGAATAATTGTTATGACCACTCCCAAAATGCACAAAAAACTCAATACGTGTTTAAGCAGAACAAAAACCGAATATTAACCTCTTTGAAAACGCCGTTAGTTAGGCCATTAGAAAATTCACCAAATCATGAATAGCGGCTTCTTCATCACGTTTTGTCGAAGCAATAGGATATTATTTATTATTAATAGGATTATCGGTATTCTACGTGCCTTGTTCTAATACAAATGCGTTTTCTAACTCCGTGGTCCCTCGTCTCATGTTTTCTTTTAACAATTTTTGTTCTGATTTAGACTTGTTTGCTACTCCCCGGTCTACATTTAGGAAATTGGTTAATGACCTCCCATATGCATCTCGTGCGCCGTTTGACTTGCGACGTTAATTCTGTTTTTGATTGATTCTTTTTTCAATATTTTTGATTATTAGTTTTGCTTAAGTTTCACTTTTTTGTTAAATTTTATTTCTGTTGCTATGTTTTTTGTTAACCTGTTTGATATTTTTTTTTTGTTACTTATTGCTAAATTCTTGTTTTTAGTTTATAATATTGTATATTTTTAGTGGATGCTTCGCTGGGCTTGTCCCGTTTGCATCCCAAATAAAAAAATAAAATAAAAATAAAATAAAATAGAAATCCTCGACAATACCAACCAAATCAGAAGACTCAAGAGGTTGGATCAAATCCTTAGAAGTGGTGTAATTTGTGTTAGTGGAAAATCAAAATGCAGTGCTCGTTTACACATTAATATTGGTGCAATTAAGTAATGTATTAAACATGAGAAATCCTAATGACTAAGTTCTAAGAAAAATGCAGTTCCTATCAATTTTTGTCTGCGTGCTTCTTCAATAAAAACGTAATAGAAAAATGGGTATTTTCACATTGATTGATTTTTATTTTTGTTCGTCGCTATCAGATGTGTTGATTGGGTGATTTCAATTCAGTGCTTGATAGTTCCGAAACTATAAAAGTATCGATTTTGATAAAAAACAGTGCCTGAATGTTCCCGACATTGACAATTTGATTGAGTGTTACCAAACTGAACTTATTTAAGTAATAGTTAGGGATATTGATCGAGAGATGATAGCGATTTTAGTTGTATTTTTAGGTGGAGACACGGAGATAAAATTAAAATTCAATCTCCAGGTTCATGGCAGTAAGTTTGATGGATTTTGAAAACGTCCTTGAAAATGTTTTTAGTTTTTTTTAATTCACAAATCCTATACGTTTTGACAGTAGAAGTACTCAAGCTTTGTGCTTTCTAAAATCAAAAAAGGCTTCCTTATTTGAGTGCCTTAAAATTAATTTTTGAAATTAATAAGACCTTTCTCTACGAATTTCCTGCTTTGTTGTTAAATAATGCTTTGTTTGAGGAAGCCAAAAAAGAAGGTTTCATCGATTAGGGCACTGCTAAAAGGTCAATTTGATTTAAAACTTTTATGGTTTATTCACCGCTAAAGAGCTTACAAGAAGGTTTATTATTTAAAATATGTCGAATGCAGCTTAACAAAACGTCAGTCAGTAGTGATGATTTTTGACTGATGAAGTATCTTATCACTAATTAGTGATGATGACGACCAAGAAACACAAAACTAGAACTAACACTATCACTAAACCTAGAAACTTCTTTAATTAATAACTTCTCTATTGTTTGGAAGCCTTCTTTAAATATTGTGGAGAGAAGAGTAACTAATCTGTCAATTGAGATTACACTGAGGTTTACTGTTAAATGAATAGAATTTAATTCATCTATCACAGTTTAATCTTTTGGTTTAGTTTAAGTTTTTAGCAAGTACTATATCTAGTAAGTTTAGTCAATCGACTTATCTATAACGATAAGTGTAAAAATTTTGCACATGAATCTGCATGCTATGTAAAGTTAACAGTTCTTCTAGATACATATATGATGGATGGACAGTACTGGAGTCGTTAATTTTGAATTTAGAATTTAAATCACTAGTTAACCTAAGAGGTGCTCCTATATTTCCTATATAACTTCCAATTGGGCAATTGGAGGCAGATTTTTCAACTAGAACTGAGTTGCAACTATTTAATATGACTACTATTTAACGTGAAATGATTAGTAGATTGATATTCTCGATTCAGTTTAACTACTCTCGTTCACTATGGAGTAGCTCGTTAAGTAAATATGATATCAGTTGTAAAATTAGCGGAGAAATAATTTGTTTCATTAAATTATTGTTGTCGTGATAGAAATAATCAGTTCTGTCCAGAAGTTATTATTTGATTTTGAGGTTGACTCGATCTAGGTTGCACTTTATTTTGTTCTTTCGTCTTACATTAAGTATAATTATGGTTTTCACATCTTACACAATTAGGTGTTAATAAACAATAATTCTTTGTATAACCATATCACTAACTATTATATCTTTATTATCTTTTACTACCATATCTTTATTTAACGATTGAAAATATAAAACGATATTTTGCCCGATTTTCATTTAATATTATCATTTGTGGCTTACTGATAAGTTATTTATCTTGAGATAAATAGATCGTGGAATCAATCATCGTAAAGCTCCAATCAACATTATTTGCCAGACGTTGTTTGTTTCAGTAAATATGTACAGAGATTGATTGTATTTTCAATAATCTATATGTATTGTAATCTGGATGGTCTGCAATGCGTCAAATGTAATTTATGAAATATGAAGTTTAAAGGAGATATACTATAATATAATTTTTATCGCATTCAATTAGTTAGTAACAAAAAAAAGAAATCCGATTTATGATTTGAGTCAAGTTAAATGTGATGTTTAAAATACAAAATGCTGTATAAATACTTCCGTAATGATGTTACAAAATCTGCAATCGTGGACTTTTATTAAGGGAATATTTACTTTTTTTTTGGTTTTTATGACAGACCGTGCACCCCCTGAAACCCTAAAAGGAAAGCTCCTGGTTCACTCAAATGAAACTAAAGTAAATTCCCTGGGTAATAATTTGCTTTTCCTTGCGCGCACAGCTGGTTTTACAACGAAACGGTGCTGATGGTATTTGAAAACTCACCTTTACTTTTTATTTTCCTTATTTATTAAATGTTGTAGTGTAAGCAAACGTAATTGAAATAATGAAATTTCCCTTCTCCAAATTAATACCTAATCATAGAGAGATAAGAGACAAAGGATTAATTAGTGTAACTGCAATACGTCGTAGTCCTATTATTCCTATGCGCGACATTTCGCCTACAATTGTTCTCAATTGAACCGTCGGATCCAATGGACCTAATGACGCAATCCTAATCATCGATTATCCCATATCCCAAATTCGAGACTATAATGAACCATAATTTATGACTTCAAACCTGAAAAAGGCATTGAAAATCGATACTATTACAAGCTTTTTATTAAAGAAAAAGTACTAATAATAAAGTACAAGTAAGAATGTGTGTTACAGATAAACATTTTACAAAAACAATAATGCACGTCCAAGATGCGTCCGATACAGAAAAGTAATTTCACGCTCGATTGCATTTTACGGGTTTGGACCTGTCGATAACCGTTGACCTATGCCATTGAAACAAAGGATCGGATCTATTGACAGGAAATGAATTCCCCATCTACGTGTTGTAGTTTATAATCCATTCTATCCCTTGAATTAATCAGTTTAATTTCAATAAAATTTAAATATTTACGCAACAACGGCACAAATTTTAGTATAAATATTTAGTGTGTAATATGTAAATTGACTGATTCAGTTTATTTCAGTATAAAACAGGCCTAATGAACCGAAAGATATCGTTTTGTAGCGCGTACTTACGAGGGTCGTATGCAAATATCATCCTCGTTCAAACCGAGGAAAGTGTACGAAGAGGAAGCGGATGCGCTTACCAACCCCGGAATTTGCAACAACGGTCTTTGTTTTTTACGGTCTCGGTAAGCTGCTGCGCTAAATTGCACGTGTGTCTTGCATACACAAAAGACTTTGAGGGAACGTTAAAATTCCAATGGAAGGTTTACAAAGAATATATTTGTGAAAACAAACTATAAAGCGTTTATAAATTAATAACTAGTAACCAAGAATATCAATAATAACAACTTTACTAATTATTTTAACCCATATTATAACATTAATTGAAATTAATTTAATTAATACTTAACGATTTTAAAGGATAATTTGAGATTAAGTTTAAATTGAAATAACTTTTAAAAAATACTGTTAAAATGCACGTTCCCCTTTTAATTTATAAGAGCAAATGTACGTAGATTGTGTTCTTACACGTTTGCATTCCGGACGCAACGTGCATGTCGAGGCTTAATTAAAACGGTGAGAACATAAAATTGTTCTGTAGCCAGAAAGTCTGGTTTGAGTTAGATGGAAAAGGGAATGGGAACATGAGCACTTCATGTGGAACGCCCGCGGTTAAATGGTTGGCATAAATTTCGTTCGTTGTAATACAATTTTCAACTATCAAACCGAGAAATGGGAAACGACCGAGAAAATTTTCGAACCAGATGGTGGAAATTGTTGTTATCTACGATCTGTTTTTTAAATTTTCACTTTTTAATTTAATCTTCTTATACAAAACCCGTCGGGTTTCGAATGCATATTAAATAAGAATCTATGTTCCACTTTTATCAACTATTCTTAAATTTATTCAAAGGATAAATCCAGTTGTTAGTTATTAACAGGAACATGTGCAGGAAACATGTGTTGGTATACGAACACAAATTCTTCTCTAAGTCGTGAAAATAAACTTTGAAACTACAAGATGGTATCTACACCATTGCACATACATAGTAATATGTCAAAATCTCAAAATACAAACAGTGAAAGAAGTAATTGCTCACCAACAAGGGTGGTAGAATCTCAAGGACTAATTTGAAACGATGGGCGAGGATGAAAGAAAGAACTGTCGTATTTTCTGGTCCTTTGAAATAACGGGTAGCTCGAAAATGAATATATAGATACGTCTGGCTGTTGTATTAAAGGCTCCAAATAGTAGTAGAACTAAATAGATTCGTCACTGAAACCCATATTGACTGTAAATTTACATTACAAATCTTTTAAAATTTAATCCAGCCTCTACTACATAGTTTCTAACACTTTTAAGAAACCAAATTTCTTTCTGATAACGGAGAAGTTCGAAAAACCCTGCTGTCATGGACAGAGCTTGGATATCAAACAAATATCTTGATTTCTCCTGTTGTGATGATATCTAAATTACGACTATAAAATGGTAACAATAAGAGATTATTCTTTTTAAAGAATAATTGTTATACCTCAATAGAAAAATAATGTTTTGAAGTAGGAATGAGAATTATTTGATGGCTTTTCTATGCTCATCATCAAATAACTGCAGGAATGTTTTTGATTGGAAGTAGTTAGTTAGTCAACTCTAAAAACTCTCACTGACTCTTTGGAGATTAGTTTTATGATTAGAATCACGGAGTAATAGTAGTAATTAGTAATAATTACCGATATATTAGACTACTAGTAATAGTAGTCTGTAATTAGAATTGATTAAATGACGAATGTGCATGTGTCACAAAAATCAGAAAAATATTCAGCTCTAGTAATAAATTGTTCTAACGATTTATTTTTCGCTCTACATGTATCGAGTTATCATAAGATAACTTAACAAGATTCTTTTCTTCTGCAGAAGTGAATTCAGACGGAGCAATACTGTTAATGGCTTTTGAATCCAAGAAAACCTATCGACATTTTTATTTTGAAAATATTTCTCAAACCACATAATTAGCCGTGATAAGTACTCCTCTTAATATCTTTATATTTTTATATCTTTAGACAGATCAAGTTCATTTAACCTCAAAAAAAGCTGCAATATTTGCACCTGATTTAGTGTAGGGTCCAGATGCTTTCACACAAGCGCTGCTCTATAAATAATGTAATAGCTCCACAGCGTAGATGGTGATTTGCTTGAAGTAAGTGCATCCTCCACAGTAACCAGACATGGAACGACCTCTACAGAATAACATTTAGGCCAATTAAAACTATTTTCAGATAAGAATCTATCCCGCTCCTGCAGTAATGTTTTCAAAACAGAAGGTCTTCTTTAATGTTATTGCCATTTATAAACCGCACATAGCACATTAAATAAACATCTGTAGGCTCAATTAATTGTAATCCATGTTTGATACATTTTTAGTTTTTCAATTTATTGATCGTTGATGTCCTCAACCATACCAAACGCATAAAGGCACTTTTCAAAGTAGCTTGTCAGCAGACTTACAAATCAAGATATTTACCACATCTATAGCAGCCAGTACAATTAGTTCCTTTGCAATGACGTGAAACTTCATACATTTCGATATTCTACAAACCACCTTCGAAGATATTAGAAAATTGTTATTAATAATAATGTTTATTTGTCGCAAAGAAATGTGCGTACAATAGTCAACAATACAAGAAAATAATAATAATAATATTCAATAAAAAACGTAATTTCGCTTCTTAGTAACAATCGCTTCACTTTTCCTCTGAAGATTGGCAACGGCAACTCAGAATAGGCTGGTGGTAATTTATTATATAATTTTATGCACATATAATTACTGCTTTGTTGTGCTCTCTTGATGCGGTGCTGTGGAATGACGATCCTGTTCTTCTGCCTAGTGTCATGTTGGTGGATATCACTATGAGATGAATATCTCATTTTGTTCTTATGCAGAAGGGTAACTGCCGCCAGTATGTAGGCGCACAGTTAATATTTGCATAGCTTTAAATATGCTTCTGCAGCTATCTCGCGGTCCTGCACATGCCAAAGCTCTAAGGGCTTTTTTTGCTGGATTAAGAGCTTGGAAGTTTGAGGCGATGATCCCCACACCTCGATGCCATATTGAAGTATGCAATTAAAGTGGCTGAAGTAGGCGATTCTAACATGCTTCATGCATTGAGATAATCCTTATTCTTCTGATGAGGTAGGTTCCTGTGTCTAACTTTTTTGTAACGTATTCTATATGTGAATTCCATTTCAGATGGGAATCTATGTTAAGACTAAGGAATTTAATCGTATGTCCCTTATCTGGCTCTCTATTGGTGAGTATAAGTGATTGCGTCTTTTTTTCATTCAGTCTTACCTTATTGCTGGCGAACCACTCTTTCGCTTCCAGCTCGACTTTTTCGGACCTTCCGAGGAGTTCCTGTCTGTCTCTAGATGTCACCAACAGCGAAGTATCATCAGCGAAAAGGCACGTCAAATCAACCGTTAAGTTTTGTGGTAAGTCATTGATATAGATCAGGAACAAAACCGGGCACAGAACAGATCTCTGTGGCACTCTCTGCCCTATCTGTCTTCTTGCCGAGAATCTTCCTTTCCAGTAAACCATTTGTGTTCTATCCTGGAGATATGTCTTGAAGAGTGAAAGTGAAGTAGCTTAGCGGGCAGAATCTGGTGGTCGACGCAATCAAAAGCCTTTGTCAGATCGCAGCATTTGAGTAGTGCTTCTTCCTTTTTGTTAAAATCATTTGTTATCAGTTCCAAAGAACCCGTAACAGCTGATGATGTGGATCTTAGCTTTAGGTAACCGTGTTGCTCGGTGCTAAATATGTTGTGACTTTCAAGAAAGTCAATCAATCGCTTCTTTATGACTAGTTCAAAGATCTTGGATAGTGTTGCTTGTATTTGTTATTGATGCAATTTTGAAACATGTATATTTTGTTGTTTCAGATCTTTTAACTTCCTCGCTAACATATCAAGAGGATTGCCAACCATGCTTGGTTTATAATTTTATACAGGGTTACCACACAAGAAATTGTAGATGTTTTTCACTTTGTATTTTGCATAATTAGAATGAGACAGCTTCTACAATACTTTCGAGGCACCCCTATGGAAAGACCATGACTCCTCAGGGTTACGCAACACACTGTTTAAGTATCTTTGATCTAAATTATAATGATTCATAATGTCTGCTGCTCACATTAATGAAGAACTTAAACTCTAATTCACTAGGTGCTGAATTTTTATATCAGGCCAAGCACGATGAATTGTTACATTCTATTCTGGCTTTTGAGTTCGAAGCATTAATAATAATATACACATTGACAAGATTTAGGGATTGTAATCGCAAAAATGTTAACTAATTGTAAAAAGTAAATAATCATGTGGAAAAATCAGAAGACGTTGAACTAAAATTCTTACAAATTATGGGGATGAAATTTTTACAATGCTTAAAAATTTGGGATAATTGGATTTATATGTCTGAATAATGAATATCGAAAGCTGTTGAGGACATTATTTTTGATGTTTATTTAATGATGGTGAGATTTGATCAATGTGTTCCTACATTTATTAATACCTTAACTTCTCTCGTTCTACGAACAACGTTGATTTCAAGCACAACGTAGTTATTTCCTTTCATGAAATGATTTCATTTTTCTGTGTTCATCTTTAATCAAAATAACAATATCGCCTCTTTTATAATCTTTAACATAAATTACATAGTGTTCTTTCAATTTGTTTTAATTGATTTTATACTTTTTCAATGTCGAACTTAAAAATTTTTTTTTTCTGATTTCTTAGCTTTCTTATTGTTATCTTTATTGATTTTCTCTTCAGGTGTAAAATTATAGTTAATTTTATTGATTCCTTCGATGCAGCGCATGTGGTACCTAGAACATCACAGATCCGGTGCCCTGGGCCTGGTAAAATTTTCCATGTTGAGTCAAATTAAGACGCAAGCTCGACTAGTGGTGATGCGCTTTTGTCAATTCCTTTAAGTTTTAGCGTTTAAAAATGACGCGATTTTATCTTCCTTCCACCTCCTTCTTGATTGATGTTCTTATTGATAATGCACTTTCTAATGTAATCTAATCGATCGAGGGATTTGAACAAACGATGGAAAATAATGCTTAAAAACTGTATACCGTGAAATATTTAAATAATTGCTTTTTAAAAATCAATGTTTGCAAGAATATTTTTGAAGATGCCATCCTGGAACTGGCGAAACCGGTAAATTGAAAATAATAACTTCTTCAATAAGTGCAACAAAATTTAATTTGATTTATTAATATATTCAGGTTTTCAGTATTTACTCTTGACGATTACGGGAAGACTTTAAAGACAGTAAAACTCCCTAATATAAAATTAATTCTGTTTTAATTAATTCACAGAAATGACTGAAAGGATATTATATTGAATTTTATGTTGAATAAATTTTCTCACTTTATTAAATGGAAAATTAATAAAGCCCATCTTCGGAATAAATTAAATCGACCTTCTAAAATAACATTTTTTTTCGTATAAAAAAAAATAATTATAAGAATTTGAAAAGTTAAACAACGACAATTAATATTTTACATTAAGCTTCTTCTCATTTACCCCTCACAAAAACAGGGGTCAGATGAACACGATTAATGTAGTAATAATTTAAAACCGTATACCTTAGGTAAACTTGGGTTCGTTGATTACTCTAAGCTCAGCAATTCGCGCGGTGTTGCGGCAAATTTATTACCGCAGGAATCCCCCTTCGTTAATATTCAAGATGGATCGGGTCGAATTTATCCGAGAGATTGTGGGTCGAACGATTTCCATAAAATAATTCCATATGCATCGCATGGAACGTTCCCTTCCACGGTCTTGAAATCATTTTCCGCGTGAAAACTCCACATAATACGTATTCTACCATATGAAAAATCTCGAAAATTGAATATTTTGTGACGAAAATTAATTACATGTGCGCAGCTCGATGTCTCGATCGTGACGTCACGTATACGTAAGCAATTACTATTTCACCCTTTGAATTAGCAAATGCTTAATTTATTCTATTCATGTTTTGTAATGTTGTTAGTTTGAAACTTCAGGTTCATAATATAAAATAAAGATCTTGATTGAGTATAGCTGTGTCTCTTAGTTCTAGTTCAATGAGACATATGCATCAATCTAACGCTGAATAACAACTAAAACTAGAACTAACACTAGCATTAGAACTAACACGAGACCTAGAACTAGAATAATTCGAATTTAGTCGTACGTCTCTTAAGACGGCTAAGCCCGAATGTTTCTAGTTCTAGGTCTAGTGTTAGTTCTAGTTTTAGTTCAATGAGAAATATACAACAATTTAGCGCTAAACTATACCCCAAGTTTATCTATGAGCATGGAATAAAGGAACTTGAGTGGAATGGACTTAAATGTACTGATGTATTAAATAACGGACCTTGAGGTTTTACTGTAATTTTTTGTTATAAATCAAATTCGTATTAGATTTCCCAAGGGATATCTTGATATCTATATCAAGGAATTGAGTTAGATTATAAACCCTGAAGCTTGGCAAAAACCGCGAACTAACTTGTCGTATGTTCGCGTGGAGAAACCCCTCTAACCGTAATAAAAACCCTCGGTGCCTGTAAATCTTGGTTTATTTATTCTCGGCAGCGGAGTCCCAGAATAAAAAACCAGTGGCGTCGCCCGGCTCGGTACTTTCAACTTTACACCAGGACTCGGGAATAATACTTTGTTTATACGAAAATTTATCGTGCGCTTTCTCAAATGGAACCATTAAGGATGCCTTTAGAGGCGCAAGATTGCAAGTTTCCAGCTGAATATTGCCATAACCGCCCATAGAGTCCTCCGCTTCGTGAAATATTATCCGGGGAATTGAAAATACTAGTTCATTTTGCTATTTTTACGTTTTTGTTTTTATTGTGTATTCTTATTCGTATTGAATTCAATATTAAAATTGCAGCAAACCAAAACCAGGTTTAATTTAACATTTAATTTTTACATGTACAATAAAATTGTATGAATTCAGTATCACTGGATTCAAAGTTGTTAGATTCAAAGTTTGATAAAAAATTGATCGCTATGTAATAGGCAATTTGAGTATCTAGATTTCATATCTATTTCTATTTTTAGAAGCAAGTTTTGAAAAAACTTTTCCTACTTTTATTTATGTTTCAACCAAACCACGTCCTTCTCAATTTCGCCCGTTAACTTCGAAATCGTATAACCAACCGAGCTTTGGTATTTATAGTGACAAGAATAGAAAAGTTCATGGTGTTTAACGAACTCTACAAAGTTCACTGCTTAACTTTATTTCAAGTAAGGTGTGGAGATTTAGAACGAACACAAGACGCAACCCGAATTTAAAACAACTTTTTAACGATCTTATCGATTTTAAATTCAAAAACTCGAAGCATTTATAACACGTATCTTATAAATGTGTAATATTTTGTGCTAAAGGTATAATTTACTGTTTCTACTTCGAGGCTATTCTTTCACGTATTTCTCGACTTTACGTGGAGAAGTAATCGAAACCGCCGTTCTGCCAGCGGCTTGCATCTCGTTCTTGGAGTCACGTTCTAACCAAGAATAATGGAAGTCCTTTTCGTGAAAAAGTGGCAGAAACCGTCGTCCATTTGACCCGGACGCTTTTTCCTTCCGGCATCGCGTACAATATATGGAAGAACGTGAGGGAAAACAAACAATGTGTGAAAAAAAATCCCCATCCCTTATCATTATAAGAAATCTTCATGTCACTTTAGTGGAACGAACCTTTCAATAGGTTGTATGGGAAATTTGAGATTTTATTTTTATTGATTGTGTGAGATTTTGACAAAAAACTGGATTCTTATACAATAAATATCTTTTTTGATTTAATTCTGAACAAATTTTATTTGAATTTTTTTTGATATAAATAATAATTAATGATGTCACCCCAAAAAACAACCTTTTAGTTTTTTTAAGACGAAATCTTTATATCTCCTATGAGGTGTTTACCTTGTCTCTTTAATGTAGATTTATTACATAATAAACTGTTCTTTTATAGCACAACTAATCCTTTATTTTACCCTTTAAAAGAGACACAAGGTCGAGAAAGGGTACAATTTAATGTGTCAACATAAGCCTTTATGACAGAAAAAGAATCCATTCCAATTCAGTTCATTTTCCCGACATTCCGGCGAGCGAAGACGAATTACTGTGTGCGACAAAAGGCTATAATCCCTTTTGGATGGTAGCAGAAGACGGTCCTAGTCGTGAGCATCGAGACGAATTGGATGAATTTGCGAGGGCGACAGACGGAAAACTATTAGGGCTGATGTACGCGATTAGTACGACTAGCTCCTAGCGAATCGAACAAACTTGAACGTACGAAGACAAATCACGATCTTCCAATACGTTTAAGAAAGAATCGAGACATAAATTTGTTTGAAAAAAATAATTTTTGGTCTTATTTTGATCAAATTATTAATAGTTTATGTCATCATGAACGTATAAGAAGTACTGAACTTTTAATTATTAATAATAGTTTAAAATAATGGCTTCAAATCAATGGGTGAAGAGGTATTTCCCAAGTCATTATTTAATACGCTAGTTCATAACGCTAGGTTTATAAGATTTAATGAGATCTTTATCAACATTTCAGAATTGAGGATTAAAACTTAATCCTTAATTAATCAATTTCTATAAACTACAATTAACAAAATATGTAATTACGTATAAAATTACTTGCTTGGGTTGCGCAGTGGGTGGACTAAGTATCTCCCTGTCTATACAAAAGCTTGAATTTAGCTTTTAATTAATAGTAAATGCATTACAAGACTAGCCTGTTAGAATAAAATATCTTAGAACGAAAGAGATCAAGATATTGTGATCAAAATGAGGATCCAAAACATCCACATGGGGCAGAAAATCTAAACAACAGAAAGAGCTCAATTCGAGGCAGCATTTTACTGCACAACCACTATTTACAAAACATTCTTAATGCTCGAGTGGCCAATGATACCGCCTAGGGAATAAAACAGAAATACAACGAAAGAATATTCAATGAAAATGGAGAACTTCTGCTCCAGAAATTAACTAAGAATAATAATACATGCTAAAGTAAACAACTTCAAACAGAGGAAGTCATTAGTAAGAGGAAAGTTAACATTAATACAACCAAAAACACCACAGCAGAAGCTATTTTACCTACAAACGCAGACCGACAACCGAGACCGTAGCTGAGTGTAGGAAACGACGTAAACTCCAGAATGAAAGAGAGAATATTTAAGTAAATTCACCAGCGATATAGACTATGACCTGTATACAGCTGAAATTGGAAAAGTCTCCCAAATCAGCCACTCAACGAATATATACACGTAAATGTGGCGTAAAAGGAAGATTTGGAAAAATATTTTAAATATCTATCGACGTTAGTCAATCAAAGAAAATTGAAAAGCAGAAATATCAGTTCCAGGAGCAATGGAATGACATTACTGAAAAATCTTATTATAAATGCCGAAGTACAGCAAGGCTTTAACAAAGGTCGCTTAATAAGGGGCGCTATTCGTTAACAATTAAAAGTAAAATCTATTGAGTTCAACACACTTATTTATCAATGCTTTGTCGATTTGTAGAAACTATTTGCTAGAGTGCGATAGGGAGACGTCTGGACCTGCTGATACAAAGGGGTGGTACATCATAAACATAATCATCACATTGGCACTACATATGTTTTGTGTTCCCATCGTTGACTGTAAGCCCAGCTCTTCTTGATTCTTCGTCAAACTGCGCAAAGCTCCCCACCTAATCCCTCAGCAGAACAACATTATCAGCATTAACTAAATAATTCTGTAGTGTTCTTTCTCGGTACTCCCTCCAGGGACAAATTAGAAAATACACAAGAAAGAGCCTTGAAAGAAGCCCCATGAAAGGACTCCTTTTGTGGATAGGACAGATAAGTGTCTTATGCCTTTTTTTTTCTACTGTACTCGCTGATTAAAATTTCTTAGATATTAGGGATCTTACTTTACATGCGTTTCAACATCGATCGCTGATTTAAAAATTATCAAGTAATTTCTAAACTGAGAACAGTAGAAAAAAAGTTCATCTTACTCGTGATTGAACATTTAAAAATTCAACATTGATGTAGAAAGAACTGTGTCAAGTAGGTATATCAAGTATATTTCCACTTTCTATTCCTTGTTTTTTCATTCTTAATTATCACTTTTCTTGTTACTCATCCGTTCCACTTATTTCAAGGCTAAACATATATTTGATAATGCTCAATGCATTCTCACCAAAATCATTAATCGTGTTCGTTCCTAGCTTCAATGGTTTAGTCAATACCTATCTCGTACGGTTCAAACTTCTCGCGAAACGTATTCCAGGTAGGAGAACCTCGGTAGATTCATCAGTCCCTTGGCGCTCCTTGTTTCTTTAGAAACTGTGTAATGTAAAGTTCATGTTAATATTTTCAAAAAGGTTGTTCACTACTTATTCCCCACCGTGTTTATGTAAAATCAACGTCAATCTCTTTGTTACAAAATCGCCTTAAATTGTTCAACGTCGGAATGATAAAATGCAATATCTCTGGACGCTTCACATATGAGTTGGTTGGCGACTTTTATTATTTTCGCCGATCGAAACTTTTTTCGATTTTTCCCCCGTTTCAATATCGACTGCATATTAATTCTTAAAACCCATAATTCTTGAATTAAGACCATTTTTACCTGATGAATCGTAATTGAATATTTAATGACTCGAATTTTTTTCCAAAAAGTATTTCTGTCTTTTGGGACCATTCCAAATTACATGGCGCAATTTCACCGCATTTGAATCTTCAATGATTCTAGCATCTGCATTTTCGCATAAAACTGCAGATATATAACTTTACCAAAATTGTTATGCGTTGTGTTTCTCTAGAGAGCATCGTAAATTCGAGACGTGATGTTTGGTTCTCCAAAAAGCTTTGAATAAAAGAAATTTCTAGTTTAAGTGGGGTTTTCACATTAATCATTATTTAATTCCCGAATTATTACAAGACGATAGGGATAAATTTGTAGTTCTAATTTGATTTTATTAAAATGCGCAAGCCATGTTTTTTACCCCAGCTTTGTAAAATTTGATAGAAATAGTATTTTATTTCCGGGTTATGTCATACCTCACCTAGTATGGCATGTGAGATTAATCCACCTCGTATGCGGAGGTTATAGCTTAATGTTAATCTTAAGAATTTCATTCTTTGGCATATTTAATTGAAGTCACTAGAATGTTAAGGACGTTTTTCTACATTATGTGGAGTATTCTAAGAGACTCTAGAGATTCTAAATATAGAGATACGACAAAAGAGAGCTGTTTGAGACCGCAAGATTTCGGTGTGATTAAGTCGATAATTACGCCAGAGAAATTAAGAACTTTATTTAAACTTTGTTAACTCCTGGTTTGATGACAATAAATGTAAAAAATATTGATATCTGCACAAATATTGAAACTGACAGCGAAATTGAGTGCTGAAATGCGGATTTCTGCGATAACATCATAATCAAGAAGATGTCGTACAATATAATTGGACACGTAATAAGATGTGTCGGACGTTGTAATGAGATTTATTGTCCCTAGAACTGACCACCGATATATGGCACAGAGATTTACACTAGAACTTTATTATTCCAACTGAAAAGAAGATGATTAAGGCTAATAAAGACAATAATGTCCTTATGCTGGGTCAATGCATAAACATCGTCCGCTCATTTATTAACACATGATAAATGGTGCTTTAAGAGTGAATAGACGTCCTATTGAACTACTTTTCCATGTTTGGAGTGTTTAACAAGAGGTTACATCGCGGTGTATTTGATGAGGGAAATGTAATAATCTGTTGCGTACATTATGTGGTGAGTGCTTCGGAAGTATGGCGGAGGCGCCGGGAATCTGATTCTAACAGTGAAAAACACACCACATTTCAAAGATTTAGAAATTGTTTGTTGACTGAAGGATTTTTTGTTTGTTTGATTTGGTTCAATTAGATTAATCAATCGTAAGCTCCAATATCACAGGTCTAAGCTAAAATTAGGAATAGTTTCTATAAAGGCGAAAGGCATGTAACTTAGAAATAATTTAATTAATTTTGGGAAGAAACCGCACGAATTACAATTTCCTTTCATGCAAAGCTTCAGGGTACTCGCCAGTTTTGTGTGTATAGGTATCGATTTTAGCACCTCGACCGCATCCGCTCTCGACTAAATTGCTTGTTAGTGGTTTAACGTTAAAAATAATCAAATTTGCACTATTTGAACATTCAACTTTTGACAATTTAAATTTACTTCTCTTAATTAATAAATTATTTATTAATTTTCCTTTTTTTAATCACAACATTATTTACTATATTATGCATTTTGTTATTGTCGGGGTTCCAAAAACAGAATTATAATATTTGCTACACTTAGAGGAGCATATTTTAATAAATAAACTATGAATTATGAAAATTAGTTTACTGACTCTAAACTAATACCTTTTTAGACTTTGTGTACTATATAGTATGAAAATACAGGTTGAATTAAATTAAATTCTACGATTGCAAAACGAAATAATATAAATAAATAAACAGAGCATGAAATGTAACTGTCCACTAATATTCATGCTCTTATAATCCCAGATACAATATTGCGTAAAATACGAATATTTATCAAAATTGTGGCATAAATTAATTTGGATTACATAATAATTTTAAACCAACCCACATAACATATTAATCAATCCGTAAATTTTTGTTATCATGTTTTAATTTTGTGGGATGTTTCTGTTTATTTTCAGCGCAGCGTTGAACCGTGATGAAACCCGTGAAGGAATTCAGAAAAATTGTGGCAGCGCAGCAAAGTTAATTGCCAAGAAAATTAACGGTTCGTATATACTGAGTGGGTGAACGTTTTTCTTTATTTGTTTGTACTTTTTGTTCGTGAAGGGCAATTACACCACGACGATTGTGGACACACTCGCACCCCTCCGTGAAAAGTTCAATTAAATTTTGAAATGGAATCCACACCAAAAACGAAGCTTCGTCCTTTCAAGTATTTTCTGTTATATGTCACCAACATAATAAAATTTTTCATTTAATTATAAATGAAATATTTATTGAAAATGGAATTTTTAAAAAAACATTCTTTTCCTAGAGTTACATATGTGATATATATGATAAGCACTAAACATGTATGAGCAAAAATGATAGTAAAATGATAAAAATGATAGGCAAGGAAGAAAGTGTTTCGAAACCCAGATATGCTGTGGAATCCAATCGTGGAATGGAAGGTGTAAATAAATAATAGCTTATGTTGTATGTTCTAAGTTACCTAATTCCGCAAAGCAATCAAATGTAAATTTTGTCTTTTGCTAATTCCTTGACATACAGCAGATTATCACTAAGTGAGTTACCAAGTCAATTGCAGGAAAAACATTGGCACGTTTTATTAGTATTACATTTTCCAAAATGGCTTGAAATGTATCATACTTTACGGAATTGTTAATTTATTATTTTATAATGTTTCTTAATTACTGTACATTAACATTATATATCAGCCTGATTAAACATTTACATGTATAGCAATGTAAGCCATAAAAAGCATGAATCCCCTCATGCACCTCTAGTAAAGGAAGGAAATCTTCCACTTTCAAGACATTGTGACTGTATTTATGTCACTGTTTGAAATACAGTCATAATGTATAGAATGATACAGATGAGACAATAAACAACATTATAAAGTTTTTCTATTAATGGTATCTGAGTTCTGTAAATGTACACTGGTCGAGAAGCTGGAATCGAGTAAAACAACGCTGAAACCCAAAACATATACAAACTACGTTTGGAATACCAACTGATCACAATATCGGAAGAAAGAGCTGATGAATTCTGAACAGAGATCTTCTTCTTCCATTACTACAGTCTGTGGACTTTGGGTTACTTTACAACACATTACCAAGCATCCTAACATCTTCCTTCACATCATCCTTTTATAGTTTATTTGGCTTTCCTCCAGGTCACTGTCCCATATGGTATGCATTCTACAATTCTCTTCGCTCCTTAGTCTCTCAGCATCTTCTCCAGATGTCCCAGCCATGCTATTCTCTGTACATTTATGCGTTGTATTATTTTGCACCATTGATGAGCTGGTCCAATTCGTAATTCATTTATATTCTCCACATTCCAGCACCATCTTGTATCAGTTCTCTCTCATAATCTATATATCAAGCAACCATTTCTGGACAAGAACATCTAATTTGTAACCATCTTTCAGTGTTTCATTCAAAGCTTTGAAAGTCACAACCATGGCATTTATGAAATACGTCTTCAAAATATTGAACTACGTCATCAATATAATAAGTTTTAGACATTCTCCGTGCTGTATATATTGTCCAATGAAAATTGAGTGGGCCAGTAGGCATTAATTTAAGGATCATGCTATGGCAAATAACCAGCACAATTTGAAGTTCACCGTTTATGTATTTGAATTCCACATACAATTAATCCATATACAAATAAAGTATGTTCAGAAATGTATGAATATAAAGAAAGTGAAAATAATCTTTTAATACAACGATGTGATCTCAAATTTGCCAAAATTTTAACTTCATTTACTTATTCGCCTTGGTCTTAATCACTATCAATAAAAGTTTTATGGCAATCATTGTCATCAGAGTTTCAAACAACAAATTTTGTACCATTTCCCATACTTGTAAATAATATTAAGAACACGCAAAACATACGAGAGAAGTAACAATAGTTACAGCATCGTGCAGTAATTATAAAGTTTAATTGCACTAAATAAAGTACGAAATATTTGGGTAACGTTGTTTCAAAACTAATAGTAAGGAGTATTTTATACAGCAGATGGTGCCCCTTGCATTGGACGAAAAGCAGATACATTGAAAGCAAAAAAGATTGCGGGGAAATTCGATCGAAACTTTAGACACATTGATAAAATATCTCTATTATGAGCATGGGGGCTCTGTTATTTTGTAAGTGGCGAAAATAAAAAATTGAAACCTTCTCTACTAAACAATAAATCAATAACCGTAAAACACAAACAAACATAGAAATGCTAATTTGATCACAATTTAAAACATGTTAAAGATGTTAAAAACAGCAATGAAAAAATAAAAAAAAAGATTTTTTCCGATAACCTACAAAAAACAGTAAAAACCTCGCATTTCCACAGTTTCACGATAGTTTATCAAATCATGTATTTGCGGAATTCAACGTATCGAAACGAATTGATTCGACGTTTCAATTGTTTCGTTTGTATTCTTCTTTTTCAGTATCAATATCCGCTTTGTGTAAATACATCATTTTGCTCATCATGCTGTGTACATTTTCAATAATACCTCATAATGTCATCACGATGGTTGAATTATTAATGCTCAGCTAAATATGTATTTATTTAAAAAGTAAATAGTAGTATCAAAAAACTAAAAAATTATAACTATTTTAGTAACTTACCCAACATTCCAATCGGAAATTGATTCGGTGGTTGTTGTGGATTCTCAATGACACTTTGCGTCACCACCCAAACATAGTTTTCTCCGATGATGCCATAATCTTTAGCGGCCGAAAGTATCGTGATCGCTTCTTTTCGTGTGCAATACAACAACATGACCCTGGAATCGGCGTCTACTAAAGCTTTGATGTCACTTCCTTCCGAAAAGAGTACTGCGTTCAGTATTGTGAACTTGAACCGATCCTGAAATGAGAATTTTTTCTTTAGTACACCTAAAGTAATCTTAAACCATTAAGCTTTGAAGTTTCCAGGGAATTTTCTACCTTGAATCCTAAAAGGATGGGATTACGTTTAAGCACAATCGATTCGATCCCTATCCGTTAAATTATAAATTGTCTTATAAAATTTTGTATTTAATTTCATTTGAACTAAAATCAAATCAATTGAATTAATTAACAATAAATTTAAAATTGCCACATAATGCTATAAATGTTAACGTTGTTGGTGTGTACAACACATCGAAACCAAAATTTCTGTAGTGTAGGATAATCGTTAACAACAGTTACAACGGGATTCTCTACAATCGCTGGATGGCAGCAATGTTCGGACTCCCCGCTCTGCCGCAATTTGCATACGTGGCATAAGTAATTCCGGGTAGTTATGGTGGGATGGCGCCAGTTACTGTGAAAATGGGTTAGAGGAAAATTGCGTAAGATTGTGCGCGTATCGTTTTCCAGCGGTAATTTAAACGGTTTGGGATTTTGGGATTATCCTCGCGCTTTTAGGCTAATTTACTGTTTTATGCCTTTTATCGCAAGCATAAAAATGGATTTAGAAATAATCTTGAGAAATTTATCATTTTTAGTAGACCACAACTTATATCTTATCACTTGACACTGTTAATAACAGCAATTGTAATAATAGCAGTCATAACAAAAACAATGACACAGACAACAACAAAGATAACGCCAAAATGGAAACATAAAATTTCCAATACGTTTACAATTTTGATTTATGCCTAAATCAATCTTTTGTGTAAAATTAAAACTAGGGTTTGACTGCTTTACTGTTTCAAATCAATTTCTATTTGATGGAGTTTGGCTTTCAAAGCACGACAAAAAAGCACATGGATTGAAATTTGGCGATATATTTTTAGTCAATACTTTAATATTGACATTGTAAAACCTGATCATAGAAATACGGTGTACTCTGGTTATAACGAACCCTCAAGGGACCTGAAAATTGGTGAAACCGAAGTTTGTTATAGTCGATAATTTAAAGAAAACATGAACTACATTTTTTAAAATAAAATTGGAAAAACATAAATTTATTTGAAAAATGAACTCAGAATACCGGCAACAAGTTCTTTAATATTTTTTTTGGTCTCCGCCAAAAGCTCATTCCGAAGGGAGAATTTTCCAAGCAGTTCGAAGGGGCAGCCATGGGATCTCCATTATCGCCAGTGATAGCAAATTTCTACATGGAATTACTCGAAGAAGACGATTTGAAGAAGAGCCAGTGGAAACCTAAACTATGGCTCCGATATGTGGATGACACGTTTGTGATATGGCAGCATGGTCAAAAACGGCTCCAAGAGTTCTTGGATCACTTGAACTCTCAACATCCCATGATTAAGCTTACCATGGAAACTGCCAAAAAACTACCTTTCTTAGATATGTTGGTCACCAGGACGACAAAAGGAGATATAGAACTTGGTGCATATCGGAAGAAGACCTATACCAACAGGTACTTACAGGCATCATCACATCATAATCCCCAACAGAAGAGATCCGTGATCCGTACTTTATGTCAGCGAGCATATGTGAAGGAGATAACTTGAAGAAGGAGCAACACTTTCTACAAGGCGTGCTACAGAAGAACGGATACACTTTGAGGGCCATCAAGCAGCGAAAGCAGAGGGAGGACGCGGTAAGTACAAAACCTCTTGGATTTATCTGTCTTCCCTATGTTTCAGGTGTAACGGAACTAATTGCCAGGCACCTCAAGAAAGACGACATCACAGTGCAGTACGGGACGGTCAGCAAAATCCGGAACATACTACCGATAGCCAAGGACAAACTAACTCCATTAAAAGGGGCGGGAGTCTACCGACTATCGTGTAGTTTTGGGAAGATTTACGTTGGCCAAACTGGACGTAACGTCGAGTGCCGCATCAAGGAGCATGAAAGGGATGTAAGGTTGAAGAAGATCCAGCAGTCGGCGGTTACGGAACATTGCCATGCAGGATACCGAATATACTTCGAACAAACAAAAGTGCTCGCTAGGGACAACAGATATTACCAAAGACTGACAAGAGATGCCATAGAGATCCACCGACATAGAAATAACGTCAAGAGAGAGAATGGCTGGGAGCTTAGCAGAACATGAAGATGGTGGTAAACACGAAGACCTTCACCTGCTTCACACCGGACGCAACGCAATTAGTTAATAATTAGCTTGTAATTAGCTTTAATTGATTATTAATTACTTTTCCAACTTATATGTATATTGTTCCCGATTTTCGATTTCTTCACTTCGAACCAGTTTCTGAAGAAGGTTGCAACATGGCATCCGAAACGTCAAACCTTTTCTTAAAAGACGAACGGCAAAACCGGAAAGTTTTTAATGTTAGTTGAATTAACACAGACCTTGAAAGCCTTCGTACTTATAGTTCTTTAATTTGTTTAAATTGTTGCAAATATCCTTTTAATATAGAGAAAACATATTTCTGCACATTTAGCGATTATAATATTGTATAATATCGAACTACAATAACTTTCGTAATGGAGGAAGATTCCACAATATTTTAATAATTTCTCTTTATATAGGACTTCCACAATTCTTAAATGTAAAGCTATGGAGTTTTCATAAAAAACAGGCGATGCTTTCAGGGCTCTAGCCTAAGTCCGATCTTGAGGATATGTGCGATAAACAAATACTTCGGAAGGACGAGGAAGGTGTAAGACGTGGGGATAGACCTGGTACAGACATCTTCCGGCGATCTGGTCATCTTCTTGTCCGATGTCTCTGTAAAGAAGATTGAAAGGAAGTTGGAGAAGGCCTCCTGGATAGAGCTCTGTGAGTAAAGGAATGTAAGGCGAGGAATGCCACAGGAAATCTTGAAGGATTATTTAGCGGTGTGAGAAAGGTGAGGAGTCAAATGCATAGAACGGTAAAGGGCAATGTAAGATTGGTGTCTGATATGAAAAATATATAGTGTTGTTATTGACACTTGGATATGTCAGATATGTGAGGGGCAGAAGCCGGTCTGAAGGGCACATTGACAATTATTGCATTGAAAAAGTGGGGCGTTGGTAAGAGGATGAAGAAATTGATCGTCGAGCGAGTGGTAATGCCCGCGCAGATGTACTGGCTGAACGGAAGGGAACTAAATGCGGCACAGAGATCATTTGTATTGTGAGCTACGATGGCCCATAGAACGGCGCTGACGGATGCTATGTAAATATGTCTGCGGTGGAGCCTCCGTATTTGGTAGCCGGAGCGGCGCACAGGTTAAAATTGAGGGAGAGAGTGTGGAAAATGAGATTGCCTATGCATCTCATTTTCCGTGAGTGGTGTTATTGCGAGGAGGATGGGGACGAGGGGCGAATAAGAGGGGTAGATATGAAGGATGTTGGGAGACAGCAAAATCAAAATCGAGGACACTGCCACTAGCATTCAAAAGAATATTTACGCCATCAGGTTATATGAGGACTGGGTGGAGTCAAGAGAAAGTGAAAGATGTAAGGTGTTGAATGGCAATATAAATACTATGGACTGGCTGAACATGCGTAAATGCAGAATCCGGAACCAAACAAGATAGCGAGGGTGTTTGTGACGGTAGGACAAAGGAGGACAGGATAGTGAAACTGGAATGGACGAGAAAGAAATAAGAAGAGTTAATAAGGTGGTGAGAAATGTTGTGTTGGAAAGGGAGGAGAGGATGTGAGAGAGGTATGGAAAAGGAGATGGAAGGAATCGGAAAAACGTAGAGAAGCTTATGGTCTTACTAGAGAAGGACTAGAACTTTTGACTTATCCATTTCATGCGTACTTGAAATGATTGAACTTACGGTTTTTGTCATATCATGTTGGAGTGAAGGCTAGGAGAGTTAAAAGGAGGATAGAAATAAGGAAGACAAACAGAGCGCGACATGTCTGGTTAGAACTTATTGTTGGGAAGGGAGAGGAGTAACGTTACATTATGTATATTAACCATGAAAGTTTTGAGCTTTGTTGGTCTGAGCATTTCTTGGTCTATCTTAGGTTTTCAAATTTGCAGTAAAATAGCTAACCTTGAAATTAGGTTATTTCGGATGAAATCTTTTAGTTATTCTTTTTCATCAACTTTTGCCACACTATTTTCGTCTACGAGTTATTAAAACCAGTCAAAACCTGGATTTGCTTCGGCTTGAGAATGTTAATTTCCGCACTGTTTGCGTTATGCAGAAAGATGGGTTAATTTAATGCGGAATCTAAATAGGAATTTAAAATTGGAATTTTTGGATTTCTTGCATTTTGACAATAACCGTCTCATATAACTAATTCTGGACCCCAAATTGTTGTTACATTTTTTAAGTATAGATCGTAGATATTCCATCGGCTCGTCTCCCTCTTTCACTTTACCTTGCATTAGATGGAGAATTGCAGATTTGGTCACCCCGAATATCATACCAATTTTTGTGGCCCATTCAGAAACTATCTTGATAGGTTTCTTCGTAATAACTATTTTTCTTTAGACAACATGAAATAAATAACTATTTATTTCTTTCTATTCAAAGTTATTCAACGTAATATCAATGTTAGAGTATGAAGCAAAATAGATCCATTGAAAAGTTAATTTCTTTCTCTCTTTACTCCTAAATTAATTGGGTTCTCTATTTTTTACCGGACATTCTACAATATTTGTGAGCCATTTCTAGATCAAATCGTGTATCTTTCAAAATTTGTAACATTAATTACCAGGGAGTGTAATTATAGACCTTCTTGTTATCTACCCACCCTATCGAGAACTCCTCGTATAGGTGACTGCGTCACTAAGGATTATCGCTCCTATTAATATGTTACCCCTTACTCTTGCTACACCCTTCTTCCACCCTCTCTATTCATATACATTTATCCACATAGACCCCATCGATTGCGACATTCTTTCCTGTGATGTAGTTATAAATATTTTACATGCGAGATTAAGGTACTGATTTTTGCTACAGAAAATTGTTGAAAATCCGTAAAAACTCTTATCGTTAGAAGGATCCGTATAAAATTGAATAGCTGCTTCAACTAATTCAACTTTGTGACAAGATTAATAATAGTGGTTACACAGTTGGGAAAAAACAAAGACAGTTTTAAGTCGTTAATTGGAAAATTAATTTCGACATTACGGTATAAAATCTATAAGCTGGCGTGGATGGAATATAATTAGGTAAGGTTATTGATTTGAAGGAAGCGATTTGGGAATATAGCTCCAAATTGTGAGATTATAAGAAAATCTTAGTTTGTTAAAAATAACAGAAAATTAATTTTCAATACCGTATACAATCGTCCTATAAAATGAATTAACTGACATAAATCTATTTTAGATGTAATTTAATTGGTAACATCACTCGAAATTATTCCCAAACCTCCTGAAAACCGCTCGTAACCCATCAAATTTCCATTTTGGGGTCGAGATTACTTGCTTAAGAGGAACCAATTCAACGTCGACCCACGAAAACGATCTGCCAATGCTCCCCCGGTAATACATGTGCAAATTAACCTCCGCAATAAATTAGTTTTCGGTTTCCGATTCTACAACTTTGTTGAGATATGTCACAATCACAAAGAGAAACTTTGTATATCCACGAATCGTGTAATTGCAATACGACCTAATTGCGATTACCTACTAATTATTGTTGCACACAGTATTCCGAACAAAGCTAAAATCAATTATACTTTAGCAGAAATTCGAATGTCACAAACAAAATTTAAGTTAAACATGAATTTTAATTAGTTGTTTTAATGAAACCTTTCAATTTTAGTCAATAATGGTTCGATAATTCTCTTTTATAGTATAAAAGCACGTTCGTTTATTCGATTCGTATGCAAATATAGAAAGAAAAGCTTGGGAAAGTGGAAATAATAGATAATACCAATTCAGAATACTAATAAGAATCAATAATTTTGAGGAAATATCGTTTATTATGGTCAATTGGCGTAAAGGGTAACATTTTCGAGAAATTAATATGTCCCACATGCCGTCGTTATAATCCACATTAACTCTCAAGTTCGGTCTGAACTTAAATGGAAACGTGTTCGCAGTGCACGAGACCGTAATAGACTTAAAATGACCCGGGAGCTGTCTCGTGGACGTCCAAAGAATTCTCCAGGTACCAGTACGTGTTACCACTGGATATGTGGTCTTGCATTTTTATAAAAGTATTTTTTTAAAAAGAGTTAAAAAACGTAATCTAATATATTATAAAAATCGTATTTGTTGCAATATGATTCGCGGAAAACAAGGATGATCTCCAGAGGTTATAATGATAAAATCATACACCAAGAAATGAAATTCAAACATTTGGGCATTAAAATATCAAAAAATGTCACAGTATGGCGAAATAAACATGTTAGAACTGAAGCCAAAGCCTGGATATACAAAACCGCAATTAGAGCTATATTAACATATACAGCAGAGACTCGACCAGAAACATCCAAAAGAATACCAGAAACTACAGAAATTAAAATAGTGCGTAGAATACATTGAGAATAATTTGGGAAAACATTGATGGACAGAGAAAGAAGTGAGAACATTGGAAGAAGAAATGGAATGAGCACATCGACCGAATGACAGAAGAACGAATTGTGAAAATAACACGGCAGAAATCACCATCAGGACGAAGAAGCATTGAAAGACCTAGAAAAAGATAGAACGACAACCTTTCAAACGATTAGGAGGCAAAAAAGTGAAGAAAAACAAACAGTTATGCCTAAATACAGAAGGAAGAAGAAGTATTATTGAAGAAAGCATCAAAATCTCAGAAGAAGTCAACAAAACTTTAATTTAGAACAAAATGCTTTTAAGTTTGACAAAAAAATATTACCTCTATCCATAAAACTTATCGTAAATTTCATCCATTTCATTCAATTTGCGAGACAACAAGTGTGTCCCAACTACTTCATTAGGTCTCGTATTTGGAAAAGTTTACGTTCACGTCCCATAAACGAATGAATGAATATATTGCATGGCGTTTAACTTCGTTTCGAAACGCCCCAGAAAACCGTCTTTCGTTAACGTCACCACGACAACTTTCATATTGCCAAGTCGCGGCGAAGGCCGGTTCATCCAATTTAACCTAAAAGTTGGACGCTTCACTACCGCGCCAAGAGAGTTACGGATCTAATAAAGTTCACTTTTCGAAAAACGAGACTTACGATACTAACGTCAGCGTAAAACCGCGTAAAAAGCTGCAAAGGTTGGTACGTTTGATAAAATCCCGATGGACGTTTTTATTGCGTGGACGCATTTAAACGTTTTCGAGTAGGATAAATTATTGTGCGCCTCGTAAAATTCCTGTTGTCAAGGTAAAAAGTGATATACGGTTAGTTGAGGTTCTGGTATTTTAAAATGGGAAGGTTATGTAACAGCGTACGAAGGCCGATAGAAAGCGGAGATTGGAAAATATTACTACCCTGAAAAAAAATTTTTTTGGCAAAAAGTTGGTACAAAACTAAATTCTGCAGTGCGGTAAATAAAACTTCCGTTGTAAATCAGTACGTTTCTCGCTTCCTTATTACCACGATAAATTATACTCTAAAAATGCTTTATAAACAACTTTTTTATATGTAATAAAGTGCTGAGATTCCGATTAATACATCAACGTTTAGTTATCGTAGTTGATATTTCTCCACTTTAAAAAACGGGAAATCATTTTCCATTTTATTTTCATAACAAGATTTAATGGCTCGATATATTACCCTTAACGGTTGTCATTAAGTGCTGTATGTGATACTCAGATATATCGTGATTCACTTCACATCCTTCCATTTACCCGCTAAATTACCCCTATAAATAGAACCGCTTTGCTAATAGTAACGCGTTTGGATGAACATGGTACATTATTGCCAATTAGAACAACTCTGCGATTGCAGTCATTGTTTGATTTCATCCGTGTGATTTACCGCTTCTCAATTTGATGAATAGGTTCGCGACCCGGTTTCATTATTGTTTGGTTTATGAGGTTAGGGTAAGTATTTGTGTTTGTCTATTTACTGTGAACAAATAGATATTCGAAGTTAATTGTTCCGTATTCCTCCTAAAAAGGAGATTAAAGTTGTCTTTATAAACAAACGTATTTATTACTCTTTCTATATTACCAAATTGACTTTGAAAGTCTTTCCAGAAAACTTCGACAGTGATGGAGTTAAAAGGGAATGGCTCTTTTAAAAGGGATTTTTTTTCGTATTCATCTTCGTTTTTGAGATATTTACATTAAAAGCTCTAAATTTATCAAAAACGCCGACGTTGCTGGTTTTCAGGGGGAATATCTCAAGATCGACAACTGATAGGAATAAATGGTACTCTTCATGTTCGATTTAGAATTTATTTCTCTATCACAAAATATCTTAGTATTAAGAAAAAAATACTTCAATGAGTTAAAGAACCAAAAAATTAAAGTAAACCTAACGCAGTTGACATTTTAATTAACTTTTTGAGATAGTCCTTCTTAATAATCGTCTTTAACGCAAAATTTATGAGTTAATCGAATACAAAAACAATTTCTAAATGTAAAAAGAAGAAGATTTTTTTATCGTATTCCTCTTTGTTCTTGAGATATTTACCACGAAAGTCTTAAATTTAGCAAAAACGCCTAAGGTGCTAGATTTCAAGGTGTATATCTCAAGATCGACAACTAATAGGAAAAAATTTTACTCTTTATTTTCGATTTAGAAGATATTTCTCTATCAGAAAAACATCTTAATATTTAAGAAAAAATGTCTCAACGAGTTAAGGGATCAAAAATTTAAAGCAAACCTAACTGAATTGACACTTTTATTAACTTTTTGAGATAGTCCATGTTAATTATCGTCTTTAACGCAAAACATATAAGTTAATCGAATACAAAAATAATTTTTAAATGTAAAAGAAAGAATAATCTTTTTTCATATTCATCTTCGTTCCTGAGATAGTTGCCATGAAAGTGTTTAATTTAGCAAAAAACGCCGACGTTGCTGGATTTCAAGGGCAATATCTCAAGATCGACGGGAAATAGGAAAAAATTTTACTCTTTATTTCGATTTAGAACATATTTCTCTATCAGAAAAATATCTTAGTATTTAAAAAAAATATTTCAATGACTTAAGGGATCAAAAATTTAAAACAAACCTAACGCAATTGACATTTTTATTAACTTTTTGAGATAGTCCATGTTAATTATCGTCTTTAACGCAAAACATATGAGTTAGTCGAATACAAAAATAATTTTTAAATGTAAAAGGAAGAATAATTTTTTTTCGTATTCATCTTTGTTGTTGAGATATTTGCGATGAAGGTGTTAAATTTAGCAAAAACGCCGACGTTGCTGGATTTCAAGGGCAATATCTCAAAATCGACAACTAATAAGAAAAAATGTTATTCCCTATTTTCGATTTAGAACATATTTCTCTATCAGAAAAATATCTTAGTATTTAAAAAAAATATTTCAATGACTTAAGGGATCAAAAAATTAAAGCAAACCTAACGCAATTGACATTTTTATTAACTTTTTGAGATAGTCCATGTTAATTATCGTCTTTAACGCAAAACAGATGAGTTAATCGAATACAAAAATAATTTTTAAATGTAAAAGTGAGAATAATTTTTTTTGTATTCATCTTTGTTCTTGAGATATTTGCGATGAAAGTGTTAAATTTAGCAAAAACGCCGACGTTGGTCGATTTCAAGGAGAATATCTCAAGATCGACAACTAATAGGAAAAAATGTTATTCTTTATTTTCGATTTAGATCATATTTCTCTATCAGAAAAATATCTTAGTATTTAAAAAAAATGTTTCAATGACTTAAGGGATCAAAATAATAAAGTAAACGTAGTAAAGTAAAGAATAGTCCTTCTTAAAAATCATCTTTAACGCAAAATTTATAAGCTAATCCAATAAAGAAGCAATTTTTAAATGTAAAAAGACGAACAATTTTTTTCTTATTCAGCTTCGTTCTTGAGATATTTCCTATGAAAGTTTTAAATTTTGCAAGAAACGCCAAGATTAATCGATATCAGATAAAATATCTGAAGAATGGAAACAAAAAAGATAAAAAATTCTTTACTTTCGATTTTAAATTAATTTTTCGACTGGAAAAAAATTTGTTTCAAAAAAAATATCTCATCGAATTAGGAAATGAAGAAATAGAAAATAATATTATAAAGCTCACAGTTTAATTTTTTGAGATGGTTGTTATTAATTATGTTTAAAAAGTAACATAAAAGTTAGTACGCTGTACAAACCATATAATTCGTTCAACATTAAGTCATTTAATCCAATTACTTATAAAATAAATTTGCGAAATATAACTTAATTTCAGCTGGGAACGAAACGGCACATTATTTTAAGTAAAAAATAGAAAGAAAAACAAACGTTTTGTTCGTAGTGTAATTATTTAATTCCTCCGTTTCTCGCCGTATTTAATTTAATTCTGAAATTGTTTCGCTTCCGTCTAGCAATATATCACTCAAAACCTGGCATATTTTTTTTTACTTGAATGTATTTTGATTTCATCAAGGTAGTAAAACTGGTTCACGGCATAAAACCCACCCGAGATATATAAAGTATATAAAAGATATGAAATAGGAGGGTGCAATGTCAACGGATTTCTGAAATATAACCGTTTTGTTTCTTTTGGAATAAAACTCGTCTTGATATTAAAACTTTAATAGTGACATCGCAAGAAGTACAAATCTGACTTTGAAGAGAGAACGCATTTTTATATAAACATTTCGAGTTAGATAATAAAGTTTAATGATGTAAACGAAGTAAAAAGAGGTAAAGTTGAAAGTGATATGGGCACTTTATAATATTACTCTTTTTATGGATAGTATTAAGATAAAATTTTTGATAGCAAACCTAGCTTAAAAGTTTTTACAAATAATTAAACTTTTTAGATAGGGATCGTTTTTTAAAAGATCGTAAAATGTTTAGTTTTTGGTGTAAAAACAATTTTATAATTCAAAAGTTATTTTCTTTCCTAAAATTTGTTTGTCAAAATTTAATATTTCCTCGTTATATTTAACGAGGTGGGAAATATTTTATTTCCATTTGAGAGGATTTAAATTCAAAATGTAATGATATATTTTATTAATTCTTTTACCAAACAGTTTTCTATATAAACACATTTCACGTTATTCCGTTCAAAAATAAAATATTTTTGTTTGATACTATTTAATACTATTTCAATTGGACCATTAAAAAAAAAAAAATTCGATTCCCTCAAAAACCCCTTTAGCTTTGTATAATTCCACATTCTCAGGTTTCCGTTGTTCGAAATTCCCGCTTTAAGTATAAAGGTGTAACCGGAAAAATTCCTTCGGGGATCAAAATAGATTTGACTGAAATATATACACCTGAAGAGGATCTAAGAAAGAATATCTCGTAGAAAAGAGTATAAGATCAAGAGATCAAGTGCGCTCGGATTAAATTCTTCCCTTGAGATTCGGTACGATTGCAGAGTTTTAAGATATATGATATTTATATCCTATTAAAAATTGCATTGAGTTCGTATTCCTCTCTATCAATATAATATATTTCAATAAGTCCGGAAAACCAAGGATATAAATTGTACAGCAAAGGAGAAACCATAATTTGTGATTATTATAGAGCAATGTACTACTAGTCGTCAATTGAACCAAACTGAACGTCAAATTTTTATACAAAAGACTAAGACATGAAATCTAATAAACCTAAAATCATATTTTTATAATCAGAATCATATGAGAAAAAGAATGCAAAAAGATTAAATTTTCTTTCCTACAACTTAAATCAGCATTTGACTAAGTGCCACAAAAAATATGCAAAATACCAAGGTAGTAACAGTAGTAAGACTCATTGGACGAAAGTCAGTAAAGTCCGGTTAAAAAAATGGAAAAATTATACTAGAAGAACAACAGTAACAAAAGACATCGACAAAAGATAATAAGTAGAGAAAAACGTAAATAAAATCTGCTGTCATATAATAAACAATTTATTAGATAAGAAAAAACTGAAAATGAATCTTTATCTAACATTATACACACCTATGCCGTTCAACAAAATCAGAATCATGCAATAACTGATAGAGTTAAATCAACATCAACGGTAAATGAAATAAAGTATGTAAGAAAAATGATAGGCATGTGCAGAAAAGGTAGAATTAAAAATAATAGTGTAAGATAAGAAATAGACTAAAACCTAATAGAGTAGAAAGTACAAAACAACGCCGATCGTCTTGTCTGTATGAGAGATATAGATATGAGCAAATCGAGTACAGTATTTTAAATAAGACCAGTACAATGGGAATTATGAGGATATCATCAGGGAGATCCCATGATTCCCAACAAGGTTGCTTGAGCAACCATTACTTCACAAATATTGAGCGTCTAAGCCACCGACCTAGTACAATGGTTTGGAGCTTTCCCTTCCAAATTTATCTGCAATAGGTCGTTTAGGAGCTGCTGGAGTTCGACCTCTCTGGAGAAATTAATGCCCCAATGTATTGTTGAGGTTCTTATTGTAATGAGAATTGGGTAATCTCTACTGGCGTCGAATCTTTTGGATAAAAGCTTCAGATCATAGCGAGACTTCAACATGCTCTTCAAATCTTCGGCCCATTACACATTCTCTTTATCCACTGACACATTTCATTGATATCGTCGTTACACTTATTAGCGAACTCCAGTTCTCAACGCAATCAGTACATTTGTTGTTGGCAGCTCTGTTCAGTGTGGTTCAGTGGAACGCGAATATAAGGTACATGTCCTAGCCTTTTTTACTCAAAACCCACTCTTACCATCAAGCTGCGGTATCCCGGAAGCCTAAACAACCCTATTAAAGACTGCCATAACTAATAACAATGAGAGACATGCTCATGACCGACATAAACGGAAGAAATGGCCTTCTAAAAAGGGGGAAGAGACTCTTTTTCCTTCAGTCAAGAAAAAGAAGGGGAAATTCTGATTAGGATTGTAGGCCCAATATATGAAAATAATATATGGAGAACAAGATATAACCAGGAACTAAACAGCTACTACAAGGAGCTAATGTTCTCCAAGTCATTCAAGATCCAGAGATTGTAATGGGCAGAATATGTGGTCAGGATGTCGAAGCAACTGCTTAACAGGACAATGCAAAGAGCAGAACATAGAGGAAAATCGGGAGCAATATGGGAGGGCAGAAATGTCAGGGATATGCATAAATCCAGAAACTGGAGAAGAGAGGCCATGGACAGAGATGCTTAAAGATAAAAATTGATTGAGACCAGGGACCGATAATTTTCTGTGGAGTCATTGAAGAACAAGTTCAGTATTACTATGACCAAGATAGACATATAAGGATAATCGTACAAATTGAAAGGTGATATAATCGCCGTTTTTGGTATGTTTCTTTCGCAGCCGAGGTTTGGAAATGATCTCACCAGATCGCCAATTAACTCCATGTCTTATTGTCTCACAGATCTGCTTAAGGGTAGCCATGGCTTCGTAGAGGACAATCAATAGCAAAGTAGTCTCTGCTATGCCAAATTGTGCTGTATTATATGAGTTTTAATTTGTGCTTCAACGAACTTTTTGGAGAGTCGTTATAAGTTAAAGGGTCTTAAATCTTGATGTATAAACTTTTGAAGATCAATAAACTAATATTTCATATGCGCTCGGAAACCAAGGCGATTTAGAACAGACGATTTTAAGCTCTCTCTATTCACGGAACAATAAACCATGGGAATACTTCGGTATCTGGGAGAGAAGCAAAAAGATAAGTTTAAGGATAAGATATATTGAAAACCAATATTGCCGTTTACCGGACAAATTGCTGAACGAGGAACGAGTTTAAAATCGAAAATTTTTAAATCCGACATACGATCGATTCGTCAATTTGAGATGAGTCTTAAGACGAAAATCGCGGCGATGAATAAATTCAACGTTACTCCAGGATTCACCAGCAACGTTAAGAAAGTAAAGCTTTCATGTCCGTTTGCGGATTCAAGCTCATTTATAATGTGGATAAAACGATTTTTGCGGATTATATTTGCGATAGATGGTGAATGATAATATTATGGTATGAAGGCATCGTTATGGATTCAAAAACATGTTAGTTTGTTATCAAAATTAGATTAATGTCATTATTCATATCATCAATATCATAATTACATGTCATTTTCAATTACGATGGCTACTTAACTTGTGTTACAATTAAACTAATGTAATAACGTTTCGTTAAAGGTTATATTTGAAAAGTTCACGGCCGTGTTAAGGTATCCCGTTGTAATACGTTTTCTAATTGCATCTCGACCAAGTTGAAAGTTTTGACTTTCATCCCGATTACGTTCTTCCTAGGAAAACCTTCGCATTCTCACGGCTTTGTCGTCGAGTCGCCTCACAATCTTCTCGTAAAGTGATTTTCTGAACTTCTCTAATAGTTAATGTTGTGCACGTTGTGAAACTGAGGCTATTTCGCGGAAACAAAGTTTGTTAGTAGCAATTATAATAAAAAGAAATCTCCACCGGTTTTTTAATAGGAATTAGGGCTCGATTTTGGTTTAAAATAAATAAAGATCAATATGGTTTTGGATTGTTTGTGACCTTCACGGGTCGGGTTAGTTTACCAAACGATTAATTCTATTGTTTAAAGTGGTCGTGTAACGAAATCTTCCTACTTATGGATTAACTCTATAAGTCCTTCCGGTCGACGAAAATCCCGTCCTGTTCTTTGTTTGTTAACCATTCGCATGAACGGATTCGAAATGTTTACGTTAAAGCTGACCCCTTTTATCCTTGTTCTTATCTAAATTGAGTCAATTAAAAGTCTTACTTTAATCGACACCGATTTTTTTCAACAAAAAGAAAAGAAGTTTTTATCAAAGCTGGTTTATCTTTATACACATTACTATTTTAATTTGGAAAAAGAAGCTAATGGGTAATGCAATAACGACTTACGACACACTATTTTGTATCTCGCGGGAACGTCTAACCGGAATCTCGAAGGTTGTAGAGAGATCTTTAGGGCACATTACCTGAGCTTTCCAGCTCGAGGTTAATTGCAGGTCAAGCGTGATACGAATACTTTTACGGGAAGCTCAGAAAGCAACCATTTGCGATCACGAAAATGCAAATAAATTGTTTAAACGTTGTAGAGATTACATTGAAATAGTGAATCCAATCATTCTGATAAGGAACTTTAACTGCAGTATAACTCGTGGAAGTGGTTGTTTGTCGCTCGAACACACCAAGAGTTGTTCCCTGGGGAGAACCTTCCAGAGTTCAATTCCATTATAATCGGTGATTGAAAGATTCGTTAGTCAAAGTAGACAAGTAAATTTCGTCGTTAACTTGCCTAATATTATTAAGCGATGTCTGTCCTTGCTTGGCTTATTCGATTACTGATTCCTTGAGGAGGGAAGACTTGAGGTTCTTAGAAGAGTAATCGACGCATACTAACGTAATTAACTCTGCCACCAAGGACACAACAAATTTAGAAGGGTTTTACTCTAAAGTGATAAGATTGATGAACAATTCTGAGTGTTCTTGACAATTTACTTTAATGTATTTAAATTTGTACAAAATCTATTATATTTGTTTTCAGTACTAAAAGGATTTCATGGTTCACCGCTTTGAAAAGGTTTTCCTAAGAGGACTTTCAACACTCAATAACTACAGAGCTTTTTGTGTTTATATATTACAAGCGAGAGAACTAAGGTACACAAAAGTTTCTCGCTTTAAGCACTTGTTCGACCGCAAAGTGTAAGGGTGCGTTACTAATTCAACGACTACTAGCGCGAAACTAACTGAAGCAGTAAATCGCGGAGATTGATACGATCCTTTAAGAACAAGAATGGTAGTTTACAGACTCGTATTGAACTTTACGTCCGAGCGAGTGGAATATTTGTAATGCACATACGTTCAAGTTATTTTCCACACAGTGCAAATATATTGGGTCCATTAACGTTATCAAAAATCTTAAACGAACATACTGAAAAGCACTTACCTGCATTGCAGAAACTCGCTCTCTAACGGCCTGGATAAAATCATCATGTCCCGCAATCAAACTGGTTACAACGGAGAACTGATGCCACTTGTATCTTTCAAGGATGCTGAGCATTGCCGCCGTTTGGTGTTCTAATGAGGGAGCTAGCTGAAGTTGAACCGACGTTTGCGATGCTCGTCTTTCCAACCCGGAGTTATCGGCGTTCCACGCTATGACGGGTATTCCGAGATAACCAGCCAGCTGAAGGAAGTACTGTGCCGAAGCTGTGCTTCTACCGTATTGTTCGTAGTTCATTAAGTAAAGAATCGCGGACACGTTGTACGAGACGAAATTTTGGCACAGCGAGTTCAGGATGTCTGTAATTTAAAAGAAGAAAAGCGGATAATTGGATTTGCATTCCACGCCGGATGGAAACTTTTAAATTATTCGTCGAGGGATGTGGTGTGAGGAATATATTGTACTGGGTGTTAATTTGAAACTAAGTCTGAAAAAGACGTTTAAAGTTTTTAGTTTATGTGGAACGTGATTAGATGGCGGTAGTTTTTAAATGAGTTAACTATTCTTATTTATTTTTTTTTTAGTTACTAAATAATAAACTTATAGATCGTGAGACATCGATATTTTAAAATGAATAGTATACGGTCTGTAAATAAGAACAGATCGCTAGAGTTAATGGTGTTAAATAGTTTAGACCCCATGTTTATGGTAAGAAATTTGCTTTAGTGGTATGGACTGTCTATTAACAAGGAAAAGCAATCTAAACTTTAAAATTTAGCGTAAACATAAAAAGTACTAGGGTGTAAATTTAAAAATATATATGGAAAAGAGAAGCTATAAACTATAGAAGTGGTCTTGCAACCTTAACAAACCCTTCCATGTTTTTCAGGATTTGTAAACGTCAAAACGTTACTGAAAGCTCACATTTTTATCAAGAACCTCTGATAACCTCTGAAGCCTCGTGATGACTTGAAGCTTTGTAACTTCTCAGATTGGGCTCTGCTAAAGACGTACCTACTTCAAAAAACTCTATCAAAACTGCAGTGATGGATATCATACCAGAGGTGTTATTATACCATGTTTTTTGAACGTGAAAATGAAAATGATCGCAATGTTACGTGCCATAATGGAAGACAATTTTTGGTCAGAATGGGATGTACTTAACATCAGTGACATGTGGTTCCAACAAGTTGGTGCTATATGCCACAACATTCCAGTCGATATGTATGAAACAAGGATGTAAAATTGTATCTAAAAAGCTGTTTTCTGCAGCCTTGCTTGCGGTAATCATGTGAACGACATCGAATTCCTATCCATCTCCATAAATGTAAGATGTATGCTGCACCTACAGTAAATTTCTTAAAAATATCTCAATTATTCTAGAGGTTATTTAAATACAAATTATCAAAAAGAAACTCAAAACCACATTTCGATACCATTTTGTGCTTTTTCCAAGAGAATTTGAATAAACTATTTAACACAACTAGGGGTTGGTCTTTTGTATGATGATTCCAAGCTACCTCCAACATTTCACTTCTGTGTTTCGTGGAAAGCATAGAAATATTTCTCGGATTTTTCTAACTTGTAATTATTACTTCAGGTTGATTTTCCATGCAGTACCAATTCTTAATTTTACATTCACTACTTGTTTGGGCACCCTTTCTAAGTCTTCCTATCAAACATAGAAAACGAAAAGAACATTTTGAAAGAAACGATGCATTCTTTCAAAATGTTCTTTTCGACAGAACACATTTGTCGAAAGACAAAGATTTGAAAAGATTATGAAAAAGATCATGAAAAGAAGAAATAAAAACAGGAAAACACAAGGGATAACACTTTTTGATAGAATTTGGGTCCAGTGTCCCACAATGGAGACAATCTTAATAAAAAGGGCGCCACGAACTTAATTTTTCCTCTCGAAACTAAGTCTGAAACCACGCAAGAAAAAGAAAAGAAATCCAATACGAAACAATATATTGAAATGAAAAAATAATAATAATATCCAAAAAAACACAAAAACAGCTGGTTCAACGTAGGGTGGAGCAAAATGAAATAATAATAAAGTGCAAAACAATTAAAAAAAATGGAGTAACCGATTTATATAAAAAATAATAAAAATCTTACAAAAGTTCAATCCAAAAAAACCCTTTCAATAAAGTTCCTCCAAAAAGTAGGGCAAGAGACGCAGATCTCGTTGAGCCGCGAAAAAGATTTCTTTCCAAAAACCAAAATGAAACTTCTTTATACAATCCCAACCTACACGGGTGCGTACGAACTTGAAAAATCAATTTAAACACATGACTACAACACTACGACTTAATTACAAAAGAGGTAGTGCAAGCGTGAAGACGACTCAAAAGTGGATAACCCCACCCCCCAACAAACCGTTACACCGTCTCAAAAAAGTTAATACTACCTGCAGTAAAGGATGTAATAAAAAGGGGTAAAAAATCCACAACCAGTCCAAAAAAAGAAGAAACAACAGTTGAAGAATTCTTATAAAAGATTTTGATAAAAATAAAATACCTATTTCTAATATTATTGCTAATACAGCTAGTGATGGAAATAACAAGCATTTGTAAATACTGGTTTTTAATTGATAGGTAATTAATCTTTACACCACAAAATAGAATCTTTGGGTAAAATGTTGAAAATAGACATTTGCACAGAAAATGTTCGCTTCTTTGAAAATTTGGAAAAATTATCTATCTTACAAAAAGAGCATTATTATTTGATGACGTTTCTTTATACACGAATTATATTAAAATTGTAAAAGTAGTTAAAACTAGTACTATTAGTACTTCATCATATTAGAAATAAGATTAAATTCCTCTTGTTTATGTAGCTCACACCTACAACAACATCATTTTGCTATCGTAGATACAATATTAATATTAACAGCATTCCTCATAAACAATAAATAATTTTAAAAACTTTAAAAAGAGACTTTCAAAAAAGTTGTAATTGAATTTCTTGATAACGGAAAGACTAAGAACTATGTTCAGAACTACTTCAAACTTATAAAGTACTGGGATGTAACATGGCCTTAAAATACATTTTCTGCATTCACTCCTATATCTCTTAAGAAGGAATTTCGACAATGAAAAATTGGAAACGTGGAAACAGAATATATTTTATTAACACTGAATATATTTTCTGCCATAACTTTGTAAATAGATATACAAGTTCATCCAACCATTTCGATAATTACGATATTGTTCCATTGGTGATTAAACAGATTTATCGTGGTAGGTATACTAACCACAGGGAGCGAATTGCTTATTTGAGTTATACATATAATCAGAATTTATTGATTAAATTGTGGAGGACACACTGTTTTAGTCGCTCTAATAGATTTTGAGAAGGAGAGCATAAATGATTTATTATCAATAATCGTTATATAGCCGTTTGGAAATCATTAAATGTTCCGTCTACACCACACATCAAATTGTCAGCATTTGCAAATGATTGCAAAATGATAATGTCACCATTAATCAAGCTTTTTCAAATTTGACATTAATGTATCAATCTTCATTACAAAATGCCAATCAAAAACCAATATCAATTAAGTAAATTCTATCCAAAAATAACATAGCTTGATTAGGTTAGAATATTACCTAAGTAAATACACATTTACTCTAAATCAAATATTATTTTTCGCCCAGTATACAACAAATTTAAATTTATAATCGAATAATCTACTTGAAAAGAGATAATTACTTTTGGTCGTAAAGTAGATAATTTAATTTCGATAGACTTCGAACGAAGAAATGAAAAAAGTTTAACTCATTTAGTTCATAGGAAATAGCACTATCGAACTTAATTTAATCGCCTATTTCGTCTGGATAGCGGTAAATGCCAGTCATTTAGCCCTTAACGCGGCCGTAATGGTTTCATGTTACGACCCCACTGTAGGTGAGCGGCTAACGATACCGGTAACTTACTTTACTACGGAAATTTCCAATTTTATATCGACTGAATTGGACCTTTATCCTCACCGAAAGACCAGTTTATTACCTTTTGCCATTTGATATTTATACAAAAAAAAACTGTTCTAAATTAGCAATAATTTTTTTTATTTATGAATAAAACATACATTTTATCAAACTATACATTCTATAGAGTAGGGAAATGGCTCGTCGGCTTTTGCGTGGCTACGGTTTCTGCTGACTTTACCTGCCGACTTAAAGGGATTTCTCGGCTTCCCTTTATCGTAAACTTCCTTTGAACTATAACCCCAACAGTGAGATCTTGGAGAAAAATACTTATTTCCGAGGTGGGAATTTGAAATTCCATGCACTATTCCAACCGTACTATTCTCAAAGGCGTTTTAGCTTTCAGTGGCAAAACTATTTTACGTCTCGTTGAATACTACAAGTTGAAACTAGAATTAAATAAACGAATTTGATTTCAACTTTTTCTTAAAAAGGGTTTATTTGTTTTAAAACTTCAAAATACCGTGGATATTAGTCCACGATTTGAGTACAACTTGAGTTCGCAGAGTTTGAGTTACAACACATATTTATAAAATAAAAACCAACAGGTCAGCAATGTTTTTACCACATACTGTTTCTACTAAGTACAATTATATAAAATAATTATTAATTAACTCATTGAGATTCCCAGGTTGAATTCGCGGAATTTTTTGACTCACTCAGTAAATCCTTAAAAAATTTCCAAAATGAAGGCTGCAATGAGTTTAAAAGTTACGCAAGTTAATTGATTGCAAAACCCTGAATCATCTTTAAGTTTCATCAATAATTGAAGTTGAGGTGAAGTCGAAATGATGCATCAAATACACGAGATAAATGTAAACGGACAAGGAGATTATACTCAGGTGAGTTAAAAATATCGAGAGGAGTTACTGTAAAACCCCAAAAACCAGTAAATCCTAGGTATTACGCGTAAATCGTGGGATATTCCAATTTATGCTGGTAAAAGCCCGAAATTTTATAGAGTCGTATTTTATTTTGGGGTTAGTAGAAGTCCAATTTTCTGGTACTTTCATGGAAATACGAGAAAAATAAAAACAAATTCAGGGCACTTGTAATTTATTTTATTTGCCGTCAGCTATACACCAAGAAAGTTTATCATTCAACTTTAATATCCTGTAGAAAAAGAACAACATTTTTTAAAATTCTAATAACACAATTTAAGAGTTTTTAAGACAGATTTAAGTATGTAAATTACCACCTTGAAATGTAATTTTCACTTATTACTACACTGTTCTGACATATCGAATTCCAAATTCTATTGGACGTCCGACACAATTACAGTACAATTACATTTTCTGCTGAAAAGATATTTTTTTTACTTATAATAAACTGATTTATAGTAAATAGTTACACAAGTCGTCCTGTTGTTGTACAAAGACTTGAAATTTATTCGTCTTGAATATCCACCATATCAACGTCAGCAATTTTAATTTTAACGTTTTAGCTGATTACAACTGATGGAAACTTTTTATTGAATATCGATTTCACTTTTTCTCCTGTTGTTCTCAAGCTGAAAGATAGAAAAGCTGATACCATCCTCACAAATTCCAGTACTCGTTTTGTTATTTACAACGCATGTATTTATACATGAACTGCATATTCATCTTCAAGAAACACTGAGTAGTTATTGACTAACTAGTTATCAACGGCATGTGGTAAACTTTAGGGATGCTGTAAAAACTTGAAAGCTATTTTTTTAACGCCGACGTAAATGTTGAAATTCAAGATTCTAGAATATTCAAAGTTCTGAGTATGTACAGAAGATACAACGTTATTGGCTATTAACGCCTGTTCGCATTGTAAACTAGAGATGTAATTTTTTGGTGCGTGACTGTTTAATTGTAAGCGATACAGATCTTCTTCACCATTTTCCAAGCCCATGAGTATATTGGATGGTAGTTATGAACTAGTTGGGTTGTAAATACTGCCTTGTATGGTGAACGTTTGATACCTTCAGGATAAGCTCTGTTTGCATTGCTCGAATAAATCTCAGGAATTCGGACCAGTTTTCATCCAAGTTGTGATCATACTTGCATATCTTGATTAGCACGTTCCACTGATCCTTGTGACTGGTAATACCTAGGTTTGTTATGGACAACTTTGATATCACTACTCCTGCCATTATTAGAATGTAGTATACTAGGTGCTTCAAATAGAGTGAATATATCAAATAGTTAATAAGCTACATTCAGTTTCACATGAAATACACCACCCATATTGAGTATTAAACTAAAATTTTGAAACTTCGGTAAAATAATGCTTTATCAACTAAGAAACGATGAAAGTTTATTTGATAAAAACAAAACAAAAATTAACATTTTTCACATTTTTCTCTCTATTAAGTGGTCGATGTCCTCCTGAGGTATCTCCTTCCATGCAACCTCTAGATGGTGTCGAAATTCATCCAGACTCTCAAGCGGTCTGAGTACTTGGCTTAGTCGCCAACCCATCATATCTTAGACATGTTCAATCGGCGACAAGTCTGGTGACCGTGCAGGCCAGGGCAAAATCTGTAATCCAACCTGCTCCAGGAACCTTCTTGTAACCACAGCAGTATGGGGTCTTGCATTATCCTGTTGGAAAGTGGCATTCTGCAACGTCTGCATGAAAGGTACTAACACCGGTTCCAGAACGTTGTCAACGTAACGACGTGCGTTTAATGTGCCTGGAATGAACGTAAGGAGTGACCTTCGTCCAGCACATATCGCTCCCCAAACCATAACCCCAGGTGTTAAGGCTGTGTGTCGTCTTTGAACGAACTCCAAATTCCGTCTTTCCCCTCGATGTCGCCGCACTCTTCTAGGACCATCATTTACTCATAAACAAAAGCTTGATTCATCTCTGAAGACGATGTCATTCCATTGATGAACCCATCCTTGCCGTTCTTGACACCATGCAAGTCTGGCTGCTTTATGGGGAGGTTTATGAAGGAAGAAATTCTTCTGTAAACAGTTGCCATCAACAAGTGTCGATTCGAAGCTCTCGTCCAATCCACAGCAATCGACCCTGTTGTTTGAAATCGATCCCTCGGTCTTCACGTGCGTTGCTTCTTCGGGCGGGCCTTCCAGCAGGACGGTGCCTGTGAATACCTTCTTCGGACCATAAAGACCACATCCGAGCAACTGTAGTGTGGTCCCGATTTATATTCACTAAGTCATTGATATGGGCAAAATTTCGACGACGTCGCTCTGGAGGCATTACAAGGTATCTACTTGACAGTTTGACAATCAAATAAACTGACATTTTGTGGGCAGAAATTCATTAATTGCTAAGAAGAAAATATTGAAAGTTGGAGATAACAATGGTACAGGAAACATAACAGTTGAGTTTTTTCGGCGGAAACTTTTATCGTTTCGTAGTTGATAAAGCATTATTTTTCCGAAGTTTTAAAATTGTAATTTGAATTTTAGTGGGTGGTGGATTTCATATGTAAGTGAGCATATTTCTTCAGCCCGTATAGTATTGAAGAAAGGTACAATTAAAATGTGTATCAAAGTTAGTTTAGCATATTTATATTATCTATTACATCAATTTATCAACTAAAGTTTTTGAACAGTTATTCGATGACGAAGTTTTTGACTATTAATTTTGTATTAAAAGCTGGTTTGGGAGATTTTACTCTTAACGGGCTATTATAAACTACTTGGTACATATTGTTGCAAAAATTATGTTACGGAACAGATTTCAAGAAATCAAAAAGTATATTCATTTAGAAAACAATTATAATATAGATATCCAAGACAAAATGGGTAAATTGTGACCGCCAATGACGCTCATCACCAAAAATTTTAACTCTGTAGTAGGTTGCATGAAGGTCCATTAACGAAGCCATGGTAATGTTTAATGGTCAACAGTCCAGCAACCAACACATGGAAGGCAAGCAAAGTTTCAGGTACAAGAACGAGAAGTTATGCAGTTCTATCTACAGTATCTTATTATCCAGGTTATGGTTTTTATACATATTGTAGTACTGAAGGCAATCCCCAAGATAGCAATATACCCTTGGGATCTACAGTTTCTACAGTTCTTGACCTTCTGAGAGTTATTGTAGAACCTATAATACTTTGCTAATAATGCAGAAGAAGATCAGAAAAAACCAAACTAAAAGTTGATCAATGACAAAAGTAAAATTACTTAAAAATAAAGAGAGAGGTTATTTTGAATACTGTTATCACAATGATTCCGTGCTTCGTTTTAGCAGGTGGTAAGACAGAAATACTGTTTCCATCGTTACTAATTATAATAAACTTGATGGCCAAAAATAGTAAACGTTCAAAGTCATTTTTGGTTTGATACCACCAGACAGTAAGGAACTACAGCATTTTTATTCGAGGTAAGATGTGGTGGTGGGTGCTATTAACATGTTTTTTGTTAATGCTTAGAGACTATCAACTAGCAGATGTTAATTCAATCTCAATGATCGAGTTTGAAGGAATTATAGTGGGCCATTATATTTCTTACAGTGAAAAGTTAACAGGAGACCAGAGGAGGAGATCTGCTGGCCATTTTCCAGTGACTGTACGAAGTCATAGAGGTTATTTTCTAAAGAAAGTAGGCCAGTAGCGACGTTGTACACAGTATCACAAAAAGGCTAGGTGGAGTTGCCAATTTTGTAATAGTAAAACCCCAAAATAACAAATAATTTAATAACATTTTGGAATTTTGCTGTCTGAGTATTGGATAATAACAATGTTTTTGTTTTCTCCAAACAACTTATTAATGATAGTCGTTTATAGTTGTTATTATTTATGTAGGCCATAGTTATTACCATTGTTTTTAGCGGTTAAGTTCGATATAATATTGGTTGAGGTGACATTCTAGCAGACGATGAATCTTTATGTTCCAAGCTTTGCTTCTCTTTTTATTTGTTGATTTGTGAAATGTGCGATCATCAGTATTGGTCGATAGACCGCATTGGTTTTGAGTTTGGTGACTAATGTTAGAAAGGAAACAACTTTTGTATATTATAATCAGATATTTCGAGCGGCTTCTGTTGTTTCAAAATCATATAGTTGTCGCAATTTAACTTACTTTCTAATATTGACATATTGTTTGAATTAATGAAATTTAATCTAAATAAATATGTAAGTGGTTAAAGCTGTTTTCGTGCCAAGCTTGTTTTTGATTACTTATACAAATGTTTTTTCTAAATTAATCTTGGAACTATCATACTATTTACATCATAAACAATAATTTCTTCTGATCACTTTTCGGTGAATAAGTTAATTAATATTTGTTATTAAAATTTGACCCCATCATATTATTTATTATTTATTTTTGGAGAGTAATTAAGATTATAATGAAAACATAGTTAATTTAAGAAAAACCTTCAGAACAAAAACAAACCTAAATCAAGATTCTTAGATGTAGAAGTAGTTTTAGACATAAATTTTTCCCAGACACTGCATCAGACAGTTTTATTAGATCTATCTGTACGTAATATATTCGAATGTACGTGAGATCTACGAAGCTAACCGGGCCAATGGACTATGTGCTAATACGATAAGAAACGCAATGAAGTTAGCGAGGAAGTATTCTTGCCTATTATATTTTCTAAGCCCCCTTTGAAATAGAATAGATTTATGAGATCGCCTTTGGAATAAATTGTTATAAATTAGGAACAAAATAAAAAAAGTCTTGAATCTTTTCAACAGTAATTGAAGTTGCTCTCGACACCGATAAAAATAAAGTTGCAACGGTGCAATACACGATTGAAAAAAGATGAGATTTATTAGAAGTGTGTTTATCACTAGCCCATAAATATTAATGGGAGCCGGAAGCTTCGCCAGGTCTCTCGTGTTCCACTTTGCAAACTTTGTACGGCGAGAGGTTCGTAAATCAAAAGAGGGAAATGAACGAGGCCCACCTTTGTAATTAGTATCCGAAGCGAGTAACTATAATGAAAAGGGTGTTTACATTCAAATTTAATTGAGCATGGTAAAAATATTATTGTCTTGAATATCAAAAACTATAATGTAAGAATATTAATATCGTCTTTAAGGTATAAAGTTTAATTTTTATTAATACATAATAAATAAGAATGACTCGTAGTAACGTAACTCGATAACGATAAATTTAATATCGATGCAGGAGAAAAATGAATTTAACTCGGGAGTTGTTCTTAAAAATTAGATTGTACGAAATGCAATAAACGAGGGTTGCGTTCTGTATTTGGAGCCAATAAAGTGGAAAAATAAAATTATTGAGAATCAGAACGATTCTTACTTTAAACTTTGTTGGGTTATTTTGTACCATCCAATTGGTTACCGAATTAGGGCAACGTAAACGAACAGATAGTGTGGAATTCCTATTTGATAGAGTAAACTGACTGTAGATATCGCGAAGCCTTTTGTCCTGCTATCGTCCATTATACCAAGGTTCGACGCTTCCGGATAGTCTTTGAGGGAAACCTGAAGCTTCCTATCAACCCTTTGTAAATAGGAAAGACAAACAATAAGTTTCGACATATTTACAAACATTTCAGGAACTAACCAGTGATATTTCAGGAAATTAAATCGTTTTTATTATTTTTTTCGTTTTGATTATTATATAAATTAGAAAGTGGTTGAAAATTTATGGAACGTTGTGGTAATAGTTCCCCTCATGCTGTAATTGGTCATACATCAGCATTAGGAATTCGGAGAGCAACCCGCTGAATCTCCTAAATCCCCCTGGGAGTTAAAATTAGTTTCCCTCGTACACACATAAACTAGTCGACGCGTGTTTAGTTTATTTTATGTGTCATCATAAAATTGAATCCTCGCAGGGAATATTCTCCACTAAAATTCAATTGTACTATTTAATTTCAAACAGTTTCGAAAACATCGACTCCCACTTTTCCCACAGTTAATTGAATTTTGTGTCGCCGATACGGTAAAATTTCATTATTTTCTACTCACTTTGTACATATTCTAGCTGTATGGTTTGGTTCGATTTAATCATTTAAAAAAGAAATTAAACGATATTAGTAACTTCGGTTTATTTGATAACCGTAATTGGTTATTGATTATGGATTTTCGCTGAAACATTTAAAATATACAGGAATTTATACGTGGTGTTCCGAATTTAACCGGATGCTTTTAGTAGGCAAACAATTTCCTTCAGGAAATAACATTTCCAGATTATTAAACTTCCTCAATTTTGTTTCATATCAAGCCAGCATTATGTCTTAAACTTTTATGGAAACGTAATTAATTTCCGTTTTAAAAACCTAAAATACCTTATTATTGTTTACTCATAGAAACCCTGGAAAACAGATTTAAGTTTACGATGTCGGAGTCGTTAAATCATAAAAGTCCAACTTAAAATTGTTTTTAAATTTCCTTCTCGAATTGATTCACATCTTTTTAATCGCCTCAAAAAAACAAATAAGTAACAAAACGACATTAAAGTAAAATATATTGTTGATGATGTAGTTGAAATAAAACGCTTTAAAACGTTTTATTTATAAAGTTTCTGGCGCAGTCCTTGTTCAGGGTATTAAGTGACACAAAGAGAGTATTGTTCGCGAAAAATTAAAAGATTATGGTTGATATTATTCGCTGAAAACTTTTCTCATAAACCTCCATATAATAAAAATCACTAAGCCGTAAAAGCACCTATCATTGACCACATAATTTAAATTTTATTTAAATTATTCATGAGGTTAACAAAAGGTGTATCGATTAACATCAGATTGTTAACAAGTATTATAATGGTTTATTCTTGCGTAATATAGCTGTAAATAATATATTAAATTTTAGAACAACCTGTTCATTATGATAGAGTAATAATGTTACAACGTTATATGCACATAATAGAAAACTTTCTAACAGCACCTTAACGTTAACAACGTAAGATTATTACACGAGCTTTACAAGTAATTACTTGTAAAATTAATTTCGAAGTTTTATAAAAGAAAATTTAATGCTTAGAGTATTCTATAAGGAATATCTCACCTATGCTACTTAATGATCCAATATTAACTCCTTTTAATACTTGTTTATATACCGACTATGTTATGAGTCATAACATTATGGAATAACTTATGACATTATGACAGTTATCAAAATTATGCATGTATATTAGTTTCTGCAGTAGAGCAATTCGAAAGGAGTGAAGTTTGTAGCTGAACTCGGAATTGTGTTGAAAGTGAAAGGTGCAAAGCGTGCGCTAAAGTGCCTTCAGAGTACAGCTTTATAATATTACGTGTCAATGGGAACGCTTCGTCAACAGCAAAATAAAACGGGAAATTTGCCTTTGTCTTGGTAATGGTGTCGGATCTTATAAATGTAGAGTACTATTCATCGTTATTACTTCCTAAAAGTATACTTCAAAAATAACATGAAAAATATTACTTCAAATTCAATTATTTATATTAGCATTAATGAGACGACAAAATGTTTGTTTTATGCCTAATTTAACTCTTATTTCATAGAGAGAGTTAGAAAATCTGCTTAATAGACATCCAATCTTTAGAGTCATGTGGCTGGATAGTGTCGGGTTTATTTGTCTCTTGGGATCACAGACCGGCTAGAATCCGCCCCTCTCTCCTCCGGAACCGCCAGTTGCTCCTTTCGAACTCCACACTTTAGGTTTATTTTGACTCATCTTCTCCTAACTCCTCGTTCTTCGGTGACTTATTTTCTGCTTTCCTTCCATGGCGAGTTCTTCTGGTCAAACGTCTTCAGCACAGTGTTAGATGAGCAACAAAATTACATAATTATTTTATATCATTTTTACCTATTTTAACTCACCAGATCGAGCGTTTAAAATGGTTTCCCAGCCTTTCCCCATCGTCTTCTTTCTATTTATGTCTTTTGCTCACTTATTTATCTTTTCCCTGCCTCTCCAACTACCTCCCATCTGTCTTATGTCATTTCCATTATTCCTCATTTTCTTAATAAACCCCCAGCTACCTAGCTGTGCAGCATGAGATCCATCATATCGCCCAAATTCTGTAGTCCCATCCACTTTCTGTATCCACCAATAAGTATTTGAACACATTTAATAGAAAAGAACACAGCGGCAATTACAGCCTCAACCCTCCTTGGCATGCTTTCCACAAGTCCTTGTATAATGGGTATTGGTATTTCCTTCTAATCGGCTTGCAAAAGACACGTAAGTTCTTTCACCGATTTTGTACGTTGGTTGCACCCCTTAATCGGCGATTCAACTTGTTCCAGAGATTCTCATGGTGTTCCGATCCGGCTTCTAGTCAGGCCAAGCCATCCGGCTAACCACATTGTCACCGTACTAACCGGTGGTGGATTTCGTAAAATGACAGCTAGCATTGTCATCCATACTAAGAAGCACACCTCGGAGCCTTAATCTCACCTCCCTTGAACTTTACTCCTGGCATTATGCATTCGGGCAGGATCTCCAGGCCGATCGTACCATCCGACATAATGTCATATTTAGACATTACTCTGTTCAGTACTCGCCGGTCTCTATTTCCAATTTAGTCCAATTTTGTGGGTCTGTCGATTCGGGGAACTCTCCGACAAACGCTCCTTTATAGTTGCTATAACCTCCATAATATTCTATTGATTGTAGCTAGACCATGCAGGTGAAGTCTACATGATTGTTAATGTAACTGTTGTCGCCAACAGTCTTCTTCTTCGAGACTCAGGACCACCAATATTTGGCATCACTCTCGTCAATGTTTGCCAATAACGAAGCTTTGTTTACGATCTCCACTATATGTCTTGTCATTTTCATGTTAACCAGTTTTACTTCAGGGAAGAACTACTGTTTATATGTATATCTAAATACATAAAAGGTATGTGCTACTTAAAATTGCGTACACCAGTTTTGCTATAGTACGCGTAACTATTAATTAGAAGGAAGCAGAGATTATAATGACATTCGGCTATCTCCTCATTAGGCATTTTAGTGAAGTAAATAACTAATTTAGACATACGTAATTTTTGCATAGCACCGATTTTTGTTAAACCTGCCAGGTATCCAACGAAGTCCTTTGGATTTCTTCAGACATAGTTCAACCGATGCTACCTTATAGTGCAGTGGTTTGGTAGAGCAGCACCTCATCGAAGGCTAATGTTGCCTTCTTCTGACCCAGCTACTATTTTGTGCCAAAACGTCGAAAGGAAGGCATTTTCAATGTTTAACAAGACTATAGCGGCAAGTTTTTTATTTTTAAGCATTTTTGCCTTAATTTCGTTAAACACACTCTGTACGTTTTTAATTGCAATTATAGGAACCTTTTATCATTTGCTTCTTGCACGATCTTTGCCCTAAACAAGACTTCTAGTAACTTACAGACCGTGTCTAAAAGAGAAATCGGATAGTACATCACCACTGCTTCCGATTTTTGGGAATTTTTTGAAAAAATTCTATTCAATAAATAATTATTGTATACTTCTAAGAACTTCTCTGAGTGATTAGTAAACACAAAACTCAGACTATCCAGGACCAAATGCCTTTTCTTGTTCCGACTTAGTATCGCCACTGTCAATTCTTCTCTGGATCTAGTAATTTGCTACGTTTTACCCTATGAGCTTTTCCTGAAGTAGAAATAATTTTTGATGTAAAAACATTTATTTACAATAATACAATTACTCAAATTTCTGATTAAAGCAGAAAGCTGGACATTTTCATTTCATACATAAAACTTAATAATGGTACTAAAAAAATTGTAGACAAAACAATTCTGGCGAAACACTAATGCTGTCTACAAAGAGAGTTAATTAACATTATTTGTAGCAAAAAATAAATAATAAATTTATCTGCACATAAATATGCATCCCAAACGCAAACCTACAAGTTCTTGTAAACAACTATTTACAACTCTCTGTTATTCACGGAAACTTGGTTACGAAATAACAATACGACACGTTCCCGATAACATTGAGACAATACATTATTTTTAATTACGACGATCTTCATAACAACACAATACCTGGAAACATATAGAAGGCCAACTCCTCAGCCTTCTACATCAACAGTTCGTGATTAGAGTAAACAGTAGCATATTATTATTTCATGACATGATTTGAAACCCTTCATGAAATGGAACCCCTCCGTCGCTACAGTGAAAGCGTAAATCTTTAACGTTATCTGACAGATGTCGAGAAACGACGTAAATAATGATATTTGATAAGAAACGTTTGAGAATTAATTACAATACAATTCTGAGGAAACGAAAGTGCATCAAGTAACCTTAACATTAACTTCTCACCTCTACGCAAATATGTGTTCCACCTACAATCCTACAGGTTCTAGTAAACAACTATTTACAATTGTCACTTATGTACAGAAACTAAGTTACGTAACAACAATGTGACCCGTATTGATTATAATAAGAAAATACATGGGTTTTAAATATAGTTTATATAATATTTGTTACGTACTTAAATATAAAACCCTTAGGAAACCCTTCTAAATTGAATTCAATAAAGTATTTTATAAAGTTCAACATTCAATATTGAAACTCAAATGTATTTTCAAGTCTTTTCTTTGTTTATCGAATAAACTGTGAAGTTATTTTCTTCGTCTATTTTTCTATCTTGGGGATGTGGACACAAAAGTTATTCAACTTTTTAATCCGTTCAAATCTCTCTTTAAAGAAAAAACGACGAGCGGAAGCGAAGTAACAAATCCATCTTCATTAGGGTTTCAAAGAGACTATTAAGGTTGAAAGCACCACCAAGAATCGTATCTCGCAGCTTAGGGTTTTCCTTGCTTTAAAGAGACTAAAGGGTCGGACTGGCTGAAGTGTACACGAAAGGAATAAGAACTTCTTTTATCCCACCAAATTCTATAGACACATGCACTTTTCTTTTCTACTTAAAATTTTATTGTTGTTTAGTTATTAATATATATACAACGTAAAAGTTTCAACATTTCTTTTACTTTATTTCAAATATAAATTGTTCCAAAATTAAAAATTTACGTTGAAAAATTATTTCTAAAAAACTTATTTATAGATGTTTGGATTTATTTTAAAAGATAATAAGAAAATTGAGTTAAAAGTTAATGTTGAGAGGAAGTATCTCGGATACTTTTAAAGATTAATTATTTCCTAAAACTTTAGGAAGTGTAGTAACCTGGTATGACTCTTGACAATTCGAGTATGCTCTCCAGTACATTTCGTGCTTAATGACCTTAGATTTGCACTACACACAGAAGGGTAAATTATTTGACTTTACACGGTTTTTTATTGGAATCTTGGGATTTTTTAAAAAACCAAAAATTGCAGCATCCTATATCTACTCTAATTACTTACTATAGGCTTTCTGGGATACTTCATACCTATCAAAAGCTTCATATTTATCGTAGATGCTGACGGATAAACTTTTAATTTTCCACATCTTTAATTATAAACTTAATATTTCGAGATAGTTCGAGTAGGTTCTCTCGTACCTGTCGATACGCCCAGATTTGTTGAAGGAGCAATTCAGTGAATTGTTGAATTTACGTAATTTTTAACAGTAATAGTTGAATTTACTTCCCTAAGAGTCAGAAACTGCAGCACCCTGCAATTAGTTTCGATAATTCCGGTTGGCTCTCGAATACACAATATTGAAACTAACAATATTGAACCAGGATCACAAGAGACCTCCTCGAATTATCTTGAGTAATATCTGAATGCTACACTTCCTACAGTTTCCGAAAATAATGATACAATTAGTATGTTGACTATATTTGGTTAACTATAACTTTATGAAACATGAATCTAACTTCAGCCACATGAAAATATTGTCTCGATAGTACAGAAATGCTAGAATTTGCGGCAATAAGTAATTTTACTGAAACTAAAAAATTCATTTATCCATTAAGGAGTAACTCCCTTAAGTACTCTTATTAGTTAAGTTACTTAGAGTAAATAAATTTACTCTAAAAATTCATTCGTATTTCAATAACTTTAAAAATGTAAGGTTATTGTGCGTGGCTTTTGATTATCCGGATTCTATTTAATCCCGATTACCACGGTTGGTCAGAACTCAAATGTAAGTAACTTTTGCACCACGAGGTAATCATCTTATATACTTCCTTAGGAATAATTTTCTAGATTGCTGTTTATACAGGATAGTACCTTTGACTTGCGATCTTTCAGAACTTCGTTCAATCAACGACGGTTTTCTTTCCTCCATTAAACTTTTAAAGCTGACTTTGCTTATATCAATTTTAAAAGATATTTAGAAAATTTCTATGAAATTAGCTCTATGTTGGTTATAACTTCTTCACGTATCTTATAAAATTCAGTGTATTCCATATTTCCGTAACGGTAAAAATGTTAAACGATCTCTCTTTAACAGTTGGGAGCTCAAGAAAACCCCCAGTATACGAACGTTAAACTACCCCGATTTAAGTGCTTCCCGTTTCATTACAAAATTATACATTCATTAATATTTCCGTTTCATTAAGTAACACCAAAGAAAACTTTATTTCTGCCGAGAACCCAAAGCAACCACATTTACTCGCTACGAAATGTAACTTTTTATTACACCAATTCGGTTTTAATCATTCGCTTCCTAACATACTTAATTTTTTTAACTGCAAGTAATCTATATCCCTCATTTATTTTATACTTCTTTTTCAAGAATTGCGAAAAAACATCCGTTTCGAAGTAATTTGACAATATTCAATGGAAACATTTCAATTCTCCAACACCAATAATTCATTATCTTTTATAGATGATCTGAATTGTTGCGATTCTTTATAACTTCCGCAATAACAATTTATGATGTGCCGTTCCTAGAACACGCGATAGATCCTGCAACATAACACAAAAAATAATTGTGTGAGTTATACTTTCCGAAATTCGACCTCATTTTTATTCCATTCTATGAAGAAATTCATCACATGATTATCCATTTTTTAAGTCAAAACATTCATTAATAATTTTAATTTACTTGAAATAGACGCTTTAATTTAGTTCTCCATCAGGGGTAGTTAATTAACAAATCGAACTTCCCTGGATGATGGTGGTGTATAATTGATTGGCCTCTCAACGAGGACAACTTTAACCACCACCAACACTCGGATGATCCAGAGTGGTTCTCGATGATCCAATCGTTATAGGTGTGCGTGTATCTACAATTTCGCTGTAATATAACTCAAATAGTTTACCCCATAACGTACGAAACCCATTCCAGCAATGCATACCACGTCGTAATAGAACACCTTATACGCGTGCTAGGGACCACACCTCTAACGTTATTCCTGTTATTCCGGAGGGAATTCATTTGGAATCGATTAATTAGAGGTTTGAAATGGACTAATTCGATCGTCTCTGTTGAATTAATTAATCATCAAAGCAAATATACCTAACTTAATTGGAATAACAATCACATAGATTACGTTGTATTTAGTTTTTTAACTTTAAGAAATAAAGTTGGATAGTTTTTAGAGTAGATAGGGTGTTGGATAAATGAAACTCTCCCGAACTTTGAAAGAAGTAAACTTGTATTATTGAATCCAAGAGAACATTCAATTCAATTTATAAGTGAAAAAGTCTTTTTGTTTGTTATAAAAAAAAAAAAAGCTGCAAAGTTCTTATTTATTATTGTTAGATCAATTTATTAATTTAATCTATTTTTAACATTAAATTTAATTTAAACCCGATTAAATCTAAACTATATGTATGAACTTATCGCTCGAAATCCAACTGGCACATTTATCAAAAGTTTCGAGCAAATCCCATAATTCAGAACATTTAACTCGATTTAATTTAAATTGTTTTCAGCAATTGCAATAGTTATACATTGTATATTATTTTGGTGTTAATTAATTCGCGGAACTAAATCAAAATGAGTTAATTAATTCTTGCAACAAATCGATCCTAACTTCTAAAGCAACGTTTATTTAAATTGAAGTGAGTTTTACAAATATGCACCAGATGAAAAGAAAAACTACAAAGCACAGTGTCGAAATACGTATGCAAATTTCTTTAATAAATCTTCAGAAGGTTTCATTCGTCAAATCTTGAGATATTTCACAGCTAGGCTAGGGAAAACCAGTGGGGGGTGACGGCGCGAAATTAAATCTGTCTATCCTTTTCCTTTTAACCTAGACTCCTACCGAGCTACTAGGTTAGCTCGGTTTTAGGGAGGAACGAAATCTCACGGTATGTGAATTATAGGGACGACGTTGAAAGGTGTAATTACAGCGCAGTGTAACAATAGCCGGGGAAGAAAAATAAATTTCTAGTAAATAGTGTTGTTAAAGAGAAACTTAATTGATTAAAAAAACTAAAACCGGACTTGTTGGGCATGGTACAGTATAATATAATAGAGCTGACGTAGGGATAAAGTATTAAAGGTATTATACGGTGAAAGCATAATATGCTTTTAAAAAGTATTAAGGAAAAAAATGAACAAATTTCCTTCAGGGAAGCTTTTTAAAAATAAAATTCATTAAAATGGAAAAAGCCTTTTTCTACAAAAAAATCTTCTCAAAAGCTTGATTTAGATTCATAACACTTCGTTCAATAGTTCATTTCCGCAGGGACTAAAAAAAATCCCGTTGTAGTTTTTTTACAATTGTGTTTCTCACTCTTTCGCTTTTAAAGTAAACTGCAAAATATCTAAATAATCTATTTAAGGTTTATATCTGAAGCATTTAGGCTCGGAACATTTAAATGCGTAATCCTATAAAGTTAAGAATCTGTATACATAATTTATTGTTTTTCCGTAACTTAGCAATTAATTAAAATGTCATTTGTATGGATTAAGTAATAATTTAATATCATAAATGATTACTAATTATTACTTAATAATTTAATATATTAAACATGTTTATTTCAGGATTTAATGATGCCGACGTGGAAATTAACACCAATTAAGCCAATTACGTGAGGTTGTATTGTTGGTTTCAACCAATTTTCCATCACGCGATGCCATCATCCATGGACTAGGAAGTGAGCACCAAGCGACTGTACTGGAAGCAATCCTGATCCTGATCCACTCACAAATTGACTGATGAAATTCAACCAATCATATGTTCCAACTGTTTAACTTTATTCATGAAAATTAAATAATAATTTATATACCAAATCAAAGCTAGAACCATCTATTTTAAGATAGTATGTAATAATTTATATCTTGTATAAATGAAATTTTGAAATATGTGGAGATAACGCATGCTCTATCTAACTCATTTTCACAGAAAATGTAATAAAATCAAAAGAATACATCTAATTAAAGTTTAAACTATTTGTTTTAAGATAATATACAATAATTTATACGTTGAAAATATAAAATGTTAAGATATATGGAGATAACACAAGAATGCTTCTGACTTTAATTATAAAAATTATGTAACAAATTATATACCAAATTAAAGCTAAAGCTACCTATTTTTAGATAGTATGTAATAATTTATACGTTGGACATATGAAATTTTAAGATATGTTGAGATAATACAAGCTCCTTTTTCGTATTCTCATAGAAAATTACATAAATTTAAAAAACTGCCTCCGACTTTATTTATGGAAATTAAGTAATGATTTATATACCAAATAAAATCTAAAACTACCTATTTTAAGATAGTATGTAATAATTTATATCTTGTATACACGAAATTTTGAGATATGTGGAGATAACTTATTTTCATAGAAAATGTGATAAATTCAAAAGAATACTTCTAACTATTTATGATAATTAAGTAACAACTTATACATCAAATTAAAGTATAAACTATCTGTTTTATGATTGTATATAATAATTTATATGTTGAAGGTATACAATTTTGAGATATATGGAGATAACGCAAGCTGTCTTTGTCTTACTCTCTTAAAAGAATTTGATAAATTCAAAAGAATGTTTCGGACTTTAATTATAAAAATTATATAATAACTTATATACCAAATTAAAGCTAAAGCTACCTATTTCAAAATTGTATGTAATAATTTATATGTTAGAAATATGAAAATTGTAGATATGTGGAGATATTACAAGTTCCTTTTTAAATTCTTATAGAAAATTAGATAAATTTAAAAGACTGTCTCTGACTTTATTTATGAATATTAAGTAATGATTTATACACCAAATCAAAGCTAAAACTATCTATTTTAAGATATTACGTAATAATTTATATCTTGTATATATAACATTTTGAGATATGTGGAAATAACGCAAGCTCTGTTTAACTAATTCGTATAAAAAAATTGATAAATTCAAATTCTTCTGATTGTAATTATGCAAATTTTGTAATAACAAAATGTTTACCAAATCAAAGCTAAAACTAGCTGTTTTAAGATAGTACGTAGTAATTTATATGTTGGATATATAAAATTTTGAGATATATGGAGATAACGCAACCTCTATTTAAGTTATTCTCATAGAAAATTTGATAAATTCAAAAGACTACCTCTGACTTGATTATGAAAATTAAGTTATGATTTATACATCAAATCACAGCTAAAACTATCTAATTTAAAATAATATGGAGTAATTTGTATGTTGTAAGTATAAAATTTTGAGATACGTAATAATAATGCAAGCTGTATTCAATTTACTCTCATAGAAAATTAGATAAATTCAAAAGACTGCCTCTGAGTTTATTTCCGAAAATTAAGTTATGATTTATAAATCAAATCGATGCTAAAACTATCTATTTTAAGATAGTATGTAATAATTTATATGTTGTAAGTAGAGAAATTTTGAGAAATGTAGAGATAACGCAAGGTCTGTTTAACTTATTCTCATATAAAATTTGATATATTCAAACGAATGCTTCCAACTTTATTTGTGAAACCTAAGTAATGATTTATGCAACAAATTATAGCTAAAACTATCTGTTTTAAGATAATACACAAGGAAAAATATGTTATACCATTGAAATTTACTAGTATGCGGAGATAAGACAAACTATTTATCTCACACTCATGGAAAAAGCGATAAATACAAGAAAATACTTTTGACTTAATTTATGAAAATTAAATAACAACTTATATATAAAATTAAAGATAAAGCTATCTATTTTAAGCTAATGTATAATAATTCATATACTATATACATGAAATTTTGAGATATGTGGAGATAACATAAGCTCTATATAAGATATAAGTTCATTTCAACTTTATTTATAAAAATGTATATACCAAATTTACGATAAAATCATCTGTTTCAATCATCAACATGATTAGTATAGCTCACAATTAAAATTTGACGTCAATTACTTAACACTTAGGATGTGATTTTACTAAGTTACTGAAGCTTTTTATTATGTACTCGCAGAACTTCTTTACGTCTTTAAAAAGTTTCGCAATAAAGATGCAATGCTTTAAGCAAGAATCAAAAACACATAAAGTTATGCGAAGTTTTCATAACTCAAGACTACTAAAATAAAGTCTATACATAACAAGAAACTCGTAAATGCCAATGCCACAATACATAATAATACAATCCTCTTCAAGATTCATGTTCCTATTATATCCACGTCATTACCACCACATCACCTACATACGACATTCCAAAACAATCAAACCTTTATACCATAGTCGGTATACTACCTACTCAACAACGATAATGTCTGGAACATCAAAGTAAACTGCAAACTAGTGGAAACCCAATGGTTATGACCAAAGTACCTATTAACCTCAATAAATTGGATTCAATAAAATATCGGATAACATTATAATTCTTATATCTTAATTAAGTTAATACTTTCTAATTTTTCATTGGCTAAGGAGGATCATTTTAGAAATGACCCTAATCATCATATATCACTGTAGACGAGCTTGATCAATTCCTATTTAGTTCACGTTCGAGACTGATGTGATAGACAATCTAGTTAAAGTTCTCGTTTCACTGGTCACTGACAAATTTCACCTCGATATCGATTTTTTTATTACGACGAGAAGCAGCTTTGAAAAAGTAAAAGAGGAATAAAACAAGCATCAAAGGGAATTGGTGACAATGTCTGCCCTTGGTGTATTTGAGCTCCGTTTGCGAAGAATTAGTTCTTTTAAAGCACACGCAGGGGTGTGAGTCTAAATGGCGACAACATTAAAATTTAAAGACATCTTTTAAATTAATCGCTATGCTTACAATAAAATTTTTAAAGCAAAATATTTTGATAAAATGCAATATCAAACTTTATTAGATTGTGCGGAAAATTCAATATAAAATGTATACCATAGTAATAATGAAATAACTCGCTAATAGCGGATAATGTTATATTTATAATCGTGATGCGGAAGCTTTTGTAAGCTTATCGTTAAATATTATAGATAGTAAAAATACTTGCGATGACATTCAACAAATTACAACCATCTCTCATGTAATTTCCTAATTTAATAACTTACCACAACTTCCCAAATTAAATTATAAAAATTTAAATGTGAATTAACTTTTGAAGATAATTAAAATTTATCCATCATGATATCTGTTCATTAACCAGGCAAATTTAAATTAAAAATGAATTTAATGAACGCTTCAAAATTGAATTTACGTTTTAATTAAACGAGTTTTATAATTCAATTATTAGCTTTTCATCAAAATCAATGTAATGAACGTTTTAAGAAATGTAAGTTTTAACAAGAGGTTCTTTATTCTTTAAGTTCTTTAAATAGTGAAAAAGGTATAGTGTTCAGACGACTTTTAAGAACTAAAAAGATTTCGATTCGGAATTGTAACCGCGACAAGTTGGAAAATGTTTTCATAAAATACGGTTTGTGTAGGATGCGAAGCACGTGCGGATCCTTGAACGAACATTTTCCACTTCCTTGAAAAGAAGAATAGATTGTGATGGTCTTCTGTTGACGCAATCGAAATGTTCGAAGCCTCTCTCAAGGGATTCTGCTGCTTACAAAGACTACATCGCCGTGGAGACATCGGTTACTTCACTATCCACAATGGATCCTATAGATATTTTCTTGTCAAATCGAAATTTAATAGATTCGTGTAAAAAAACACAAAGAATATGAATAATTGATGATTTAAAAATAAAAATTTAAAGACGAAAATAATCAATTTTTTGTTAAATATGAAAAACATCAAATATTTAAGGTGGTTTGTTAATAGTTTATAAAGTTATATAAAAGTATTAATTAATTTATCTAAAAATTTGTAAGGTAATTAAAGATGCTTTATAAGACATTAATTTTCAGTTATAAAACTCATTAAAACTGTATTGGTTATGTAGGTCACCTTTAAGGCGCTTCCACATTATATGATAATCCTGCGGTTTCCATAAAACCCGGTCATAAAACGCTCTATAGAATGAACTTTAGAAAAATGAAGTATAAAACTCGCATAGCGTATGTGAAATTGCATGTAAAAGATGATATAAATTGGATATTAAATTTAATGTCGAATCTTTTTCTTCAAAATTAAAAATATTTATAATCATTATTTATTACTACTACTTTTTAATAAGAGTACCAGACAGGTTACAAGATTCCAAGGTTCCCATCTTATGGAATTAAGTCTTTTATAATAAAAAGGTGTGCTACCATAAAGGTTTTTGAAGTTATCTTTAAAGTTTTAAGACGTCCTAAAAGTTTTATTTTACGCTGCAGAAACTACGATATATACAGATGTAATAATAGAACCGGGGCATCGAGACGCTTTATTTTTCAAACCATAAAACTCAACTAGAAAGTTTGATGATAAGTGAAAAACGCACATGAATTGAGATGCTCAAGAAGATATCAAAAATAACCCCGTTTGAGTTTTGTAATCAATGCACACACTCTAAACTGACTCACTTTCGATCGGTGTGTTTCATTGGGTCCGCACTGCAGAGGGCAATAAATATTTCATTGCATATTTGAAAGTGGCGTTTAGTCTAAATACATCATCCTACCACATCAATATATCGGCCGGACACAAAAATAAATAAAGTATAATAAATTCTTTAATTGAAATCTAAACCAACTAACCATATGCGCAGTGCAATGAAAAATACTTAGGAAGCAATACAAACACAAACTTTGAACAATATTTGAAATGCTATAATTGGTAATACTAGTAGATGTCCTTAACGCCAAACATCACAGATGGTACTCAAGAGTTGTCAAAGTGTAATCAAACTTGACCGAGACAACTCCCTCTGGAACTTTATGATATCCCTGACGAAAGAATTACGGGCAACGCCCTTTTAGTACAAATAAATAATACATAATATTTCTGGGAATAGGTTTTGAAACATGTATGAATCCAACCACAACATCAATATACAGTTCTATATTTCTACATTAATGGCGACAATAATTCGGGACATAAAAGTACGGCTTTTTGTTATTTTATTTTTAGGTAGTGTGTTTTGAGATTCTCATAGATTCAGCTGTTAAGTGTTAAAAATTCAGTATTATATCCCAAGTTTAAGAAATGTGTATGAAATACGTTGGAAAATATTGAATTTATTTTCAAAGTAGTGAATCAGTTGCGGAAACTTGCCGAAAATTGCTCAATTTGGTAGATATAAAGCCCCTACTGAGAACGATGTAAGGAAGTTTGTGACATATTAAGTTCAGTAATAAGTTCATCTAATTGGCATATTAATAGATAATAAACTCGTTGCCACGCATAGCCCAGCTCGTTTCATGTGATATTAGTTTGAAGGGCACCTCCACCCAATACCATTCACAAGTATTGAACATTAGCTACAGGAGTGTACCAAGAATTTTATTCAAAGAGGTTGATATGAAAGCCTACAAAGTCCATTTAGTATAAGAATTGGCAGTTTGTTGGTTCGCTTCTTCTTCAAAAATCATTTTTTTCAACTACGCTCATTTTTACGTCTGAAATTACGTGAACAAGCAAAATTGCCAAATTTGGGATACAACAAAATCCACACGTGACAATCAAGAAACTAATACACCTAAAACGGGTGACTGTATGGTATTGAATATGGTCCAAAAGCATCATCTTTCTTTGAAAACCTTTATTGATAGGAAGACTTGACCGATATCTGGTTTCAACAGAATAGCCACACTAACTGCATAACCAACGCTACAATCGACGTTTTACACTCTATTTTCGAAAATTATTATCATGACGATATCAAATGGCTGTCAAAGAACAACAATTTAGCTCCTTATTATTTGTTAAAAGCTCACAAGGACAGATAATATGCCAATCAATGTGCCTCTTATAGACACTCAAAAACACTGAAAAATTGACTCAACATAAGGAGCTGCTGTAAACCATGCCAGGCGATCATTTAACTGAAATAGTATCCCATTCTTAATGGGAAGGTGTATTCTCGAAAATAAAGTATAAATCATTTGAATACCCTGTATCTGCTATATATTAGTGACATATCATAGTTAGAGGGGACTACCATGGTTACGTTTGTAGATGATCTGGAGTCTTGTACTGGGAAACTACAAACAGCCATCAATGCCAACTTAACAGGATTAAAAATTTGAGGATAATGTGAAACGAGATGAAATCCATTTTACAAATAAACTGCAAAAACACCCACCGCTGTGAACCTAGGGGGAAAGAACTTGTAAAGAAGAAAAGAATGGAATTAGCCATAAAATATTTTCAATCACCAACAAATTACCGATTTACAATCAGATCTTGTAACTAATACGGCAAAACGGTGTCCAGTTCTGGGGCTGTGGCAGTGTTAATGCCAGAGGTATTGCCTGATGATATGTGCGAAATACCGATAAACATAGAGACCTCCGAATTCCAACCGTTTAGGAAGATGTTAAAAGGTTTGCTGAAAAGCAGGAAGCTAGACTTTATCTCCACTGCAACGCAGATACTCTTCTCAACTGCTGAACTAGAAGACATCAATGGATACGATGTGGTCAATAAGTATATGGTTTTAAAAGTTAAGATAAAAATAATGATTAGTGTATAAGACTAGTTTTAATTGGCAGCACAATACTGCTATTACAGAAAAAAGTAACATATGCCTATACCTTACATGATAACATGAAATGGAAATGCGGGACAACCTCTACTGGAAAGGCGAGCACAAGGAATTACATAAACGTTGCAAGGAAGAAAATATAACTTAACTGACTACATCTATAATAACTAATAAATATAAACAAGAGGGACAACAAAAACAATAGACAAATCATGCAAAGGAATGCGAGCTATTATAAAGTCAAATATACGTTTTGAATATCTGTTTATAAACATTTTTTATGTCAGTGCAGAAAGAATGACAAATCTGTGATATCCACGTGGTGAACACCCAAATTTGACAAAATAACCCATCATACCTTACACTATTGCAAACGGTTTGAAAGATGAATGGTGTGCAAAATTAAATTTCTTAACAACTTTCAAAGTTTTATTTGAAAGACTCTATTATTGGTCATAAAGGATGTTAGTTCCCCTTTATTATTTTATTAAAGCAATATAAAATTGTTTTACAAAATGCTACACGACAGGTAAAAATTGCAAATCTATTATTATATTATTATCATATTTTGGTGTCTAGACATCCAAATTTCCTGATTTTCCTAGTTGACCCCGTATAGTAGGTAGTTATATAATAAGCAAATATCATAACGACAATCTCTACTAGACCCAGACACATAGAGAATAATTAGAAAGAGCCATACAGACAAAATAGTTAGGAAGATGGATGGAAGGAACAAAAATGCCTTTACGTATACATATATCAGAAATCCCATAATTCCAGCCTCGTCTCAATATTTAATACAAAACTTGTGAAGTATTATCATCAACTTATAAATGGTGAAATATTAAAATAATCTCTGATGATTAAAGTTATGGCTACAACACATAAATGATATCTTTGTCATGTAGTAAACACAGCAAATATCGAGAATATCGCTAACCAATCATGAGACACTGATTTACGGATAAGCTGCATCAAACCATCAACTACTTCAAATGAATATGTTAAGACACAGCAAAAAAAAATAGCAAGGGATGTATCGCATAGCCAGATGACTGAAAAACAAAAACACATTAAGGTGATTATCTGTGGTTATGAGTCACAAGCAAACAACGGAACGCACTCGATAATAAAAAGCAACGTGCATTCAATAAAAAGAAAATGAGTTTGCTCATTATCGTACTAATGTGGGAAGTTCTATGTAGGTCAAACTGTTGAATAAAACAACATGAATGGGATATCGGATTAGGAAATCCCGAACTATCAGCTGTTGCAAAGCATTACCATGTGGAACGCTATCACAATATAGTTCGATATTTGCCAGAAACAGACGTTACTAACAGAAGATTACCAGAGAAGCAATTAAAACTTATCGCCAAAAGAGTAACATCAATAGAGAGGGTGGTATGAAAACTATTCTACAAATTGAGTGGCAATTACCAAATAATACTTATTGATTACTTATTTAAGGTAACCACCAATTTTTGTTAAACACAGAAATATCATATTACTTTTATGTAATTCTGTACAATACAAAATAGCCCTATTTTGAATCATTTAGAACGCTTTTAGTACAGACCCTTAATCTTTCTGGATGATCTGTTCTGAATTACAATGAAAAGCAATCCTTTACTACTAAGCACCGGGATTTCTATTGAACCCTTTGTTCGGCTTGAATTGAATTTCATCACACAATAAGCGCAATTGCGTATTATCCATCATCACGTACGCTACCCGGTGAATGACAGAGATTGGTTGACAAGGTTCATCAATCTTGAACCAGTCGATTTTCTCACAACATCCATCGCAATCCATTTGAACCCTTCTACAGGTTTAATGGTGGAAGAAAAAAACGTTTTCCTGTAAAAGAAAATGTATAAGAAATCGTTACATAAAAGAAAATAACGATTGGATTTTGCGTTTAGAATGTATAATGAAGTGGAGTTCAAATATGGATCGTAAAAATAAAGATCTCGACGCTTGGAATTTTTCCAAAGCAAAATCAACCTCGGTTGCCAAGTACACCCAAATACTAGTTTAGAGGAAAACATCTGAAAATAGCTTTTAAGAAATCAATATAATACAATTAAATAGAAATCGAACGACAAAGCTTTTATACCTACTTTTATATTTGTCATTTATTGGCTTTTAAATCCAATCTATTTATCATATAATTCCCAAAAGTATACCAAAAATCATGTATTTATTCCGGTTAAAACAAAAACACAGGATTAATTTATAGTCGACACGAGAATCGATTTGTTTAGTTTGAACATGCAGAGAGTGGTGTTCTTTGTTAATACCAGTTTTCAGAGGCGATGATTTAGAGGCCATTAAACAATTTAAACAATTTCGAGGTAATAACGATTTCATTTATCGTAGCGCTTTCGCATCGTATGCTGCGGACGTTATTCTGCTGCAGTGCTAAAGGTCACAGGGCGCGTTTCCACGTGAAAAAGGATCACGATACAAGTTCCTCCCGGTGGAATATACCAGCAGGTGTACGTCATTTACCTAGGGTCGGAGATTAATCACCTGTTGATCTATCTAATGTGACAGAAAATTGATATTTAGGGTGGAAATTGACGAAGTTATTAAGATCAGATTTTATGTGACCTTAAAAGTCACTTGATCGTTGACCCAAATAAAAATAATTATTAAGGAATATTTTTTACAATACTAAAATCAATTATTTAGGTTTCGTAGATTATCCTTTTTGGAATATCCTGTATAAACAAAAAAAAAATGTAAATTATGCACCCTCACGTTCTTGAAATTTTTCATTTATGCTCTAGATCCAAAGCTTTTTTTACATATTTACAAAAGTTGAAATATACAACACACGACATATTTTATTTATACGAATATCCAATTCATATTTGTTTGTTTACATAATTGCTAAAAACAATATTGATTTTTTAACCTTAATTTTCTAATAAAAAATTGCCATAAATCCAATATAAGCGAATAAATAAGAAAAATTTTAACCTGTAGGGCTTGGAGTCAGTGTCATCGAGACGTTGAGAACGTTATCCTTTGTAAAAGAATATTTTTTTAGCCATTCAAGACGTTTTACTCTGGCTTTATGTAACCCGGAGATGGCGTTGTGAATTGCTTTGATGTAACCCCTCATCCCAAATGTTGTATGCGGCAAAATTAGACCAACGTGCAACTGATCCTTGACAAGGTCCTTACTGATTCCAAATGATGTCCTCGCGCACTCTATTTTTTCTATAACCACATATAGTAGTAAGAACAATAATAATAGACACCGCATGTTCTTGTTGAATGTTTACGTTTATTTCTTATTCCAATAGTTTTTTTTGTGATGAATCTGATTAGGGTATTGGTGACACTCGCGCGTCGAACACGTCACATCCGGCAGGACGAACCGTCGTTGTCCTGGCGTCACGAGATGCGGGTGCACGAGTTTTCCTGGTCCGCATGCAGCCACCGCCCAGCTGTATGATCCGTCAGAGAGGGATACAACAACGGTTTCACCATCTGATGGAAAAGGATGGTTATATTGGGGCGCCGAATGAGGCGCAAGCGTCGTATCCAAGGATACCACTCTCGCCGGAATCCTTTGACGCCTGTGACCGCCAGGACTATCTTGCGGGATGACTTGAAAAGAAAGGACTACTTGAAGGCTCTTATTGTTTCCGTGTCCGGCGAATGTCATTCGGTCAACGGTTCTGCTGTGGTAACCCCTATGTATGTGTCCAAAGGAATTGAACTGATTCTGACCTCTTTTTATTCACCTACGTTATCTATGACCCCTATTTGTCCATTTATTTTTTTTGTTCGATGGATGAGCGCCCTTAATTGAGAAATAAATTTACCTATTTTTATGTTTTTTCTTTCTATCTGGGTTAACTCCACTATTTCATTTATTCAAATGAATATATTTTATATTTGTTTCCATGAAGTTGCCATTTAAATCACCTGTTGTTTATTTGAATCCTATCAATTTTATTTTTTTAAATTTAAATTTTTCTATGTTGAATGTGTTTAATCCTAGACTGCTTTTTGCATACGTTTTCTGATCCATGCCACCGTAAGTGTCTTGCAAGATACACATAGACTGTTTAATATTTTGGAATAATCAAATAATGAATGTAATGCTGGAATATGGGAATACAGATAAATGGCGCACTTTTATACAGATTACTGTTTGCATGACGAATACATGATGGGGTCTTGAAATAAATATAGCGAAGACAAAATAGTTAGTGGTAGAAGCAGACACAAAACATTTGGATATGGCTGCCAAATAAGAAGGTGCGAAGAGGTTACATACCTAGGGTCTTCATTTGGTAAGACTAAAAATTTTAAGACAAAGCTCATAGAATAAATCTAGAGCGTAAAACAGTACAATAGCGAACGGCATATGGTGGTCTGTTAATCGATTAATCGCAGAATATATCAGTCTATAAAAGATCTTCCATGGTATTGCTCTGAAACTTGATAAAGGCTACAAGTCTTAGAAATGAGTTAAAATAATGAACGCAGATGGAGATAGCGACATAATAGACAGAATAGAGGAATACAGAAGAAAAGGTTGATATGCTTTGAGCATTTGAATAAAATAGGCGAGAATATATGGCCAAAAGAGATCTGGCGGTGGATTCCACCAGGAACGCATAGAAAGGGAAGACTCCGGATAATATGGGTGCAGGGCATGAAGGAGGAGACGACGGCTAGATAATTGTCCACGGAGGATACACAACATAGGAAAAAATGTAGTGTTGAATGCGAGAAACGGTACATTGTACTGTATTAAACCGCTATGATGATAATAAAGTTAATATAGCGAAAATTTTGAAAAACATAGTTAACAAAGAGAATCGATTATCAACTTACAAAATCAATTGGTTGCCATTTAAACTGTAACAAACAACACAGAGCCTAACCGTGTTGTTAAAATCTGTATTGCGTATGGTAGAGAACAGGAAATCCATTCAAATCGCAATTATTTAATAAACAGCGTCCACAGCTTACGGTGTGTATACGGATTCTCGAATGCTCAATACGCATATTCACTGCATTACCAACCGCAATACATGTCACTTTTCAAAGCTATCATTGATGTAAACGTATTGTCAATAGCTAACATTAATAATGAAGAGGAATTTAATATCGTTGATATTTGCGTGGTATCTATAGAAGAGAACAAAAATAAGCAGAAATTGAAAGCAAAATTTTGGATTTATAACATTAACCCCTTAACGTACAAGCCAAAGTGAAACCTAGAGTAAAAGTAGATTATAATGACATTCCAATAACAAAAAAGGAAGGTAAATATTTTTTACAAATCTTCTCTTTCATTTACTGCATATCTCTGCTTGCAATACCTCAAATACTTTATAAACTAAATGGTGGAAGGTATCGCCTGCTTATTTTTGTTTCGACATTTAGAATTTAGAATAAATCTTGTGGAAAAAATAGTTCCAAAATAGTTACCAGGCAAGGAAGACTAAAAAGTATGTGTATGTACGATTTTAGAGTATGTCTCATGTTAAGTTTAAAACTCTACTACTAGATATACTGGAACCTCGTTTAACAAACGAAAATATAACATTCAGGAAATCTACAAGATCTCAAAAAAAGGATATAACTCTGCCTAAGGTAAGCACTCCGTCTTTGATCACTGTCGTGTCTTTCCTTTTCTAGCCCTTGACTTGGCCTTCCAGCTGACTTCGTCATTTCCAAACACTCAGGGCAATGTAAGCCTTGGTAGCCCTCTGTTTCTGACCTCTTCAGTAAGCTTATCTGATAACCTGGGTGAGAAGTTGAGCATCACATTCGATGTGGATGTTCCTCTGTCCTCGTCACTACCATAACTTAACTCCTCGCCTTGTTCAACACCATGCCCTCTTCTATAAACTTTTTCTTCTGCATATATTACATGATTGATCTGAGGTTGGGTATGCTGACCACCGAAGTTTCAGTTCTTCGCTTGAATGTTATAGTGATTTTTCTAAATGAAGACTGGAAAAGGGAAACAGATTATAAAAGACGAGAATTTCTCAAGTTCCTAGGAAAAGAATTGGCCTCGGCTTAATTGTCCATTACCATAAATTCTTTCAGTTCTAAGTTTCTCCCACGACAATTCCGTTCGATGCCGTATAATGAGTTAACTAATTTTGGATTAACATGGTGTCAATTATACATTGCGCTGCCTAGTCTTGCGCTTATCATTGCAATATGTGACGGTTACTTCTGGATAGATATAGTTTTAATTATGCGCCTCGTGCCTCGGCTTAATCAATTTTAGAGAAACATAATTAGCTAAACTTCTGATAAAAGATTCATTACCGTTTTATTCGATCAATCATACGCGAGCTTACTGTATTTACCACTTTTAGTAAAGAACTTAATAATCTATTTTTATATAGAGCGTCTCGCAACGATACAACTATTTTATTTGGTAATTAAAAAAATTTTAAACTGATTTTATTCTTTTTTGGTACCAATACAAATACAACAATAGAAATGTTTTTTATTTTATTCGTATTCTCCCGTATTTCATCGAGCAGATGGAAGGCATTGAAATCAATCTCGACTGAGCTGAGTGTATTTAATAATGTACGTTTCCTTACTATTCAATATAAATGCGGACCAGAACGAAATATGAATATGGTGAATAACTAGCTTATACGTATAAGTAGTTTTAAATTTATTTTGTCCCAAATAATATATGGCAAATTATATTCCAGAACAATTTTTTTTAATACTTCACAAAATAATAGTAACGATTGCCAGTATAATTTGAAAAACTGCTTCTGTTACAGGATTCTTAAAGAACTTTTAGACGGATTACGCAACACCGATGCATTATTGATGCCAAGTATTTGTCCTACTTTCGATATTTTGTTTACGTGGATGCCGAAATGTATCTCTATGAATTTCAATAGACTTCATGAAAATACAAATATTAGGAAAGTTGGAAACCAATGCAAAACATTGGCATTGTAATTTCGGATGAATTCGACAGATTTCCATATAACTATGAATCTATGAAAAATAACCGATTTATATTTTTGTTTTATTCATATCCAATGAAATATTTAATAGTAACAAATGGAATATGATGTGTAATTCAGATCCAGGATCTGAAATTTGAATATTCAACGCTCACTTACTTCATATACATAGTTTCAAAGTAATTAGTATCCTAGCAGATGCTATTTAGAATAATGTCACTGTAAATTGCACTTGCAATCAATATTAAACTAAGTTAAGGAAAGTTACTTGTTTTAAAACTTTAAAACTTCTCTATTGTAATCCGTTCTACATCAAGTCAAGAAAGTTAATTTCATTTCTCAGTACATTTTTAATACATTTTTTTTATTTCTCAAAAATATCTTGACATCATTTAAGAAGAATTTAAGATAAACATTTCTCTTTGTGTTTAACTTTAAAACTCGCACGAGTTCCTACTTTAGAAGGGGATAAAACCCAAACCACCACGAAGTTGAAAACACAAATAACCAGATTGAACAATTAAATGATGAAATATTTACCGAAAAGTATTTATTTAAAAAAATAAGATAAACCACTTGAGAATGTTAATTCTCCATGCTAATTTACGATAAAAATTGAATGAAGTTAGTGCAGTTGCGAAAAGTTCACAGAACTTGATTGGCTTTGGATTAATTAAACCGATGGAACATCTATTGAAATTCCGTCAACACTTCGTTCACTTCGTTTCGTGAATATTTGGAATGCAATTAGCCTCGCACTCTATCTATTGGAGACCAACTTGACTGTGTCGTTTCGATTTAAATCCAATTGGCCACATTCCTTTTACTGCTTCAATGAAATAACGAGATATTTCATAAAAAAAATGCAAATGATTCTTTTTTATTGAATTTATTTATTTTTTTGGAGATAATTCAATTAAAATCGGGGAAGTAATACAAAATCGTTAAGTCTGCGTTCACAAAGTTATAGCAATAAAGATTCCAATAAATGAAATAAAAAATTCTACTTCGAAGTTGTTTCTGAAGAAGGTTGCATCCGAAACTTTAAACACTTTTTCAAACGATGCACGGTTTAACCCAAAAATTTCTAGTTCTAGATCTAGTGTTAATGCTAGTGTTAGTTTCAGCTTTATTTGAAAAAATTCTGTTCTTGATAATCATTTGTGAGATGAGTCATAACTTATGACATTTAAGTCAATGATTGCATTGCGGTTTCATCTACAGATGCAGGTTTCTATAATGCAACCCGAGTACTTACCAGGCTGGTAAGTAACATAGTCCCTTTCTGCTGAAAGCTACCACGTTTTGATAGGATAGTTAATTAGATGTTGATTCAAAAATATAAAAGAGAGTAGAAAAAATAAAATAAGTGGTGAAAATAAGTTGCGGAAGGTATAAGAAATAATTTAAAAAATTCTACATACATTTTTTGCAAGCGGAATAATCGAAAAACAGTAACAGTAACACAATCGAAAGTATATGATGCGTATGGGCAGAAATCACGACCACGTCTCTCGAATCGCTGGTTCTCTAGCGCGTGGAACACTCGATGAAAGCGAACAAAAACAAAATTATAAAAAACTTGAAAAAAAATTGTCTATTTTGCGGTACAAACATCCATAATCAAATTCACAATACATCATCAATTACAATCTTTAAATGAAAGGTCTAAAATGGAAGGGAAACTATTATGTATGTTAGGGATGTTTATTGAAGTGGAATTACAGAGTGTGCATAACATGATATGGTGTGAGCTTCAGTTGTGGTTGCTTCGCCGCCACCATCTGCCCACCATATATTGCCAACAATTTCGCCAATATCATAATGCTAATAACACTGCGCTGCAAACTTTAACTTTTCTTTGTGTACATCAGTTGAGTGTTTTTAGTTAATTTTAGGTTGCTGATTTCAAATATGCCTTCCATTTTTTTGTAACACGTCACGGTTTTTTTTATTCCGGTTTGTCACGGCTGCGAGGACTGTAATCTTGCAGCACAGTGCAATCAATGTCTAGGGTATAATTTTAATAATACATGAGTAAAATCAATAAAACTAACATAATCGAAAATAAAATTTTTCGAAAATCTTAGAGGTCTAAGGAAATCATGGCAAATTCTCTAAAAATCCTTTGAAATTCTGGACTTTCTCAAACACCTCTCGTATCCATGGAAATACTAATATTAATTATTCTTGGAATTTCCATAGAAATGTTTTGAAATCCCTTAAAATTCCTAGGATAGTTTGAGAAATCCTCCACGATTCTTTAGAAATTCTTGGAAATTTTGCAAGATATTTTTGAATATCCTCTCAAATCCTTGGAATGATCTGAGAAATATAAACAATTGATGTTTCCAATAATCCTGTAGAAATACCTGAAAATCCACTGGATATTCAACTGGTTGAAAATTCCTGAAAATGACTGAAAATTGCTTTAAAAATCCTCTGTGAACTGATAGAAATTTCTATATACATATACTACTGGTGTTTCTAAATTGATGCGAAAGATTTCAAAGGATGACATTTCAGCAAAAATTAAGGGGGTCTTTCAGTCAAAAACCCTTCCCCACCGAGTTACAGCACTCTAAAGTTAAGAGATTGTTTTTATTTAATAAATCCACTATGGAGAAAAATATTGACGATTTTTATCACCCGAAAATGTTATTACAAGAGGCTGAAAAAATCAACCCCTATAATACTTTGCATCAGAACTTAAAACGTTCTGCGTCTACATTTTTCTATTTTATTTTCTATAAAAACTTGATTTAAATAGAGGGATTCAATACGCAACTTTTTTGTCTCTTGATATTTTGTCTCTCAGCATTATTTTATTTTTTGTGATCAAACTATTAATTTGTTAGTTGTAAAATGTCAAGAGATAAGAAAATTGCAGATTTTTTCCCTTAACCTTAGAGGGCTATAACTTGGAGAAGAAGGGGTTTTGAACTAAAAGTTATATGAAAGACACCCCTTCATTTTTGTTGAAAAATCACCCCTTGAAATCTATCGCATTAATTTAGAAACATCTGTATATTTTGGATAATTTTTGGAAATATGTTGGAAATGCTTAAAAAATTCTAGATATCCTGAAAAAATTTGATTATTAAAGTATATCGTTAATATTGAAACTTTTTAGAAATCTCTGGAATTTAGTTAAAGTCTTTGTTTAAAACTTAGAAATCCTCTACACACCATTAGATATTCCTAGGAATTTAAGGAAATAACAAATTTTCTGGACAGTTTTGCTAATTCTAGAAATTCATGGAAATTATAAGAAAGTCTTAGATTCCCATCGAAGTCTATAGATATTTCATTTTCATAGAATGCCACGGCAATTCCTCAGGAATCATTTGATAATTTCTAAAAATAAATGGATAGCCCTGAACACTTTTGGAAGCCGTTATAAATTCTTTGGATTTTTTTTAAATTCTTTGTCCAATGTTAGAAGTTTCTATATTATAAAGCGAGCATCTTTGTTGCATCCCACATTTTAATCGCCATTTTCTCTTCTCTTGCCATTCTTCCTCTCCAATGACTCTGTCGTTCATTACATTTCTTATTCCTTCCATCCATGTCTTCCTTTTTTTCTTCTCTGTTTCGGAACCTAATGTAGTGCTTTCTTGGACACTCCTCTTGGACTTTCTTCTCACATATTTGTCTCCAGTACTTCAAAGCATCATGGACGTTTCTTTGTGAACTTCTTTGTTCATACTTCATGTGTCTGATTTTATTTTGACTGGTTTTAAATGAAAATGGAAACTACGGATACTAATCGTTTTATAAACAAAATACAATCTGTTATATGGGATTCACAATTGCCTAAATATACCAATAGAGTATTAAAAAGAAATCCCTAGTGTGAAGTACATAAGTATTCAGAAAAGTTTATTATAGAGTACACAGAACCAGGATATACTTTGAGCTTATCTTACGTACATTTTACGATTTTATATTTTCACGTGCTGCCATGGTAACATATTGCGAATTTATGAACAAGTGAATTTTCTAATCCATCAATACTTAAAGTGTGACTATACTTAAAGCCTGTGTCTTCACTGAAGTTCACAAAATTATATTCATTAGTCGGTCAAAAATTTTAAATTTATTTCTAAGTATCGTAGTATTTATAGATCTGCTTTTCTCATGGCAAAAATTTTCCAGTGTAAGGTCTTTGTAAATATTCCAAAAATGTAATCACCGTTATCACATACAGGCATTCTTCTTCTTCCAGTCTAGCACTGCAGTCTTCTATGAACTTTGGCTTGCTTCATAATACGTTGGCATTCTGATCTGTCACATCGTCCTTCCATCGTTTATTTGGTCTTCCTTTAGAGATTTTGTTTTTCAACTTCACCGCACCTTCGGGATTCTTTTCCAGCTTTCAAACATTTTTTCTAATAGCACCAATTCATAGGCTTTCTCCAAATTGATAAATATAAGATGTGTAGATAACGCCCAGAGTCCCAGATCTTCCTAGATGGAAACCGCTTTGTTCTTCTATATTTTTGTTAGCATATCATATTTATTTGTTATCAATATATCAACCCAACCCACACTTTTTTATAATTTTGACGTACAACCTTCTTTTGGAACTAGTAACACTTAGCTACCGTGCTACCGGGCTACCGTTATACACTCAATATCAATACATACTTAGAAATGTACCATTAGAAAATTGTAGACATACATGTAAAATTCGGATATCTAAAATCCTCCATTAACCTTGAAAACTTTTAGAAATCTCTGTAATTTTCCGAAAACCTTCCTTGAAATCTTGAAAATCCTCTATAAATTATTAGACTTGGTTAAAGAAATCCCTTACAGATGCTCTGGATATATTTCGCATATCTTAGAAAGTCTAGAAACTGATTGAAATTGTTAGATATCCTTCGAAATCCATAGCTGCTTCACTGAATCCTTTACAAATTTGACAAAAAAATCTCATTTCAAATGGAAGCTTCTTTTTAATTGATTAATAATTTATTAATCATAAAAATTAAGATTTTAGAAGAAAATATCTTAACAAAAAATAAGGAAACAATTCAGTATTGAGTCTATATAGTCAATATTCAGTACTTTCAATCTAGCTCGAAATGAACCAACAGCTAATACTCACATTACTTTGTTGTTTACGTTCTAGATTGGAGGCTTTTTTATTCCGTTACTAAATTTAGAATGAAGTTTCGTCCAGAAAACAGCAAAAGCAAAAACCTACATTTCCTGTTTAGATCGATACATCCTCCATTCCATTTTCATCCTCGATATTTTTATTGAATAAACGAAACGAGAAAGGAAGTTAAACTTTCGAGATTTATTCATATAAATCATAAAATGTTTTTGCTTTTATTTTTTTTTATAAAAAAATAATGATGCAAGATAAAATTGTTTTTGTAGAAAAATTTTTTGTTCCCTATATATTAGGTTTAACCCTGCGAACGGGAGTGTTGGTGATAAATTTGCTCTGTTCATTAGGAGAGGACAGACATCCCTTTTCGTATCTAGCTTACGGATAATTTATCGCTAACGAAAACGTTTGCGATTTTGTAGTTTTCCTTTTTTCTCCGCCTCAATTCGCCAAAAGAATAATCGATTATGACTCCACGAAGCTTTATCAGCGGGGCGCGGCCTAACTGATGAACCGTAAAAAATAACTTCACTTTTTCGCTCCGATGATTGTCTTTTAGGTTTCCTTTTTGGGAAATCACGTGAAACGGAAAACTCCGCGAACGTGATTGACAATCCCCCTCGATTTATTATCATCATTCTTTTTTTTTGAAGACTTTCTTAAAACCATTGGGTGTTATCTTAAATTAGCTATTTTTATCGTGAAAGACATAAATTTGGAGACCAGAATTTTTAGTCGGAGTCAATTTTTGATTTAACTGTAATCGGATTACTTTGTGCATGCAAATAAACAAAGGGCTTGGTTATCATAATAAAAAGCTCAGGTGTTCTAACGAGTTACTCTTTTTGCAAATAAACTTGGAAATAATCTTTTAATTAATCTGGTTTGTGATCTGTGTGTGGGCAAACCGTAGCGTTAACTCCAAAACTGTGTTAAGCTATTTATTTGAAGCAGGCGACTCTGCGTATTGCCCCCCGGTCAATATGTTACATATATGATGAAGAGAAATTGCATCGACATTGAATTGTAAAGAAATTTAAATAATAAATCAAAATTACAACTAGATTATTAAATTAAATTCACTCTAATTTATTAACAAATCGGTTCGATAATAAATTAAGGTAGAATGGATACCTATTAAAATAATTAATGGTAATAATATAAACGCATTATCATAAAATAAAATAAATATTAGCAGATTATGGGAAAATGGAATACATTTATAAATGGTTTTTCCGGATTCATTTTAATTTGACAATTAATGAATGAGTGGAAATAACCCGATCCGTTTGCGGTTTGTGGTCTTGATCAATATTTCAACGCAAACCATTAAATTAACTCCGTTTACACTTCGTTCCCGTTTTTCCGTACACTTTCATCTTCCGTTATCCACAACAAATTACCCCCTCTTGAGAAGTCTCTTCTCGGTTGAGAAGAGTTAGTAAAACCATTTTAATCAACTTGAGCAGTTCGAAAACAAACTCATAAATGAATTTATTAAATTAAAGCAACCAATTTAATGTAAGTGGTTTACCAGTAAAAAATTGTTTGAATAAGTTTTCTTTTTTGGATTATTTACGACGTGACATTGAAAGTTGGCAAGTCCCCAATCTTTTTTTTTTATTCGGGAATATTGGTGAAACCAGTCGCAAACATTGCTTTCGACACGTACTTTGCACCGTAAAGAAAATTTTTCTAGGTTTCTCGAAGGAAAGCGAGAAAATCTTGACATAAATCAAATAGAAAACGTTGAATATCCTGCAAAAGTCCCAAGGATAGCGTAGAAGGACATCACGTTGTCAATGGATGTGATGATTTTGCGGGTGTATACAAGAAAAGTTTGTATATCGTTTTTTCAAATTTTACATTTCATTTTTTCTATCATTGTATCAAACTTTTTTAAAAAATCATAAAATAATTGCTAACCCTGCAAGCTAATAATATAGTGCAACTTAACCTTAACTATCTTTTATAACCTCAAAAAATTTTATTTCTTAACTCTATACAGTCTTGGAGAAAAAAAATTTTTTTCTTTAACCACATTTTCAACATATATCTTATTAAATAGGCAACTTTAAAATGTATATAAAGTAAAGTAGTTATCTTGGAAGCTTATAATTTGGTACAATCTAACATCAAACGTTCCTTTATAACCTCAAAAAGTTTCATTCCTTAAATACACGAAATTTTGGAGAAATCAATCTTTTTCTTTAACCACATTTTCAACATACGTTTATTTATATAGCCAATTTTTAAACATTTATTCTGAATAAACTGGTCAACTTGGAATCTTATAATTTGGTACAAGCTAACATCAAACGTTCCTTTATAATCTCAAAAAGTTTCATTTGTTAAATCCTATCAGTTTTGGAGAAAACAATTTTTTTTCTTTAACCACATTTTCAACAAGTGTCAAAATAGATTAATGATTTTTAAAATTGCATATAAAATGAATTGTTTGTCTTGCAAACTTAAAATTTGGTATATGATATCTTCAAAGATTCCTTTGTAATCTAAAATATATCCACTTCTTAATTCTAAACCGTTTTGAAGAAAACTTTTTGTCTTTAATCCATTTTCAAACGTCAATTACCAAATGTTCGTAAATTTAACTACAAAAAGTATGTCCGTAATTTAATTTAAAACCAACGCTTTATTGAGTTTTAGCGTTTCAACAGATGTGAAGTCTCGAATCGAACGCCTTAATTCGAGGCCCTTTTTCAGTTCAAATAAAAACGAATGCAGATTTATAGGACCTCGCATTTGTAAATTAATTTTTATTGTAAATTGGATACATATTGAAACAACATCGAAAATTGACGAATAAATTGCAAGGATCTCTTGAGAGTATTGATGGAGATTGGAATTCATAACCAAATTATGTACATATATGTGAATTTTTAATTAACAAATGTTTACGGGATATTGATGAACTTGATATGGCTGGAGAATTGCTCGTGAATTTTAAAGGAACGTTGGAATGAAAGCTTGACAACCACAAAGGATTACAATAACGTGGGTAGCAATTTATGAATTCTGATGATGGAACTGGTTAACTTGGAACAAGAGAAACCAATTGATTATGACGTTTATATCAATAACACTAAAACGGTTACACATACAGTTTATTACGATACAAAATTACTTCATCTAGAATTTAATGAAAATAAGAATCATGATGTCTATAAAACATTAATTAGTACGGGATTAAAAAGATTAATAAATAACAACTAATAAACTGAAGAGATAAAGCTAAAAGTGTCTCTGTTAAAAACTAACTTTACTGGTATTTATAGAATGCAAAAGGAAAATAAATTTGTAACATTTGGATCAATTTGGCAACATTACAAATTAGCTTCAAAAATTCTTAACAATTTGGGATCCACTTAATTAATTAGACATCATTACCATCATTACATTAGCTTTCAATCATTTTGAACAATTTAGACAACTTTTCAATGATTACCAAGTACTTTTGAATTATTTGGAATAATCTGGAGTAACTACCCACAACTTCTCAACGATTTAGACAACTTTTCAACGATTGAGCATTTTGAACAACATGTAATTGCTATGAAGCGGCAATAATCCTTTGAAAAAGTTTTCAATGATTGCCAACTAATCTTCAATCATTTCGATCGTCATAGAATAACTATGAATTAAATTTCAATGATTGGGACTAATTCTTAATGATTTACAACTAATTGTTAATCATGTTGGCCAACCTGATATAATTATAAACCTGTTTTGAATAATTTAGATAACTTGTCTGTGGTTATTAATTACTTTTGAATCATTTTGACAACCTGAAATAACGATGAGCCAGAGCTCAAAGATTCAAACAACTTTTGAATAATTAAGCAATGATTTTAAATAACCTGGAATAACTGTTAAACAGTTTTTAATGATTTCTAACCAATTTTTAATCATCTTGCACAACACCGCATAGCTATGAACCTGTTGTAAACCGTTTAGACAAGTTTTCAAGAATTACCAACAAATTACCAATTATTTTGAATATGATGGCATAACTATAAACCCGTTTTCAATGATTTTCAACAAATTTTCAAAAATTTTGAACAATACGGCATAGTTATAACCTGGATGTAAACCGTTTAGACACCTTTTCAATGATTACCAACACATTATGAATATTTTGAACAAGATGAAATAACTATGAGCCTATTTTCTATAATTGCCAACCAATTTTCAATCATTTTGAGCAACTCGTCATAGCTATGACGCATTTGTAAAACGTTTAGACAAGTTTTTAATGATTGCCAACCAATTGTCCAATGTCCTATTAGTAACCAATTAAACTACTTTTCAATGATTACCAAGAAATTATCCATCTTTTAGAATAAGATTGCATAACTATGAGCCCGTTTTCAATGATTTCTAACCAATTCTCAAGCATTTTAGACAACACCACATAGCTATGAACCTGTTGTAAAGCATTTAGGCAAGTTTTCAATGATTACTAATAAATTATCCATCATTTGAACAGGGTGGCATAACTATAAATCCGCTTTCAATGATTTTCGACAAATTTTCTAACATTTTGAACAATACGGCATAGTTATGATCTGGATGTAAACCGTTTAGACAAGTTTTCAATGATTACCAACACATTATAAATATTTTGAACAAGATGGAATAACTATGATCCCATTTTCTATAATTGCAAACCAATTTTCAATCATTTTGAGTAACACGTCATAGCTATGACGCATTTGTAAAACGCTCAGACAAGTTTTTAATGATTACCAAGACATTATCAATCATTTTGAACAAGATGGCATAACTATGAGCTGATTTTCAATGATTGCCAACCAATTGTCCAATGTCCTATTAGTAACCAATTAAACTACTTTTCAATGATTACCAAGAAATTATCCATCTTTTAGAATAAGATTGCATAACTATGAGCCCGTTTTCAATGATTTCTAACCAATTCTCAAGCATTTTAGACAACACCACATAGCTATGAACCTGTTGTAAAGCATTTAGGCAAGTTTTCAATGATTACTAACAAATTATCCATCATTTGAACAGGGTGGCATAACTATAAATCTGCTTTCAATGATTTTCGACAAATTTTCTAACATTTTGAACAATACGGCATAGTTATGATCTGGATGTAAACCGTTTAGACAAGTTTTCAATGATTACCAACACATTATAAATATTTTGAACAAGATGGAATAACTATGATCCCATTTTCTATAATTGCAAACCAATTTTCAATCATTTTGAGCAACACGTCATAGCTATGACGCATTTGTAAAACGCTCAGACAAGTTTTTAATGATTACCAAGACATTATTAATCATTTTGAACAAGATGGCATAACTATGAGCTGATTTTCAATGATTGCCAACCAATTTTCCAATGTCCTGGTAGTAAACAATTAAACTAGTTTTCAATGATTACCAACAAATTATCAAGCTTTTAGAATAAGATTGTATGAGCATGGTATCGTTATCACCTGGTTGTAAATCTTTTAGACAAGTTTTGAATTATCACCAACAAATTATCAATCATTTTGAATAACATGAAATTGCTTTGTAGCGATTTTTAACCTTTTGGAAAAGTTTTCAATAATTATCGACTTTCAAATATGTTAAAAAACCCGAACTAACTATGACCAAGTTTTCAACCATTATCAACTAGTTATCGTTTCATTAATTAATCATTTAGAATATCTTGTAATAGTTAAGCATAGTTCACATCTCAGTTCTTAATAATTTATTCAAGTTTTCAATAATTACCAACCAATATTAAGTGACTTTGAATAACCTGAAGTAGCTATGAACTATTTCACAACGAGTTTTCTGGTTTGCAAACATTTGAACGAAATTATAAATTAATTAAACCGGGTTTTGACCATCAAGTTATGAAGCTTTCAGTAACATTAAACAATTTTGCGAATCTGTAATCAAAGCCGATTTAATATTTTAGTCGAACTATACCTCCAAATGGACAACGTACGCTACAATTGAAAAAGAGGTATTTGTAATGTGAAAATGATTCATTATCAACATCAAACATTGAAATATTAAGTGGAATTATTGAGCGATTACCGATTGTTCACAACCAGCAGCGTATTCAGTTTTAAACCGCTTAAAACCTCGTGGAAAGTATCCAATTCTGCACAATAGTTATACAATTTTCTTTGATGTTTCCAAATCGATAATGTTACCTAAACCCCACTAATCCCTCTTAAATCATGGGATGTCACCCGGATATAGCAACATTATCCAATTTCACTTGTACCCGCGTTGATGTATGTGCTCCTCACACCGCCATCTATGTCAACGACGCTGTAAAATCGTGCATAACATATCCAATACTCCCGTTTCATTCAGTATCAATTTTCGAAACGCACTGAGGGCAGCAGGTGGGTTTGTTGTCCGCGGTACATATTAACAATGAAATATGGCCATTTACGTACACTGTAGGTGTAAAATAACATGAGAACCCCGTTTCGACATTAACATTCATGGGTTTACTGTCCATTAATCAAAAAAGGAAAAAAAATATCTACAGTAACAAAAATTTGATTATTCAACAGTTTCTGTTTAATCCTGAAAAACTGATATAAACTAACTTAATCAGCACGACTAAGTTAAATAACGAATTTTATTAATGCGTTCGGAATAGTTAAAATTTCGTGCAGTTTTGAAATCTTTATTAAGTAAATTGAATTCAAAATGGATAAATTATTTATGAAGACGTGTGCCAAGGTTTCCACACAAATTTTGGCAATGAAATTGTTCTAACACTGCCAACAGTTCAATATTTTTAATAAAATTATGTCATAGGTTGATATATCATCAAATTATTTTTATTAAAATAATAATAAAAATATATAATTAATAATAAACTTTACCTATCGGACTTGGTGTTAATTCTTTCATAACAATATGAGATTGCATATCGTAACGTTCAAAAAGTTTTCCAAGTTTTTTCCCCAATTCTCTCTTGGTATTTTGAAAAGCTTTAACATATTCTCTCCTGCCAAAAGTAGTGTGAGGAACTACCATCCCAACGTACATCTGTCGTACTTCATCTGTGATGCTACTAGCGGAGGTAGTTGCCAAAAACGTGGCTGGTGGAGGTTCTTCGACTACGAATGGAATCATTGTCGTTGTAGTACGAAAGCCTCGCCCTCCTGAACCAACTTTTATGCCGCTTCCTCTCGGAGGAGCACTAGCATTCCGTCCGTTAACATTCGCTCCAATTTTCAATCCACCGCCCCTTTGAATACTAGTCGAAGAATCTTTCCAAGCTGGTCCACCACTTACAACCACAGCCACCAAAAGAGTTAATGATAAAAAATTATTATAAAAATTCATTTTTAAACAAAGAAAAATTAATTTATCAAATAAAAATTTTTTTTTAATTGTCTACATGTTCGTTTTTCAAGTTGATTTTTAAGCGCGTAATTCAGAGTCGCAAAATGTTGGAAATTAGGGGATGTTCTGGTCGTGAAGCGCGGTATTGTACGACTGACGCTTCCTTGCATTGCGGAATTGCTACGCCCCTTTCATTTTCCGTCTTGCGCACAACTCGGCGAGTTATTTTTCAGGGTGGAAAATACTATCACAATGGACTTGACCACGGAAAGGTGTCACGATACATATCCGGTGCATTTTCCGCTACAAGAAAGTAATAGGATACAAGATAAAACCATTCTCTCAATTTAGCACGAAGAAAGAAGGAATTTCGTAATTAATTTTGTAGAAAATTTAAAAAAAAAATTGCTAAATCGAAAATTATTTTTGTAAATTAATTTGTAAAATATTCATGGGAAGTTTATTACTTGCACATAAACTATTCATAAACTTACGATCCTATTAAGTTTTCTTTGACGTGTTTGCTAATACCAATGCCTGGAATAAAGCTTTATGCCTCACAAAGTTGAATTAGGGGCCACACTTTTTGCACAACACCACGACGCGTATACTATGAACATATTACGGCCCCATATTTCGTCATAAACTGCGTAGTTCTTTGGACTTTGTGCATAGCGGAAGTCCCCTCATAATATATTCCCAAACGGAACGCTCAAAGAGTTATATAACGCTTTCTGAACAGTTATCAACACCGATATGATAATGAAAAGGAATTTTATAATCTTATTTGGAATTAAGAATTCTAATTTAAGCGAAATTAAACACCAAGTTTGAAAACGAATTTATTTTAAGATTTTTGTTTCTTTTTTTGACAAGGAAACGAATAGGAATGTAATTATTAAAACGTAGCTTCTCAGAGAGACAAATGGTATTTGAACTTCCCTAACAATATCCTTTAAGCGCTTAAGATTTGGATAAAACATTGAGTATTATGAAGGCAAAACGGTATTCGAGTGAACTGAGAGAGACTAGGATTCGGCAACTTAAAAACAGTAAACTTTTTTGAGTGCCTGTGCGTCCCAATTTGTCAATAAGCGGATAAATCTACGATTTTTGCTACAATACTTAGGGATTTATATTTCTGTATAAAATCTGTTTGCAGGACGTAATGTTATGCATCTAAACTGTGAATCCAACTCACCTTTAAATTTCTACCCCAACCCGTACAGTACCAAGAATATAATCCAAAACGGCCTGTATCACAATGCCTAAATCCATCAATTTGAACGTGTCTCGAGGAGCAATTCCTTCCTTCCAGCGTCTTTCGTTTTCCGCTAGATCATATCTAAGCGTAAATCCCCAGCCGTAACATCTCTTCTGAAATTGTTATGGACAAAAATCTTTTCAATGGACCAAATAAATCAAGAATGAGTTTACCAAATTAACAAACATTTGAACCGCTTCAAAAACCCTGAACTCCGGTGGTATGAGGTTACCACCTGCCTCGAATAAAATTGGATAAGCTGATGCAACCGAAATGGGCACAAAAAACGAACCACAATGAAAATTGGATGCTGTAATATAAAATCTTTCAATAATAAATATTAAGATATAACATTAAAAATGAACAGACAACACCAAATATGACCACAGTGATCTAGATAGAGATGATAGAGCTCGCTCAGAAATTGGAATGCTGATAGCTGAGTTCTATGCAAAAATTGATATACAGAATGCTATCAGAAGAAATAGCAGCAAATAGAATTTACGAACAACAACAGGGATTCAGAAAAACGAGAAATTAGACGAAATTTAAATCGTGATGAATGTGTTCAAATTGTAATTTGGTACAATGAAGGACTAACAAATCGCGAACTCGGTAGAAGGTTTGGCGTGAGATTTCTGCAGAGATTTGTAAAAACCAACGATTATGCTAGACGACGTGGCCAAGGCAGGCCACGAGCTACAAATGCGGTGGAGGATCGATTTTTGCTACTTCGAGCACTTAGCGAACTGCGGTTCATGGCACTGCTGTTAGTTAGTAAAGATACCATAGGAAGAAGACTTCGTACTCAAAATTTACGACCTCGGGCAGCAGCTACTGGTCCCAGATTATCTGCAAACCACCGAAGAAACAGATTGGCTTTTGCAAGAAGGCACGTGGATTGGGAAATCCATCATTTCATGGGAGCAGGTGTTATTTATTGATGAGTCACTGTTTTGCCTTGTAAGTTTTGATCGTCCGTCGTCCAAGGCTGTAAAGAAGGCCAAATGAAAGATATTCCACATGTAGCATTCGAGAAACCTTATTATTCGGAGGTGGTTCAGTGATGGTATGGGGTGAAATATCTTTAACAAATCGCGTGGTACTTTTTATCGTTGATGGTGGACTTCTGAATTCTGAACGATACATAACAGACATTTTAGAACCTTTTGTGATAGCTTTTACACCTTCGACTGGCCACCCTGTAGTCCAGACCTGAACCCAATTGAGCATCTTTGGGACATAATGGGACGGATGATTAGAAGTCAGCATCCACCACCTAACAGCTTAGACGAGCTGTGACAAAGTCTTATTCGCGTATGGGAAGATATCCCTCAAGAAACCATCAGATCTCTAACTGAAAGTATGCCACGACGATGTCAGGCTACAATAAGAGCCAGAGGTGGTAACACTAGTTACCGATAACCTAAATACGGTTCAAGTTCTTTATGTTCAACAATAATGATTATTTTACATGATTTTGTTTATTTTTAATTTTCGTTTATTTCCAACAATTCATTTAAGTCAAACTTATTGTTATTATCGAAATAATTCTGTTTATGTACTCTATTCTTAATATGTTTTTCAAAATGTATGATAATTTTGACTTTAATTATAATAAATCGAAAAATATAAGTGGTGCGTTAAGGTTGAAATATCTCTGAAATAGCAATAGACACCTGAGAGAAGAAATCGGAACAGAAGCCACAAGAGTAGTGGTGTAGTCAAAAAGTAAGGTGAGGATCTATAAAACGTTTGTAAATCTGATGATGACATACAACATTGAAACAAGGACGGAAAACATCACAACCAAAAAGCTTCTCAGAACCACAGAGATGAAAGTTTTTCAAGCAACTGGTGGCTACTCTCTGCTAGCTGACCGCATAAGACAGGAAGATATCAGGGAAAATGTGCAGGAGTAAGTCGGATAGACACGCGCAGACGGAAAGAATGGAGAGATCATGTCGGGAGAATGCCAAAACGCAGATTACTGAAAATCTGAACTACTGAATCGCCAGAAAACAAAAATCACATAAGACCAAATCTCCTAGAGGTCTCGCTACCAGCATCATCGTTAAAATAACTGTTTTGTAAATACTATATTGTATAATTGGTACAATTAAGATGCGACCGTTTTGAGGATGAAGGAACTTTATGTCGTCGCCTTATTAGAAGATAATACATTGAGATGCATGGAAAAGAAATGCGTTAGGGATGGCCGCTAAATCGAAAAACAGCGGAGTTACGCGTTTGTAACTAGAATGCAAAATCATGGTAGCAAAAAACGGCCACTCATGCGAGTTGTAGCGCTAATTACATCACCACTTCGGGTTCAGTCGAAAGTAAAGCGATGAATTTGCGTCGAAGAGCTGAATGGGGTGAACAACAAGAGAGATCGATTGTTTCGTTGGTAAATCACAGCTCCAATATGACAGGTTCGGGTCACAGTAGTCGAATTGAATGACAGAAAGCACAAAATATATCCTCTTTATCGTTTTAGCCATTACAGTTCATGCAACAATTAATATAATATTGAAAGGGCGCTAAAACGAACTACTCTCACCACTCCAAACTCCCAATTCAAATAAAATCCTATTTACTCTTGTTTATCATGCAGCAAAATCGCCAAATATTTCAGTACGCCCATTACTTTTGTAATAAAAATTAATTTGTAATTTTTTTTTTGGATTCATCAAAGACGCTTTTAATGAATTAAATCGTAATATATTGAACAAGGTTATCCATCACATCAGCAGTGCATGATAGAAATTATGAAGGTAAATGGTGGCAAAAATTATTAGCTGCCCCATTTATGATATCAAATTGCTTTGAAATGCAACATAAAAAAATAGCAATATATTTTAATATTGCTATTTTATCTAATCCATAGATTAAGAAAAAAATTTTTTAATTGTTATTGTGCTGTGAGATTGTTGCCATGAAAGAATCGTTAATGTAGTGACGCATTTTTTGTGTCGAACACTATTTATGAAGTATACGGTTTCTGTTCAGCGCAAATTTTGTCGGTGATAATCGTCAACGTGGAGTGGTAAATTTGTCAGAAACCATCTACCAGTGAACACAAATAGAAGTGCGGAAAACTGTAACATTAAGTGTAGTAGTACTTCAACATCGCATGGTGTAATCATTCGTAAAAGTACAAACCACGGTACAAACATCAACCTGCTAAACCACGGCTTAATTTAATTGTTTGAATTAAAATATATTTACAATAAACAAAAATTATTTATTATTTCATAACTTTATAAAGTTTGAGACCTTTTACAATACGGGTGGAAAATAGATCCGATTCGATTAGTAACACCTATTTCGATACCTGTCTATTTATGTTTACCATCGATTGTCTTTTGCCATGTTGGCAAATATTGGTTCCAATTTGCGAATTTTCCGTCGAACAAGGATAATTGGATTTGTGGAAGACGACGCGTATTCGTTGATGTGTTCGCGGTATTTGTAACCGGTACAACTGAAACTGCAAAAACTATGTTAGCACATAGTTTCTGCGTACAACTGTCGATAGATACAAATTTATTAATGTTAAATTCTTTCAAACAGTCCCTCACCTTTCAAACAATTTTGAAAAATATTTATTAAAAAAGTCAAAAAATTAATTTAATTAGTTATAAAAAATTTATTACCTGTAGGATTAGAAACTAATTCCTTCATAGCAATATGCATCTTCAAATCATATTTATTAAACATCTTCAACAATTTTTTCTGCAACTCTCGTTTGGTATTTTGGAACGCTTTAATATACTCCCTTCGTCCAAAAGAAGTATGTGGTACAACCATACCAACATATAATGGTCGTATTTCATCGATAGCCGTTGGTAACAAGGATGACGACATCGAAAAGAATTCCTCGAACAAAGGCGTGGTTGCGGTCGTGGTACTCCTAAACGTTCTACCACTGACACCGGATCCGACTTTAATTCCAGTTCCGCGAGGTGCGCTCACATTTCTACCATTGACGTGTGTTGTACCGATTTTAAGACCACCACCGCGCTGTATCGTTGTTTCCTTCCAAGCTGGGCCGCCGCTCACCACCGCTGCCACCAAAAGTGTTAAAGAGAACGCGACAAAGTTCATAGTTGCCATCAAACTAATTATTTCTGTGAAGTTGTCTGAATGAAAAGTTTGTAGAAACCGCGAGAATTAATCAGAAAATGCCGCTGTGAAAATTGGTTACGTCGGATATTGCGGTCATCGCCGGTGGTGACGCGAAGTCGCGTGGTTGTTGAAGGCGTCGTGACCTCCCTCTTGTTGCTATCCCGACGCGTCGAATTGTGCAACTGACGTCGGCCGTGCATTGCCGAAATACTACGCCCCCGTCACGTCCAGACTTGCGCACGAGTTAAATATTTTTTTTTGTATTGTGATGGGGCAAAGAAAATTTTAGACAAAGAACAAAGAGCTCATACATTTTTCTTTGCGATAGTTCTGGTCAAACAGTTCTCGAAAAAAAGCTTTTATCTTAACATATATTAACAATGTCTTCATTTACTCTGTAATATAGAAATTTATATGCCAACATTTATTTTTTAAAAGAATACTTTTATTAACAATGAATTTTTGAATATAATGTTAAATATATACAAATAATTGGGAACTCAAGTAATTTAATTAACTAGGTATAGCATATTTTAAGAAAATTTAAACAAAATTTGTTAATAGTTATTTAATATAGTTTTAAGGTAACAAAAGTTTTGAAATATTCAATAATTATTTTGTTAAAAAACTGCCGATTAAAGTATACAAATTCACGTACAAAGCTGTTTGTGAAGGCTTTAGAATTCCCTGGATAGTTAGTTAAGGAATTAAGCAGAGCACTGTATTCACAATTGCACAACTAAATTCAGAAATTAAAAAGAAACCGAAGTAATTTTGTATTCATCGCGTACACTCGAAATACATAAAGGTAACATTAACAAAAAATGTGCAGTGATATATTAATGAGGATCTTTTGAAACATGGAAATAAAAAAAATTATGTTAAGCTGAAATTTTACAAATGCAAAGAATGCCTAAAATTCATTTATCTACGACTGATTGGATAAGTTATCATTACCGCATTCATTTAGGCTGATTTGAGTTACATAATGAAATTCATTTACCGCACTGGTTTCATTCCGTAACGCATTTTTAGCCCAATCAGAACAGACTTAATTTATTGAAACGAGCAAATAGGTAGCACTTTTTCTTTTGTATACAAGAATAAATATATAAGAAAAAGTGTATAACAAGTTGTATATAAGAAAAAGTGCTACCTATTTAAAGAGAAACAATACTATTTATTATAAACATTAATTGTTATGTTTTTACATTTCGAAACACTTATTCCAGATGAGGTCGCTGAATTTTTAGTTGTTATTTCTACAGGTTGATTGCTGCTGTCCTCACTTCTTGAACGTTGTGCACCTAATATTTTCTGAGCTACTTGTTTTTTATTTTCCAATGAGGTATCTATATATCCCTCTGCAACGGTGTTGGATTTCCATCCGCCATGTCGTTTAACAGTTAACAGATCTCCTTCAGTATTCGCCAACAAAGATGTTGATGATCGTCTGAAATAATGTCCCGTGTATTCTTCAGGATTTTCTAATTTTAAACATAACGCAACTTTTTTTGGCATACTACCAAAGGTATTTATGCCAACAGGCTGTTTAATGCAAACTCCCTTTCTGTATCCAATGAAGAATCGTTCGTGATGGGCGTGTTGGAGGTGTAAGTGGTAATATTTTCGAATTATTTCGACCATAATTATTCCTTCAAAGCCTCCAGGCATTATATAAAATTCACGCGAAACATTGGTTTTTGTGTACGGAATGTTAATACAAAATACTTGGCCATCATCCTTAACATCCTCTAAAATCAATATTGAAATAGCTTAAGCAATTTACTTTAGCCAGTAAAAAACTACATCGTCCGCTTCTTTTAGAAATTTTTCTATGTTGGTTTTCGACAATACCTTAGACTTTTTCAGTTTATACATCTTACCTTGTCTTTTTAAAAGAGCGACTAATTGAGTATAATGTCAACATTCTTTTTCATAGATCCATGCAAAGACTTGACGATTTATACTTTTTCAAATGTCAAAATAGACATTTTTAAAGAAATTGATTTTTAAGTAATTTTTAGCAGTCGTAGATAAAATGTTGTATATCACACGCGGGCTAGAGCATAATTACAGTACTCGTGTGATTTGTACACTCGTACAGTAATTATGTTTCTAGCCCACTTGTAATATAAATAACTATTATAATATGTCCAGATGATATTGTAATAGAACGAGAACTATTTTCCAAATCCTAATCTAAGATGCGAATACCAACGTCAATTCGAAAGCGATCTACCGCATGATCTCTTACACACTTTATTATCGATTCTTATATCGTACTCATGGTTTGTTCATCAAGTGGGAGTGTTGTGACCGACTTCCTATTATAGAGCACTTAAAGAAACTGTAGAATATTTGCTGTAGAATATCTAGCGACTGCGACATTATAAGAACAACACTCCGCATTGCCCATGAACGTTCCTAGACAGACTTCTTGAAATCAGTCATCTTGCGTCAATATTATATGGTTAACGTAGGTAGAGAAAATGTAAATGAGAAATGGTAATAGTAATTGTGTTGGTTACTTTTTTCTGAGTGGCCGAATATCGCCCTGGTAACGGGATTACAAAGAAGGGTTAAAAGTTGGGTAGGCAAAATAAAGAAGAGTAGATAAAAAAAATTATGAAGAGAACGACGAGAAAAAGAGATATCAACAAGGGTTCAATAGTTTATGGCTCTTGTGGAGACAGGAAATACCACTAAATATTTCATTTCTTTTGTGTCTGGGAAGAAAAACCTGGAAAGTGAGAATCAGAAATGTTTGAAACTGGTAATGGCAGGAATACAACTATACTTGCAATTATACTACGACGAAAAATGTGTTATTGATTAAAAACATAAATGTTGATAAGCTAAAGAAAATCGGGAATAATAAAATTGTGATCGAGACAAATAAGACATCTTGAGAATCCAAAGAAAATTGATCCAAAAAGTTGTGCGTTCTTGTATATGTTGTAAGCAGAGGATCCGAGGAACAAGGAGTTTGTGGAAAGGTCGATGAACTGACAAGTTAAATTGAGTGTATTTAGTGTAAACGAACGTTATACTAAGATATTGTTAAAAATTGATTTGAATTCAAAGCCTCCATTGTGGAACGATATTGTCCTAAATTATAACGTTATGAGGTTTCAAGATTTATTGTCATTGACCAATTTGTATGTATGTGGTAAACGAGATGGGTTAACCAATTAAACAAGGAACTTATTACTATTTATTTATTGTTTCATACTTTTGAAGTGGCAAAACCGGCGACTGATGGAAGCAAATTATTTATAATTTAAAGAAGGTGGATTGGGCTATGATTAAGTACTGATCCAGGGAATGCCTTAGGTGTCAAAAGGATTGTAAATATGTTTAAGTCTATAATTGTAGTGTGAGAGGCAGTACCCAGGAGAAAAATTTTAATTAGGCTAGTCCGCTGATCAAAAAGATTATATAAAACCACATATAACAACAGGAAAGCAACAAAGATGAATCATTAAAAAAAGGTTCGTAATGGATAACGCAGATGGAGAGTCATAGGAAGTTCTTTATAAACTGATGATATGGAGGCCGGTTGTAGGAAAAACCTATGGAATGTTTATTATAAAAAGAAATAGGAAGAAACAGTAATTGGAGTGTGTGGAGCAGGGAGATAAATATAAGTTAATAGTAATGGTCACGGTATAGTAAATGAGTTTACCATGACATAGCGTACGATTGCTATGAAGTTGCTTAAAAGTTGGAAGGTGCCAAGTTCAGATGGTATTCAGCCGAGGAAGTGAAATGGTTCTCAGCAACTTCAGCAATCAAATCTACTATTCCTTCTCGCAAATTAAAAAATGGAGTAAAGAAAGTCTGCTTCCAAACCGAAGAAAGACTCTATTAGTAATGAAGCATTAAGGGGAGAAGGAGAGTATGAACTTGATAAAAATGGATGGAATACCATCAGTACCAATACTGTTGGTAATGCTGTTACCCAGCAAGGCCTCTTCATCATCAATTTTTTTTAACTGCATCAGACTCATAAAACAGGGATCCATCTCCAAATATTTAAATATTTAGGATGAGATTGAATATTGCTTTCGGGACTTTTAACATAATCCATATTATCACGATGGATAAGATACTTTCCATGACGCCTCTGAATACATTCTGCTACATGAAACCAAGCAGCAAACTTTTTGGAGACTTCGCGTTTTTAAGGAACGAATTCGCTATCATAACGAAACTACTAGAAAAGTTGTTCCAGCAGCAAAATTAAAGAGTGAAGTCCATACTGTCTTTGGGAAGAAAATCACTGAAATAACGTCAATCATTTTGAACCAGGCGATCTGAAGATCCGTAGGAAGATTGGCGGCAACGTCATTGAAAACAATTCACAAATCGTGTAGGAAAACTAAAACAAGTAAACCAGGATTAAGGTTGCGTACAGAATAAGCTTAAGAAAACGTCTTCATAAAATAAATTTCGAGAAGACAAAAATATTTTCCAAGAACAACCCCTATGCTGGGTCAAGGGCAGACACAAACAAGACGAAGCTAATATTGAGAACGACTGAGATTCGAACGCTAATATCTACTTTAGCGCAAAGATTATCAAAAGACGTCAAAGTATAGCATAGACCATCGGGAAGACCCCTAAACGATGGCTTGACACGTAGACATCGACATCACAAGAACAGATAGAAGAAAAATGTAAAATTATTTTATGACAGAATGAAGGTTCAAAGAGGTGTTAAGAAATAAGTAAGTTTGAAATCATTGAGTGAATCTTTCTACGATTATGATGTTTTAAATTTAGGCTTTGGTATTAACAGAGATTTTTGGTAGTTTGCAGTTTAGACATGTTTCTGCCTAAGAAAATATGTGCATTAATGCGAGATCACAAGTACTTGGTGTCTACTTAACGAGCTCGTTCTAAAATTATTGAAAAAAATTATAGAGTGGTGTATCTTAAATACGGTAAATCTTACATGTGTGGATATCTTTAGTGATTCTAAACCTTGTGTAGTATTTCATAGTATTCCAATTAATCTGAGGAAAATCAAAAAACTTTTATTCCAAATAAATGAAAAGAGGACCGACAACATACAAAAACTTTTTTTCGTAATAGTTTTTCAGGTTTCATTTCGAAACGATTATGTACTCGTTACATTAAAAGAAATGCACCTCACGCAGTGTTTTAGTATCAATGAATTAGAATTTTTACTTAACATATAGAAGATTCAGCGACGATTTGCCAATCCCTGGAAGCAATTGGAAAAATTTGCACCCAAGACTGAATACTGCATAAAATACAACTTCTTATCAGCCTTGATACTACTGTTTTGGCTAACATCAATGGCTAATTAGTAGTTATAAATGTATAATTAACTTAATCCGATACACAGCTTTAATAAAATTAGTATAATTCCTGTCCTAATTCTCCACAACCGCATTACACTCAAAGGTTAGAGGTCATATCTAAACAAGAACCATGTAGGAGTTTATCATAATAAATTTGTTTTAAAACTTTGAGATTAAGTTATTATTAAATCGATTACCTACAAACCTGTGCGGGAAAAATAAATTTAAAACGTTAGCCCCTGCGGCTGAAATCAGACAGGTGAAGCGGTTTGGCAAATCGAAGGTCGAAACCACCAATAAATCCTCGAAATTGAATCCTCTAAAATTCCCCCACAAGAAGATTAGTAAACCTGACATAAACAAAAGTATACGTGATTTGTTTCACATTTTAATTATTTTATGAGGTTATGTGTAATTTTAAAATGTAATCTTTTAATGGAATTTAAATAATTTAATTTCAGAATATTCTTATCTGCAAATGTTGCAAATAAAATTCAGATATTCACCATGTAAAATTCGCAATTTGCGACCAACGCAACACATTTTCGATTAAAAACGGTTTGAATAATTAATTTACGATCGGTTACATTAAATACGGTACTAAAATTACTTTAACCGTGATTTTAAAATAATATTTATTGTAGGAATTATTGGAGGTTTTAAATTTTTTATGAAAACAGTATGTTGTTCAAAAATTACTATATTGAATAAAATTGTAAGCAGTCTTGAGTTATTAGTGACAAATAGAATTTCCTCTAAATTGATATTAATGTCATGTTCTCGTGATTGGCATTAAAGGACCGAGTGAGGTCATGCATTTTGATTATAGCTGACAGTAACAACACCTTGATTTCGATCAAATTCGTCAATTACTACGTCATTCCAACATTCTAATCTCGAGAGAACCACATCATTTAACATATTATATCGCACGTACGCGTATAAGCTAAGGTATTGCCATAATCGACTGTGTTTATTACCATAATAAGTTCATGGAGTACTAAAACCAGTTGTAATCGTAGTTGTAATACACGTAGTAATAGTTCTCGGTTTGATGATAATGAGATTCTCGAATTTGATTGGGTTCGTTACAATTTACGATTTGGCGTTGCTTCGAGAAAACATAAAACGGTATCGATCATCGATTAATCAGAAAATGGCAATTGTCAATCGTTTAAATTAAAAGGAACGTTACGAAAATCGTGGATATAAATGACCGTTCTCTTACAAAGCTGCTTACTTCGCATCATTGCGCTTCTTATAGATGCCGTAAGGCAGATCTCGGCGGACACAAATGGGTTGGCATTTCTCACGTCGATCTTGAAAGGATAAATCGAAGAGAAATGCTTTTCCCCATTAACCTTTCTTTCCCGATTAATGATGAAACAGGTAAAAACGTTTTCAATCAATTTAGTATTAATTAAGTTTTACGTATACTACTGCAATTGAACCTACATTACATGATGGAATCATAATTGGAGATGGCGCAGTCGGAATTGCAGTATTTTCCGAATTATCTCGTACCAAAACCGACGTTTTATTTCTTGTAACTGAAAATCGAATTGGAGGTCGAATAAACACCATAAATTTCGGGGAAAGTGCCATCGATTTGGGAACCGAACGGGCGCATAAAAACGCACTCAAATTTCAGCTTTTCAGAGTCGCCGCTGACCTTGGCTTATTAGAAGAAACTACATATTCGGATATTATTTATCTCTACTCCAATCGAAAAGAATTCCCGACAGAATTAATTAATAAATTAGAAGAAATCGGAACGGCTATGTAAGATTATACTGATATGCGAAAAGGAATTACTTCAGCCGAATTTGCAAAGAAAAACTCGCTGAATTAACCGCTGGTTTAACGATACCGAAAGAGTTTCCCGATGTATTAGAAGACATGTTGGAACATCTTAAACGCCATTTTTTGTATGGAGATGGCACATTGGATTGGAATCTACCCTCAGCTCGATACGATAACATCGACATTGAGAATGAGGAATATAATTGGAAAACGAAAGGTTTTCTTCGAATACAAGCACGATTGTTTTAATATGCCTTGATGTATACGAACTGCTTTGGGAGAAAACCATGCGAAAATCTATAAACAGTTTTAAAATGGACGATGATTATGTTTGGATTACCGACTTATTATCGATTGTCTCGGTCGAATATAACCGGCGTAACAGTACCTTTTATTGAAACATTAAAGGATAAAACATTAATGGACACATCCAATTTGCGTTAAATCAATTTTTCGGTCATAAATGATATTGCAAAACCGATTGGAATGATAAGGTAAATTAGATTATGGTAAATTCGAATGTATTTGGTCGAAATGGTACACCAATGAAAACTTTTTGGGTTCATATTCGTTTCAAACCATTTAGTCTAGAAAATGGAAAAGCCATAAAGATTTGGAGAAATCTTTAAAGAATCAAAACGGGAAAAATGTAATATTTTTCGCTGGTGAAGCGACTTATCCAATTCATTATGGTTCGGTCCATGGTGCCATTCATACAGGGTTTAGAGAAGCAGAAAAGGGCAAAAAATGATTAAATTGATGAAATGTGTTTTATATCGTATTGTAAAATAAATTGGGGTTAATGTTTAACGATAAATACATAATATTAATTATTAAACTATTATCTAATGACCAGAAAGGAGCGAGAAGGGAATTTGGTCATAGAAGTGCCTACAATAATTTCAAAATTCATTATTAGGCACTATTTGAAAATTTATAACAGTCAGCAGACATATTGTCTAATAGCATAATCAAAAATAGATGGTGGACTCCAGAATTAATCAAACGAACCAGAAAAGATGGAAAAAGCATTAAAATTATGCTATATGAAATGACATAGGAAAATTAATGATGAAAGATAATGATAAAGGCAATTAAAAAAAGAAAAACAAACGAAGACAATATACACGAAAAGGTATATTGATAAAGTAGGCAAAGATAATGATAGAGACAATAAAAATACGGCAGACAATTTGGATACAAAAAACATTATGTCTATCATATAGCTAATACAACAGATTCTCATATTTTAGAAATTTTCATACACATTCTTGCCGCCTTTGACTCGGTATGGTGACCGACTTAATTGAAGAGACTGCGGGTTGGTGAGATAACCCCAAACACACATGTATGAGCTTGATAACTTCGGAGACAGAGTTAGCTCCACATAAAGCAGTGTAGAAGTGGTGAGAGAGAGAAAGTCATAAAGATCTGCCTTTAACGTTGAGCATTTGTGCCCAATTCTGTAACCTTATGAGGAAAAACCAAAATAGCCGCATAGTCAGAACATGGCCAAGGATGGAGGAGGAAACTTTGGGAAACTACGTAGAGGGTTGTAGCACCAAAGATGATGATGTTTATGATAATGCTAGTTTTAATAGATAGGCCGTTTTCAATAAAAAATTTCTACAATAATTTATTAAACCATAACAATTTCTCTATTGACTGGGTAGATTAATGATATTAATCCACTCCGTCACAGTGATTGACCTCATTGACCTGCAACAACAGTGATTCTCCATCTCATTGACCTGCAACAACTTCTGGATGTTCTCGATGAATCACTAGGTTTGAATGAATTGCTGTTATGTGTTTTGGCACCTACAATTGGTGATGTCTTCTAGTAAAGACAACCGCAGCTAAGATGACCTCAAAAAGAGCTGTGGCGATTACCTTGAAAATCGACTAGAATATAATCAAACAAGAAAAACTTCTTGGCGTCGTTAAATACATCCGCAGCTTTCATTAACATTCCTTACTATAAAATCTCTCCTGTTCAATGCTTCAGCACTACCAGCTATCTTCTTTTACAGAAAATTTTCTCTTTAATTTTCCAAGTAATTTCGTTTGGATTGCTCGCAACACTTCATAAAAAACACCAACCTCATACTGAATAAACATAACCCAAGTCTTTACTATCGAAAAAACTGTATCCAAAAACTGCCGCAACATATTAAGGGTGAAATATTATTATGGGTACCTTCACAGTCTCTGCGACCATCTAGGTGGGTAGAAGATCTAAGCCAAAGGTTTTAATACGAAGTAAGTTTATTTCCATGTGAGAACTTTTTCACGAAACAGATCGGATGATGAGATTTTTTTGATGAGACGTAAGCTACGCGGACCCAACAGAAAGTGAAGCTACAATTCTCTACTACAATTCAGAAGATGGAATGTCCATCGAGACGCCGCGATCTGTATTTACCGGCATGATGAAACAATGTCATTCGTAGAATCAACCCTAACATATGACGGAAAGGGTAGCCCTTCTATATGATAGGATCCGCACATGTGGCAACGGAGGCGTTGACTGTGATATCCAAGTTCCTTGGGAGGATTACACAACCTTGAACTAAACCTGGAAAACAAGAGGATGATGCAGCCCTACAGGAATGCATCATCCTCTTGTCTACCTATTTAGGAATGGAGTCTTTTTCCCTAATACCAACGACCGCTTCAAACATCTGCGACGTAAATTGGCCACATTGTGCACAGTAACTAAAGTATCATAAATTAAAAGTCTCTCTGTCCCTTTTTTCATTTCTAGTCAATGCCTTGGCGGAGCTTGTTGCGATAGATAGTGTCAGTTTAAGCACTTTTCACAAACTGATTTTTCCTTGTGGTCTATCTATGTAGCCTAATGGCAGTATATAATTATACTGCTTCATCGTCTGGTGCTTCGTCACTCCTACTTCTGCTTCTCCTGTGATACTGAAGTACAGCTGTGTTTCCATTGCTTTGAAGGTCTTCCTATCGGTCTCTTTGTGTATGTTTGTCTCCATCTCTTGTACATTTTGGCTAATCCATTGTTGATACACCGGATCCATTTGACGATATCCGTGGTATTATTTTTCTCTTACGAGCCATTAGAGTATATCCGAATATTGTGCGTAGCGTTTTAGTTTCGATTGTTTTCTCTCAGCTGTGTCGACTCTTAGATTCGTCGCATACGTAAGGACGCTCCTTACGCACGTCTTGTAAATTTGGACATGCTTGCGATTGATAGATGTTTATTCCTCCATATTGGGTTGCAAAGTGTACCTGATATTCTTGTTGCTTTTATAGCTTTAGCCTTTAGATCTCCACACGCATTATTTGGTACTCCGAGACTATCGAATTGAAATACCTGCCTTTATAGTACAAGTTTTCATCTAATGGGTCGCGATCTTCATGTTTATCTCGTCACGTACTTCGTTGAATGCGTTTAGAAGCTTTTATAGCTTTTATAGTTGTCTGCTTAGCACACAATCTGTATTGTTGTTCTTCCCAGTGGATATCCGCCATTTACTTCATCTAGGTATATTTCAATAAAATAGCACTCAATCTTTACAATGACTTTTCTGGGAGGTTTCATATACACATACCCTTAACTTTTATTTTGTGAGTTATACTTCCTAAGTCGAAATAAGCTTTTTAAACTCCCGTTCAATATATAACTTTTAAATTTCGCTACATATATCTTAAGTTGGGTACATATTAAATTTTATTATATTACATCATATTATTCCTGTTAAGATTTATAGCTAAAGCAGTCTATGGAAGTACCTTGCTTCCGATTCATAAAATATTTAATAACTACGGTTACAGCCAACGCGATATTTTATTCATATGTATAATGGATTTCCCCGTTGAGGAAATACGTTTAAAAATCATGTCAGATATATGGTAATGCCTTAAAGTTATCCTCAAGCTACATCTTCCCCACTTGTCCTTTAAGATGGTTTTAAAAAATCTGTAACAAAACACCAGACTGTCATCGTTGTCCCAAAAAAGACGTTAATAAAATAAATAAGAAACTTTTATTTAATATTTGATTGATTTTACTTTAATATTTAACATCATAAACAGGGGCGAATTGTATTAATTGGTATCTAGGTTACGAAATTGTGTGAAATTTATAGAGAGTGACGTAACACTTTGTGTGATCCGTCTAAATCTATCAACACGGTCAACACCTGTCCGTCAACGGGAGAACGCCATGCCGCGAAATAATGGTCCAATCGAGCAGATCTCAATGCCACAAATGGTGGATACATCGGCTTTCCGCCAGTTCATCGACCTGGAAAATAACTCCAAATATTACATGATGCTCCTTAATGTTCGAGAAGCCGAACTCGAAAGGCAAGTTAATCTCCAAATATATCTTAACAAATTTTTTTAATGATTGATTATTTCTTGTAACGTTGAAAAAAAAGAATTTAAATTGAAAGTAAAACCAAACCTAGTTAGATAGATCAGTTTGTTACTGAGAGCACTCCACCTAACAAGCAATCGACAAAGCAAACCTTTCCGATTTAATTGATCCTGAACGGAACGAGTTTGATCCGAACTGATCCAATTATTTTTGTTATGTTGTACATGAATGTTCATCTAAGAAATCAATATTTTAAGAAATCAATATTTACTATAAGTGTTTTTAATTATTAACAGGTTGACGAAAGCATATGAAGACGTCCAGGTTACATTAAAATGTTGTTTAACGACAAATTCAAAATTAAAAGATCGTATAAAACTGCTCGAAGAAATGTCAACAGTATCCGCTAACAAACACCAGAAAGAAATCGAATCTTACAAGAAACAAATAAACAATAACAGTAAAAATATAGCGGATGTTAAATTGGACAATGAAGAACGTTTTCGTGAACTCGAAAGTGAATATAAAAGGGAAATACTTGAAAACGAAAAAAATTACGTCGATAAATTAAATAAACAAGAAATGGAATTCGACAAAAAATATAACGAAATAATGGTAAAATATCAACGGGAAGTAGTTCTGGTAAGATAACAATTTAAAATTTTTGAACGAAATTATCCTTTTATTTTTAGAATTCTAAATTAAAAAATGATTTGCAAACTTTAATGAACGTGAACGTAGTATTAAAAAGTAAAGTTCATCAAGTTCAATCTAAACATTCCGTTGAAACATCATCGTTGGAATCGGAAGTGAGTTTACTAAAAGATTACAATGATATTATCAAAGGGGACGTGGCGATTTTAAAATCCCGTTTAGACGGGGTATTAGATGAAAATGAAAAATTAAAACACATCGTAATCGAATGTCGAGACGAAATCAAACAAGATTCTATACGTTTCGAACAATTTAAACGTACGAATAACAAACTCAATCACGAATTGAATTTGTGCAAAAAACGAAATAAACGGATTAAATTCAAATTCGAGGATGAAGTTATGGCTAAAGCGAATATGAAGAATGAAATTGAAAAATTAAAGGTATTTGAGAATTGATATTATACCGACATCTATTGAGTAATGTTTTAAATTTAAACCGGAAGGAAATTAAAGGAATCGTATTGTGGAATTATAAAGAGATTTCCTTTTTTTTCTAGATTTTGGTAAATGCGAACCAAGCTCATGAACAATGTAATATTCCTGAACATGATAACTTTAATAATATAAAACGGCAAAACGAGGTGTTGCAAAAACTTGTAAAGAACATGAGGAGGGAGAGGAACAGCAGGGAAAGTGAGGATCTTCGTCAAGCAGAAGATCGCATCGAAAAGTTGGAAGATACGATTGAAAATTTTAAAAGGACCGATTTATTCGGTTACGTTTCGATGCATAATCAGGGTGCTTAGGAAAATAATGATAAAATTGTCTGTTGGGTTATTTCGGGAGTGTAGAATACCCTATCGCGAATAGTTTGTTAATTATTTTATTCGTGCGTATTGTGTTTGATGAAGGTGGTGTGTTCATAAATTGTGCATATTTTCTAATGAAAATAAATAATTTTATCCTAATTTTTCTGTTTTTATATTTGCCAATATCAATGTTAATTTTTATACGAGCCAACATATACAATATGTTATAAAATCCAATTGTGACAATGACATCATACAAAGTTTTTTCTGTAAATTCCCATAATCTTCCATTCTATATAAGCTTATGAAAAGTCTTCCACGCCCTAACTCTTAGTATTCCACATCGAACTCTCTCCATTAGCCAAATCTCCCCGTCAGCTCACATAGATCACTCAGTCTTCCAGATATGGAGTTCTTCTGCTTTAACCCAATTATCCCGTCTTTAAGCATCTTTATACACTGTTGGAAATAATTCACGAGCACACCCTGTATAATCTGAACGCGTGTGTCTAGCGTAATAAAATTTGGTACGGAAGTAGTACTAAAGTAGTGTAACTTACTCTTACATGGAGAGCGGCACAACTCTGCTGGGAGGAGAAACATCAAGAGCGAGAGTATCCCCCGTGAGCTTCGCGTACCATCGCTACACGACGTGGCATGGAGTCAATAAGTCGCTGTATTGTAGCAAGAGGGATGGCCAACCATGCCACCTCAACTCGCCTCCATAGCTCCTCAACGTTAGCCGAGGAAGCCGGATAACGTAGAAGTCTCCGACCAGTCATTTCCCAAACATGTTTGATCGGATTCAGATGCGGAAACCGAGCTAGCCATGGAAGCATTCGTATACGGTGCTATTCCACAAAGGTCTGTACAACACGCCCGATGTGCTGTCCTACGTTGTCGTGCATGTATAGCAGACCTGGGAGCCGCCGAACGTAGGGAAGCACAACGGACGGTAGCACCTCATCTACGTATCGTTGACCCGTCATGGTCTGCTATACACGCAGCAGACGTGTACGTCCACCATGTGTAATAGCACCCCAAACCATAATGCTCGGTTGTCGGTGGATAGGGCATTCTTGCACGCACTGCTCGAGTAGACGATCACCACGTCTCCGACGAACTAAAATTCGCGCATCACCGATGCTCAATTCGAATCTTGATTCGTCGGAAAACAAAATGTCCCTCTACTCGGCAACCCACTAATGCCTAGCGTTGACCCATTCGTGACGTATGCTGCGGTGCTCGGATGTTACTGGAATCCGCTGTTTCGCACGACGCACGCGCAGTCCACTATCTACCAAACGCCGCCGTACAGTTCGCGTAGTGAGTGCACCTTCCCCTGCCGGTGGCCAAACAGCTCCAAGTTGCCTTGAGGAGGACTCACACAACGCTAAAGCGCTGAGCACAAGAGCGCGATCCTCGTGTGCTGGGGTCACGCAGAGCCCTCCCGGTCGCGGCTGAAGGTACCTACGTCCTACCTCAGACCATTCTCGCCATACCCGTTGCACTGCCGATAACGACCGGTCGAGACGACGCGCAATTTCACGGAACGATACACCCTCAATGTGCATACCCTCAAACATTCCTCGCTCAAACTCGCTTAAGTAACGCGATCGCCCATCCATTGCGCACAGAGTACGATAACAATGTGGTTCCTCACACCACACTAAAAACGACCGGTATTTTCCATCCACTTCGGTCTCCATAGCGACGGAATGTTCCACTTGGAAGAGCGACTCAGTCAACAATGCCGCGACGGAACAACTCGAAACTCGATGAATAAACTCGTCTACAGTAAACCTTTGTGCTCCGCAAATATCATGGATTTATCTTCACGCGTTCAGATTATATAGGGTGTGCTCGTGAATTATGTCCAACAGTGTATCTTATCGTAGAAACTACCTCTCGCCTCCAACTTCCATTTCCAGTTCTTCTCCATCAGTTTCCTGTCCCTCACAACTCTTCCTCAATTCCTTCCTGTCTTCCCCGCTCATCGTCAAAGAGTAACCGGTCATTTCCGTTCAAACTCCCCGTCTCTCTCTCCACTTCTTCCATTATGTTCTTCCACCATCTTCCATTATTTACAGCCATCCTCCATCTGTTCGGCCAGATCTGTTATTAACTTTCTAAAAACATACACTCTCTTCCTTCTATCTCTTTCCCATCTCTGTTAAAATCTCTCTTTCTTGCTCATGCCAGTTTTACCACTATTGCAAATGTATCTCAAATTTCTGTAAACAATTTCATTTCCCACCCATTTTTCCTCCCACACCAAACTTAACTCCACATCTAGATCTTCTCAGTCAGTTTCCGCCACGTTTCCTTGCCTTACCTTATCCAACTCTACAAGGTCCTGAAGATATTGTTATCGCTTTCTACCATGTTCTTCTGCCTCCAAACCTAAGTGCCTTGTGGTCTCATCAAAAAATTGAAAACTCGAAATATCACGTTGAAAAAGTTGTCATGTATGACGATTCCCGAAAAAAATATTAGCTTTGCAATGTTTGAGTTATTCTTCTTCCTTCTGTATTTAGACAGAAGATTTTTGCCCCCTAATCGTTTGGAAGGTTGTCGTTCCATCTTTTGCTAGGTCTTTCAATGCTTCTTGGTCCTGATGATGATTTGTCCCGTGTTATTTTCACAATTCATTCTTCTGTCATTCGGTCGATGTGCTCATTGCATTTCTTCTTTCTGTCCAATATCCAATCATTGATTTCTTTCTCTGCCCATCAATGTTTTCCCAAGTATTCTACGCACTATTTTCATTTCTGTAGTTCCTAGCATTCTTTTTGTTTTGGATGTTTTTGGTCGAGTCTCTGCTGCCTATGTTAATATAGGTCTAATTGCGGTTTTGTATATCCGGGCTTTGGCTGCAGTTCTAATATGTTTATTTCGCCATATTGTGTCATTTAAGTACGCCGCTGTCGTTGCCACTGATATCGTTGATATCATTGCCTGTCGAATCCTGATATTTCAATGCCCAAATATTTGAATTTTATTTATTGGTGTATGACAGTGATGTCCATAACGTCGATCGCGAAGCCATTTTGAGTCGATCGCCAACAAATCATAAATCTGAAATAAATACTTCAGATTAAGACTTTTTAAATTATACATAGAAGAAAGCGGCCACGAAGGATGTACTGAACTTGTGAGGCATTGAAAGATACTCATTTAGAATCTTGTTTGGGAAATACCATAAGTAATTACATTCCCAACTTTAAAAAAAATTATTATTAAAACTTAAAATATTAATAAATGAGTTAAATAAAATGATTTTTTATTTCATATTTTCTTCATTGAAAAGATGTAATATTATTATAAGCAGGTAGGTATCGCACCTTTAGAAATAAAGTGGCACAACTCAAAAATTGAATATTTTTAATAACAATAACATCAATTGCCGCTTGTTTACCTATAAACACTATTATTTGAGTTGAGTCACTTCAGTGATAATTATTATGTTAATTCTAGTTTGACACTTGCACTGTCACTAGAACTAACATTACACCTAGAACTTCTTGGTCTAACACTGCATAACAATTAAAACTAGAACTAACAGTAGACCTAGAAGTAGAAAGTTTCGAGTTTAGCCGTGCGTCTTCAGAATGTCTCTAGTTCTAGGTCTAGTGTTAGTTCCAGTTTTAGACTAGCACTGTTACTATGTAGAACTAAGACTTTACCTAGAACTACAATCATTTGGATTTAGCCGCACGTCTTAAAGACGGTTAATCCCGAATGATTCTAGTTTTAGGTTCAGTGTTAATTCTAGTTTTACACTTGCACCGTCACTAGAACTAACATTAGACCTAAAACTAGAAACATTTGGGTTTAGCCGTACGTCTCTTAAGACGGCTAAACCCAAATGATTCTAGTTCTTGGTCTAGCGCTGCATAACAATTAAAACTAGAACTAACAGTAGACCTAGAAGTAGAAAGTTTCGGGTTTAGCCGTGCGTCTTCAGTATGTCTCTAGTTCTAGGTCTAGTGTTAGTTCTAGTTTTAGACTAGCACTGTTACTATGTAGAACTACCACTATACCTAGCACTACAATCATTTGGATTAGCCTCACGTCTCTAAAGACGGCTAATCCCGAATGATTCTAGTTTTAGGTTTAGTGTTAATTCTAGTTTTACACTTACACTGTCACTAGAACTAACATTAGACCTAGAACTAGAAACACTTGGGCAAAACCCGAATGATTCCAGTTCTTGGTCTAGCGCTACATAACAATTAAAATTAGAACTAACACTAGACCTAGAATGTTTCTAACACTAGACCTAGAATTGTGTTAGTTCTGCTTTTAGTTCCATAAAAATCATTGCTAAAAACTACAATATAATCGCAATTTAAGGAAGTGTAAACAAAGATATCGGTTCTACAGTGGAACCTCGCTTAACGAGTAAAATAAATTGTCTAGCTTAACGATCGATGACGCATCGATTCGCATGACGAGTGACACGCATAGGGGAAGTCCCTTATTTATATGTATAGGAAATTGTTTCGCTTAACGAGTAAGATTCTGGAACGAATTATGCTCGCTATGCGAGGTTCCAGTGTATATAGGTAATGCTGAATTGGGCGTATTGTTGTAAAAGATACGATTTTCCTAAAATTTTGGAAAATCAAGGGTGAACACCATAAGTAAATTATAATTGAAATTGCTAACATCTAATAAAACCTATTTATTTTAAGATTTATAACATTTGTAATTTTAATGAATTAATGGGATTTTACAAAGGAAAAGTTAAGTTTGGAAAGTATGGGATTAAAAAATAATGTAATAGTCGGGAGTCGTTTTGTGAAATTTAGGAAAACGATAGATATGGTGAAATGTTGCATTTTGTGCTATTAAAGAAATGAACCATAACATAGCAAACATCAAAAATATGTTGTAGAATTAATATAATTAATAAATCGGTACAAAATTCTCTGTAACCACAATACAAATAGCACATTACAACGAATAGAAAATGTTCAAGTACATAAAGTAATTAAAAAAATGTAAAAGAAAAATAATTAAGGAAATTAAAAAAGACGACACCGACATAAATAGAAAGATGATGAAATCGTTGTGACAATACATAAAGGTGATAATAATAATTATACATATAATAATTACAATTACAATAGTCATGGGTGACAACAATTATTTAGAATAGGGAATGTTTAAAAACAAAATTAATATAATTGGGTATATAAATATACATGTACAATAATAAATTGTTTTTCTGGGATTAAAAAATTGTTGTTTTAATATAAATTCTACAATTAATCTTTACGAAATTTTATGTAAATATTTTTGCATGATTAGACAATTATCCAGATTAATTACCATCGTGAAAAAAATAAAATTATAGAAAAAAATTGTGTGTATAAAAAGTAAATAGAGAAAGAATCACTAAATACAATGTACACTGAATCAAAAAAATAATAAAAAATAAAATAGAAAAAATCGCACGATATACATCGTGTTATATCATTGCCTAATAATTAATATTTATTCCTCATCCGTCTCGATATCGATATTGAGTTCGTTGGTGCTGCTATGAGTTTTGCGATTGCTGCACAACTCTCCTACCCCAATAAGCTTCCAGATCAAATGGTTCGAAATTTCTCAAATGATGATTCTCTTGTTCACGATAATAAACAGCAGTTTTATCAAGTTCTTGTGAAACTTGATTCCAGGAGTCATGTATGTATCTGATTAGATCTTCGTGTTGAGCACAGGTGGGTCTTTCTACTGATGATTGGACACGTTGTGATGTTTGTGGTCTACTGCTGGTGGTGTTACGGCCATTCCCATTCATTTGGGACATGTTCATACGAGGACCACTAAAAACATTCCTTGTAAATGATTAAATTATAATAAATATATTGTAATGGTTTTAAAAATTATCTAATAATAATAATATTGAAAAAAATAAATTAATATTTTATAAAAAATATTTTTGAGGTTAAGTTGAGGCTAAAACAAATGCAAATTTGCATTCTGACATTTGACAGTTTATTGTTAAATTTGCAATAATATAAGTATGTAATTAAGAAGTATTATTTATTAGAAACATATTCAATACTTTTGAAATCGAATTATCTCCTAATGTTTTGAAAAAGGAAATATTTACATTTATCATGTATAAAACCCATTTTAAAGTAGGTCAACTACAACAGAAACAAAGTATGGTTTTTAATTGTAACGTAAAACACAGTAATATGTAAGTATAATAATCTATAAATATTATTAAAAATTGTAGAAAGCGAAACGTTGTAATTATCAAAGAGAAGGGAGTTTATTGTTTAATCAATTTAGAATAAAAACTCACCTCATGGTTATAATTGAAGTTTTTGTAAGATTTCCGTTTAGAGAAGCGAATTAGTTTAACAAACGTGGTTGAAATGTGCACGTTTTCTAACGCTTGAACAACGAAAACTTAAATAAACTTGAAGTAAACACAAACAAACCCTATGTTTTTATCGGACGCCATCTTAAATGTCAGTTGAATTATTGAAAAGCGCGCGAAACTAACGATGATTTAAATTTTCTCTCGTTATCTTGGAATTCACTTTTTCGCTGAATCGAATTTTATTGTTTCGCGGAATTATGTTTATTACTTTGATATACGTAAAGCGATAAAGCTATTTTAAACTTTTATTGTTATTATATGGATTATTGTTGTATTTTTTGAATGAAACGTTTATCTTATCAAAATATTGATAAGAACATTTTATTGATTTGCTATTGTATTATATTGATTGATATGAAGTTCAAGTTGTACTTCCGCTGGTGAATATATTCAATTAGGGTACCATCATGATCCCTTGTCATGCAATATAGACATAGCTCGCTAATAATAAATATCTCTTATCTAAGATATCTTGTAGATAAATTATTCTTGTAAATGAATTGCAACAATGACGAATGAATCGATTTTTACCTTCTCACATACACAAAGAATATACACCTTGCACTGGAACCTCAAGGAGTCCATTGGCCATCGCGGGCTGGATAAAAACAATGCTAGCAAGCAGAATTGTTAAGGTTAAGGCGAAAGGTCACACAGTACAGAGAGCTGTGAGAGACTGCCCACAAGTTGGAGTACTCTCACCGCTTCTCTGTGCATAACGGTTGATGATCTCATTCGTGAGTTAAATAATAAACATCTTTTCACAGTCGGCTACGCCGATAACGTGGCTATTCTGTTAAGAGATATCTCTTAAACTTTATATTTTTGTTTTTTGTATAATAATTAGTGAGCGTGCCTTAGCACACTACAAGGGGTAAATCTAACAATATTCTTTGTTATAGAATGCAGCAGGTGTTTAAACTTGTTAAACGATGCTGTGAAGAGCACACTCTCTCTGTAAATCCTAAAAGACTGAGATTGTTCTCTTCACCATACAGAGGAAACTGGGACACTTAACACCACCCATTTCTGCAACAGTTCATTAAACTTTACTCCAGATTTGAAATATCTTGGTATTATCTTGGACAAAGGACTGACTTGGAAATCACACATTAGTTGGGACTAATGGGACTACATGGGGATTAAAGCCATGGGTTACAACGGAACCATAGTTTGGTGCTCAGCACTAAAACATGCCTGTTAATTATGGGTGCCATGAGATTGACACCCACGATCGTGCTGGAGACTATGCTGAACGTGCTACCCCTAGATATTTTTATCAGAGAGGTATCTCTGTTCAACAATTCCGTGATGTACCTACTCTTACTTGAATTATTATTATTTTTTTATTTTTATTTAAAAGTTCGTTAAAACTATTCAAAATATGTCAGAATTTATAAAGACATTATAATTTATACAGTATGTGTTATGCATAAAAACGAATAAAATGCAATGTATTTGTTTTTCGAGTCAAATCAAGAAATGATTCTGAGTTTAAAAACCCTACTCAACATATTTTTATATTTATATATATTATATTTTCCGCTCCTTTTTGTGTAATAAATTTAACTGTACCTAATTTGTGTTGGTTTGTCGGGAACTTTGTGTAATTTCTCTTCTTAATGACAGTAGTGTGTTAGTAGTGTAGTTAAATAGAAATAAGCAATTAGACAGAAATATCATTTTTTTGCTCTTGTGCATATTTTGGAAAGAGTAACGTTTTGATTGCAACGTTTTATGATTATATGGCGAAATGACTGTACCGATAACTGTTTGACTTTTACTATAACTAATTGCCCACATCTATACTTTGTAACCATAGCGAATTGGTTTGCTTTTGATAAACTGCAAAATTCTTGTTCAGACTGTTAAATAAAGATGTTAATATCGCTAATCTATCGCTTTTGAATAAATTCATATCTGTCTCTTGATAAGGCGCTTGTAACAAGCTAACTTCATGTATAACCGAAAGTTTCCCAAAACATGCGCTTTGACTACTTTGCTAAATAAACATATCAATGATATCATCAAATATTTGCATAAGTTGCTGTAGCAGAGATAAGTTCGTGTTTACATCATAAAATGTCAGCCTCTCATATTCTTCCTTTATTACCATTTTCTTGATTAGTCCTAATTGCCCTCACTTTGCAGCACTGCCGCCTAATGTTCGCGAATTTTCCACAAACAAAAAGCGAGTGTTCCGCCAAAAATCCAGTGCCAACTTAAAACGTGCGTCAGAAAGTGATCCACTCGCCTCAATCTCTCGACTCCCATTATTTTTACATCTGGAATAAGTTTTGTTATTCATTCTTCACGTTGCTTCATTTCTCCTTCCAATTTCATTCTAATTTATGTTGGGTGTTTTTTCCTTACCTATACACATCCGTTCTCCCTTCTATTAACAGATCCATAGGCGACATTCCCGCTATAACTTACGACATTTGGCATCACTGTTGACAAAACATTTGCCATTAACGAGGTCTATTTCACAACTTCTGAGACATGTCATATCATTCTCATATCACGATCTAGATACACGCCTAAGTAGTTGACAGCATCGGTGCTGGTTACAATCGTGCCGTCGTCCTCCAGGTTCATGTCATGCAATTGTCTCCTACCCTGAAGTATTATCACTTCCGTCTTGCGGACCTGAACCTATTACCTTCAATGTCAGTATGATTGTATTAACGACGTACATATGACGTTCTATCTTCCAGTTGTGTCGCGTAGCTAGATCATCCGCGTATGCTCCGTACGTCCTTATCATAACATATATTCCATAGTAATGGGGTGTAAGATAACACGTCACTTCGTATGTTGTATTATTTGCCAATACTATGCAAATAAGATCTTATCATTTTAAGAAGTATTGGCTGATGTTGCCTTTTATCAAAAGACTCGCCGCTATGTTTGGCCAAGACGCCAAGTTCCCTATTTGTAACCGTCTTTTTTTGATCTCGTCATCCACTCTCTATACCTTTTCTATAGTAGATCTAGTTTTGCGGTAACCATATTGATTTTCCTTCAGCAATGCATTCTCCCAGATATTCGGGAAAATTCCCTTCGATAGACAATCATTATACATCTCTAAAAACACCTCTGGGTGTTATATACCTATAATCTTAAGAACCTACCCCATCTGGTACTGACTAGGTACTTTTTTCCAGCACCACGGTGCTGAGTATGAACAACACCGCTACTACCAGTTCTTTCTAAGTAGTGAAAGGGATATTCTGGTGCATCTCTAATTCTACAAAATCACATTCAACTACCTTCTTATGCTGTGCTTTTTGTTATTTTGCTTAAAACAAGCATTCTCGCAATGATCTTGTATACCTTCCCCCAGATGTCATCGTTCACTCCATGATTAAAAGCTTTCACTTTTCGACTTTATCTTCCTTATTAGGTTTTCTAAATTTTTTTTGTCGATTTGTATTCTTAATTGTAATAACTTCTTATTAAATCTATATCCTCCTATCGTCTTTGTGCAGCTTCTCTTCCTCGTGTGATTTTCCTTTGGGCTCTAACACAGTCTTTTTTTTTGGTGATTTGATCTCCATTTTCTCCTATTTAAGGTCCTCTCGCGTAATCGTGTTATATTTTTGCTAGGTTCTTTGCCGTTTTTCATTCATCGTCTCAAAGAATAATCCCTCCCTTTCTTGTAACATACCAACTTAACTAGAACCCAATAAGGTTGATCCGTAACGTTGTTTAGCATACTTTGTATAAATTACAAAGAGATATTTTTTGGGTCCTGTTATTTTACACATTTTTGTGGTGATGTTTCTTTTGCAAAGTTGTGTGGTGCCATATCCCGCTGATCGGTGGTACTTGATGTTACATGAATGAAGAGATCTGTATCGAACATTGTTTAAACAGGACGTTGACAGGATGTTGTAAGACCTTCAACTAGAATTAAGGAAACTACAAAATAATTTTAAGTCGATTGCACCTCTACCATTACTCACCACATTAACCACATATCTTAATAAGCGAGGTATTAGGATCATAAAATAACAATATGTAGTTGTAAAAGTAAATAAATTATGAATATCAAGTGAGAATAGTTACAAAGTTAAAATGATTAAATAATAAGCATATCAAGTGTTGATTTAGTATGATTTATTATTCGGAATTTGGCAACTTATTTACGATATTTTATTAGTATTTATTTTTTATACATACACATTACTTATTAGTACAAAAATTTTATAATATTACTATTTTTTAACACATTTTAAATAAAATTATAATTGCTTCGATAAATTTTTAAAAAATTACATTTTAATACTGCCTACAAACTACAACATTTAATTTTATTACGATTATAAACCTATTGTTTATTTGGTATTTTAGACACTTATAGTTGGTTAAATTAATCTGATTTAATAAAGCGGTTTTAAGCTTCAATTAATTGACCAACTATAAAAATCTATCCATAAATCTTAATAATACATTTCACCAAACCTCTCTAATTTATTCCGATTATATACACTTATCTTTGGTATTTTTTCCTTTTTTGGAATACATAATGGTCCCAATTAATTTTAATAATTAATTATATTTCAAAGTAAACTAAACAATATAATTATAGTATAATTTATTATTAATTTGCGGCAACTAAACTAACATCGCTGTCAAATATCACATAAAGAAAATAAAATCAAATTTTATTTCGATACATCACCGGCACGATATTTTGATTGTCCGTCTTTTCTTTTAGTCCATCTCCATCTAGAAATAAAACAATTTTTATTAGAAAAAGTAAACCAATGCAGTCTCAACACCGAAATACCTATAAAACAGTAAAAAGTTTTCTTTTGTGTTGTGTTTCTTGTCTGTATTAACGTTTTTAGTATTTATGTCAGCGATGTTAGTAAAATGCCATGCAACAATTAAATGGAATAAGAAAAATTGTTATATTTTTTAACTTACAAAGCTTACTGAATACTTACTCATATATTATAATGTTTTTTTTTGAGGAAAGATTTGAAAGAGATTTGAAGAAAATATATGTGTGCGCGTTTTAATTCATTTTATATTTATTAATGTTAACATGCATAACAGGAAAGAGTGGTAGAAAAAAAGATGGTAAAAGAGACATTTTTTATAAAAAGACATTTAAAACACACCGACATTTCATTTATAAAAAGAACTAAATGTGCTCACTATTTATTCAATAAAATAATGAAGTATTTTCAATAAAATCAAATTTTATTGAAAACACGATATTTTAATGGCATGCTTTTCTTAAATTATTTAAAAAAAAATTATCAATTTTAATAATTTTTTTGTAAAAAAACAACTTTCATATTAATAACAAATACATTTAACATTAACATCGAAAGACACAACAACATTTCAATTTTTTGCGTATCGTGAACGAAGCAACGTTTCTTTATATCAAAAGAATTTATTTAAAAAAATTATTTTATCTAATTTTGTATTTTTCTTTTTTTTTAATTTTCATTGTACGACACATGTATTTTCCACTTTTCGCCACGTGATGACCGAATTCGCGGTCGTTCCGTTGCTGTCGCCCATACTACACGTTTTCGTACGCATAATCATCAGATCTGTCCTAATGCTAGGTCTTCGTACGTTTGGGGTCACGACACCGCAGGCATCACTTAATCGTCGTTTCACTGACAACGTGTACCTTTTCGAATGGTGTGATGGTTGGGGCGGTGGTAAAGGACACGGTGAACCGAAACTTGCGCTCACACGTTTATGATGATTCGGTGCCATCTCTAACGGTAGATTAGCCACGATGAAGAGTTGATAAAAAACCTCGTCAATTTTTAGGTTTTTTTTTGATGATGCTTCCACGAATACGCACGATGAATCTTGAGTTTCACAATATGCTTGAACTTCTTCTACAGTTACAGTCCTAATAAAAATAAAATATAAATCATTTTTATTAAATCAATACATTTTGCCTTTCTAATATGTTTTAACTTATAATTATTGTGAAAACGCAAATAGCTCATTTATTATTAATAAATAGAAGGTCGTATTATCCATTCTATTAACCCCTAATAGTTAGGGAGTAGGTCGACTTGCCAGTTGCTCTGTATAAAGAAACAAGAGTATAATTAATTAATGCATAATAGTTGTTTATTGATTACAGATACAATATATGATTTTGTTACTTGTTATCACATGAATAACATGCCAGGCCTAGATCCCAAGAGAGAAAAAGATGTCAGGAGGCAATGGGAATCTGGATCAGCAAAAAGAAAAAGTAAAGCTGAAAGAGCTGTAACAAACCAGATTTTAAGTTCAGGCATGATGATGAACTTTCTCAATCAAGCTGCATCTGGTAGCATAGAATCATATGAATCGATTACTTCGACTTCTAAAAAGCATAGAGTCACTTCCGAGACTCCGATGAATTTGGAAAGTACTTCAGACGCTCTGAATACGGATTCCGAAATACAAATAGGATCAAATTCTAACCAATCAAAATCTGACGATGTAATTCCTGTGTTGAAATTGAGCAATACAATTCACGATCACGAGAAACAGATTGAGATAAATTCTCCGCCAGTTAGTAGCAACACGTGTGGATGTTTCCCATAACGGATTCTGAGCGTAGTGATATAGTTCAAAGCGGCCCCACACAGCAGTTAAATACCAGTGATGAAGATTATCCCCAAGATGATGATCATAGGCACTTTTCTAATTATCATTTCTCAAGAAAACTAAATAATGGTGAAAGTCAACATCGTCGCTGGTTGGTTTATTCAAATTCTCAAAATAAAGTTTTCTGTTTTCTATGCAGACTATTTGGCAAACTCAAATAGTATAGGGAGGGTGCAGTGACTGGAAACATTTCGGTAATATTTTACATAGACATGAGAATACCAATGAACATATGACCTCTACGTTCCAATGGATAAAATTAGAGAAAGAAATAAAGCACGGAAAACCAAGAAAACGAAAAGTTTATTCTTGAATCTCAAAAATTGGCGGAATTTGTTTGAAAGATTAATTGATATCATCAATTTCTTAGCCTCTCATAATCTGGCATTTAGAGGTCACAGACAATCTTTCAAGACAGACAATGGCACCAGAAACTTTGGTAACTTCATAGACTTATTTAAATTGATATCTAAATTTGACAATACGTTACGAGACAAACAACTTACACGCCATTATCTAAGCCACGATATTCAAAATTAATTGATCATATTGATGTCAAAACAGTTATCGAAGAAGTGATTCGTAAGGTAAAAGAGGCAAAATATTATTCTTTTTTGCTCGACTGCACTAGAGACAGTAGTAAAGTTGAACAAATGTCAGTTATCTTAAGGTATTGTAATACATCAACTGGCACAATAGAAGAAAACATTATTGGATTTTTTGCTGTCACTGAGACGGCTGGAGAGTATTTAACAAATGCAATACTGGAAGATCTAAAAAAAAAACTGTCGTGGCCAAGGATACGATAATGGGCATTTTTTACACCTTGCGGTTGTCATAGCTGGAATTTGCTGTTGGTAGACGCAGCTAATTCTTCTGTGGAAGCAAAAATATTTTTTTGGTTTTATTCCGAAAATTTATTTACTATTTTCAAGTTCTAGCAAACGCTGGGATTTCATCAAAGGCAAATTAAAGTTTACTATGAAGCCTTTATCAGACACAAGGTGGGAGAGCAGAATCGAGTCAGTGAAAGCCATATAATTGCAATTTGATGATGAATGCATTGAAAGCTTAAAAAATCAAACGGAACAATCAGACACACCCAGTGATTGTGATTCGGTTTTAAACGTAATGCTCAGTTTAGAATTTATCATGTCATTACATGTATGGTATGAGATATTATCGCGTGTTAATGTCATAAGCAAATTATAGCAATCTGTACAAGTCCATTTAAGCATTGCTCTTGAACATTTGCGTACATTTTATGCCTGGGTCAAAGAATATCGACAAACTGGATTCGAAAAATGCTTGTCTAACGCTCTTCAATATATTGAGAAAAGCAGTTATGATTTGCCAAAAGTCTTTAAAAATAAAAGGGTAGTTAAAAAGAAAAGGGCGTTCGATTATGAAGGCAGCGATCAACCTATACAGTTAACCAGTTAACCTTAACAACCTTACGAGCTATATGAAGAATTACTAGCAATGATCCCAAATTTACCCAACTTCATTAAAGATGTGAAACTTCTGCTCCAACACATAATTGAAAATAGCTTGAAAGAAATTTACCCAAATAATTACATTGTCATTTTAATTTTGTTAATAATACCCTTAAGTACAGCCTCTGCTGAAAGGAGCTTTTCAAAATTAAAACTAATAAAAAATTATTTAAGAAGTACAATAGATCAAAAGACTTTCAGCTTTGGCAGTTTTATCTATTGACGCAGATATAGCATCTAAGTTGAATTACGACACAATTATTAAGGAATTCAGTAAAGTTAACAGCAGGAAGTTTCCATTCCTTTAATTTTTTTTTTTATTTTTTCAGAGGGCCTCGCAAAATTACCTTGCCCACATAAAATTTGGATCTTGCCCCGCCACTTTATTAATAAGATTATCACGAAAGATAGGTACCCATTACCTGTTATTGAGGACCAACTAGACAGATTGCAAAAATGAGAGATATTCAGTACGCTAGATCTGAAGAATGGTTTTTCCATGTCCCCGTTGAGGAAGGAAGTAGAAAATTTACATCCTTTGTAACTCCTGCTGGTTAATATCAATTTCTTCGAACACCATTTGGTCTTTGCAATTCACCGGCCATATTCCAAAGGTTTATTAACAATACCTTCAAAGATTTGATAAGGGATAGAATGATTCTGACATACATGGATGACATTATAATTTTAGCTGAAAACGAGATGAAGGCTCTGGAAAGATTGAAAAATGTATTAAAGGTTGCTGAAGATCACGGATTAAAGATTAATTGGAAAAAATGCCAATTCTTGAAGTCAGAAATAGAGTATTTGGGTTACGAAATAATTAATGGAAGCATTCGACCATCTCCGAGCAAAATAGAAGCTGTAACCAAATTTCCAGATCCTAGAAATCTGAAGCAGCTCCAATCATTTTTGGGCGTTGCTGGTTATTTTCGAAAATTCGTCAAAAATTATTCGCTGAAAGAATATATATTAATGAAAGAGGAGATCACCTATTCTGTTTTGGAAGAATTCAGAGAGAAACTTTTGAAAGATTAAAGACCATCTTATCAGACCGTCCTGTCCTTAAAATTTATTAAAATGATGCTAAAACTGAATTACATTGTGATGCATCTAAGTTTGGATTTGGTGCAATACTGATGCAAGAAAGCGAAGATGACAAAAAATTACATCCTGTGTATTGTATGAGTCGGAAGACAACACCTGCTCAACAAAAGTATTCCAGTTACGAGTTGGAAGTACTAGCTATTATTGAAGGCATCAAAAGGTTTAGAGTTTATTTATTAGGCATTAACTTTGAAATTGTTACAGATTGTTCAGCATTTACTAAAACATTAGAGAAAAAAGAAAGAGTTATGTACCAGAATTGCAAGATGGGCACTTTTACTGGAGGAATTTCAATATATCATTCGTCATCAACCAGGACACGTATGAAGCATGTTGATGCTCTCAGTCGTTACCCAGTGATGTTAACCTCCATCAAAGGTACAAGAGATCGAATCGAAAATGCTCAAAGATCCGACGATACGCTGAAACAAATTTTTGATTTACTTGAAAATGGTCCATACGAGAACTATGCTATTGAAGATAAAGTGTTGTACAAGTATGAAAATGGTCAACGATTACTAGTGGTACCAAAAACCCTACAATACGAGATCATCAAGAAATGTCACGACGATAATGGACACTTACGTTTAAAGAAAACGATGGACATCTTTAAGCAAGAATTTTGGGTATCAAAACTTAGAAGGAAAATAGAGAATTGAAGAGAAAAGCAGGTAATCCTGAAGGTTTTCTAAATTCAATCGAAAAAGGATCTACGCCGCTAGATACTTATCATATTGATCACCTTGGTCCTTTAGTTGTTGTTCAGCGTTACATTTTGTATATTTTTTATAGAATTAAAACTAGAACTAACAGTAACTAGAAACTTTCTAATTCTAGATCTAGTGATAGTTCCAGTTTTAATTGTTATTCAGCTTTAGACAATGTAAGCTCATATACTGGAACGTTCATATAAACCAATTAAATAATATAAAAAATTTTAATCTCAAAAGATGAGTGATAAATCGAAAAATAAAAATGTTGACAACGAGATACACTTTTGTTGGCGATGTTTTTCGATAGTAATTGAGTTAACTGTGAACTTTTTGTTCCCAAATTGGGTGAAATGAAATATCTGTGGCAATCTGTAGAGTTTTCGGGTCAAAGCTTCGTACTTCGTAGTGAAGCTTATGCTTCTTGTATTTACTTGTGTTCATATTTTCTCATGTATGTCTAATATCTATATGCTTAAAGTTGCTTTGTATGCAGAGATGGGTAAATATTACGCTATTACATTTCAGTGAATTTCGAGGAAATATACCTATTCCTATGTTTAATGTAAATAGGAATTTACAGACGTTCAAAAAATATATTTTTTTTATTAAAAATAAAATAGAAAAATTGTGTTATTAAGTTATAAAGCTTTTCATGCTCACAATGTTCAGCACGAAAATATTAACAAAAGGTTCAGGAAAACGTGCAACTGACAGTAATCTGAACTATAACAAGATCCTCTAAAAAGCAACATTCTCCTCACAAATTATCCATGGTCCATAGTGTATCCATAGACATAAACTATATAAATAGTAACAATTTTTTTTAATTCACTTTCAATTTTGGCTCTTTTCAAAATACATCTTCGGATAACATCGATCCATTTAAGTTGGTTTAAGATGGATACAAGTCGAAATTCCAATGTCAGCTATCTGGAGATGTAATAAGGGATGGGTGAAACGTATTTGTGACATTCGTAGTAAATCGTGCCGTCACATGACCCCCCGTGAGAATTTTCCCCTCAACCCCATCTGCTCAACGCAAGTTTGAAAAAAAACTTTAAAAAAATCTTTTACAGTTAAAAAGAAGATGCAAGTTTTCCGAAAGTTATATTTGTAAGAAAGAAACATCTCTTTATTCATTTTTTCTTATTAACTCCTCGTTTCGTTCTCTTTGTCGTTTGCTTTCGTACTCGGAAACTTTTTAACGCGAGGACGGCTATATTTGAGATGGAACCACAAAGTTAACTTGCTTTCATTAAATAGGGTTTCAACGTAACGTTTGAAGGTTACGTATAATTACGTGGGGTGTATACGTCTACTTGAAAGGTAAAGGATAAACAAACATTATTTTGAAGTTCGAAAGTAATATTACGGTAAGGCTGAGATGTTTAAACAGGCTAAATTAGCTGGAACTAAGTATAGGATGAGAGAATGCCAAAGATTATTAGTACTGCAATTAGGTGTAAGAAAAACATATACTTTGAATTTGTTCATAACTTATGTACCTGTTTTTAAGTGTTAGAGTAAAAGATAACAACTGGGATTTCTTTTTATATAAATGATTTTAAAGTTGTTCTTTCTCATTGCAGGATGTTCATAACTTCAATGCAATCAATAATTTAACAAGTTTGCAATGTAACACAATGTAGGAATGTACTTGATGAAAGATTAATATTGGTGAGAAAAGAAGCGTCTAAATGCTGATTTAAGAAAATCGATTTCACCGTCTTGCCCACAAACGATTTCAGTTACTATTTATCAACTTTCCAAGAGGTTGAAGCCAAGATTATAATTTCTGCAATTGTAATCTTCTACCATAATTACACCTAGAAGATAATAAGTTACTAAAGTATTAGTTACTCAATCAGTTTCATGGCGATTACACAAATAATTTGGGTTTTATCATCTATAGTCTCGATTACTCAAAAATGTTCTATGAAGAAAAGATCTAACTCTAAATACATTTCCAACAATATCTAGCAATTCAAAAAGAAGCAACAACAGTTTGCTTTATCTACCTCCGTTGTGACATTGTGGTTAGATATGGCATAAACATTTTCTGACTTTTGCTGTACTTTTTAGATTAAACCAGAAGAACAACCGAATGTGGTACTTTTTCCTGCTTTTAGTCCAATTGTGGTAAATAACTTCAATTTCTGCATTTTGTCATCATTGAAACTCGGTACAGCTTCTATTGCACCAAATTTTAGGCTTATAAGGTAGGAAGTCTTGCAAAACTTACTTTTGAAATGTATATCCAAATCATATTGATGGTAAAATCACGGATGAAGAAGACAGCCCGAAACACCGTAGTACCTCACTTTACTGACAGGAGACTACGACAAAGCACTGAAGATGTCAGGTGAGATCTTGGCGAAACGTTTGCCCCTTACCAAAGGGAACCAACAGGAAGAACGGATAAAATCTCGGATCGACCACAACAACAACTCATTGACATTTTGTATTCTGGGCTTCAAAATTATTTTCAATAACTCTAGTCTAGATAAATTGATGATGAATGGTTTGATAAATATCGTTACGTTTTTGGGGTAAATGAAAATATTTGGACCGATTAGATTTATCTTTCGGATAAAACTAAAAACGAGATGGAGAATCTCTACAGAATGTGTATTTCTCCTTATTGCCAGGTTATAATAGTTGTGCAATTGCTTCATCGTAGTTTGCATCAAACTATTTCTGCAACCTAGGGTAGTCCTATCTGGTAGCTTTTCAGTCTTTTCCTTGACTTTTCTCAATCTGGCCCCATCTTTTTCTGAATATAATCAACACCCTCAACTTTTTTTATGTCTAACTCTTCACCATAGGACTCTTCATCATATACTGTTTGATATGCGTTGGACTCACAAACCAACTCAACCCAAGTGCTTAGACAAAATATCATTATCGACAATTTTTCCAGTCATCAGAAAAGACAGAGTTTTTCTCTATATCTTCTTTTTGCTTTATAGACTTTTTCAGATATAGTTCCAAGATTAAATAATGAAGCTTTCTTCATATTTGTTAAGAGAAACCTCGATACTAGAGTCGAGGTTGTCTAGGTTGAAGGCCAGATAGCACTACTGTGCATTGATTCCTAAATAAAGCTTTTTGCACATACTTGATGACTAGAATAGAGGTTGTTATAAGTATACACATACCTAGACTTATATTGATGTATAGGAATACGTCGATCTCTTAACATTACAGTTGCAAATCTGTACGTTATTAAAGATCAATTAATATTGCAATTAAATATCATTACATCGATGTTAATGATATAATCATTTGTACAGAATAAAATATATCGATCAAAATATATAGAACTTACTTGAAAATTGACGACCTCAAGAAGGCTAGGAGAATCAACACTACCATTAAGGATTTTATGGAATGTTAAAGCATCACCATGTTAAAGATAAGAAGTTGAAGGAGGCACAGGCTGATACGTAATTAATGTAAGCGATGTTGCTGTTAAAACATAAATACTTTAGGAATTTCTTTTGAATAATTTCAATTCTGGATATATATGTTTGTTATTGAGGATTCCAAACGGAGCTGCAGAAGCTTAGAACGCTATGCACATATGCAAAATACAATGTTCTTATAGCATAAATATTTGAAAAATTTTGCGTGACTCATATCGAAGCCAAGCAAACGCCAAGCCTTAGCAACAGCTCCATCAACGTGACCCTCAAACGTTAGTTTGACATCAAATGTGACGCCTAAATCCCTGACCTGAGTCACTCTAGGTATGGTATCATCACCTAGGCTATAATCGTATCTGATCGTGTCTACCTTCCTTGTAAAAGAAATAACATTACATTTTTCATGGTTCAGTGTTAAGTAATTTGAGCTGCAATAAATACGTAGCGCATCAACGTCGCGTTGTAGCCTCGAACAATCCAAAGGTGAAGAAACTAGTGTAAAATTTTTTAAATCATCAGCATACATCAAGCAATGAGGGTGTTTAATTATTGAAAAAATATCATTGATATAAATATTAAATAGAAGAGGTCCTAAGTGACTCCTTTGCAGTACACCGGAGGTAACAATCATGCTGTCCGAAAAATGACCATTGATATTCACTTTTAGAGTCCTTCCACGTGTATAGGAGGTGTATGTGATCTTTTTCGATCTTCTATCAAGTTCAAGCCTATACCATGTCATTACTTGTTCCTCCAAGTAAGTCATGCATTTTGTTCAAGACGTCAGTTTACACAGTGGGCTGAGGTGTCTATATTGAAAGGTTTTTTTCTTCACCATGTCCATCTTTACCTATATATTTATTGTAATGTTATTTGCAATTCGTCCAAATCTGTTCAATGGGATTGAATTCACAATGATATGGAGGTAATCGAATAACTTAGTGACACCACTCATTGGCTTAGGGACGTCTTAGACGTCTGAGGGGCAATGAGTCTTTTCTGCGTCCTTAAACCGCACCTTCGTACTGTATACAGTAGTTGCCAAAACCTCACGAGCTTCAGATGGTCTTACTTCATTAAGAATATTCGCACTTAAATTTTTTTTAATTTGATGTAAATAATTATGTTCATCGACATTACCATTGCTTTTTTATTCAGCACTCTCGTGGTATATAAAATAACTTTCTGAAAGCCTAACTGGTAAAAAATAAGGTTTGCGGTTAGATTTTTAGATATTTAAATAGTATGGATCAATATTTTATGAATATGTACTTTAAAAGATTTGGGGGTTAGGGTCGAACATCACCATGCTAAAATGTCTTATCCACCTGCTGTAACATCGCTTCCCAAACTCTAACCCATAAATAATTCCCACCTTAATGGCACCCTAAACTTGTTACTGCTGCAGCTTTACTCCGTGCTTCTGCAGCTTGCGCTAATTACATAAAAGTGTAATTGGGCTCTTAACGAATTTTTCTTTCGAAAATTATGAAAATAAGTGCACCATTTTGTCATTAACTAAAAACATCTTTTTTGGTTATTCTATTTTAATATAAAAAAAATAAAATAAAAAGTTCTCGATCGTTTTTCATGGCTTCTTGAGTAAAGATGGATTTTATGGAGGAAAGAAAATCTTGGATCGATTGAAAATGTAACCAATTTTAACCGAAATCTAAATTGTTTTCGTGTCCACCACGAATATAAAAATGTAATAAAATTTTTTATTAAATAATGAAACAAAAAGATTTAATTAAATTTTATAGTTTCATCATCGTTCACGAAAATTCTCATTTAAGATCGGAAATAACCGGAACCATAAATCTGCAAATGACATGGAAAAACTCATCAACTTCCGAAATTTTGACAGTAAATACCAAGGAAGACTATGTGATATACTCATTTGTCGTAATAGCGTCTGTGGCGATCATTAAAGGGACGATGAAACCATGAAACAGAGCGGTATTTTCGCGTGCAAGAGATTACCAAGTTTAACGGGGCGTTCTCACTAAACGCTTATCCACACTGTCCTGGAAAACTTACTTCATCTCCTTGTCGCATTTATTGCCTGCAAGGACCATCGGCACCCGAGGCACGACCTTCTTGCGCGTCAAACCGCTATTTGATGCAGCTCCCGCACTTTGCTTCGTCTCCAGAATCTGTTCTCTTAAACGAATCGCCTCCTCGAACGTTTCCCTGCTATCCATGCTAAACACTATTACGAAAAGATCACCTGTAAATAAAATATTATTAAGATTTTTTGTGTTGATAAAGAAATTTTATAAAGAAATTAATATTATTAATTAATAATGAACAGAGTTGAATGTGCTGAAATTCGTGAGATTTCGATGCAACTCACGCATACTTTTATTGGTTTAACTGCAATAACTTCTGCTTCTCTGAAAATATGTAAATGTTACTACCAAAGTTATCTTGTTTGAGAACTTGTTCTCAACTCCTTAAAACTTAATAACTAGTGAAGACGCTTGGGGATTTAGCACATAAAAAATATATACGCGAATTTATTGCTGAAATGACGCATAATTGAGCTCTATATTAAAAAATAAAACCTGTTTTTTTGTATAAAAACTTCTCGACAAATTTAACAAATGTATTCTATCGAATTTCAGGCGAACGACCCTCGAACTCTGATATTTTATTATTCAGTGGCTTGCGAGTTCTTCAAATCCCGTGTTTATTTTCGTTTCTAGTAAACCGCACAAAATCTAAAACTTTAAAATGAACTTGTTAACTATTAAATGGAAAGGATTATTTTACAGTTACACCAAAAAATAAAATGTTTTAATAGGAATATATATGTTAATGTAAAACAGTAACTTTATTAATAAAGTAAGTAATTAGTGAATGTCAACATTCTCGAGCTAGTAACAGTAGAACTAGAAAGATTCGGGTTTAGCCGTCTTAAGAGACGTGCGGCTATTCAGGAATGTTTCTAGTTCTAGGTCTAGTGTTGGTTCTACTTCTAATTCAACAAAAATATACAACAATCTAGAACTGAATCACAACTAAAACTAGAACTAACACTAGATCCAGAACTAGAACGTTTCGGGTTTAGCCGTACGTCTTTAAGACGGCTAAACCCGAATCTTTCTAGTTCTGGATCTAATGTCAGTTCTAATGGTAGTGTTGGTTCTAGTTTTAGTTGTTATTCAACGTTTTGATTGTTGTATATTTTCCATTGAGATAAAACTAGAGCCGTGCACTATTAGCCATGCGTCTGAAGACGCACGGCTAATCCCGAATATTTCTAGTTCTAGGTCTAGTGTTAGTTCTAGTTTTAGTTGTTCTTCGATGCTAGATTGTTGTATATTTTTCTTCAATTATAAGTAGAATCAACACTAAATCTACAACTAGAAACATTCGGATTAGCCGTCTTAAGAGATGCACGGCTAAACCCGAATGTTTCTAGCTCTAGGTTTAGTGTTAGTTCTAATGCTAGTGTTAGTTTTTGTCTTAGTTGTTATTCAGCGTTAAATTGTTGTACATTTTTCATTGAAGTGAAACTACAACTAACACTAGATCCAGAACTAGAAAGATTAGGGTTTAGCCGTCTTAAGAGATACACGGCTAAACCCAAATGTTTCTAGTTCTAGTGTTAGTTCTAGTTTTAGTTGTTATTCACGCTGGATTATAGTTTTAGTTATTCAGCGTTAGGTTGTGGTATACTTTTCATTGAACTAAAACTAGATTCTATCCTTAGAACTAGAATCATTCGAATTTAGCCGTCTTAAACACCACAGCAATCAAACAGTTTAAAGTGTAAATTAAAATGTTATGATATAAAGGATCTTTCTTCCCCGTATTAATCGAAGTTCTGTATTTCATTTTTGTTTCTCAATAACAATTTATTTTATTAAACAACACGTTTCTGCCATATATGAAATCCTATGTGGACTTTCATAAAAATAAGGGGACTTGTTTGGGTATAAATTTTGAATTCGGCGAAACGCGTTAATTTAATTAGGGGTATTGTCACTTTTCCATTTTGATTTTAAATATTTAGTAAAATAATTTTCTGAAAATGTTTTATAACTCAACATTATTGAACTAAAATTAAAAATTGATAATGACGATAAATGAATGAAGTTTTCAATTTAAAGTGAGGTTAGTTTCCAACAGTTATTGGTAATTTAACTTTTACAACTGAACGTATTCACCAAGTTTTCAACGTTGCACAAATTTCAACATCATTTACTCGTTGTTACCAACTCATTACTTTCGATCAATTGATCTAGTTTGATTAAAACTTATTGTTCTCGTTTCCTCAAAGAAAACTACCTATTTACTTATGTGTGTTGGGGAATTTACTGTCTTTTATTTCTTCCGAGAATTGCGTTACTTTTTTTTTCTTTTGGTACTTCTAAAACCTTTTGGTATTGGAGCTTTGATTCTTTCTTGAACTTCTTAGGATTGTTTTATTTTTAAACGAGGGTGTATTTGCTCTTCTAGTTTTAAGTGGAATGAATTTTACACAAGTATGCATGGTGTTTTCATTACTTGTTGCTCATTCACAGGCTCGGTTTATCTGTTAAGAATTATTTTTGATTTATGTGTAATTTTATTTTATAAACAAAAAAGATTCTTGATATCCGTCCGTGTTATTCGAAATAGTTTTTCAAACCCTTGAATCAAGGCCAAAGTTTGCCCAATCATATTAATTTGTAGATATCAATATGATTGAAATGGGCAAAAGTGATTCTAAGATTATGTTTTAACTTAGGATAAAAATGCGTATTTCTTGTTTACTCTTGATCTTGATTCATCTTTCATTATCTTTTATAAATGATGTGCAAAATCAATTTTTCGAAGATATCGGAAGACGATAAACATAAATCCAGAAAAGGTTACGTAATCCAGAAAAAAAGAGCAAACTTTACTGTCTTTTTAGTTATTTCTTCAATCTATATATAAAAGGTCGAATCCTACAGAATGAGAATGATACCCAAAAATCCCAATATCAAACATTTTACCACCCCATTTTCTTGTATTAACCACCCCCGATTGATGGCAAGTTATTGTATCCTATTGTTCCCTTCTTCTTATATAGTGTTCGTCGAAACTTGAAAGAATTCTCGTCGGATATCTTAAATCCGTCGTAGCGCTCAGAAAATGACGACGTACGACGTTGGAACAAAGCGATTTCTGCGCTCGTTGCGATAGCTATTAAAGATTCGCCACGGGAACTTGGAAAGTTCCTCTCGCAAAACCGACCGAATGCAGATTTAGTTCAGACGTCATCACCGTCATTATTATTTCGATCTCAACCGTCTTTTCGAGTTCGTGTCGTACTGCGAAGATCAATTCGGTCGAAACGCGCTCTCATAAATAAGACGACGCGCGGCTCTTTATAATGCGAGCTGAACGTGGAAGGTCGTGATTTTCAACCCGTGACCCACCCAGCCGTTCACCGGTAATGAAATTTTAAGCATAAAAGCTCCAATAATAATTCGTAATAAATTAGTTGATATCTTAAATGATTTTGAGATGAAATGTTATAAAAAAAAAATAAAACAATAATGCATTTATAGGCTTCGTTAAGGAAATTGGATAGTTATTACGTCCTGGTTTTCCATTAAAAGTAATTTCTTTTCGATATTTCATTTTACTCGACGCAGAGTAGCCATAAAATTACAATAAAATCCATTGGAGCCTAATAAAGTCGTAGTCTGGAGGTTGGATATAAAAAATCGGGTCGTTAAGGGAAATTATTCGTTTAGTTTTTTTTTGAGATGAAGAAATCTTCAGTTGCTTTCTACGAATTGGTCTTATTTACGGCTATTTTTGGAGAAAGTGGAACATCCTATCTATTAGGGGAGAGATGGAGTAGCATCTGTTGCCTGGAGAAACCTAATATATCCCATTTGATTTCGAGAGGTTACTCGTTTGAAGTAAATCCGCATTCTGGGGATTTCTATTTTTATTATTTACAATAGTACAGTAAAACGTCGATATAACGGATTAATATGGGGAAGGGAGTGTGTTATAGCTAAAAGTTCGTTGTATGAAAAATTAAGCCGCCTTAAAACATATACGGCTAAACCCGAATGTTTCTATTTCTATGTCTAGTGTTAGTTCTAGTATTAGTACAATGAAAAATATACAACAATATATCTAACGCCGAATAACAACTAAAACTAGAACTAACACTAGCACTAGAACTAACACTACACCTAGAACTAGAAACATTCGAGTTTAGCCGTCTTAAGAGACGTACGGCTTACCCAAATGTTTCTAGTTGTAGGTCTAGTATTAGTTTTAGTTTTAGTTCAATGAAAAAGTAAAACAATCTAACGCTGAATAACAACTAAAACTAGAACTAACATTAATATTAGAACTAACACTAAACTTAGTACTGAGCTTTAGAACTAGAAACATTCGGGTTTAGCAGTGCATCTCATAGACGGCTAGTGTTAGTTCTACTTTTAGTTTAATAAAAATATACAATAATCTAGCGCCGAATAACATCTAAAACTAGAACTAACACTAGACCTAGAAAGTTTCGCGTTAATCCGTGCGTCTTCAGACTTGGATTATCAATTGATGGTGATGCGGCTTTCATTGGTCAAGGAGTAGTTGCTGAAACTTTAGCCTTAAGCAATATTGAAGGTTATAAGCTGGATAGCATTGTGCATATTGTCATTAATATTGTCATTTTATTGCACTGACATAGCCAAAACAATAGAAGCCCCAGTGTTTCATGTAAATGGACATAAACCCGGAAGCTGTGAGTTTTGCTGCAAGTCTGGCGATGAAACATAGTCAGAAATTTAAACAGGACCTAGTAATTGACAAATATGGTCATAATGAAGGCGATGAACCGAATTTCACTCAGCCACTCATGTATAAAGTGATATGAAAACATAAATCTCCTGAAACATTGTATGAAGAAAAAATGTCTGCAGAAAAAGTATTAGATGGCGATGAAGTAAATAAATTACGCAGTGAATTCAGGGGAAAATTAGATACAACTCTTGCTGAATCAGTGACTTACACTCCACAAAAAGCTGACTGGTTCGGTGGAGGTGCTCAAAATTAAGAAAAGCAAGGTTGAACGATTTCAGCGAATATTATACGGATTCTGGTGTCTCGCCTAGTGAGCTGAAAAAAATTGGGTATGTATATGAATAGCAACATCTCAAGCAGCTTTAACTTGAACAATAGGGAGGCAATTAATTGGAGGCGGCTCAAACCTGCACCACTTGCACCCCATGCCTCACTGTCCCTATTTGCATATTTATCCAATTCAATCCCTGTTTTATAACAATTGTATAACATTTGTTATTTATTGTTAAGCCACGCTCAACACGTTACTTCTGATTGCCTAATTTTTATTAATTTTACATTCTCCGCTTTGAACTCGCTCGGTGGCTACTACTGCCTTAAGTTTCTAGTTGAGTTACTCCTCTGTACTTGTTCCAACCTGCTTTGCAACCTCAGTTTGCATCTTTGTATACCGAATGTTTGCTACAAAACGAGGAAAGACGTAGAAAGTTCTGTAAGTGCGAGTGGAACAGAGATTTGAGTTTGGAGGCGGCTCAAACCTGCACCACTCGCACCCCATGCCCCACTGTCCCAATCTGGTTCATACTTGTCCAATTCATTCCCTGTTTTATAAGAATTTTATAACTTCATTTTACAAATTTGCTTTGCCGCGATTAACACATTGCTTCCGTTTATCTGGTCTATTGTTCGATTTGCTGCTTACTCTTGAACTTGCTCGATAACCACTGATAATTTTAAGTTTTCAAATTTAAATTGCTCCTATCCAGGTCTACTTTACCCACCTATTTTAAAACCTCAAAATTATCAATGTATGCCGAACGAACTTATCCCATCATCCATGTAATTGAATTAATTTGTTCATTCGGAGTTTGAGAATGTTTGTCTTGTTGTTTTAATTTGAAGTAAGTTTGCTTTGATTGTTTCATTTTAATTAACAATAGTTGCATTTAGATTGAAGAACGATGTAGGTAACTTTGTAGGGTCTACCGAAGGCGGGCAAGGTCCCGAAACCATGTCTAGACAATAAAATAGAAAATTAGTCACCTTAGTATGAGTTTTTCTAATTATATACATTCTGTTTAACAATAAGGTTAGAAAAATACTTGATGGCAGAATAGACAGTATAAATTTCAATAGTAGGAAGTGCGCTAATTAGGGCAAGACTCTGACAGTGGCACTTTTTCCCACCGTCATTCAAGGCTTGTTGATCCGATAACAGAAGAAGCGTTTATTCCGATAAACAATATAAACAAGGAACAGGCTCACTTGAGGTCATAGATAGCGCTTTAATAAAATATGCTGTAATGGACTTTGAATAGGAAGAACAATTCGTTGATTTTGCAAATGATGCGCAAATTATGATTGACCACTTTATCGCATCTTCAAAAACAAAGTGGTTCCGATGAAGCGGTCTAGTTTTGCTGCTGCTTCATGGTTATGAAGGGCAAGGATCTGAGCAAAGCTCCGCACGTATAGAGAGATTTTTGCAACTCTGCGCAGAAGATAACATGCAAGTGGGTAGTTGTTCAACCTCAGCAAATGATTTTCGCTTTACGCAGACAAATGCATAGAGACTGTCGTAAGCCTCTGGTGTTTACACCTAAATCGCTACTGCGTCATAGAAGAGCAGTTTCTAACCTATCTGACTTTGAAGGAAAATTCCCCACGGTGATTCCAGAATGTTGAACAGGTTTAATTTCGAATGATAAAATATGTAAAGTTGTAATATAATATAATACGACATAATTGAAGTATGTAAAGCACAAAAAATAAACGATATAGGAGTAATACATTTAGAACAATTCTATCCATTTCCTGCCGCTAAACTAAGCAGTGAACTTGAAAAGTACAAAAACGCTGAAATTATATAGTGTCAAGAAGAACCAAAAAATATGGGAGGTTGGTTTTTGCTCAACCCATTAGGAGAAGAAGTGTTGTCCAATCTCGATATTCAAGCAAGAAGACCTAAGTATATCACAAGCAAGTTTTGCTGCATCTCCTGCTTTGTCCGTTATATCCGAAGTCCGTTCTAACGAGGTTTTACTGTAATAGGTTATCGGTGATCATTAGCAGGATTATTGCAAAAGTGTTATCTTAAAGAGCTAGTTATTAGAAGGAAACTCTTGAAACTAGAAGGCTAATCATCCCGTTTAATTGCACCCGGTGCAATTAAACCGTACTGCAGTGAACATTACAAGGCGACTATAGAGAAGGAAGTGGTACGACCAAGCTAGGAAATTCTCGTATTTCACTGGCTGATTTATGTGCCCAATTTCGTTCAGTGTACGGCCTAGATATCCCGTAGGATATCTAAATTTTCTTCGCCGTTATTACAAACGTTGGCTACATTTTTGACCGATAAATTTTATTTTTCGTTTTCGCGGTCACAAGATTTATGTGTTTGACGAATTCAACTGGAATTATTGAATTCTAAAATTCTCGAGAATACATTCCATTCAAATAATTGTATAAACAAACATTTAATTGAAATTGTATTGAAATACTTTCGTGAAATGATTGAAATTCTATTACCAACAAATCATATTAAATTAAAAGTGTGAAAGCGGTGGTTAACATGTTAACATATTAAATTGTTTGGGGGTAAATTCGTGTAAGTTATGGAAAATTTATTAACATTTCAGGAATTTCCTGCATATTTAGTGGCATAATATGACAGCAAATACCGAATCTCAACTATGCAATACCTTAAAGGTAACTCTAAATAATTTATTTCTTTGTGTGCAACATAACATTTCTAATTTGAAAATAGATTTTAATTGCACAAATCCGATTAACTAATTATTTAATTATGCACGTTTGAAGCGAATCCCGTGCATGTGACGTATAATTTCCAGCCTCGACTAATTAGGACACCCATTCACGATGCGAGCCTTGCATCCTTATCTGGTCTTTTAATTTCGCATTTGGGGAGAAGCGAACTACAAAAAGGGTTCTTAATTAAAAGTGGAGTATCATTCATAACCTAAAGGATTTTATTCTCTACGTTTACCGACTACATTTTGGGACGTTCATAGAATGGAACGAGGATACGTCCGTATTCACACTATTTCTATTCATACAATCGCGTGAAACACATCCCCCCAACCCTAAAGGGCAACGTCATTAGTAGCGAAACGTGTGGTTTAATCAACGTTCGACAAACGGGCGCTGTTTGTCGTTTATTATGCAAATTTTGGTTTGTTTTTTGATGGTCCAATTTATTTTGATCAACGTTTTCAATTCCGAAATGTTATCTAAATAGAGATTACTGAATTATGTTTACCCTATTTTATAGTTTATTCGTTATAATTTATTGATTGAATTGAAATTTGTTACCTGTTAAAAATGAAAGTCTTCTCATTGCAGGAAATGGGTGATTTCCTGATGTATCCAGTATATCTAATTGGTGTATTTCCCCTCTAATCCTATACAATTTCCGGTGGAAATCTTCAATTGTGGGTGTGTAACTTTCTTGGAATTTGCCACCGAGAAATCTAGCTACCAAGCAAGTTTTTCCTACTCTAGCGGAACCTGAAACAAAAAATATGCTTGTAATAAATAATTGAACCCTTTTCAATTTAACATAACTTGACATCGGCTTTGATTAACATGATTGCAAATCTGGAACTCCATCAAAGTCTAAGCGCGATGGTAACTAGTTCCTAGTCCCTATTCGCTGTGGCTCGAACATATTAAACTCGATAAATTATTCGGTTTCCGGTCGCTACCTCCTCGACTATTGCCATGCAATTATTCGTCATCGCAATTATAGCGCCGAGAGCATGCTAATTGCCACGGAGGATGTCAATGGAAATACATCATTTACAGATCTAAACTGGTTCTTGAAAGGTCTGAGTCGTTGATAGAGGTTACCTTTGTGCATCCAGTTATACGTAAATTTACGGATATACACGTGCCTCTGCAACTAACTCGAGTAACATGCCTCTAGAGATCTTGATTTAACTAATTAATTAAATTGCCCCATATGATTACTGCATCAAGATCACGTATCAATGAATGGTAATTATTATTGAATAAAACTCAATTAAGTATTTATTACCAAATTACTAACTACCTCTATGTGTTAACGAAGCATTTCATTTCGCTTGTGTAATTGGGTAATTCCGACGAAATCAATTCGACGGTAAATGTGAGTATAGAAATCAATATATATAGAGAGAGAGAACAAAATTTAATTAAGCCAACAAAAAATAATTACAACAAGAATAAAAGAAGAAAAAAAATAAAGGCTACGGTCGATAGCCAAAAAGGGCTATCATATTTGATATCATATTTGATCGCGTTTTTTCTTGGCCTATATTTTCCACCGAAGTTTTGCATCCTGTGTCATGCCAAAGGTTTTAGCTCTGTCAGAATATGATGTAAAGTTTATGTGGGTAGTTCATTCATCTTCACTCGCCTAATTTTATTTGGTTTACAGCACTCTTTAGCTTTTGAGTCGTTTCTCTAACAATACAGTGGTCGTTTCGGTATATCACTGGTATACATGGGTATAACAGAATAACTATTTATAATTTTCGGAAATGATAGTGTTATACTGAAATAAACAATTTTTATTAAAAACTAGTGTCAGGATATTTCTCGGTGTCAAAATAAACTATAAATTTTTAATAACAATCTCAGTTACAACAGGAAGAGGTTAAGTTAAGGAATATTTTCGTATTACCATTTTCCATGCACAAGTTGTAACGATTTGCAATCGAATAGCTGAGGACGTTCATAAATATATAATACATGGTGAACGTGTAGGACAAGAAATCGGTCCCCTCTTCCGATCCATCTGTTTGGAAATTGTGCATTTAGATAGTTTCGGCAATTTAATCCAAAGTGTGCTGGTGCGCAATCATGCTGGAAAACAATATTTCTTTGAATATTAAGTGGGATATTTTCAATTCTTTGCAATTCTGGTAGAGCTGTTCGAGAAAAATGGAAAAAACAGAACGGCTGGGAATTCGGAAATACGCACGATTTCGACTATAGAGCCATAGAAGTAGAAGAGGATTTGTACAAGTTTAAGTTGTACCGTATTTCAACTAAACTGATTTGGACATGAAAAAAGTGATTAAATATAAATAAGTTAGTTACACCAGCAATATCTTCTATATACATCTAACGGTGCAGGTAGTAAATATAGTCCCACTACATAATGGTCAACAATCCTAGCCCTGAATAATTTTCATACATCATTTCTGAAAATTAAGAATAGTTATTCTGTGACACCCTGTACAAAATTGGACCAAGTGCGCTGCCCTGAGATACTCCAGCTTTTATAACATAAGCTTCTTGTTTGGCTCTGAAGTATAAAGTCACTAATATAACTAAATAATTTTATAAAGTCACTATATTCCATAGGAAGTAGTTTTGTGATTTTTTAACTGTCCTTCATGCCAAACTTTATCGAATTCTTTCTTCGTACTTATGTTATACTTGATATCTTGGCCAAAAAGTCAAGGCCCTTCAATTCAGAGATCGATATCTTCGCAACCGTTTGATGAAAGAATTAGCTGTAAAGTTTGTTACCACACTGAACATTTCTACGTAGCACGTGTGAATTTTCGGCTCCGCAGTTTTCTTTTTATCGCAAGTTAAATGAGAAAAGTTCCGATTTCTGAGAGTATCGGCAACTTTGCCCACTTTACAATTTTCTTTTTTAAAAACTATATGACGAAAAAATTTCAATTCAAATACGGGTTCCGTCTAATCGGAAAAAATGGTGCTGGTGTGTGTTCTATATAGACTGGACGTCGGGTTTTTTATTTTTTTTGTATAAGTAAAATAATAATGTATATTATTACATACATAGTCCGCTTCAAAACACATGTTGGATGAGTTAGTTTTCTTAACAAAAATCAATCACCCCGGGAAAGAATGTTGGGTAAGGTTAATTTTGTTTATGAGCATCTTAAGTTAAAAAATTTTGAAAAATGTTATGATCGTTTCGAAATGCCAGGTAGTAACAACGATGCGCTCCTTTTTCTCAATCCTATATTAAGTACTACAGAAATGTTCAATGATTACAACAAACTTTACCGCTATTTTTGTCATCAAACGATTGCGAAGATATATATCTATCTTTAAATAATATTACGAAAAGAAGGGGCGATCTGTGTAATATGGGGAAAAAAGTTATTAATATTTTTTAAACGTATAATGACTATTAACGCTGCCAAAATCGGTTGAGTGGATTTTAAATGAGAGATAGTACCCCTTCTAATTTTAGTATACGTGCGATACATTGATGGAAACCTCTACAAAGTGAATATTAATTTGCATTTACCACATGTCGATAGCAGATGTCGCTTTTAAAATACAAGGGAATAAATACTTTTCCCTTAATTTCCTACCCTCATTACTGGGCCCAGGGATTTTTATCGCACGCATAAAAAATACATAAACCTTATTTCCGTTCATGAAAATGAATGTGAAAATTAGCTGACATGAACACCCAATTTTGGAATGATTAAAGAATTTACTTCTACAGGGTGATTCATAAGTAATGGGCCAAATTGTAAATGTACGTTCAGGAGGCCAAAATAATAATATTTTCATTAACAATAATGGGTCTTAGTCTGCTCCTTACTGAGATACAGGATGTTAAAGCGAAAAAGATAAAATAGATTTTTGTTAATAGATCAGCTACTTTTCTACATAATGACTCATAGTTGACTTATAGTTTTTGTAAGGGTAAACAATAATGTGTGAGAGGATTTGAGTTAACTCGTAGATGTCGCCACATGCGCCATATGAATTAGATGAAATCAGCTACAAATTTTTTATCGCTCATTATTTTACAACATACTTGTTTAATTTGGATAGCCCCATCATTTCTGTAGAAAAAAGCTATACTTCTTTGATCTTGAAAATATTACCGATTTTCGAGATATTTGAATTTTACTAATTCACTACACTACATTTCACGGTGGTCGACGTAGCATTAATCTGTTAAGACACAAGCATGGCATGGAATGTTGACATTTACCTAACCGTAATTGATAATTGATAACAATATTAAACTGAAACCATAAAAAAATTACGTAATAAAACAATTTATTGTACGCCAGTTAATAAAACGAAATACAACATTAGAACAGACTTGAACTAAGACCACTTACGACAACTGTTATCAAAACCTACATGTTAATGTTGTGCGAAGTTAAATTAAATTTAAGCTTAATTATGAGCTACTGCAAAAGGTTTTCAACATGACCACCACCAGCATTTATACACGCATTTAACCGTTTGGTTAAGGATTGTCTGACTTTAAAAAATGTAGCAGGATTATTTCGTATTGAATTGGCTGCATCTTGAATTCTATTCCATAACTCGTCTCGTGCATTTATAGTAGGTTCAGCATAGACCATTGATTTCATGTAACCCCACACATAAAAATCAAGTGGATTAAAATCGGGACTGCGAGGTGGCCACTGAAATTCACTACCACGTCCAATCCAACGGTGAGGGAATGTTTCATTCAGATGTAACTATAAGTCAACTATGAGTCATTATGTAGAAAAGTAGCTGATCTATTAACAAAAATCTATTTTATTTTTTTCGCTTTAACATCCTGTATCTCAGTAAGGAGCAGACTAAGACCCATTATTGTTAATGAAAATATTATTATTTTGGCCTCCTGAACGTACATTTACAATTTGGCCCATTACTTATGAATCACCCTGTATATTCGACTTTTTATATTCAACCTTGCTATGTTTGTGGTAAGTTGAAAATTTTAGCACATATTGTCAACTTGAAACAACAATATCTAATTTTTTTTTCATATAAAATGTGTCATGGACATCATCTCATCTTTGTAAAATATGTTATTTGTATTCACATGTACAGTGTGTTAATTAATTATCGTACCCGACGTCAACATTGCAAGTATGCAACTAATATCACAGTATAGGTATTGAAATACACGATTTGCGTATTTGATTGCATACTTGCAATGATGACGTCGGGTACGATAATTAATTAACACACTGTATGGTTTCAACGAGTATTGTTATGCGTGGATCAATAAGTTATTAACCAACTCCACTACCAGATACAGAGTTGCGAACCTATGCCAGCCAAATATCGGTAGATTTAAACATAAAGTCAGAAATTGTTGTTTAATACAAAGACGGTTGAATCTAAGAGGACTGCTACGTTCTGGCCCGTTCGTGACGTCACGCATGGGTAGGCAACTACTATATCACACTTTGAATTAGCAAATGCTTAATTTATTCTATTCGTGTTTTGTAATGTTGTTAGTTTGGGAGTTAATAAGGTTCATAATATAAAAGATCGAGTTTAGGCAGTGCGTCTCTTAAAACGGTTAATCACGAATGTTTCTAATTCTAGGTTTAAGTTCTACTTTTAGTTCAATAAAAATATACAACAATCTAATTTCTAATTCTAGGTCTAATGTTAGTACTAGTTTTAGTCCAATGAAAAATATACCACAATCTAACGCTGAATAACAACTAAAACTAGAATTAACACTAGCATTAGAACTAACAGTAGACCTAGAGCTAGAACATTATTATGTTAAACCATCATCTAAAAAACATTGTATAATCGCAATTTAAAGAAGTGTACTATAATAGATTAGAAATGTAGAATAAAACAGAAAGCTCACGAAAATCGGTAGATGAAGTTGTATATCGGAAGTCTATCTTCTATATCGGAAGATCTATCGATAAATTGGTTTGGCGGTTGGCAACGCTGACCACATATCAAATGAAGCGAATCCATCAGAGTTAATTGAAGCATCACTAGTCGCCGTTTGCACATATGAACCTTTAGAATTTAGTGTAGTGTACAATCGTATTCTAATTACTTAATTGCACTTGAACCACATGGTTCATATATTAAAACTATATAGCGTAAAGTACAAATACTAAGAGCACTGATTGTATTACGTCTAGATATGAGAATAAGTTGTTTTCGTTAACAAGTATCGTTTTTAAATTTTTTTATTGTATAAAAGAGCGATATAGAATGTATTATTAAAGCAATTTTGTTTATCAGAATGCTTTACATCAATGTAAATTTCTTATTATACTCGTTATTCGAGGCGCTCTAGGAATCTTTACGACCAATGTAATTCTTGGAACGTGATTCGTGGAGCGTTTTCTTTTGAATCATGGACCGTTTTCTATTGTGCAGTGATCTTTTTGTATGCTTGTTATTAAAGAATTTATAACCTACTCAGTTATATCTCACCATTACTATTAGTTGCAAAAAAGATAAGATTTAGTAGCAACCCTTATTAATTTATATTTGATATTTCATTCGATAACCGCAAATAATATGAGCCTCATATTTTATATTTTATTATCGACTGATTAATCCAGACATTTGGAATTTCATTTCGATCTGAAACGAACGATCGAACGCGTTCGTACGCATACAGGCGAGCACACTGTCGGCGATAATTAGGGTTTGAGTGGGTGCGCAGGCACGAAGGCGAAGAAAATTCAATTATTGAACGCGACTTCCTATACGTTTTCGTTTTTTTCTTTATTTGCCATTGTGAACGTTAAGGGGAAAGAAATAAAATGGTACAAAAGAAAAGGTTAACACTATCCATACTATTAAACACTTAAATTGTAAAGAAATAATTACATACTTTCAAATCATAAAAATCCTTATAAAATGGACCTAGGTTTCAAAGTAAATCAAAGGTCTTTTTAAAAAGGACTCCGATAGTGGTTGCAAAAAGGTATTGTTCTAGAACAATTTTACTGGGAATGACTGATTACAGACGGGTCATTATATTCTTCACAAAACCACTCTCTTTTATTTCATTTTATGCTTGTGAGTATGTATATTTTTCTTTTAGTGGAACGGATTATATTTAGATTTAGTTATTTTGTACAGCTGGCGAAAGCTCTTTTGCCGTCGAATTAGTCGCATTTCGTGTTCCAATTTAGCACTCGACACTGTTACAAACTGTAACTCGTCGGTGGTACCATAGTTTTAATTACTATTTTAATTAAATCTTTTGTTGGATACCTCACTACGAATCAAGTTCCGGTTTTAGTAGCAGCAACGTCCTTTACGTAGACGCGTTGGCTTGACTAATTCGGTTTAGTTCCGGATTTACAAACCCCAAAGTAGCTGTTAACTGTTGACGTAGACATAATCAATATCCAATTATTTAATTCAACAATTTCCAAATAACAAATAAAAAGTATTCGATTAAATAAATATAGCAACAAAAAAAAACAATTTGTTTTAGTTTACATATATATCCGCATAGATAAAACCTTGTCATCTGAAAAATTGAATTTTGTGATTGAACACGTACGGCGCAAAGTAGGTGAAGCGTAAAAACAAAATTTAGATTAAATTTTAGATTTTTCACGGTGCCAAGAAAGAACGATAATATTTTTACGCTACGCTTTATCCGGATGACCATAAAGCACAACACTGGTGTGAATCATATCGGGTTGGTTAGTGGCAATTTCGTCCGAACAAACCTCATCACGGCTAATTCGGATTATCACTAGAATTTAATACCAACAATGCTTTTAATAGGTGCACGGTAAATGGAACACAAAACCACTGCGGAGAAAATTACAAAACAACAGGTACAATTTGAAACATAAACACATATAAATATTATAAACAAGACGAGCGATGTAAAAAGGTGGATTAAACTTTTAGAAAAACATAAATTATCTATTTGATCATTCAAAAGTTAGATATACACTTACATCGTATTTTTTAAGAGTAATTATCTCAAAAGCGGCATATTTTAAAGAATTTACGCAAATTTACGTTAAAATAGCCAATAAATTATTTTATATTTTCTCCAATTGCGTGATGCAGTTATAAATCACCGTGGTGTATTGTTAAACATCTCGTGTCTACTATCTCTTCCGAGAGATTGATCAAAATAAGGTCACGCGCCTGAATGGGTTGGACCTTCAGACTGGTTAAAAAAGGAAATAAAAAGCGAGACTGCATTGTATGAGGTATTAGTTACTTTGAAGTGGTTAGATAATGTTTCGAAAGTATTAGTTGTCTGTATTGATTTCGAATTAATAAATGCAGCCAATAGTAATTTATTTAAGAGAAAACAGCTCGTCAGAAACTAAAGGAATAAGATTACGTTATCAAGCTGCATTCTCTCTGAGAAAGAAGCAAGTTGTACTCGACAAGGAAAAGAATTCCTCATTACAAAATAGTAATTGCCAAGCAATATCAGTGCATTGAATATGAGTAGAAAGTGCAGCAAATATCAGAAAATGATTTTTCCTGAAGTAAAACAAAACTACCATGATTTCTTAGGTCAAGGATTCTTTAAAAAATAGCAGATCTATGTCAAAGTCATGTTGTAAAAGAGAAAATCTTCAGCTTTAATTCCATAGGAAATAATTTATCCATTTTATAAAAACCTTTCCATGATTGTTAAGTTTTCATGTGCATTTTAATATTTTATGGTTAAGTTGATAACGTAGAGAAAACGTTTTAAAGGATTAAAGAAATGTTTTATACCTTGTTTAAAAAGAAATTTTTCAGTTCAAATTTACTTATTAAAGTCATAAAAGATAGCACCTGAGTAGCGACCCGTAGTTCGTCATTGATAGAACCACAACATATCGAATTTATTTTGGGTAGGTGTACTACAATAACGATGTTAAACAGGAACCTACTGTTCGAGTCTTCATGCTTGATACTTCGACTAATTTAGACAAATTTAGCTCTCGGGTGAAATGTCGGTGCACTGGAATGATGCTTTTGAGTGGTGCTTTTATCAAAAGTTGCCATGACGCAGATTACGTAACTTTTGATCAAGTCTATAGAGAAAACATTGTAGCACTTTCTGAACCTAATGTATTTATTAATAGCGATTCATTTGGATAGCAATTCATGAACTCATAAATGTGGATACAGAATCAACTTATCAAAGAAACAAATGCTCCCACTCGGTGCTACGTAAAGGACTTTATCGTTGGTGAAGAGCCTTTTGTTACATACAGAAAGGTCTAAGGAATGACTGATAAATTGGCTGGTCAGGGCATGAGTGGGGGCACTAGTGCCGAATTGTTGTCTCTAGTAGATATATATTTACCAGCCCCAGTGGATGTTCCTGCTAAGTTGACAAGTTAGCGCTTCAAAACCGGGACGCCTTGGCTAAAAAATAACACCAACAGAAGGGTTGTTAGGTTGAAGGGCCTTTAGGTTCGAGGTTGAGCATAGGGCCAAAGACCCAACCTCGCAAAAAAGTTCTGGTACGAACAGCTCAATGAATGAAACCGGTTAGTCTTTTTGAAACTGACATAATTCGCGAAATAAAGATGCGACATTGTATTACAACTCGAAACTTTTAAACTTAGAACGTCTACACCATATTACGGCCAGGCTCAATGTGGCCAAAGAATGCAATAAATATGGAAAAGCTTACCATAAATAAAAGAGATTTTTCGCTGTATTTCACTGAGAACAAGGAAAATGCGGAGTTGAATTCATAATAACCAAAAGAATTCGCGAATCAGTTTTGGAATTCTGAGTATGACGGAAAACCCAAGGAATGAATAGTGATCTGATAAAGAGTGTGGAGAGGCTATCAGATAAAAAAGACAAGCCGACCAAAAACGTTTCAATAGAACACCAGAGCAAATAGACACAACTATAACCGAAGAAGAAATACGGCGTCTAGAATCTTTAGAAGAAAGAAGTGAGGGATTTAAGGTACCAGAAAAGTTATTGTCAAAACAGTTTTTAGGCATGAGATGGGAAAATGAAAAGGAACATATTTTTGCGCAAAGGAATGACATTTTACAGCAAAGTAAAAAGTATTTTGAGAGTGCTCTCAATGGAGAGACCCGAAGCAGCAAATATAAAAAGTATAATTGGAATCCTCAGATATTACAAGGCACCAGGAAATGCTATATATTATAACGTCAGAGCTCACATTTGGGGAGAAGTATTGTGGAGGACAATATATGAACTAATAATATCGATATGGAGCAAAGATAGATTCTGTGTCTTAAATGTGTCTTATGCAATAGGCTAATAGTCGAGAATACCTAGCTAATCAGGGGCGAGTATCAGTCTCGCTTTCACCTTAACCACTCAAGTTCTGATCAGATATTCGCCTTACGAGAAACACAAGGAAAAGCCTTAGAAAACAACATAGATTTATAAATATTATAGGTAGACTTTAAACAAGCCTTCAATAGTGTTAGGAAGCGAGAAATATTAAATGACCTCCTCACACCGACTGAAATGACAACACTGTTTAATATGGTACTGGAAGCAGCCATCACAAAATTAGTTGGATATTAGCATTGGGTATATTGGTGTGAAAACATCGCAAGTATGTACCAATGACGCCGGTGACATCGCAATTATCAGTGGAAATGTAACAGAAAACTTTACCATATTGGTCAGCGAACCGCAGAAAAGAGGGTTGGAAATAAACGAAAACAAGACTAAATACATGACACCACAATGGTACACAGCAAGGAACAACTATTCAGGTTTAAAAAATCCGTTACATGTTTAAAAGAGTACGACAGTTCCCCTACCAAATTTTTTTTCAAATTTGAATTTTGTATTATATTATACACATAAGACCTCGCTTTAATCAGCAAAAATTTTACATTCCTCCTTTAGAGATTAACTGTGGTCGCTTACAGCCGATGCGCTGCTGTTTGTGTTTACCAGCTTCGAGTTGATATGATATTAATTGAAGCACCTGGGCCGCAAGCGAATTCTGCTTAATCGGATAAAATCAACTGAGGATTGATTCCTGGTTTGGAATCAATTATTTAGTCAAGGTATTACCAACCCTAAATAACCAAGATTTCTGTAGAACTAAAACTCTCTAGATGTTTGTGCATGATTTTGCTTGTCTTTAGAGATATGATCGAAAAATGGGAAATTTGAAAAGGTTAGAACACATTCCTGGTGGCATTTCAAAAATGATTGTCTTCAAAAATGGTGCCCCTATGTTAATCTAGCGTTGGTTTCTATCATAGTAAAACATTTATAGTAAAGTGCCCTATAATTGTTATTTCGATAAAGCAAAAGTTAGAAATTATTTTAATAATTAAATTGATTTAATTTTAGGCTCTTTTAACCGATTGTGTAAACAAAAACAATATATCCGTTACGTTTGTCAACAGGAACAAAAACCTCTGAAATAATTCATACACATGAACTCTGTATTTTTATTACAGTCATGTATATACCGCCGCATTCATAACTTCGCGTATATCTTCCTTGTTTACACGAAAATAAAACTTTGAATTTATACTTCGCCTATGAAAATAAAACATTTTATGTACACACAATGTTGTTCACTGTAAATAAAGTGACAGACATAAAAATCAATCTTAATACATTCGGAACTAATTCCAATCAGCCCTGTTTAATAACAAACATCAAAAAGTTAGTTTTATACCCCATTACAACCATTAAACTCAACGCCACAATTTACTAACAGGACTCTAAACGATAGATGCATCCATTAGTTCGATAAAAGCAATTACCCGGGAAATAACTACCATAACAGCTGTGATGTAACATATACACAGCAAATTTTGCAACCCTCACTAAAAAAATAAAATTCATACGAATAAACTACCCGAATTCATAAGTATATCTTTTAAAATTCAGAACGTGTTTGTCTTTTCTAACTAGATCCCTAAAGCCCGCAAGAAAAATCAGCATCCCATAACATTACCATATAAAACCACTATCGTTGTTCTCATTTAACAGAGACACTCGTAACACGTCTCCTTTAATATAACACGCGATTATTAACTTCAATAAAAACTAATTAAAACGATAACATAGTGAAGCCATGCATAAAATGACCATTACGAAATATGGGATTCGATTTTCCTTGCAAACTAAGCGGAAGTAAAAACAAACAAGAATTTATTCAAACGAGAATTTATACATAAAAGCGTCGAGTATATTACTTTTAGATATGAATTTAAGTTTGCTCGTCGTTGATAGTCTCTAACGTTGTAGCGCGTTTTGTGAAATTCGTACTGAATACGGTAAGTGAATTAGAAACTATATCAAAGGTAAATATACAGGCGAGTATCTTGTTACCCGGAGATATATTATTATGTTAAAGTTAGATGTTGAAGTTGTTATGCGTTGGGAAACTAAATGATGAACTTTATAGTGTGAACTTGAATTTATGGAAAAGGTAATGACATAAATTGTTGAAGAACATTATGCGAAAACGATTCTTATTGACAGACAAGATTAACAATCCTTCCTTATATCAACCTTCTAAAACTTGTTTAAACCTGCAATCCATCACGAACGTCAACCCATCAAAAACTATTTGGGGTAATTTCAAAACTATTCTATTAACTTTAGAACAAAGCTTTCCACTCCAACATTTACATAATCGAGATTTTTACACACTGAAAATGAATGAGTGCCTTTGTCTCTTCAGTACGACGAAAATAACAGCTTAGAACCATTTCAAAACTTCACCTTCTTACTAATTAGATACTTTAAACGATTTAATTACTCAACTTCGGAATGAACCGCGGCACTTGAAAGTATCAATTAAGCTTTACTAAGTTACTTTATTGCGACGAGCGAACAACTTCATCTCTTCGACCTTTTCATCTTCGCATTTATTGCCACGCTTAGTTTCAAACTTGTAAAAGGATTATTTCGTATATTACAAATTTAAATAAAATACAAAAAAATATTTTTAACGAAATAAGAGTCTTTAGTTAAATTTGTTCTCGTAATTGTTAGTAAACTCGAGATTAACAATGCGACTAAATCCTGTACAAATTGATGGATGAGGGACCCATTTAGCTCAACCATTAATCTTGCCTTCCTATTAATTACATCCTAATGAAAGGATTAAATCGAAGTATCGTTTCCGGTTTGGGAAGGATCGTTAAACTATTTGTTTTTGTCGGTGTAAAAATACTACGGTAAATACAAGCTATTTCTATTTAAAAAAAGACGAATTTAGTTGAAGTCATATTTATTTTATAGCGATGCTCTAGAGAATTCAGCTTATTTTCAGTACTACGTCTAATACTTCCTCTGAAATCCCCTTTAGGATTGCATTTTCAGGCTGGAGAAGTGGAAGAAAAGTCGATTATTCTCGACATGAAACAGAGCAATGTTTTGTCCGATAATTCCGTTAAATAAGGGTGAGTGGGATTTACCAGGTCCACAATTTCCAATGGGGTTAACATATTTTTTTTTATTTGTATAATTGTGGAAGTAAGGATTAGGTGTACATAATAAGATTGAAAGATGAAATTAGTGAAATAATTATAATGTTGGACGATAGCAAAACGGTTGAATATAAATCAATTATTAATGAAAGGGTTTAGGAACAAATAATTTTCGAATTTTTGGTGAAATGCAGAAGATGTGTGAAGAAGATGCAGAAGACTGTGGAAGTCGTTTAACATAACTCCATATCAGTGTACGCGATTTTTAGTATTCTAACTGAAAAAATTCTTCGTTTTGTACCTTTGAAGACTATGGGATATATCACACTGACATACTAGTCTCAGTTGGACTGCAAATTAGAAAATATACATGTATAACGAAGTCTGCATATGATACAGTGCGAGACAGAAACGTAACTTAGTGGTACATAACCGCTACATAAATGTTTTGCTAACTTCTACCACATATGTCAGAATCAGAACAAAGTCTGGGTTAAACCCTGATTTCTGACAGTGTCAGAAAGAGGAATTTGGACAAAATTCAGTGCAACACTGTCGTGCAAATTAGACAATCTGCTTAGAAGAGATCTAAAGTCAACCACAATGGACTTCGTTTTCATCGGGTATAAGAGTACATTGCTGTTCGTTGCTGTGTTCCATTATAGTGTCATGTATTTAGTCCTGTCTTTATTTATTTCTAACAATTTCTTCAGCGCTTCGCAGGCCAATATGGCAATGTTTTCTCACACACCTTCACTGATAACTGTTAAGTCATCGACATAGGAGCATACTTGCAATGTTTTACCACCAATATATCCAACGCCATCTAACCTTTTAATGGCTGCATCCAGCACTAGATTGAACAGTGTAAGCTCATCATCCTGTCGCAATAAATATAGATTAGTTTTCCGTCAACTCTCACTGCAGCCATGACACCAGCTAAGTTGCTTCCATTCATCTGTCATATTTCAACGGTATTCCTAATAGGAGGAAGTTATTCAATATTCTAGGTTAACACACGGTTACTATCTATCTTCCATAAATCGTTTCTTTTTTTTTCTATACCAATATTATCATTTCTGTACATATTCGTAATTATGTCAATATTTCCTAAAACTGTCTAAAAAGTTACAAAAGATTTACAGATATGTAAGGATTTCCATGGATTTCTAAAAGATTTGTAGCCATCGATTATTTCTGTAAAATATTAGGAATGTTTCATAAATATCCAAGGATTTCTATTGATTTAATGAGTTTTCTATGCCTCCTAGAAGATTTGTAGCGATTTTCAACAATTATGAAAGAGTCTTCTGACTATGCTCACAGTTATCAGTGGTTATTTATTATTTCCTAGCCTATACAACTACATATTTCTAAGCTCTTTCATGTATTTGTATCAAGTTTGGAGAAATTCTGAGCACATCAAGTCATTATTAGTGGAGATCAGGATAATTTTCGAAAGTATTTAATATTTATAATTATTTAAAGTGATAGCAACATATTCCAAGACTTAAGGAATTTTAACAATTTCCAAGGAATGCCCAGAAATTTATTAATGCCCGAATTTCCATCGATTTTCGGATGACTCATACATTTCACAAATATCTAGAATCTAAAGCATTCCATATAATTACCTATCATCTCCATAAAATATTAAGAAATTTTTATGGATACCCTGGGATTCGTTTGACCATTTCTCAACATATTTTAGGGATTTCTAATCAGTAGCTACGTTATACAAGAAAATTTAAGCTCTTTATGGATTTATATAAGATGTGCAAAAAGTTCTGAACACATCAACTGATTATTAGTGTATTTTCAGACAATTTTCAATGGTTTCTTAGTGCATTACCACGACTATTCAAGAATCCTAACAACTTACAGATATATTAATATGTTTCCAAGGTATCGCAAGGATTTTTAACGTTTTCAAGAAATTAAGATTTGCACCAATTTTTAGTTATTTCCAAGAATTCTCTGGCTATTGCTTAGAATTTTCAGGAATTCCTAATTATTTCCTCAGTTATACAGAGTTTATTCTGGCATGTATATAACCTTTGTTATTAAACATTTATTACTTATTTAACCTTAATATCCTTGGAAATAATCATAAAACTTTGAAAAATATTAGCAGAACCTGACTAATTTTTAGACGCCGGTCATGGAAACTCTAAAAAATCCACTATATCACTATTCGAACTCAAAAACGACAAAATGAATGGAAATAAAATAATGTTTCGGTAGTAAATAAATATTGTGTATTCTAAATCTATATTCCGAATCTCTTGTGTACGTCAGCTTCCGAGATAAAGCATCAAACGATTTTCGCAAAGCACAGGAAACGCTTAAGGCGCCAGAAGTAAAAGGAACTCGTTCTAAAGATGAAAAAGAAGGTGCGATAAAGGTTAGAATGATGATTTGGATGACAGAAAACAGAAAGTACACCAAATTGTAGAGAATTTTGAACCTTAATTAAACCTTAAGAGACATCGAAGGGTTATTCTCACAAATATATTACTAAGTATTGAAAATGTGTATTTCCAATCAACTTTTATAAATATTTTATCTGTTGTAACAACCGTAGCAAATTGAATTCAGGTAAGATTTTATGACGCCATTCGTTACCATGGACAAGGGAACACACAAAAACAGTCGTTTAACGTTTTAGGATTTTACCACCCCAAAAGTATTTCTATAACAGAAACGATTTTCCGTTATCCTAATACTCAAAGAAGTGTTAAACATGAAAGGAGAAAGAAATAGACGAAAAAACCCTAAAGATTTACAATAAATCTCAAGAATTTGATTATTACAATAAAGTGAATTTAGTTAGTAGATTATCCTTTAAGTGGATAATTTTACCCCTGTACAAATACATTAATTCGAGTTATGTTTACGTTATCAATACAGATTTCTGCGATTGATATTAAACACTCGAAGCGACGTTGACACTTCAGTGTTCAAACCATGACAGGCAATCGAGAGGTCATTAAAGTGCAATCAATACCTACACCAGTTTCAACGGAGAACGCCAACGTTGTCAATCGATTAAACCATAATCTTCTCAAGAACGGTGCATAGTAATATCAATTTATTAACAGTGCATATCAAAGCGTTTGAGTTAATTGAACCGAGTCTCTTTCATATTTCATGCGGAAAAAATATTTCAAGAAACAGTTTTCGGTTTACGTTAAAATGTAAAACATTCACGCCCTCCTCTATTTCATTATTCATTCATGGTTTCCACAAGAACATCCCGAACCCCGATGTTTGGGTTATATTCTATTCAAGAATATAACTTTGAGTGTATCGTATTTCGGATCGAATACATATTCGTCTCGTGACCTAAAAAACTTCGTTTTAAAACTTCGCTCGAAAGATTTTTTTGTCTGATCCGAAAATCCCTGGAACCTTTGTAATTTTAATAAAATTAAATATAAATAGAAACCTTACTATAATCCACCACTTCAATTTTAGATCATAATTATCAGACGCTAATTGAATTTTTAATTAAATGTAGTTTTAATTAGCACTCCCCGAATTATCGAGTGGTCAATCGAAGTCGGTCGTACTTCGAATAAAGTTTGCGGAGAAAAACCATCGAGAATATTCCGTTCATTAAGAGCCTAGTTAATGGGATCGTTTCAAAACAAAAAGAAAAAGAACGTTTTCTTTAGTTAGCTTTTATATAGCTTAAAAATGCAGACTTCGTATATAAGATGAATTATTCAACACGTATTTTGAGCAATAAAACTATTTTGAGTAAAAGACTCAATTTAAAGTAGATAACCAATGTTCAATTTCGATTAGAACGCACAAAACTCGTTTCGTCGTAAATCGCACATACAGTCGATTGACATCGTTATAACAGTATTCAGGAAGGTACGTGACGCGGTTTTGTAAAACACAAGAGAATTCTCCGTTAACCCAAAATCGATGGAACGCAATGTCCTGTTCGGAAATGAACAACGCGTCGTTAATGTTGTATTCGTAAATTAGTAACGATTTTTTTTAATAACTAATACTAATAGTATTATACTGGATGTATGGTTGTATTGATCTTTTTTAGAGTAGATGTCCAGAAATTTCAATTGATATTGTCTCTCCAAACAAGAGTAAATTAGCATTCAGCAGAAAGGGCACATGTATGAGCCTCTTTCCTCGTGAAATATTCATGAAATTCTGCTTTTGCTAGTATCAGCAGTTCTATTGAAGCAGTATAATCCCCAAACGCGAGAGCTTAAGTAAATAAGTGATAGCGTTTACGGGTGCGTAAATAAATCCACTTCAACAAGTGTATAATAGTAATGTTTAAGCAGATATAATCGTGTAATATATGCACTGAAACGTAGACACATCCTTTTATATCCTTTTTTTTATTTTTATTTCAATAGAACGCTCGTTTCCGAGTTCCAAAAAATCGAAACTATTTACCAGCGAGTTGATGTGACAAAATAGAAATGTCGTTGAAACTGCATTTCATGAAATATGGATCAGTGAAGCGTATCGATTACTTTGGGGCAAAAGTTATTTCTATAGCTTTGTGTAAGGGTTAAAATCAGTCAATCTATCCCTTTAAATAAAATTGAAGAATTAAATGTTTCAAATAATTTGGAACAAGGTTTATTTTGAAAACTTACGAAAAACATACATCATAACTTTTTCGGGGAAAAAGTGGGAAATGTTGTGAAATTTATTGCTTTATTACTTGAGATAAACGTAGAACAGTACCGAAAATTTATTATCAGACTTGAGGGAGAAGAAAGGATAATATTAAGGAAAAAAGTTATTTATTTAGGAAACGTATTCTACAAACAAAACTTTTTGTCAAATTATTTTTATTTCAGATCGTTCTATTTGTCTAATAATATATGCCTAAATACAGAGAACGCTTTAAACAAAATTTCTTGATATATTTTTTTTTCAATATTGTTAAGAATTTTAAAGTAGAAATTGAAAACTCTTTATATCATCAAAAATGAATCAAATGCATTTTTTATACCCAGTTTCAAAAAAATCCTTGGATGCATCTCATCTCTACCGTTCTTAGCTTCTGCTTTGTTCTTTGTGTTTCACCTCTAGTCCCTATTCCCTAAATTAGCACTCGCCGAACTATCGCAAAGTCAAAATATACAAGATTTTGACATTACTTTCTGCCTCCTTGTATGGGCTTGGCGATCGCTTGAAATTTTGACTCCAAGGTAATTGAAGGTCATCACCTGTTCTATGACTTTGCCTTCCAGCTCTATGTTTTAGTGTTGTCTGTAAAATCCTAAGATTGTTTTTGTATTGGGTACCTATCATCTTCATTCTCTTCTCATCGTTTGCATAGCAAGTTATGTTTATCTTACCGTTTTGTATTTTGCACCCATACAGAGGTTTGACCTTTTCTGATAAATCTGATAATCTTTTGCATAATTAGGATGAAGAGGATCAGGCGTAGTAAATTCCCTGGGACACCGCGTTTCCCTCAGTGGCATAGTTGTGTACTTTAATTTTTGTTTTGTTGTCTGTGTTTATCTACTCAACCCGTATTATAGTGTAAGATACTTTTCTGGAGTTTAGTATATCGAGTACGTCCTACAATTGCTGGACATTACAATTTTATTGCACTTCTATTCTGTCGGAATCCCAGTTATTTGTCAGAAATTTCTGTTATTGCCTGGAACATTTTGTGTAAGAGGCCTAAAGTTATGCCTCGATAATTTTATTACTTCTGCTTACTTCCTTCTTTGAGTATTGGAATTGAATTGTCTTCCACTCCTGTAGTATCGCATATGTTGGCATAAGTTTCTTAAAGAGTTTCTCTATTTGACTCGTCCAGTTCTCGCCTTCACATTTAAGTAATTCGCCTCATATTCCATTAAATCCCGTTTTTTTTCTGTTTTTTAACTTTTATTGTCAATCATATATATACTGAACCTAACATTCTCCTGTGAAGCGAGGAGGCTCCTGACAAACATATCTTCAAGAAGGTTTTTGGAGCCGCTTTCAAAATAACTTCCTTCTTGACTTTTACATTGGCGATGTTTTTGTGAGTTACCTTTGATTGAATTACATTTTCTAGAACTATCATTACCGGATGTGGCAGTGATATAATCAACAGTTGTTATGCTGCTCTCTTCCGGAATCAGTTCGAGCTAAAAGTAAATCAGGAACAACGACTGGGAGAGGAGATTCGGGTTGATGGAGATAGAGGAGGGATCAAAATTTCGCCTTGCCGTTGCATATTAGTAGGTAATCCCGACAGATAATCGTTCTTTTTGATTTTCTTTGCTATCATGTTCCAGGATATGATGTGCCAAGTGAACAGTCTTATCAAGTTTTTCCTTATCTTATTCCTTATCTTTGCCATAGTCGTCTTATTCTAATCAGTCCATTGTCTTTTGAACATATTTAGGTTTTTTCTGGATTGCTAACCTTTCCACCACAACACCTACTCTGTCGACTCGGGCTTGGGACTGGCTATGGTAATTACTGGGACACTTGATCTACACTGCGCTTTCTTAGGTGGTGTGATGGATATATACCTTAACAACACTTTGTAAGGAATTGTAACTTTTTTATTCAATTTTTTTATCAAATCGTTCAATTTGTCAAAATGAACCCAGAGTTATATGTTATATTTTCTCAAATTTGGTTCAAAATCATTTACTACACACAAAACAAATAGTTTTACTTTTTTGGTTTCATGGGAAGATACTGCTTTAAGTAGTACCGAACCTTGGTAGAACACAACCTTGGTATGTGTACATCCTTTCAAACTTCAAGTGGTCAATATTTGTCGTAAATTTATAGATACGATCACCAACATACCAACAGTCAACAATGATGTAATGCTTTCACATCATTTTTGTGTTATCTACAAAATCAATGTTAGATACTGTCAAAGCTATATTGGCTCATAGGTTTTTTAATTTGAGATATCTCTATGTTATTCGATCAGTATCAATAAAGAATAACGTACACTAGATAAATGGATAAAATATCTAATAAACTGGAAAAACATATCAAGTTTTATTCAAAACCAAGTTTTTATTTTTCTGCGTATCATACATGAAACAAATAATTAATTTTTGTTTAAACAAACTTTTTTTTATCTCTAACAGTTGAAATAGTCGTTAAATGATACACACTACATTTGCAGCAATTATCATTTTACTTTGTACATAGTAAATCGATTTCTAATTTGTATCATATCTGATGCAATGAGTGGTGTAGGGTTAATTAATATCGGACACCTATAATATTGATTAAAATCGATTCAATTATCGACGGGTTGGTTTGCCTAAAGCAAACGTGTAAGCTTAATGTAGTTTGCAAGTGACTTCACTTTGTAGGTTTAATAGGTACTATACTTAAACCTACTTAAATCGATTATAAGTCAAAATCGAAATTTGATGGAGATTATTTATAATAAAGCTAGGTTGTTCAGTAATATAACCGATAAACACTTCAAATATAGTTCTTATCATTGTCTATGTACGAAGTTATGAATTCTCAATATCTTAAAACTGAAGAATTTCGATATGGAAATCAGCTATAACTCAAGAACTAAAAGTGATAAGATAGTGAATGAAAATAATTCATGAAAATAATTTACAATGATAACATAGATTACAAACAACGTTGATTGGAGGTCATTCAACTCATCCCAAAACACATCCCAAAACTCTTTAGCTTTACAGCTATGCGTTGATTTGCTTACAAAAGTTTTCCAGTAGAGTGGAGACGATGCGATCCAATTTATGACCTCCATTAAATCAGACCAAGCAAAGGCCTTGGGTTGAATGATCAAGGGTTCACTCGTGAGTACGAAGAATGATTTTTTTGATATGTTTCAATTCCCAAAATGGTTGAGGTAGAAGTTTATTTATGGTTCAATCAATAATGACAATTGATACGTTACAGAAGATAAACTGGTACAAAATCAAATGCTACTGTCTTATTCCAACAGCTCGACATTCGGTCAATAATCAATACTTCCAGGTGATGTTTAGCTATCATAAAGCACAAGATCATTAATTGCAAATATTTAGAAGTATCAATATTCGGTGATTCGGTGATGATTTGATGTCAGGATGGTTTCTACAGGATGTTGTCGACCATGCTCTAGGAATCTATTAAAGCTGTTATTCTATGGCATCTTCCAAATCAGATCTTCGATATCATTTTTTGGAATCGGAAAATGTATTTGATTGCTAAAGTGTTCTTTTCCAAAAAATGTACGACTTTACTTAACCTTCGCTAATTACAAGGAATGCAAGATTGAAGTTTTTGAAAAATTCTAAAGAAGTTTTCGCTGATTTTCAGTTATTTGATGAGCTAATTTCGGAAATGATCCCCATATCCATTGCGCAACGATATTTTGTTAATTATCGAATTTTTGCAACACTCTGAATTTCTTTGTAGTATATGAAGCTAAATGTCTCTTATTCTGATATTCATTGTGTAAGAGTATCGAATAATTTTGCGTACAACTTGCACCGGCCAGATCATAAAACTGAGTATAAAATTATAATTGCAGAAGGAACAAGAACCTTGAGTTTAGTTAACTTGAGAGATACAACGAATTTGTCAGGTTTTTAACTATCAGAGGAGCAGACTATCAGCATGGGTTATTGCCCATGTATTACTTGGTGTAACAAAACAGCGTTATTTTATTATGGCTAAAAGAAAATTTTCCTCCTAGCTCTATTTCTCGTGCAATATTCTTCGAAAGGTTGTTAGGCTGAATATCATCAGTTATCAAAAATATTTTTGTATTTTGGCGATCAGAATTTCTTTTGTTATTTGCAACTAACTCAAATGTTCTCTCCTGCTTTCCATAAATTGCAAAGAGATTTATTGACTTTAAATCATTACAAGAGCTCGTTGCTCAGCAGTAAATAAGTTAAAATAAGGAAAGTAATACTGACGTTTCCAAAAGCTTGACATTATTCATCTGTTTAGAACAAAGCGTATAAATTAGGATAAATGTGGTGAAATACAAAGTGATAAAACTGATATATTACCTGTTGTTAATCTACCAGTCAGCACATGTCACCACCAGTCCAGCTCCACTGTTTTACTTGAATGAGAACGCTGGGACTAAATGGGTGAACCATTTATGCGGTACAATTTTAAAGACGTTCTATTAATCAATTTATCATCTTTTAGCATCTTTTTAATAAATTGAAATTATTTAATTTAAAATATAAAAGTAAATAAATAAGCAGCATCATCTGCATAACGACCAATTTTAAAAGCAACGCATTTTTATGGAGACCTTTTTATATCCCAAAAATATTGTAATACGAAAACGCTTCAGGAACCCTATTTTTTTTTTCGTAGCACCGTTAACGGATAAAAATATTCAACAGTTTATTAAATTAAACTTTATACAATAAGGATTATATTTTTATATTATATGCGAAAATTATTTATTTATTCACATAAAATTTAAACGAATTAAACCATAAAACGCAGAAACATAACATATACACACTGTACGGGAGCTGTACAAAGGAGTAAATATGGATTTATATTGGGTTAGTTTAGGGGTCGGGTAGAAATAGACTTCCGCAACGCTGCACTTTACGGTTGAGTGGAAACAAAACTTGGATTCGAACAAAGGTAACGGCGAAACCTAAATGTTAGGACGAAAATCAGAAATCACCGAAATCGATTTAAATTCGACGTTAACACGGTGGCATTAACCTTTCCCTTGACGAGCCAGCCACTCACTCAATCAACCACTCATTTGTCAAGCCCAATTTTATTGTTAATTTATGCTTATCACTAAAACCATGTCCGAATGATTTATGATAGAGTGGACAAATAACTAAATTAAAAAAAAATCTTTTTATGGATTTATCACACTCAATCACAAATTGGACGGTTTATATTTCTTTACATACTTGAGAAGTGAGATGAAATTTTTTAATTTAAAGTCTTTATGAAAAGAAGCGTTTATTAAATTTTCTCAAAGGTTTTCTGTAGGATTCTTTGTAGTATATTTTACGTGAGCAAAATGAAAATACAGGAAAACCTCGTTATAACGAACTAATGCGGGGAGGGGAGTGTCCCTTATATGACAAATTTTGAATACAAAATACATTCTACACAGTTGTGTTCAGTCTATCTGGCTTTATACAGTGCTAGCGTAAAGTAACCCCCCCCCCTGCTTAACTTCTGAACAGATTGAGATATCAATATGAACAAAAAAACGTCAGTTTCTATATTTTATCAGCACAAATATTTTCTTATGGAAAATTTTGCTATCACTTTTAGTTTTTCCGGAAAATGGAACAGCTTTTTTTTTAAATGGAACACCCAGTATATTATGGTATCTTTCGAAAGAATAAAACAATACGAATTCAACGATACCTCACAATCAAATATCGGTTTATTAGTTTTTTACATAAAAATTAAACAAAATGCGGAATTTCGCCGGAAAAACCAACGTATCTTCGTTGACTACCTGTCGAGATACAATGAACCAGATAAATGGTGGACGGTCAGTTAAAGGTCGGTCTACGCTTGGGTTAAGCAGGGTTAAAATCAGCAATTCTTTTAGAATGTTTTTATGAAACAATCAATACAAGGAAAAGATAAAAAGAAAGTTCTTTTTTAAACTTCTAAGAAAAAATTGTCATAACAACAATTTTAAAGTTTGTAGGTACTTTGAAATTTTGTATTTAAGGCAGCATGCAAATATTTTCCTTCATTTCTATCTTTGAATTCTACCCGACCAAGTATAACCAAAGAAAGGCGAGATCAAAATGGCTAGAAGGAGTTTAGAGCACAAAATCGAAGCAATTTTAATATTCGCTCGTGCTGACAGAAATCTGCATGAAACAGAGCAACAATTTAAAGGACGATTTTCTGAACATCCAATTAGTCGAAAATATTTAAGAGAACTTGTGAATTAGTTTTTGGAAACTGGAAGCGTCGAAGACCGCAAAAGAACTGGTCGTCAGGTATTAACAGAAGTAGTTAATTCGCCCATGATGTCGTCTGCTGCTATCGCATCAACGTGTGATGTGTTAAATATTTCCGCGTCGTTGTTGGACGACGTAGAAATACTTAAAGAAGAATAAATGTCATCCATTTTAAATAAAAATGGTTCATGAATTAACAGAAGATGACCCTGATATAGAAGAACAGAATTTTGTGAGCTAATGACAAATATGATTGAACGAAATCGATTATACTTGAAACATATTTGTTTCAGTGATGAATGTACTTTCTTTTTGGGTGGAAAATTGAACCGGCGTGATGTTAATCCACATGAATATCGTGAAGTTATCACTCAATTTCTCTAGAAAGTAAATGTTTTTTTTCAAGACTTTTGCAAATTGTACAACAGAATCCTGACGATTTTGAAATGGAATTAGTGTTTCATCAAGATGGAGCACCTCCACATTATACGCCAATATTACGAAATTATCTTGATAAAAATTTTAATGGACAGCAAGATCACCAGATCTGACACCTTTAGATTTCTTTTTATGGGGTTAGTTAAAATCCAAGGTATATGAAATTCCGTTGGGTAGTATTGAGGATTTAAAATTATTGACGTCTGCCAAAATATTGATCATCACATGTTAAGCCGTGTGAGAGAGGAAACACTACAAAGATGGTACCACTGCCTAGAAGTTCAGGGTAATCATATCGAAGAATTTACTTAATAGTTGATTCTTAATAAATAAAAAATTCTTTTATTATTCAATAACAACACTAAGCCAATTTTTCAACCGTTACCTATACTAGCAAAATCTTTAATAAGAAAATTTCATTTCTTATATTGACTTTTTTTCTTTATAAATATTTTTTGATAAAATATGATTTATTCATAAATTTAATATACTTCCACCCAACTTTTATTTCATTTCTAAAAAAAATAAGTAATTGAAGTTGCAATTTTAAATCCGTCTTAGCTCGAGCGTATACCGACCGTTAACCTACCGTCCACCATTTACCTGGCCGATTGCATTTCTATAGGTAGTCGACGAAGATACGTTGGTTTTTCCGGCGAAATTCCGCGTTTTGTTTAATTTTTATGCGAAAAACTAATAACCCGATATTTGATTGTGAGGTACCGTTGTATTCGTATTGTTTTCATCTTTCGGAAGATACCATAATATACTGGGTGTTCCATTTAAAATAACAAAGATGATCTATTTTCCGGAAAAACTAAAAGTGATAGCAAAATTTTACATAAGAAAATATTTATGCTGATAAAATGTAGAAACTGACGTTTTTTTGTTCATATTGATATCTCAATCTGTTCGGAAGTTAAACAGGGGGGGGGGTTACTTTACGCTAGCATTGTATTTATATTAAGGAGCGTAGAATTTAAGAGGACTGCAAAATCCCAGGAACAGGTGTACAGTTCGAAGGCCCGTTCGTGACGCCACGAACACAACTGCTATTTCACACTTTAAATTAGCAAATGCTTAATATATTCTATTCGTGTTTTGTAATGTTGTTAGTTTGAGACTTAAGGTTCATAATATAAAATAAAGATGTTGATCGAGTTTAGACCTAGAACTAGAGACATTAGGGGTGCGTTACTTAAGTCGGCTAAACCAGAACGTTTTAACCGAACTTTTAGTTCAATAAAACTATACAACAATCTAACGCTGAATAACGACTAATACTAGACCTAGAATGTCTAGAGTTTAGACCATCTTATTGGTTGGGATATAGAAGAAGTGCTTAAGCTAAAACACGGATACAAGATGGGAAAAGACGAACTAAAAGTTTTATGCTACATGGTCGACGCATCATTGATTGTAGATGCAGAGAATGGACTACAATGGTTACTGCAGGTTTTTAGAAAACAGACGGAAAAAGTCCACCTGGAGATAAATGTTACCAAAAGAAAAACCATGGTAGTTGCTATAGAACCGCGCAGATGTAAACTAGGATTGAACGACCACATGATAGAGTAAGAAATACACTTATTTGGGCGAAAGCATATTTTTTTATGGAGAACTCAAGAACAACGAGAGATAACAGATCAACAAGTCACCCAACAATGACAACCAATAGAGAACCAGTAGAGGCCAATAGAGAATATACAAAGCCTGCGTCAAGCAATAGGATTGGAAACTAATGGCACTAATGGCATCAGAGAAGAAGCAAGGAAATTCTGGCGGAATACGGTTCGTGTGGTTCGTGCGCACGCGCAGGAGACTCTGGAACAAACACGTTTCACTAATACAAAGGAATAGACTGTCAAGAATTGACAGAGATTGCAGACCTGCATCCTAAAGGCCATCAGGATAATCTCCAAATAGATGAAAGAATAGCAGGTCGTCCGCATTACTAGATATGGAGGCAAAACAGAATGGCTTTAAGTTCTACTTTTAGTGTAATAAAAATATACAATGATCTAGCGCTAAATAATAATAAAATTAAAACTAGAAGTAACACTAGACCAAGAACTAGAATGTTCTAGAGTCTGAAAACGCACGGCTAAACTCGAAACTTTCTAGTTCTACGTCTAGTGTTAGTTCTAGTTTTAACTCAATCAAAAATATACAACAGTCTAACGCTGAATAACAATTAAAACTAGAACTAATACTTGCACTAGAACTAACACTACACCTAGAACTAGAAACATTCGGGTTTAGCGGTCTTAAGAGATCTACGGCTAAACCCCAATGATTTAAGTTCTAGGTCTATTGTTAGTTTTACTTGTTGTTCAATAGAAATACAATACCCTTGCGCTGAATAACAATTAAAACTGGAACTACGCTCCTTGATTTATATAACATATAGACAACTCGTGGAATACCTCGAGTTTATCTATGAACATAGAATAGAACAACTTGGGGAATAACCCGAGTTGTATTCTATCTATAAGCTATATACTGATGTATTAAATAGATAAGATTAATAGTATGACAAAAATATTTTGTCCGTTATATCCGAAGTATATTAATAATGTAAAGAAAACTTATAATAATGACATTATCGATAACACATGCTCTACCTTTATTACTGCAACATGTTTGTTTTATAATATAATACTATTCCATGTACATGCTGTGCTCATAACAGTGGTTTATCGATTATTATTTCGCTTTTGTGCTTTAACTTGATATTATTATAAATATATTGATGTTAGTTTGTTGGAAAGCCTTCAAACTAATCTGATAAATAAAATCGAAATAAGCAAAACAAAAATTTTTGTTCAATCAGCAACTATAAGATAAATTAACAATAACAATCGGATGAATATATCGTGCTTAATAGTATCTACCTACTATTGGTTATAAATTTTCTCGAGTTGTTTTAAACTTACTTTGTTTTAAAAATATTCATGATATATTTCTGCGCTATCGGACTCTATGGAAACGGTATGAGAACAAAAGCTAAATTCGAACAAAGGGTGTACCGCAAGAGAGAAAAGCGTTGTTCTGGACAGGCACATCGAAATTTATAAATACGTTCATATTCTCACCCGGGTTTAATTCGAAAACTTTTAATATACGATGTTAAATTACGTCCAATCGATATTAAAATTAATGGTTAAAGTTTAAATTATTATTATTTTTGATTACGTTGTTATTATTGCATTATATCTCGCACCCTCAATCGCTCTCCGTCACCCCACCAATAAACCGTTTCAATATAATGTAAATGTATCAAGTTTCGTCGTTACTCGAATAGGGTTCCTTTTCCGCCAAAAGCTTTTTTATTAACCCTTATTGCGACCTGTCTGCCCGAATCGCCGCCGCACTTATCCGTTTCATTGCCATGAAACAATATTTTATATAGCGGCTGGAAAATGAAAGGCTTTATGTTCTTCGTCGGCAGACGAAGTCTTATTTCTGTTTTTATTTGATCTTAAATTCAGTTGAGAGGAATTACATACAAAGTCTAAATCAATTTAGTATTATCTTTTTAATGTAAAATCACTTATTTGTAAACTTATCTGAAAATGTAATTCCTAGTCCGTGTTGCTAATTGATAGGATAATTATTGCGCAATTTAATTTGATTAATTAAATTCAAGTCAAGCGTTCTTAGTGAATTTTAGCTTCGTCTTATCAAAGGTTGTTTGTTTCGCTAATATTTAATCGATACTCGATGTAACACTCGAATATTAAGTTTGGATCTTATGCTCGTTTATTTTAATTAATTTCGTAACATATTAAAGCATATAGGTACCTCTTCGGATAAGTTTTCATCTTGGCTTGGTAACTGAAACCTTTATATCTTTATTTCTTGTTACTTTGGTTTTTATAGACTGGTTTCTAAAGCCGGTTCCTCGAACTGCTCCATAATGCGTGTAGAATTCTCAACAATCTTCCAGAAATGAGTTTTCATCGTAGACATTACATGGCCGCATAATGACAATTGGGTAATTTAGTAAAAAGTGATCGCATGTCGAAGCTAAATAATTTGGAAAATTTTGACAACAGCAAAAATAACATATCAGCGAATATGTAACCCACACCAAAGGAAGGAGAAGGTCTAACAGAACAATTCACGGAGCTGTATAGTAAAATACTGCAGGATATACAGATTCAACCGTATCACAATTCCACTCTTTAAGAAAAGAACATCCTCAGGCAAAAATTACCGCGGAATTTCCCTCCTAGACGCTAAAAAAACAAATCGACGGTCGACGTGACACTTCTGCTTTATACATTTGACGAAAGTGATCCACAGAATACGACTGCCAACTTAATACAAACAATATCACCACAATTAAAACAAAGACACTGTAGAATTACCCTTGAATGAGGATGTGAGGCAAAATAACAGCCGCTTAACTGCTCTTCGCCATCTTAATAAACAGGATATAGAACAAGTATGTAAGCTAAAAGACGGATATAAGATGAGAAAAGACGAACTAAAAATCTTATGCTACACGGTCGACGCAACATTGATTGTAGCCACAGAGAATAGACTACAATGACTACTATAAGCTTTTAAAATACTAATATACATAATATCGCTACAAATAGAAAATATACAAAGCGTGCGTCAAGCAATAGGATTGGAAAATGGGGTCAGAGAAGAAGCAAGGAAATTCGGGCAGAATACGGAAAGTGTGGTAAGATAGACGCAAAGGCGCAGGAGATCTGGAACAAAGACATTTCACTAATGCAAAGGAATAGAATTGACAGATTGCAGACCAGCATCCTGAAGGCCATCAGGATAATCTCCAAATAGATGAAAAGATAGCAGGTCGTCCGCATCACTAGATATGGAGGCAAAACAGAATGGCTACAATACGTTTCCATAAAAAAAAGAGTTTTGAATCTTCCAAATGTTTCGTAAGATGTAGGTGAGTTATTGTGATTATGAATTTTTGACTCCTGCTTACAGAAACAGGATTTTCTTTTCCTGTGTTTGAATATCTTTTCCATTTTGTTAACTATTTTATCCGTTTTAATTCTCCTGTTAGTGTTTAAATCATGTAGAATATTCATATTATCCTCATATCATATTTTGACGAATTTAATAATATCTTCTATGTTTGGCTAAGCCCCATCTCATTCGCTCTGTCGACATTATTCTTATGACCGTAAATTTTAGTACCTTCTCTGGCTACTTTCTAATAATAGTTGCTGTTTCTGGTAAGTATTTTTGTTTTATCAACATTTATGTCATGAAGGCGTTTAATACTCTTTGGCTACTGAGAAGTCGGCTTTTTCCCATCTGTGTTCCTTTGTACGACAATTATTTATTTATTTTATACTAGAATCTTACACGATTGCCCATATGACTCTCCTAAACCTTATAATGACGAATTCTTTTTCAGTCTTGTACCTAACTATTCATTCCGTTACAAGACCAAGAACTATTATAGTATTAATTTCATTATGAACAAAAATAGCTTCATTTCTTTTCTCAAAAAACAGCGCTTGTTTAATACGATAAAGATGATCTGTCAAAACAATATTCGCCATACTTTGTCCAACATTCAACATCGAGACGTAATGAAACAGATCCAGAAATGATTAAACTGTCATATTGCTTCCAGGCTAGCGACAAAATTCCTTTTTCTGAAGAAGTACTCGAAGAAAAGCGAGCTATCACATGAAGTGAAACATCTTATTTACGAAACATTAAGCTTTGTCGTAGTGACAGCCTAGGAGGGTAACCAAGTATGTATCAAACATGCAGGACGCAACATCAAGTAAAGACTGCAAGAAGAATTGCAGCGTTTAAAATGATATGATATTCTGGATGTGCACATCAAAGCTTTCAGTCTTTGCAAGTCTTTCTGCAGTTCTTGTTTCTTATCTAAATGGGAATGGGAACCTTTTCAGCCAAGCCTTTTCCAAATTTTTTCAAGATATTGAACATCATGTCTCGAAGGATTGTGATAAGTGTGAAAAGAGAGATGTAAAAAAGAGATAAGTAAGAGTAGTACATTTTGGCGCCTCTCTATAAACAGTTTTAATTTTGTCAATTATGTGTAGACGAATTTTGCATTGCCAACATAATAACAATAAAAGGAACTTTTTTCATTCCATAAGCATCAAACGCTCAAGAGATCCAATGATGTGGCATCAATTTTAAATGATTACATTCGTCCCAATATTACAAAGTAACACAATGATAAAGTTTTTACTGGTATTGAAATAGCTGCTATTTAACGAGTAAAACCTCTTGAAACAAGCTGATCATTATCCAACAAATCTACACCCCATTATTAACTCAAGCTACGGGTTTGAACTCGTCCAACCAGGTCTCGTTAAGTAACACTACTCCGTAACATTTACGATTTTTTTTTGTTTTGGAATTTTCAATGATCGCTGAAATATTTACATAGCATTGCAGTTACAGCGATCGATTGAATGAAAACCCAAATTTACAAGGTCTTGGTTAACAGTATTACTGCGTCGATATTCAAAATAAAAGTTAAATTAGGTCATGAGGTCCCTTAAACATTATTAATTTATTCTCAAAACGACGAAAATTTTAATATTTGTTACCTGCAAAAACCGATAGCCAATCAAGTTTAGGAGGGTGTTCAGAAATTAATTTTACCATTTAAATAAATTACCCTTCTAAAAATATCTACGCTCCGTTTTCTTTTAACACCATAAATTATTTTATAAACGAGTAAAGTTTGCGTGCATTATTTATTCGCCGTACAAGTTAAGTACCTATTAATTTTTTTTATTGATAATCGATTTTAATATGGCATAAAGTTGATTAAAAAATTATTCTCATCCAAACTTAATGCCTTTAATATATTCCTAGTTCTTTGTAGGGTTAGATAACTTTCTAAACTCGAACTTTGAAACTTTCCCAACAAGCTTAACCAACACTAATTAATAATAAGCTGCAAACTGACCATTAATAAACGAAAATGTTGTCCTTTTATTCTCCAAAATTACATTACATAAGATTATTCTGCATTTGATTGAATTGAAATTCAAAATTGAATTGAAAATTGAATTTCAATTGTAAAACATATTACATTCCGAGATTATACCGGTGAATCCGTTTTGAAAATCACACGATTGATGCAAATCCATTTCAGCATTCGAATTACATACCGTATCCGTACGTGAAATACCTTTCTGTGAGGCCTATTTCTGTATTCCCGAGTATATCTGAAAGTTCCGAACGGATGAATCTCAACGTCGATTATCACAAAGGACATACTGAAAAAGCCAGAATGTAACCACCCTATCCGCTTACAACCCTTCAATCCACTTTGCCCCTCTACCTTTCAAATGCACGACAAAAACATTCTCTGTGTCATAGTTTGCTATTTTATTTTTTTATATAGAACGTTTTTAAATTTTATTTAACACTTACCTAACACGACCAATCGATAACAATTCTTTTGGGGTGGAATAACGTCATCACAAGCATTGGAGATAGCCGGACTTGGACCAGGTGTCGTTACGGTAACGGGAGTTTGTTCTTCTTGGTTTCCCCCATCCTGCTGCTGCTGTTGCTGCTTTTCCGAGTTGTTGTTGTTCCGACACAACCAACTCGTGCACGCGCCGAAGTTCATCTCCTCTTCCTGGTAAACGTCCGGCACAACCGCGGTTATCTCTCATTACGGTTCGCTCAATGCTGCAACCAAATCAGATAATTACCATTCAATGTAACGTAAATTGGAGCACACATTCAAATTTCAAATTACAAGATACACAAACAACTATACAATTGATTTTGGTCGTTATAAATATCAATGTTTACCTTTAAGCACATACGCACGTTGAATTTGCGGTAGTTTGAATAAATTGATTGTAACCACGTTTTAGGTATTGAAGTAAAAGGGGGTTAGACAAGTCGTAAGTGGTAAAGGGCCGAAATTGGAAATCGGGCGGGATGTGGCGCAATTAGTTCAATCTGTTGAAGGGTGGAAATTTGAAATTTCGCTATTCGACTATTGTAAAATGGGGAAGGAGAAAGGGTTGCTATAAACGTTTGATTACAAACGCGCAGATCTCTCGACCCGTATGAATTTTAACGGTTACTTTACGAGGCGATAAAACTTTATTGAACGATCTCTATTGTAGATCGTGAACTTAGCAAACGTCGTTTTTCTAAATGGTAGGTATTAGATGAGAATATCTAACTATGTAATAATCTACCTGCTGTGTTGGCCATAGAAAACTTACTTGCTTAAAAATATATTTAAAATAGACACAAATATAACATATAGTGATTTAATACACTGTATACTCCAGAATATTATAAATGAAGAATATTATAGAAGAAGACATTGAAATTATCGCTAAAACCATTAATTTTAATATGAATCATAAAAATTGGGGCGTTAATTATCTGGTTTCTAAGAAAAATATGTTGATGCAAATACAAAAGCTAAAACCATCTATATTAATATACGCTATAATTAATAATCTAATTTCCCAGGAGAGCTTGACAAAGCAACTGAACGAAAAATTGAAATTGGATACATGGCCCTTAAAACATCCTTAATAAAAAATAATGACTAAAAAAATTGTTAGTCACCGAAAATATGTTCTTTGAATATTCTAAAAATCTAAAAATTTCCTTGACAAATGCAAACCCCCTATAAATGATAGAATTTAGTTAATTTTTTTAATAATCTTATTATTTCAATTTTCGATAAATATGCTCCACTAAGGAATAGACGATTTTCTAAAAGACGTAGTCCTTGGCTTACGCCGCAGTTAAAACAAATGATGTGTTTGAGGGATAGGGCTTACTCTAAATATAAGCACTCTAAGAATATTAATGATCTGTATAGTTACAAAGATTTGAGGCGGTACGTGGAAGGAGCGATAAGAAGAGAGAAAGAGGCATACTTTGATTCGCTGGTGGCTCAGCGTAGTTCTGCTAAGCTATGGCGGGTCCTTCGTGATTGGGGTGTCGCCAGACAGACCATTGCCTGGGAGTTTGGGTAATGCAGATGAGATAAATGATTATTTCGCTAGATCTTCTGAATTGGGAGGGGTTGTTGATCAGGATGTTGTTGACTTCTATAATAATTCTAAATTAAATCCTACTAATAATTTCCTATTTGAAACGGTAGATGAATTCATTGTCGGTTCACTACTTTTGAAGTTAAAATCAGGCTCTGTTGGTTTTGATGGTGTTTCATCCTTAATGTTGCATCTTTGCTGTCCCCATATTCTACCTTTTGTAACACATATTATAAACTACTGTTTAGCTAACTCAGTTTTTCCAGACGCTTGGAAAACTGCTAAAGTGATCCCACTGCCTAAGATAGCCAATCCTACTTCGTGTGGTGACCTTAGGCCGATTAGTATTTTGCCTGTTTTGTCTAAGATTTTGGAAAAAATCATGGCCTTTCAGATGAGATTTTTTGTTGAGGGTTGCAGTGTTTTGCCGACGACACAGTCTGGGTTTCGTAAAAATCATGGATGTGGTACAGCATTGATGCATATAACTGATGATATACTGCGGGCAGCTGATGATGACATGGTTACGGCTTTAATTCTTTTCGACTTTTCGAAAGCATTTGATACGGTGAATTATACAGTTTTGGATTCTATTCTAAAGTACATTGGGTTTTGTACTAATGCTGCTGCCTTAATATTGAATTTTCTTTCTGATCGAAGACAGGTCGTTTCCTGTGGCATGATCGTCTCGGCTGCCCGTGGATTAATGGCCGGTGTACCACAAGGTTCTGTATTGGGTCCGCTCTTATTTAGCATTTATACTTCTGGTCTCCAAAATTGTCTCAAATATTCTAAAGCTCATTTTTATGCCGATGATTCTCAGATATATTATTCTTTCAGACAGGATGATGCTCCTGTGGCCCAACTTAGGATTGCGGGTGATGTTGCTCGGTTTACCAAAATGGCTGCCAGTCACAACTTAAGATTGAATCCCTTAAAATCGGTTATGTTGTTGTTTGGTAGATGCAATGCCCGCAACGCTTGCTTTCATTTTAGAATTGAGCTGGATAGTGGTGACTTGGGTGTTGCGGGTTGTTGTCGTAATCTTGGCCTCCTAATGGATTGTGATGTCAGATTTAGGGATCATGTTACTTTAAAGGTCCGTAAATCATTTGCGGCGCTGAAGCTTATTTATAATATTAAAAACTTTTTATCTAGGGACATTAGGGCGAGACTGTGTGACGCCTTGGTACTCAGCCAATTTAATTTTTGCGACACGGTATACGGCACTTGTCTGGATCAGGTAACTGCCGGCCGTATTCAGAAAGTTCAGAACGCCTGTCTGAGACTGATTTTTGGGTTGCGTTTGAGAGATCACGTTACATGTTTTTTGAAGGAGGTGGGTTGGCTTAATATGGCTAACAGGAGGAAATTACATCTGTTAACTTTTTATCATAAATTACTTTTATTTAAGTCGCCTTCTTATCTTTATAATAAAATATCATTCCGGACTGATGTTCATAATTTGAACATCAGATCCAAGGGCTTGATTACTCCACCTCAGCACCGCACGGTTTTGTTTCAGCGGTCTTTCTCTTTTAATCTACCCAGGCTTTACAACCCGTTGCCAAGTTCTCTTAAGTCGTTGCCACTGAGCACCTTCAAAAAGGGCTCCGCGAGATCATTGTCTGTGACCAGAATGGGGCTAATGAGTAATTTATATCATTTTCGATTTTTTTACTATGAGTGTTATTTTTATTACTTTCTCTCTGAATGGCTGTTTTGTTGGTATTAGTATTATTGTCAAGATCGAATGTTTTATGTTTTGTTTTTGAATTTTTGATTTTTTTTTTAACGCAGGGTTGGGTGGTAGAGAGGACTATGGTCCTAACTCCGCCCTGCGCACATTTGTAATCTTTTTTTTTCTGTTGTTTCTATTAATAAAGGCATTATTATTATTATTATTATTTATCTAGAAAATCGTGGGATATTCAGGAACACTCACTACAAATTAATTCCTAAAAACACCAGAATACTTTAGATTTCAGAATTTCCTTAAGGGATTAGTAGAAATCCGTGCTTAAAATGCTTAACAATCTATAAATTCTTCCTCTCAAAATGCTTTTATATTCCTTGAACAAGATTAAATTCCGTGAGAAATTCTTAGATTGACTTGAGATATTCCCATAAAAAATAGTTATACGAGTTCAAAATAGTCTGTGTAACAAGTTGCCCCTTCTTATGAGTATTCACAATCAGACTTGTAGGGTGAAAAGGCCAATTATGCTATTTGAAGACATCGAACACCAAACTGTAACTTTGGCCGAATGGAGAGTTTGTTTGTGAAGTTGATGATCTGCTGAGGTGGAAATGAGCTTCATCACTAATCCACAAATTATCGATGAGCTGTAGGTTGTCTTCAAACATCTGTAGCATGCGCTTACAAATACCAAGGCTACGCTCAAAACTAACGTTCACAGGTTAATCTTGTGGGTGTCAAAGCATGGACTATTTGAATCTTGTACGGATGTAGGTTATTATATAAAATTCTTCTTACTTAATCTAGTCGGAAGTCCTAGAGCAGCGAGACACTTTGCAGATCAGTGAGGATTTCTTACAATCACTACTCGTACAGTCTCTATATTCTTGGGACTCCAGTACTGTCTTGTTTTCTTAAGGTGGGTTCATGCAAAGTGTTTTAGTTTTAGTCATAATCATAGTCATAAGCGTTTCCTGTAGCTGTAGTTATAAGGAAAGATTTTGACATATAAACAGCCGTGCCATAACTCGTGCCAAATTAGAAATCGGGAGTGAAACTGTTTTGTTTATTATGAATAAAAAGAAAATTGTTGTCGCTGATAGTGTAATGTGCTTGAATGCAGCTCTATTAATCGCACAAAGATTAAGAAATAAAAGACGACGGCGTTATGGCAGAAGACCAATCAATAAAAATAGAGAATTAGAGAGATATTATGCCACTCTGATTAAAAACATGTTGGAAAAACAGGAATACGATTTGCAATTTTTTATATATGTTCGCATGTCGTTCGAAGAGTTTAAGGAATTGTTAAGACTGGTTGAACCTTTTTTAGAAAAAACACCAAATAAAGGTGCAATTTCACCGGCTTAAAAGTTGATAATAACCCTACAGTAAGTTTTTGATTAATTTTATATTATAAAAAAATTTAAATTATGTAATAAAATTATTGTAGTTATTTGTCAGAAGGAAGTTCTATGCAAGAACTAGCTTGGAATTTTCGAATGTACATTATATAATTAAAGAGACAACAACTGTTCTGTGGGACGTACTACAGCCCAGAGTGTTACCAGAGCTAACAAGAGACATATATAGCCTCTCTTGAAGATACATTCTACAAACGATGGAACATGCCAAGGAATATGCAAGCACCAAGCATCTGGATGTAAGTTCTTCAATTATAAACATACCTTCAGCATTGTTTTAATGGCATGTGTAGATGCGGATTATAATTTCATTATAGCAGATATTGGAGCTAGTGGAAGAAATGATGACAGCACTATCTTTAAAGAATCTCTTTTCGGGAGAGCTTTTTTAAATGGAAACATAGCTATCCCTTTTCCAAAGAAATTGCCTAGAAGCAACATTATACGTCAACATTTTGTTGTGGGTGATGCTGCGTTTCCTCTAAGGGAAAATATAATGAGACCATATCCCGGACAGCACTTAGGGCTAGAAAAAAACATTTTCAACTATCGTTTATCCAGGGCAAGGAGCACCGTTGAAAATGCCTTTGGTATACTCTGCCAGTGGTGGCGAATTCTACGGAGGCCAATCATAACTAGGGTAGACATAGTAGAAAATATTGTAAAAGCCACACTAGTTTTACATCACTTCCTTCGTATTGGATACGTACAGGATATGGTGATACTATTCAGTCAGAGTCAAGGGAAATTATAAATGGTCAGTGCGATCAATGCCACTGCAAAATATAGGACGGGTTGGAAGCAACAATGCGGCAAGAAGGTTCCAGAAGAACAGAGACTTGTTGTGTAAATATTATAACGGTATTGATTAATACAATATTCATAAATAATGTTTTTGTGTTTAATTTCAAAACAAGAGATAAATAAAAATAACTCTTTAATTTTGAGTTAATTTGGTCCGCATTTGACTCCATTGAAATAATTGTCGAAACAATAACGCACAACAACCTTAATATAATAAAATACAAAACCTAACTGACCTAACCTCAATTTATAAAATAAAACAAAACACTGCTATATTACAAGGACACAAAAGAGAAAAGTGTGCATGTGTCACGTTACGACCGATTGTTTTAGCTTTAAGAAGTTAAAAGTTGGGCAACTCTTGGGACTAGGACAAAAACCATTTTAGTTGTAAGGTGAACATGAACAGTACTAGTATAACACAATACCTTAACCTTCCACTCTTACGACTATGCCAATAACTACGACTAAAACACGTTGCATGAACCCACCTTTATTGTTTGGCCTACTATTTTTAAGTTCAGAATCCAAACAGAAATGGATTCCTACTCGAAATGGACTCTACCTTCCTAAATGTCGGTGTAATTCGCGTTGTACTTGCATATAATTTGACCATTTTCTAAATAAGCTGTAACAGCAAACCACGTTGTTCACCAGTCCAATTAAGCATGTTGACTTAACAGTCAAATGTATTGAATATGATAATCACTGCGAATTAACTCATTATAAAAGCCTCAATATTCAAAAAGTGAAACTTTTTGCTGCTTCTATACAAAATTTATCTTTTGTCTTAACAATTGTTGCAAAACAAAATTAAATGTATGTTTTATAATACTTTTTTAATAGTTTTAAATAGCTTGACTGCCCCAACCTGTATATAAAAAAGTTTATACAACCTGGTGATTTTTCAGTAATACCAGAAACCTCAAAAATGTTTGAGAACCCTTTAGAAGTCTCCATAACACCTTAATAATTTTAGATATCTGAAAATCTACTGTAAATGCTTACAATTAATCTTCAAATCCACATCGGTTTGCAATTTAGTCTTATTGTGGCTAATGAATAAATTGGTTAGCATAAGAGTCACATTTAGAGATGTTTGAATATTGTCGTGGTAAAGGTGACGATTCGTTATAGAACCTTGACGGCGATCACCTGTTTTTGCGCATTATAATTCATCTTTGTTTATGATTAAAGACCTATGATTTATATATAGGACAATATAAAAATTGATTTAAATTTAAAAAATTTCTAAAACTAATTGATTTGAAAGCAAATGCAGTGAAGACCGGCTATAACGAGCATCCAAGGGAGCGGAAGAATCGTTCGTGATTGCCTTGTTATAGCCAAAGTTGCCAAATATGTAATCTAAACTTATTGTTAATAAAAAGTAGTCACCCGTGGTTCTTAAACGACAAAACATACTTTTATCATTTTGTTATTACTTAATTTAACAAAAATATAAGTATGTTATACATACTATTCAAACTAAAACTATATGCAATCTATAACTAAACAAATATACTTTTTTTGACTACAAAAAACTCTTCTTTAGTGAAATATTATTTGATGTTTTTTTGCAATAATTCCTAGCGAATATTACTATTGGACATACATTCACTTTTATCTGTATAGTTGGTTTCAATGTAACGTGATACAGTAAATAGTTTATGCATGACTTTACCTCATCCGCTCGTTATAGGCGGTACAAAACATGCAAAATTAGTTATAATAATTAATTAGTTATAGTAAAATAATTATAGCCGATTTTTAGCATCGTAAGGATAAGACTTTTGACAAGACTTGAGACATGCTCGTTATATCGCTTGTTCGTTATAACCGGTCTTTACAGTATAATCTAATAACACAATCTAAAACTAAATGTAAACAATCTCCAACAATTAGTGGTATTATAGCATAAATTTTCAAAATTTTCTTGTTAAAAAAAATGACCACGTTTTCCGTTCGATATTACATATAACGCGAACATTTCGTGTGCAGTTTGTGTAAGTAATCGCCACACGTGTGACGAATGATAAGGGGTGCGAGTAAAGAGGGTGTGATGTTTCAACATGAAAAGAATTCGTTTCAACGATCGTTTCCGATCGAGTTTACCACCATTTTTCCCAAAAAAACCCTTAAAACAGATTTCTTTTCACATTTCTTTATGCAAAACAAACATTGACGATAAAAAACGTCAAAGTTGGTATTTCAAAATTAAATCAGTTGAGTATCACGAGTACCAACTCAATTTTAATTGAAAACGAAAATGTAATCACAAATATCCCGTTGATAATAATTAATAAATTAATTACATTATTAATATAATCTGGTTAAAATAAAACTTATTTTTTTGTTTTTTGTTTGAAAAGTAATTAAATATAAAATTACAAATATAAACTACGATGTTAAAATGTGTTATATATAAAATAATAAAATTGTAATAAATATTTATTATTATTTACCATTAAAGCGAAACTTTCACGTTTTTGTCTGCAATTAGATTTAAAAACCCAGCTTGTTTTAAACACTATTAAGTCTTTATATTGATTTTTTGTGAAAGTTCGAAAAGAATTTACGGAAAAACACGCTATTTTATACGGATCATTTTTATATTATTGTTATGAACTGTTCGCGTCGCGGCGCAGCGCATATTGTTGTCTCTTACCGGTCACGAAAACGCTCCAGCTTCTACAAAATTCAAGCACGCGCCCTGAGCTTTACAATTACCTGAAGTTAGGAACTATTCGTTCAAAAATATAGTGATATAATTATTTGTAAATACATAAATCTTCGACCTAAATTTAATAATAAGTTAGTGGTGCACAATAATTGAGTAATTATAAATAAATAATAATTTGTAATTTTTTTGCTACCTTAAACTGTCACTTACTCACTTCACAATTATTGAGATTTGGATTTTTTAAGATTTAGCATTTATTTAGCAAATATATTAATAATGTATACAAATAAAATAACAATATTATTAAAAATGAAATACAATTAAAATGATTTGAATTAATAAATCAAATAAAGTGAATAATTCATTTCTTACTATTAAGAGCGCCATCTATTGCAAGATCTTTAATTGAATCTGACACGATTAAAACGGTATATAGAGTTCTTTTCTTTTGAGATGTGTTTGTATAGTAAGTTATCTTGTTTATACCAAAAATTAATAAGTTGTGAAGTAAGAGTTAAAAAATAAAGAAACAAGCGAAATTAAGTATAAAAGAACTCTTCCGATGTGAAAAAATGTAATTCTTTTTGAGAACTTGGGACTGATTGTATGTCGAAATCCCACCGTAAGATGGCACTAGCGTCTATACTGAAATAATTTAATTAAACTAACAATTTTATTATTAATAATGGGAATGATGAGAGACAACAATAATAATTATTACCAGTATCATTCTTTTAATTTAAAAAGTATAGATTCCAATTCGTGTTATATTTTTGAATTTGCCGCTAACTTCAACTTTTAAAATTATAAAGTTGAAGTTTGTTCAGAATGACAGATGAAAACGTCATTTTAAAGTGATTTTTCGGTAAGAGTATATTAAAGTAATAATGGTATGATTAAATAATTAGATTATAATTGACATTATAGCTTTGTTTCAGCTAACGTGATAAGTTGTTAGAAGCTCGTCTCACATGTCATATGATGCAGTGATATTCAAATGTGCGGCATTATTTGACAGGTGTAATTGCATCTGAGGGATTCCCAACCAGTCGGAACGTTAATTGGAGCCACATAGTGGTTCCAAACAGTTATTCTGTGGTTGGAGCTTTTATATGTAAACCCAATCCAACCTATATTCTAGTGGTTCGATTCTTAGCGGAATAATTCTAAAATATCCCCAACAGATGGCGCCATATGCGTTCAATTTTTAGTAAAAAGTTTTTATTTAGAGAGTTGCATTTCTACAAAGCTATTTTCTATGATAGATGGCCCTGATAAAGCAACATTTGTAAGTCAAAAATAAATTGAGCAACGAGAATGAATTGGTGTCTAATTTAAACCATGATAAATCGTACGATTATGTACTGGTATACATGAGTCTTTGGAACACATTATGAAGTGTCGTAGTCTATTTTTTGGCCTATTTGTTTTAATTTGAAAAAACACATGACCATACAAAGTAAAATCAGCATATACAAGACCTGCTTAAGACCTGTAATGACATACGCTGCGGAAACTCTAGAACAAAAAGAATTATTCGAACAGCAGAGATGAGGATGGTCCGGAACCAAACGTCGCGCATGGAGGGACAATGTTGAGCGCATGGATGACAACAGATTGCCAAAAATTGCAAAGGATGATCCCAAGATCAAACAGACTTCCTGTACGCCCACCCACAAGGTGGTATGAAAGCTGAAATTCATCATCACAGCCGCGTCTCGAGATAATAGAGTACAAGGCAAAGGCCTTAAAAAGAGGAAGAAGAATTATTGTATTTTTTCAAATTTGTCCAATTAGAACTGTTGGCTAGGATATGATTTGTAGCTTACAGGTCCAGATTTGATTTCTGCAGGATTGTCCGCACAAGGCAGGTATTCCGTTTCTTGAAATTAAACAAGGATGGACTGCGTGGACTAAAGATCATAACAATAGACAACACGGTGATAAGCGACTAAAACGAGTTTTCTTGGTGTAGACAGAATGTTTACAATAATTTTTTTATTGTTTCTGTTTCCTAAACAGGTTGCGGCAATCAGAAACAAAATGTTTGGTGTGGACATACCTTTAGAGGCAGATTTCGTTCTTTGGCTGCAATTGGTGTTGATTGTATAAGAGATCTTAGGCAGATAGTGTCGCGGAGAACTGTGTCCCTACCAACGAACTTCATTTTTTAATCACCACTCATACCGACTTTTACGACGTCTTCTTTTGACGCAACTTCATAAAAGAGCCAGACTTCTATGGTGCCAAGAAAGACAACGTTGGATCGATGAATGGGATCACATAATGTTTGGTGACGAAGCCCTGTTCTGTTTATGGCAAAATATTCGACGGATAATGGTAAGAAGATTCCGTGGCGTTCGACGCAACAGGATAATGTCCGAACTCATTTCGCCCAGATCTATGAGAACTTCCTACACGAAGAACAAGTACAAATTCTTCGATGGCCTGCTCACTCTCCGGATTTAAACCCGATCGAGCATATGTGGAATATGATGGGTTACTACATAAAGCGTTTAACACAAACAGTAAACATCTTGCAGGAACTTCGTCGTCATCTACAGCAAGCCTGGGATAAGATTCCACAAGATACCATTGATAATCTCATTCAGAGCATGTCTCGCAGAGTAAGACAGTGCATAAACAATTATGGGGATATAACATTTTATTGACATAAATTGTGGGTATTTTTTTAATTGTTATGAGCTATATTTTTTTGTGACTCAGGTCTTTCGAGGTGTTGTATTTTTTTGGCACGTAGTTTATAAACGAAAATTCAACAATTACATAATAACAAAGGAGCAATAGATTTAAAGTATCCTTTATTCTATAAAGTAAACTGAGCAAAATAATAAGATGGTATATTGCGTGTACAACGTGTCTATGTAATTTGGGGATTAAACAATTTAAATGATTAAAACAGGAAAGTTGTTAGCAAGTATATTTATTAATAAATCTCTGTCACAAACTAGCTCTCGAGAAGTTCTCGTTTCCCGTAGTGGGTTTCCTAGCTAGGTCCACGGAGAGGCTCGCGTACCCAACTGTCCACGCACTACCGTTTTCTTGATAGCTAGCAATGACTGAGTTAGGGTTTGGCACACTGCATTCGTTCACTTGAAAGCGAACGGCAGTAATTTGAAATTAAGAATAAAAATAGATTGAAAGAAAACGAAATTTCACTGCTAAAGAATAAGTTTGCTTTATTTTTGAACAAGAACGTATTATATTATATATATAAAAAAAAACAACTGACAAAGATTTTAAAAAGTAAAAATTACATGACATAAGCTATTCAACAACATCATTACGGAATTTGCCGAGGTGGTTAGCAGGTTCAATGAGAAATCGGAAGTTTAAGATTTTAATAACGCTTACCCGTTTGTTAAAGTAAAATATTCATCGAAGAAAGAGAATCCAATTCAACGAATTTTATAACTAAATTGCTATAAGTTCAAATCGCACGACTCGAATTTAAAAACACAACAAAAACTTTAATTTCCCGGTTTCGCCCGATGCTTTTCTGTCCCAATCCCGTAACCGACTCCCCGATTTTTTCTTCATTTCTTCCCTGCTCCATCTACTCTAACTGCCACCTCGGCACATTCCTGCCAGAACCGCCTACGTAGTATTTAGTCTGGACCCTCGGTTCTCAAGACGCAACTTCGTAATTAAATTACAAAGTTCTGCCTGTATTGCGTTTTATTATTTTTTTTAATCGCTTTCGAATCCCAAAATGCGGTTTGTTACATCCCTCCCACCTTTTTAAAAGAAGGCTCCCCTAAGAGCCTTATTTATGATACCAAAATGAACAATACAAACCGCATTCTAGTATTTCCGATATCTACTTGAAATCTTAAGAATCAACAATCTCAATCGTTACAAAAAGTCTACATCTAAACACTTCTCAGTAACATAATTCCAATTTTCACATAATTTTAATTACGAAAACACATTTTTATTGATATTCTTTTGAAACAAAAAGTCAATTTTTTTTTTTTTTTTTTTTTTTTACATATGCATTTTAGTCACTTTCTTAAGAGTCTTTCACCGATTTTAACACTTAATTTATTAAAAATTATTTTAAAAGTTGTAACATAGTCCTTCACACCAAAACGTTTAAGAACTACCACGCACGCACAGTCAAGTAGTCGAAGTAGAGAAGCTGTCATCACATCTCGGGGCGACCTGACGGGTGCTACTACATTTCTTCGGTGGAAAATAAACATGTTCTCAGCTGGCTCCATTTATGTGTCGACGATAAGACATTGTTGATTTATTTAGAATGTTTTTTTTTTATTTAATGATTATTTACAAATGATAGGAATCGTATATTTCAGGATTTTTTTTGAATGAAGGACAATTTCGGAGTAAGTATTCTTGGTTTAATAGGATCTGTAACAGACGAAGTTGTCTGAATCTTGGTTACCATTTATTTCCGCATCCAACTTGGAGAGGTCGGTACCTCAGAATATATATTTGAAACCATCACTTCAGGGCTTGTGGAATTGGTTGCCTCAGGAACTATGTTAGTCGGAGTTTCTGGCGAAGCAAGATCCTCACCCCTTCTCTGATTAAGAAGCCACATCGTAAAATTTTTCCACAACTGGCCAAGATGACGATACCGCATCCCAAGGTTTTATATATTGCGTAGCCATTCAATATCACGCTAGCGAGTCCCTTTACGAAACACAATAAAACAATCACTCGTGCGATAACGTGCTCTTAGCAAATTTACGCAACTCTTCCGCATGAAATAGTTGAATCCAGTTCTTATTTTTCTGTCTTCTTTCCCTGGATTTTTCTAATAATGACATTGTTTATAGCTGATCGTTCCAAGCCGACTTGTACTATTTCTTGTGCTTGTCTGACGTCTTCGTTGTTATAAATTTCGGCCACTCCCAAATTCATAATGGTACTAAATTTTGATTTCTGAATCTTCATAAGGTAGAAGTCCATCAGGAGGTGTCTGGGATACCTGCAGTGGAGTTAAGGCTACCCAGGGCTTTTCAATCTGATACATTGGTGAATTAATGAGGTTGCGGTCAACCTGGTCTGCATAGTCCAGGAGTACATGTGTCATTGGCGACTCAAAATAGGACCGGTTATCCGTATCAGAGACAGGAAGTTCATGGTAGCAAGTATACGTTTTTCTTACTTGCACTCTCTTTGGTACACATTTCAATATGTACAGGACTTCTCCGATTGCACGGCCGACATAACTCGTTTCATTCTTAGCGAGCAAACTAACGGTGGTTGGTGATAACGGGGCCAACAATAAGCGATTTTTATGTGTTTCTATATACGATTTGTCGGTGAATCCGGGCTCTTTGGACTATTTGCACTTGTAACATGTTTTCTACATAATTGGACCTTATTTGTGAACAATTTCCAACGTTTTTTTTTTTTTAGCGATATGAGACTAATATTAACACTACGGGTGCTACAATCGTATGTGATAATAAATTGTTAATCCTATATTTATGTAGGCTCCAATCGCCAATAAAGTAGTTAAGAGCGCTGAAACAAACAAAAACAAAAATCCGATTTTCCGGTGTTTAGTAATCAACAACAAAATAGACAATAATAAAAGCTATTAATTATATATTTTTTTTATTATTTAAAAAAAAAATAAATAAATTTATTTTCTTTTTAATTTTAGTATTTAACTTATTAATTTACTTATTTTAATATTAATATTTTTATTTATTTATTAGTTATTTATTTATTTTTTTCTTTTTTTTTTTTACCTGTATACCTTATACTTTACCTATACCTAGCTGGAAGTTTTATGGCTCTCCTCTCCCGTCGTATTGCCAACGGTTCTTCAAGGGGTTCATCTATTAATTCTGGTGCCTTAATAATAATGCTATCGTCCTCACGTTCTCTTTCTATTTCTGAAGGGTTTTCAGAAGGTTCAGCTATTGACTCCAACAACTCCTTACTCATACATTCATTTTTCCCTTCCAGATTTTCTGCTGTACTAGTATCATTACTCTCTTCTAGAATTAATCGTCTCGGACATATATTAATTTTTGGGCAGGGGGTCTCATTTAGTAAATCTGTTACTCCTGTATTTTTTCGAAAAGTCAGATCCGGTGTATGTAAACTGATTATCGGCATATGTGGATCAACATACCGGTCTTCGTTTATTTCTTCGAGGTGTACATTCGAATCTAGGCTTTTACACTCTTTCGGGGTTGAGTCTTTATTAGTTCGAAATGATTTCAATCTATTACTATGTACAATAGATTTTAGCTTTCCGTTTACTGATGTAATTTCGTAGTTCTCTGGTCCTTTAATTTTTGTAATCATGTACGGTCCTATCCAAGGTTGGGCTAATTTTCTATTTAGACCTGGTTTTATAGATGTGTCTTTTAAGAGTACCAACTCTCCTACGTAAAAATCTCTGTGCTTACTTCTTTTATTATAATACTCAGCCTGTCTTCGAGCGGCAAGCTGCAAACTTTCAAAAACCGTCTCATACACGTGGTTCATTCGCGCTGCCAATTCCGTCACATAGTTCTCATCACAGTCGTACTTACACCTGGAGGGTCGGAGAAAAACATCCACTGGTAATTCCATTTCCCTGCCGTATAACAAAAAGTGGGGGGTATAGCCCGTACTACTATGCACCGTTGATCTGTACGCCAGAAGAACATAGGGTAGCCATTCATCCCAGGTTCTTTGGTCCTTTTTAACATAGTGAGATAGTACGTCCTTGATCACCCGATGACTTCTCTCGATAAGACCATTGCACTCGGGATGATACGGTGTGGTTTGTATTTTGTCGATATTTAATAGCTTACAAATTTCCTTCATGAGTGACGACACAAAATTTGTACCCTGATCGGTGAGCAACTGCAGAGGAGTACCGTGGCGACTTACTATTTGCGTTACAAAAGCTCGAGCCACAGTATCAGCCTTCTGATCAGGTAAGGCTACTGCCTCTAAATATTTGGTGAAATAGTCCTGGAACGTAAGTATATACTTGTTTCCTTTGTATGTTGTTGGTAACGGACCCACTATGTCCATTGAACTTCTTTCGAATGGCTTTCGAACAGTTGTAAATTTTTGCAAGGGTGCTCTAGACATATGGGGGGAAGTTTTACGTCTATTGCATGACTCACAATTCGAACAATACTTTTTAACATCACGTGTCATAGACGGCCAAAATACCCTATCCTTAAGTAAAGCTAATGTTTTCGCTTGACCGCCATGACCTGCAAATGGTAAATCGTGGTAATCATGCAAAGCCTTCTGCACAAATGATTTCGGCAACACTAGTACTTCTTTTCCTAACTCATCAGTTTTAAATAAGAGCTTATCATTATCTATGAAATAACTATCCCTAAGATCTTTGTTTGATGAAAGCGAATCCCGTATTTCAATGCAAAACTCGTCCTTATCTTGTTCTTTCAAAATAACATTTTTATCCCAAACTGGCGTTGCTATATTTTCCTGTATTTTACATAGTGTTTTATTTTTAACGAAAGGTAATTTATATACCATTATCATGGTATTCGTTCCCTCAAAACATTCTCTTAATTCTTCTTTAACTAGGCTCCACTTTAGTTTATCGAGACCACATCCTATTCTGGGTATTGCCAAATATCTCTCCCCAGATTTATTCATTTCCTCCCGTAACGTTTCTAGACACTGTCTCAACATGTGGTACGTTGGTTTATGGTAGTATTCGTCCTTTGTAATTAAATGGTATATTTTTCGTTTCTCCGCTATTTGCGGTACTATGTCACCAACTCCTTTCTCCTCGGATCTTAATTTTTCAACGGAGCCAAATCGCTTTTTAAATTCCTTTGCAATACCAGCTCCCATCGCAAAATCAGCCGAAACGCAATGAGCTAATACCCAACCTTGGGGAGCATCAAACAAATTTCCCTCTACTTCATTAATGCATAACTTATCTTTCTGATCCTTTCGGATTAGGGAAACTATACTGTTTCGGCTGAGAGCATCCACGTTTCCATGCTTTCGGCCCGGTCTGTGGATAATCTCGAAGTCATACTCCATTAGCATTAAAGCCCATCGTGCTAGTCTCGAGCTCGGGTCTTTGATATTCATCAACCATTTCAATGGTCTGTGGTCTGTTATGATAGTGAAACGGCGTCCATATAAGTAGCACCGAAATTGCTTTATCCCAAATATGACAGCAAGACACTCTTTTTCGGTAGTCGAATAGTTTAGCTCAGCCTTCTTTAGTCCTCTACTAGCGAAAGCCACAGGGCGTTCATTTCCCTCTCTCACCTGGCTAAGTATAGCACCTAATCCTGTGTTACTCGCGTCTGTAGCCAAGATGAAAGGCTCATTGAAATCTGGGAAAATTAATACCGATTCTGATGTTATCGCGGCCTTTAAGCTTTCCACCGCTTCCAATTGCTCTTTTTCGAATTTAAACGCGACATCTTTGCGCGTTAACTTCGTAATTGGGGCCGCTAATCGGGTAAAGTCCGGTATAAATTTCCTATACCATCCCACCAGCCCTAAAAATTCTCTACAATTCCTAACGTTTTTTGGAACGGGGAAATTCTGTATCGAGTTGATTTTTCCCGGATCCGGTTGAACGCCTTGGGCAGATATTATGTGACCAAGATAAGACACCTTTGGGACCGCGATCTGGCTTTTCTCCATCTTAAGTTTTAGTCCTGCATCTCGGATTCTATCAAAAATAGTTTGTAGTTTGTTCACATGATCGTCGACACCCGTTCCATTGAAAATTATTATATCATCTAAATAGACGAGGCAATGAGTACCTAATAATCCCGAAAATGTAAAATTCATGAAGCGCTGAAACGTCGCGGGGGCATTTACTAGCCCAAACATCATTCGGTTGCTCTCATAGTGCCCGAACGGCGTGGAGAAAGCTGTTTTTTCTCGGTCATTCTTCTCCACTTCTATTTGATGGTACGCCGACGCTACATCAAACACGCTAAACAGATTAGTCTTCCCTAACACATCTACTGTCTCTTGCAGATTCGGCAACGGGTACACATCTTTCTTAGTTACCGCGTTGAGTCCTCGGTAATCTATACATACTCGGGGTTTTATCGATCCGTCTGACATCTGCCGGTTAACGATTACAACCGGCGCCGACCAGGGTGAATGAGATGGTTTAATAATATTTTTCTTTAACAGCTTATCTATTTCTTCCTGTAAGAACTCTCGTTGATGAACTGGTACTCTATATGGACGTTTACTAATTGGTGGTACATTCTCAGTAATAATTTGATGTTTGACCTTGTGAGTTTTCGTAAAACTTTCGTCACCATTGTCGAAAATATCTCGATAATCTAATAACAATTTTTCAACTTTCTCTTTGTCTGTTTCTGATAGATGAGCCAATGAGATCGATTCCAAAAATGTTGATGTCTCTTCGTTTTCTCTTATCATTGCAACCATCTCGCTTTTTACTTCTGGATTAACCTTCTTATTCGGTATTATACAACTATACGCTCTAGCTATCTCTGTATGCTTTGGAATCGTTATTGATTCTTCTCCTATGTTTGCAACCAATACTCGTGGTTTTTCCCCTCTTGGAACAGCACATCTTCCTATTAATATATTTGGATGAAAGGGCGTTTTACTTGATTCAATTACAATGTCGTTCTTTTTATTATTATTACGCACGTCAACCGCTAACACCTTCTCTGTAAACGGTTCAACGATATCTTCTTCAACGGTGATAACAGGATTACATTGACAGTTTTTATCATTGTTTATTTCGTTTTCTTCCGTATCTTTCATATCAGTTTCATCCTTAATTTCTTCTTCATTTTCGCATTCCCTTAACTCATTATTTTCTGCAACAATTCGTGACTTCTGCGTCACCAATCCACTACTTCCGCTGGGGTCTTCTTGACTTTCGCCTTCTCGGCTCTCCCTTTGACTTTCTTTAGTCTTTAATTTCTCTGTTTTTTTTTCTTCTTCTTCTATTCTTCTATCGTGACAATCCCTGTCCACATTTACATCGATCATTCGGCGATACCCGGTTTCATAGTCATCGTTGCTATCTGAACTTAACTCCCCAAACTCTTCTACCAAAACATTTACCTCGAGTGGCATAAACCTCGTTCGTTGATTCGTCTCCTCGGTTACGTACTTTTCTTCGACTTCACGTTTCTTTATTAGATACTCCGTCCTCGTTACTTGCGGTTCGATTAAATTTATTTCCGTTGATAATTCTGATACATAATCATTCGCGAGTTCCAAATTATCTACCTGACCTACACCCAAACCTGATGTGGTGGATTCTCTACATTCAAGGGAATCTGTAGACACAATACGCTGCGACCCCAAATTGACGTTCATGATACTTGAAAATCTAACATCAATACCTCCTACATTTAGGCTACCTTTACTAAAATCAATAATTACATTGTGAAATTCCATAAAATCGCGTCCCAATACTCCATCTGTGGTTAAAGGCAAATTGTCCAAACATACATAGCACGAGAAATCTCCTAAATTCGATTCATTCCCCAATGAAAAATTTAACTCAGTCGTACCTAGCATGTCAATTCCGTGTCCCGTTATTCCCGAAATACTAAAATCTCCTGACATAGGTTTAATTGCTTCTGAAATTACACAAGAATGTTTAATTATCGTAACAGGAGAACCGGTGTCTACTAACATCGTTATTGGTTTGTTTTTATTGAACAATTTAATAGAAAAAGGTGTTTCAAAAATGAGTCTCATATGCGGTATAATCTTATTTACAGTTGGGTCATAATTTTCGACAGGCTTTATTGACCTATCGTAACCCTTTAATTCGAGTCTCCTGCGGTTCGGGTATTCACCGCAGGACGATATGCGTTTAAAGAGTTCGTCTCATTGTACCTGTTATTCGCGGGAATTTGCGGTGATCTAGTAACCCGCGGGGGCGATTGTCGATCCGTATAATTGTTATCGTTTACATTACGTCGCGGTTCGTTTTGATAATCTCGCTGTTGGTAATAAAAATTTCTTCGGTCGCGGTTGTTTACCTTATCGGATGAATGACCCTCTTGAAAACTAACACGGCGTGGGAGGTCACGCCTTTGGTCGTAGTTCGGTTGCATTTTATTTGAAGGTAACCTACATTGTTTACTAATATGACCGGGTTTTCCGCAATTATAACAATTAAACACGGTTGTCTGTGCATTACAAAATTTCGCAAAATGACCTGACTTTCCGCATCTGTAACATAATCTAGTAGTCGTATCCACCGCTCCTATATTAATTCGATTTGGACGATTTCGGTTTGTAGCCTGATTTAATTCTTCAAATGATGCGATCTCTTCCGCTTTATCTAGAGTTAAATCCGTTTCACGCATAAGTAACGTTCCTACCATTTGACTTAATTCACGTTTCATTCCCACTTTAAATTGACTTAGTGCTAATTCATTAATTTTTATAATAACTCCCGGTAATTCTGCTGCTGTTACTTTCGCTTTGTCCTCCTCGATAATCTCATTCGCGATAGACTTTATACTGGTTACGTAAGACGACACGGATTCATCGTGTTTTTGGAACGCGCGCATTAATTTCCCTAGTGCTTCTCCCGGTAATTTTCGCGGGGTAAACTTTTTAATTAATTTTTCCCGTAATTCTACATATGTGACCTGATTACTCTGTAAGTTTGTTTCCGCCTTATAAAATTTATAAGCCTCTCCACTCAATCGATACCTAACAATATGAAGCATTTGTGTTTCATTCCAATTATCTAAGATCGCACGTTGCTCTAACCTTTCAAAATACAGTTTAACATTTTCTCGACCTGAAAAAGATTCTACCGTTCCTGCTAACATTCCTAAAGAAATCGGTGTAACCATCATTGGTGTTGTTAGAATAGAACCTTCAGCTTCGCCCGGAATTTCTGCTACGTTATCATCGGCGTTCATAGTGATTAAGATTTTTATTATTTTTAATGATAGTCACAAAATATTCACCTACTAACCCCTGCACGACAAAATTTATTACTTTATACGTACAAACAAAAGAATGATTGACAAAACATTAAAGAAAATTAACTCGAAATCTTTAAATTTTGAAACAGGAAATAGTAACAAAAACAAAATAAAAAAATAACAATTAGATTTTATTTCTACTTTTACATCAAATTGTGCCAACCCCACACCTGACACCAGTTTGTCACAAACTAGCTCTCGAGAAGTTCTCGTTTCCCGTAGTGGGTTTCCTAGCTAGGTCCACGGAGCGGCTCGCGTACCCAACTGTCCACGCACTACCGTTTTCTTGATAGCTAGCAATGACTGAGTTAGGGTTTGGCACACTGCATTCGTTCACTTGAAAGCGAACGGCAGTAATTTGAAATTAAGAATAAAAATAGATTGAAAGAAAACGAAATTTCACTGCTAAAGAATAAGTTTGCTTTATTTTTGAACAAGAACGTATTATATTATATATATAAAAAAAAACAACTGACAAAGATTTTAAAAAGTAAAAATTACATGACATAAGCTATTCAACAACATCATTACGGAATTTGCCGAGGTGGTTAGCAGGTTCAATGAGAAATCGGAAGTTTAAGATTTTAATAACGCTTACCCGTTTGTTAAAGTAAAATATTCATCGAAGAAAGAGAATCCAATTCAACGAATTTTATAACTAAATTGCTATAAGTTCAAATCGCACGACTCGAATTTAAAAACACAACAAAAACTTTAATTTCCCGGTTTCGCCCGATGCTTTTCTGTCCCAATCCCGTAACCGACTCCCCGATTTTTTCTTCATTTCTTCCCTGCTCCATCTACTCTAACTGCCACCTCGGCACATTCCTGCCAGAACCGCCTACGTAGTATTTAGTCTGGACCCTCGGTTCTCAAGACGCAACTTCGTAATTAAATTACAAAGTTCTGCCTGTATTGCGTTTTATTATTTTTTTTAATCGCTTTCGAATCCCAAAATGCGGTTTGTTACATCTCCAAATGATACATTTCTTAAACATAAAAATAAATTACAATTTTTTTAGAGTTTATAACAATTATTACTGATTTATTATTGAGGTAATGATTCATTATTAATTATTCATTATTAATAATTAAGGTTTTTTTTACATTTTCATAAAAAGTTAATTATTAATTAATTAATTATTAATATAACTCCCAAACAAATCAGGATTTTTCTGTTGAAGTCGTTTCAACGAAATTTCAGGTAAACTTGAAACGCTTCCCGATGACTCGGACGATTTCGAATTTAATTTCAATTTTGGAATTTCTATCCTTCGTTTATTCAATTCTTTTTCTACTGCAGGAGGTAGTAATTCATTATTATCCTAAAATATTATTTAGAATAATTCATTTATGTCAATTAATTAAAGTTGTTTTTTACCTTTTTCATTTCTTCCGGATTAGTCCAAATGTCTCTATTTTTAAACGCCAAAGAATATTCATCATCATTCAACGTTAAAAGATCATTTGCTGACATAACAGGTCTCACCGCGATATTCGGCGATCTTACTGTGACTCTCTGTGCTTCTTCGAGATTTCGAACCAATTTTTCGTTTTCTCTACTTAACAATTCTTGGTCCCTCAACATTTGATCTTTTAAATAAAATAATTGGGCGTTGTCGTTTTTTAAATTTTCGTTTTCTTCCGCGTACACTTGCACTAATTGGATTAATTCTTTGTTGTCCATATGGACTATATCATCAACGTTTAATTTTGGTACGTTTGAATTAACATCTTTTGAAACTAAAATATTTTTTTTTAAGTATTTTTTGTGATAATTTTAAAGACTTACTTAAAGTAAAATCTGATAAAGGTACTGTTGATAAAGCGTTTCTTAAATGCTCGTTTTCTAATTCTAAATTTTCCACGGTTTGTTTTAGCGATAAAATTAAAGCTTCTCTTGGATCCATCATAACGACCGGTTTTAATTTAATCTTTTTCGCTCGGCTTGCGTATCTCAAAGTGTTTAAAGTTTCGTTTAAATTTGAACGAGCCGGAGATATACAGGCTATCATTAAAGTGACGCCGTTTCCCGCCAAAGAATCTGCTAATAACTTTGTTAATTTTGAGTCTCTGTAAGGGATGTAGTTATTTTTTTTCTTTGTATCGCTTAACGTTGATATGCAATAACCTTAAATATAATCAAAAATTTTAAATTGAGTAATCACTTGATTTGCTTTTTACCTAAAACCATAAGGCTTTTATTTATATTATTCGCTTCTTCTAAAGTTTTTCCGGCGCTTTGCGTCTTCTTCGTCATTTCGCTCCCCGCTAAATCCACAAAATTTATTTTACCTGATCTTGATATAAAAACACCTCCTTCTGCTGGTTGTTCAGACGTTATATACACAGTTAAAATTGTATGACTTCGACTGTAAATAAATTATTTATTTAAAAATAAAGTTGTAAAAGAAAGTTTTACCTTGAAAAGTCATTCATGTTATGATAACCCATCGATCGATTACGAATCCCTTCTTCTAAAACCCCAATCAAATCGTCCAACTCCTCACAATCGACCATAAATAGATTCTCGACGAAAAAGCCGCGATTTTTTTTGCTCCATCGAACAGCCAAAGGTTTTCTTCGAATAGCCGGGTTTAATAAATCGATAACCTTTTCATTGTAAATCTCCAAAAAACTTGCTTTCAATATAAAATTGAAGTTGTTTCTTTTTTGGATTTCCTCAAATATGTGTAAAAAAGCTCGAAATATCAAACCGTGATGTTCACTGTATGGGGAAAGCTTCTTAAACTAAAATTCAAAAATAGCAAAAATCCAAAAAACAACATTTTAGATTACTAATTTAGGTGGTCCAGTTAACGTGTGAGTTTTCCCACTTCCAGTTTGTCCATAACAAAAAATTGTGCACCGAAATCCTTCAATAGCCATTTCAATCAATCGCTTAACCCCCGAATATTGCAAAACATCTTCTTGCGTAGCCGTTGGTTCAAAAACGGTGTTATAGCTAAAAATTTTCGGTTTATTCCCGAAATTTTCGATCATAATTTGGCCGTCAGGGAGAAGTTGTACGATCGATGGATCTCGAACTCTCTTCTCTTTCTCGCTTAGAGGTCGTACCCTGTAAATAATATATTAAAGGAATATCTCCTAGAAGACATTCTAGAATTAAAACGTTTCTACGATCTAATAAGGTCAACTGTCTGTTAAAAGTGGGCGCGTTAATATTTAATTCGAAAAGTTGGAAAAAAAGGTCACCTTACTACCACGTTTATGTTACCGTCTTCTTCGCCTGCGTCACTTAACACTTTTCGCAGTTTTTCATCCAAATCTAAACACTCCAAACTTCCACTTCTATAATAAAAAGTTCTTTTTAAGTATTCTTTTAATAACTTAAAGTTATTAATTTTAAAACGTTTTATGAAAGAAAAGAAAAAAAGGGGTTGTTTAAAAACTATTGAAATCTATATGGTGTAAGTAATGTATTTGTCAAGTACTACACCATTACAATTATTAATCTTATGTCTAAATTTACGGTCAAGGTAAACATCGAATCCATTGATTTATGATTATGTCGGTATCTGTACATCGCGCGTGCATACACTTTATAAAAGTTTCATTAAGTTAAACGGGCAGTTTTCAGCGCTCAATTGACGTCATTTTCAAAGAAAAAAAAATTCCATGATAAAAAAAAATAATCAAAATATTAATTCAATTTTGAAATCTCTTTACCTACTGCTTGTAGAAATACTCGAAGCATTTTCTGGAGTTCGATTACTTTTCCCGCCAAAAGAATAAATCGAATTGTTGGGACTTCCCACCAAACTTCGACTGATGGTCTTTCCAAAGTAATTTCTACGCGACATCGCGACTTTTTTTTCACTAACAATTTAAAAAAAATTTTTTTCAACACCAACCTCAACAGTAGTCGACGAGGTACTGAATAAACGCCCGCGTAAATCGTCGCCTCGTTGTCTTTCACCCTGTTTGCTTTCCAGACTCGTTACCATAGGACAATGTTTAATACAAACCCTTTTTCCATACGTGTTAAATGAGTCGCGTCCTTATATATCAAGCCATCAGTTTTGAAAACATGCGTAAATATAATGTGACGGTGAAAAAACAGTCTTTTTTTCTAGGAATTGATGGCTATCTTTTTATTTAGTAAAGTAGGGTTTTCATTTTATGGGTGTTGAAAGAATATTAATAATGATTTGAAAATTGATGTTTTTAAAACATTTCAATTTTAGTCAGTCACTTTAGTTTTAATGTCCACGTTTCCAATGTATGCGTGGTGTTTGGAAAAATTAATGACTTAGCAAGCAACCCCTTGGTATTACTACTAATAGCTCGGTCTTTCCAAATTTTGGATAATTTTATCATGGCTACTCTAGCCATAGCTATGCGTGTTTTCATTTTTTCACCGCAACCACCGGTGTTAGATATAAGAGTACCTAGGTACACGAATTGGTCAACTAACTCATACTTCGCAACATCGTTATTTCCGAGATAGCTATCTGTTGCCATTACTTTAGTTTTTAACTTAGCCATGCGTTGAGGTCGTGCGATTGCTGCTTGCTGCGTGTCATTTTCATACCTCAAGTTGCTAAATTTCTTCCCACCAACCGAGACGCCGCCGTTCCAATTAAATAATTATATTTGTTCTCGTACACGTTTACCCGGCATAAATCCACTTTGTTCTTCCGATATCTGTAGAAATAAAATTGCTTTTAGTATTTCATTGATTATGTGCAATAATATCTTGCTTGCAATCAGTGCAAGAAATGGAACTTTGACCTCCCATGGCTTTGAAGATCTCTGCAGGAATTCCATCTATTCCGGATGAATTGTAATTTTTTATGTGCTGTATGGCTCTTTTCCTTCCGTTTTCAATTTTGTTCAATTTTGGAAACGCTTCCCCCAAACCTCTGTCATATCATCTGCATCAATTACTGTATTTCCATATTTGTTGTTTATTATTTGGGTACGAGACTTAAACTCTTTTGCAAGGAACTTAACTTTTCTGTACAAATCGTGTGATTCATTTTGTTGGGATTATTGTTATATTTCTTCGCAAATTCTTCTTACGTAATGATTGTGGTTTATTCTGTGCATTCTTTCTTTGGCCTGCAGGTTTGACATAATGAATCCTAAGCCTGATTTTTTTTTATTTTCTAATGCTCTTGATTCTGCTGCTTATTTTATCTAAGTTCTGATAATGTAATTGTATTCCATAATGTGTCTTCAAAGAATTTCGATTATTATATTGTTTCCAGCTAATTTTGCAGCTGCTACATCGCTGGCGCATTCATTCTTTTGTTTTTACTTCGCTTCTTGACTATTTGTAGTTTTAGAGCTAAAGTTGTTAGTAGAAGATTATGGTCCGCATCGCATACTACACCTGGTCTTGTGTTAGTATGTCTTATTGTTCTCCATCTACTTTGTCCATGTTGATAATCGTCGTGGGTGGTGCTTGAACAGTGTATCAGCTATTACAAAGTAGTTCCAAGACCGTGTTGTTCGATAATGTTGCGAATGTGACTCATCTTTTATGTTTGAAACTTTTGCATGAAAATCGCCGGTCATTAGAAAAATGTCGTTGTTGGGTACATGATTGATTGTTTATTCGAGCTTTAAATATGTTGGTAATACCGACGAAAATATCACCGTAGACAAGTAATTGGTGGAAAGTGAAATGGAATATATTTACATAGTCAAGATGGGCAAAGAAAATCAGTCAGCTAAGAAAAAACGCATAATACAACTGACATGGGCAGCCTTTAGCAAATTAAAACACATGCTGAGAACCGGAGACATGACTCATGCGTACTACCATTGGCGACCTATGAATTGAAAACCATGGCGATGACAAAAAATAGTGCAAACCAATTGAAAATCATGCTTTAAAGATATCATGCTTAAAAGATAGAAGCAGAAATAAGACATAATTGCAAGACCACTTTAGATGGACAGCGAGGATAACGTGTTAGCGGCTAAGAACATCAAAACGCAGTACGGGCAGGCCTCCCAGAAGATGGATTGATGATATAAAGAGAATTGTGGGAAGCAGACATATTGTGACATAACTCGGTTTTGAAGGTTTACTTTACTATAATTAAACAGTAAAATCGTTGGAGTATAAGAACACATAGTTTTATTTCACTCCTTTTACAATTCCTGTGTGGGCATACTGGCTTATAAATTATAAAATGTACTATTAAAAGACGCATCAATAAGCAATCCTTCCACCGGCGTCCGATGTCCGATAGTTCGAGCGATAAACAATATCCATTTCTTTGTTTCCCTTGCCCTTCCTTATACTTCGCCTTTGCCTTGTTCTTCGAGACTTCTTTCTTTTAAGAGGAAATAATAACCGCTTGTTGCTAAAACATATTTCTTTCCTTGATCGAACTTCTATACTTATGTACTTTATAATAGTGATGGAACGGATAGTGATTTTGCGACAAGACGGATATCCTCTTCGTCCGATTTTCCGGTTATCCGGCATATCTATCCGGCCATTATGGTTCTAATTTCTGGTACATTTCTGAAGTGATACCATACATTGCAACATCATTGCGAAATTTGAATAAAAATGAAATTAATAAGAAAGCTGATAAGATATGTCAACTTATTTAGATCCAAGATACAACATGAGCTTTTTTGATGCTGATTTAACTAACGAAGCAACTCTAAAAATGAGATACTTTAATTAATAATATATCCCCACATCCTTCAAGAAATGAATTTTATAGCGAATTTTGAATATTATCGATGAAAATTGCAACATCGAAAATTTTATCACAACTTCAAACATTGTTTTCTCAAAAACTAAAAGTTATTTTTCAAAACGGGTTGGTTCATTGGAAAGAGGACACTCTTATTAACACTTTCGGAAATTTTCATGCTCGTAATCCAAGAACTGGAATTTATACGAATTTTTAAGACTTAATCGGCGAAAATAGAAAAATTCGAAAAAAGTGTCGATCATTTCAAAAATTTATTTCGCAAGAACTGAAAGTGATTTTTCAAAACGGCTTGTTGCATTAAAAAGAGGATACTTTAATTAATAATAGGTGATATTTCCACAAGGATCCTTCAAGAAATTAATTTTATAGCGAATTTTGAAAATTATCGATAAAAATTACAATATCGAAAATTTTGTAAAACTTCAAATATTGTTTTCTCAAAAACTAAAAGTTATTTTTCAAAACAGGTTGGTTCATTGGAAAGAGGATACTCTTATTAACACTTTGGGAAATTTTCATACTCATATTCCAAGAAGTGAATTTTATGCGAAAATAGAAAAATACGAAAAAATGGTCGATCATTTCAAAAATTTATTTCGCAAGAACTAAAAGTGATTTTTCAAAACAGCTTGTTGCATTAAAAAGAGGATACTTTAATTAATAATCGAAAGTGGTAATAGCGACAATTCCGTTAGTAATGAATATGATGATGAATTACAAACGAAGAGAAGGAAACTAGACAAAACTGCAACAAGAGATTTTATATATCGTATTCGGATTGTTACAATGAGGTTGCTAAAGACAAACCTGATTGTATTGGGGTTGAACTTGATTAATCTGCAGTGTTCAACACGCAAAAGAGATACTAATTCCTGTGAATGGTGGAGTACTAAGTAATAGGTTTTTAATCGGCCAAAGCCAAATATTTAGTAACTATCCGGTATCCAGTCGGATTTCAAACAATGGCCGGATAGTTGCCGGATATCCGTTCCACCACTAGTTTATAATGTTTATAATGGATCCCGGCATTATTAATACACATAGATATATTTCTTTGTTTTAATTTTTTAAAGGTTTTAAAAGATAATAAAAATAAATTTCACTTTGGACCAATTTTTTTTTATTTCAGATTCTAATAATAAATAGATTATAGACGTTAACAACTACAAAAGCGTATCCATTGCAAAAATATATATTTAAATATACGTATAAAGTGTTTTAAATATTTAAACAATGAAAATTAATTTCAACTAATTGACATCAAATTTGTTTTTGGAATTTTTTAAAACACTTTTTATAAAAGGAAGCTTTTTTATATTGTTGCTTTTCTTTTAAAATATATTTCTTTACTTAATAATAGCTAATAACGCTTTTTTATAATCACCACCCGTTTCGCCCTGCTAAATTAAAAGAAAAAGTGATTAAAAATAATTTTAATTATTCAAAATTTACAAACCTCAACGTAGCTAGTTAAAGTTTTATTGTATTGCCTCTCAAATTCTTCTTTGATTTGCTCCAAATCGATTTCTGATCGACTCACAATTATTCTAATCAAAGTTTTATCATCAGTACCTAAACCATGCATTGCTTTGTACAGTCTTTGAGCGAAATAAGCCGGTGGACTTTGAATACATTCAACTAAAAAAAAGTAAAACATAAGAAGAATTTAGTTACATCAAAAATATATACCTATTGTTAACAAAGCATCCAAATAATCTCCATCTAATTCGTGTTTAAGCGCTTGTTCGATGGTATTTCCAGAAATATTTTTATACTCATCAAAAATTAATCTAAGCTGTTTGAAATTTTCGTGCGCCAAAATCGCTGAAAAAGTACTTTCGTGAGTACCCCAACGACCTTCGCCGGCTTCGTACAAAGCTTGTGCTTTTTCTTTTGCCTCTTCCGCATTGATTATTTTCGAATCATCACGAGTTCCCGTTAAGATCAACGTTAAGAGTCTTCGCAATTCACCGCCGGTTTCACTGCACATATGTTCAGTAAGAGGACGTTCATAGACTGAAATTTAAAAACGATCAACATAAAAAAAATTTAATGTTAAAATTATGGTACCGCTTTCGTATGTATCAACAATTTTACAAATCTCCCCATTTTCTCTACTGCAAATAATCTCAATTAAAGTTTCTTCATCCGTTCCTGCCCCATCCATAGCTCGATTAAGTTCACGACATAAATATTCGGTAGGTGGCATTATTAGAGCGACTATGACGTCTTCAAAATGACCGCCAAGTTCACTTTTTAAATCATCGATTAAATCCTTTAAAACAATATATTTAGAAAAATATATATACAGGTGTCCCGAAACTAAACGTCAAGCGGGCACCGGGTGAGAGGCGAACCCATACCTGTTCTGGTAAAAATAAGAAAAAAATTCTATGTATCTTAGTTAAGTGGTAATAGACATATTTTTGAAAATGTTAAAAATCGTTCCCGTACATCATATCTTTACGTACTACAGTCAGAAATGTTCGCAATTTAATAGTGATTTTTTTAATAATGTATTCCTCATGAACCATGCTACTATAGCAGTCACTAATCGAACAACAAAAGTCGTTAGTTTTGCAAGAAAAAGTATTAGTTTGATTGAGTTAAGGTTGAAAGAATTTATGTCTATTAAGTTTGACACACAATTTCTAAACAAAGGACTAGTACAACACCCTTGGCTAGTTATTTTAAAAGATGGCCTGTTTAGTCAAGATTCCAAAATGGTATAACACTTACCATTTTTCTTTTCCTAAAAAATATTATTGCCTGTTTTTGCCAAAAACGCGTTATTTAAAAAATTCATACTTTCGTATGTTATTTGTATTTCCTCCAAAATGATTTAACAACATTGTTAGATGTGCCACTCAATATCTACAGAGAAATGTGGTTTCAACAAGATGGTTGCCCAGCTCATTATGCTTGTCCTGTACGGGATTGCAAACAGATTACCCAGAAAGATGGATTGGGCGTCGTGGTTCGATTACGTGGCCTCCTCATTCTCTGGGTCTAAATCTAAATAATTGATTTTCTTATTAGGATTACATGAAAGAAACGGTGTATTAAAAACCGATTGAAAATCTTGCCGAACTGCATCACAATATTTATACAGCAGCAGAAGAAATAAATGCAAAGAGATTTGCACAACTAGTAAAAAGATCTTTTATGTGACGATGCAGAGCTTGTATTAGTGCCGACTGCAAATAATTTGAGCATTTGCCTTAGTTTTAAGAAAATAATGCTATAAAATTAATAATAAATAAATTTGTTTGTTTAATTTTGTTTTTAGGTTAACCTTGTTTGAAAGAGACTTTTTGCAAGACATAAGGGCAACCATCTTGTTGAAACCACATTTTGTAGTTCGTAGATATTGACTGGCACATCTTCTAACAAAGTTAAGAGGAAATAAAAAGTAAATACAAATAACATACAAAAGTAACACATACAAAGTGAATTTTTTAAATAACGTGTTTTTTGCAGAAAAACAGGCAATAATATTTTTTATGATAAGAAAAATGGCAAGTGTTGTACCATTTTGGAACCTTGACTAAACAGGCCATCTTTTAAAATTACTTGCCAAGGGTGTTGTACTACTCCTTTTTTTAGAAATCGTGTGTCAATCTTGATAGACATAAATTCTTTCAACCTTAACTCAATCAAATTAATATATTTTTTTGCAAAACTAACGATTTTTGTTGTTTGATTTGTGGCTTCTACAGTAGCATGCTTCATAAGGAATACATTATTATAATAATCACTATTAAATTGCGAACATTTCTGACCGTAGTACCTAAAGATATTATGTACAGGCCGATTTTTAACGTTTTCAAAAATATGTCTATTGCTACTTAACTAAGAGACATGGAATTTTTTTCTCATTTTTACTAGAACAGGTATGGGTTGGCCTCTCGCCCGGTGCCCGCTTGACGTTGAGTTTCGGGACAGCCTGTATGTACAGTAAAACTTCGATATAACGGATTAATATGGGGAAGGGAGTGTCCGTTATAGTCAAAAGTCTGTTATTTGAAAAAATTTTAATTTGCAATTTAAACTGTTTGAATGAATAATTTTAATACACACAAATTCGAACAGCTATCCACATCGTTGCGTTCTTTATTAGTTAGTTCTACTAGAACTTAGATACATACTTCGAACTACAAACAATGGGGTTTGAGCAACGTGCGGCTAAATCCGAATGTTTCTAGTTCTAGGTCTAGTGTTAGTTGTAGTTTTGCACTAGCTCTATCACTAGAACTAACACAAGACCTAGAACTAGATTCATTCGGGTATAGGTGTCTGGAGAAACGTGTGGCTAAATCCGAATGTTTCTTGTTTTAGACGCACGGCATGTATAGTCAACTCGGGGAATACCCCAACTTTACCTATGAACATGGAATACAGCAACTTGCAGAATACCCCGAGTTGAATTCTATCTATGAGCGCTAACATTTATATTTAAATATACTGATGTATTAAGTAGATAATAATAACAGTATGACTCAAAAATATTTTGGCCATTATATCAGAGGTCCGTTATATTGAGGTTTCACTTTTAATACAAAAATTTACCCTTTCCAAATCATTTTTAAAATAATTAGCGATAGCTTGACGTTGATTATTAGTTCTAGTGGTTAAAATATCAATAATTATATCTTCATCAGTTCCGAAACCCTTCATGGCTTCTCTTAATGTTGTTGCATCTTCGGCGACGTTAAAATTTGATTTTGCAGTTATTGTTGCCATTTTAAGAACGGTTAAAAACTATTATCTAAAAGAGAAATTTTATTTACACTTGAATGAGAACAACCTTGAAAATAGAAAAACGATCTTGTGAATCATAATAGTGTTACTATTATTCTAAATACAATGATAAACGTGATTCATGCAACATTATAAGATTTAATGATTAGTGTTTTCTTGGAAAGCATGTCTCATCACCTTTGACACAAAAATTGATATCGCTCTATGTTATTTAAAGTTCACACGTTTACCGTTAATGTAAAAGAAGAGAAACGATGTTAAAGGAATTAAATTTCATTGACACACTATGTATGCTGTATCATCCAAAAACAATCGATATTTAATATGAGAGTGTCCTTTCATTACGACCTAATTTATGAATCGTTTTACTCACCGTTTATTATGTGGATAGTGTAAGGAGTAACTGGTTGCAAAAGTTCGTTGTACTTTTAGCAAAGGAAACACCCAAACTGGACAGCGGGACACCGTATTTCTACAGAGTAATTTTCCCCCACTTTTCCGGAGAGGTCACGAGTTGGAACAGTACTTTTAAGATGGATGTGAATTAAAATCGATACAATTTAATTAATTAAAAATTAAGTAATTATATGGATGGAGATGCAAATTTTTCACCAATTTCGGAGGCACCTAACACATTGCAAAAGAAAAATGTGGTTATTAAATGATTTAGATATATTTTTAGTGTAGTAAAAATTTAAACCTCTACTATTTTGGGTAAATTATTTTCACTATCGTATAATAATTTGCCTTGAACTTTAAAATCTGATTTTTCTTGTTTACATTTTAAAATCAATAACAAATAAAAGTACAAAAATAATTGAAAATAATGTGTGTGTAGACAACCAATTTAACATAAAATTGAAATGTACAGAATATTCCAGAATTGAGATACGACCCCTATTTGAAAATAAATTAAGAATATTCCCGGAACTTTAATCGAATTTATTCCTTACTTTATGTACACAGTGTATAACAAATAAATCTAAAGACATCACTGATTGGCCTGCAACTTTCAATGCTCAAAATCGCAATCAATAATTGATAACAATCAAGTCTGGGAAACATAGAAAGACCGAGAACAACATAGAATGAGAGGAATGAGACAGTGACGCATATTGTGGCAAGTCAAGAGAAGACTATGCAGCAGCTCAAGGATCTTGCTGGGGAAAGGAAATACTTTAGAAGCATATTTTAGATGGATCAAAAGTTAGAATAACTGCATCACTAATAAATATCAAACCTTATGAACAATTTCAAACTGAAAACACCAACTATAGTTGAAAAAATGAGAGCAGCAGTGACTCGAAAATCATATTATTCTATTTAGAAATAAGTAGCAACATTCATACTGCTTGAATAAGCTGCTGATTAAACGGCAACTGTATGACAAGTATTTCACCAACCGTTTGATGTTGCCGCATCTGCTATTTACATTCAATTGATGGTATAATTGTTATCTTTAAAATTTTATTCAAAGCCAACATAAGAAGGACAACAGGATGTTCATCAGGAAGAAGTAATTTGAATTTTAAAAGCGTTGAAGTATTTCGCACTTTAATTCATTGACGTAGACAATGACTAGTCTGGTGAGTTAAGAGTGATTACCCAGAGCATAGGGTGCCACATAGGGTGCATAAATTCGATTTCGTATGTTCAAACGAATTTTTGAGCGGTACGGTAGATATAGTGGTTCCTCAGGTTTAGTCCTAAATCGCACTTTGACATTTCCTCGGCCCACCAAGAACGGAAACTCTCTACCTTTGACCACGTTAATTGTCCTCACCTCCTGTCATTAGGGATTACCTAAACTTTCTGACTTGCCACGGTGGGCTCAGTGTGTTTAGGGCTTTTTATAAGCCATGCTGAGTTTAGGTTATTCCACCATTCTATGATCATTTGGCAGTCCTTTAAATTGGCAGTTCTGTTAGTAATTTTGTTGTCTATCATTCTATATTGTAAATTTCTCTATCATGAAACACCCAATCATGGATGGTCCCTGAGGTAACAATTCTAGCCAATTTAAGGATGATGACGGATAAGCATAAAGGAGAATAAAAAGAAAAATGAAAATTGAATGGATTTTTGAATATTTTTTATTTGTTTGAGTAGCTATGCCCCAGCACCCTTCCCACTTCAACACAATCTGCCGTATATATTTCACATATTATTACCATATAGTTCTATAGTTTCGGTGTTTCCACAGTTGCAAAATTATTACTCGAGGAGGTGCCTATTCAAATAACTTTGCTTAATCAGGTAGGTTCTCTGACATTCACCTTCCAAACCGATAAGTAGCTCAATCATTTTCCCTACGATTCCTTAAGTTTTGCCATAAGTTAAAGATTTCTAAATAGTTTTTGCAAATACCAATGATTCCGCTCGCACGATATTTTGACATAAAAATACTTTTTATTGCAACATAAAATACTGTCTTAATCGAAATATATAATAAACCAGAAACCAATAAACGCAGCAAGTATTTCAAAGTTGTTTCATGAAACCTAATTACAGATAGAAACTTTACAACTTATTCCTAAGATGATATTATGTTTCTATATCTAAAAGTAGGTTCACTTGGACTATACTATTGCTTTTCATGTTATTGCGTAATGTTTTGGGTAGATATTAATAGATCATTAAAAAATTCAACTGAGATACAACTTTCATCAACAATTTGAAAGCTGTAGACTTTTGGAAAAATATCTGCTAAAGTGTAAACGGAGATTTGAAAGTATTTGACCCACAACTGAGGCTATAACAGAGTATATTTGTAGAAAACCTTTACTCTGGGAAGAAAACATTTGACGACTTGTGTGTCTAAAACAAACACTTAAAATAAAATGCGTTTTCAACTTGTAACTATATTGTGTAACCGATAATCAAGTCATTAAACCGCTTTAGTTAAATTGTGACATTATCATTTATGTTTTCTCACTAGCTTTTTTATAATGTACTCTAAAATTACAGTTTTACAACAATTTGGAGAAGATAAATTGGAGAATTTCCCGAAAAACAAGTCGATTTAAAGAAATGTTATCCTCACTTCACTCACATTTTCTTCTTTTTATTGGAGATCTGTCGATCTGTTAATTCTGAGGTCGTTGCTTTTAAACCATTTCCTGAGATGTCGATTTCCATCTGTCACGCTATCTCTTTGTGGGACTCTCAGGTCGTCATGAACCGGGGGGTTATTTATAAACCCATTTTTTGGAAGTCTATCCTCGTTCATACGCCTCACGTGATTATGCCATTGTCTTTTCCGCTGTCTTCCCCATCTCACTATGTTTAGAATGTTGCATTGATCTCTAATATCCGAATTTCTCACTCTGTCCATTCTCGTTTCCTTGCAATTGATCTTAGTTTATCTCGGCCGGTCGTAGCATGCTCTTAGTTTTGTTTGTTTCTGCCCTCACTTCTATTCCGTTTGTCATTATCGGTCTATTCGCATATACGGGTTCGACCAGATTGTCCTGATATTGCGGATGCTTTATTAATTGGACTTCACAAGTCTTTCACTGGATCATGACTGCTAGATACATATGTATACGGCTAAATAGTTAAATTGTATAACTTGTTCTATTGACTTATCATCGATTACGAGTTTACATCTGATCGGCTCTTTTGCAGTAGTCATGGACTTAGTTTTATCAACGAAGTTAGCCATATTAAACTTACAGTTTACTTGAAAGAAGTAGTCGTAGGTCGTCTTCTGTTCCTGAGACTATTTCTGCATTATCCGCGTAGCACACCATACTAACTCTCTTGGTGCCCATCATATACCCCACATTTAAGGATATGTTACTTCCTCTATGATTTTATCCATCAGGAGATTAAACGAAAAGGGGCTAAGACTGTCTAATTCCTCCCGGGGTGTCAATAGCATCCGTTACTAGATTCCCTGCCCTTACTTTAGTTGTGTTATTCGTATTCAACTTATGTATTATCTTTACTATGTTGGCTGGCGCATTCTTTTCTTTTAAGATATTTAAGGTCAAATGGACCTTTTCGAAAGCTTTCGTAAGATCTACGAAGCAGATGAACGCATGTTCGTCAAATTCGATGGATTTTTCTTTTATCTGTTTGATTATGAATACTGCATCGGTTACAGATAGACATTTTCTGAAACGTTCTTGTTCTTCAGCATTAGTTATTTGGTTTTCAACGTTTTCCTTAACAATGTTTGTGAATACTTTCATGAAAGTGTTTAGCAATGATATTCCTCTGTAATTTTCCGGACGCATCTTTTGTCCTTTCTTAAATAATAAATAATAATAATAAACAGCCTTTATTTCCAGAGTAAAGAGAACAAAACAATAATAATACTCACTATAATGCAAAATAAAGAAGTTCGTGAAGAAATAGTTCACCCACGCTAGTTCCACAGAAGTAGAGGTAAAAAACAGCCTTAAAATCTACACTGCTGGTTCAAGTAGACGGGAAGGAGCTGGAACCGGAGATTTCTCGTACGATCTCCGACTCCACGTATCTGAACCTCTAGGTAAAAGTACCACCGTCATACAGGCGGAGTTATTGGCCATACAACTTACCACTGACGTTATTGTCAGATCCAACTTAGTAGGTAAGACTTTTACAATTTACACTGACAGTAGATAAGTTATTTTAGCCCTGAGTAGAATAACAATTACCTCGGGACTTGTTATGGGCTATCACCTGACATTGGGGAAGGCCGCAGTGAATAACTAAACTAACAAGTATCTTTATAACCTTAAGCTTGCTATTAGTCCTCTGTGTGAAGAGAGCGAGGAGACGGTTCGACACATCTTGTGTGAATGCGCGAGAGAAGAATGGCCGACCACAGATGGCATCACGAACACACCTCTGAGCTGTATCCTAGCCTACGGAAATTCCTTGGGCTGGTTGATGTAGCTGGAGAGAGTGCAGGAGGAATTACAAGGGGCCAGTTGGGGCCTAGGTGCTGTATGCGGAAGCAAACCTTCCCCTTTCCTACATACATAGATACATATGTATGTATTGAAATAATAAAGTTTTTAAATTGGTAGGAAATAACTTTTTCCAGTACTTTGCTCAAGGTAGGAAGAATAGAAATCGGTCGCAGATGCTTAAAGTCAGTAGGTTTTTCGATTTTCGGTATTGGGATGACCACAGCAGACTTCCACTGAGAGGGGAAATGTGACTCAATTATGCAGCGGTTTATGATATAAACAAATATTGTTAAATATTGGAATGGTGATCTGTTATGCCATTCATCTGGTACTTTTGAGTCATAAAGAATCTTGGTCAACATTTTTGATTATGTTGATCAATGGATATGTTATCAGTTCCACACGACTTTTTGTACTTTAATTTTGTCACGTTTGTATAATTTCTATCCACTCAAAACCGATATATCCTTAATTTTCTTACAAAATATCATTACAAATTTGGAAAAATTTCCTATTTAAAGCAATAGATGGCGCTTGCAAACGTCATCAAAACGTTTTAATGGACGCATAACATAACCTCAAATATTTAAGAAAAGTAAATATTAAAGGAAAATCTCTTTCTAAAAATGGAAGAACCTGAAGCAAAGAAATTAAAGCTTGAAGGTAAGCTAAATAAATTTATCTTTGTTTTAATATTACACATTTTTCTTAATTTGTTTAGTTAAAGAAGAGGAATTAGTTGAAACAAAAGGTAACCTAAAAATTTTTACTTATAATTTATTTTACACGTTTTTAAATTTATAGCAAGTATTCAATTATGCCCTTATCTGGATACAATCAACAGACAATACCTTGACTTTGATTTTGAAAAGCTTTGTTCTGTTTCATTGACCAGAATCAACGTGTACGCTTGTTTGGTTTGTGGAAAATATTTTCAGGGTCGAGGTACAAATACCCATGCTTACACTCACTCTGTAGCAGAGGGACATCATGTGTATTTAAATTTACATACACTAAAATTTTATTGTTTACCGGATAATTATGAAATAATTGGTAAATAATTTTAATTAGTGTTATTTTACACCATTAATACAAAAATTGCTTTACTTTTCATAGATTCATCATTGGATGATATTAAATATGTTTTAAATCCAACCTTTACCCAAGATCAAATTGAAAGGTTAGATAAAAGCATGAAATTATCAAGGGCGATCGATGGATCAATGTATATGCCTGGAATTGTTGGATTAAACAACATTAAAGCTAATGATTATTGTAATGTTGTTTTGCAAGTAATTTAATTTACATTTATTTTGTTTTATTTCTTACAAAGATTTTTTTTTAGTCTTTAAGCCATGTAATTCGATTACGCGATTATTTTTTGAGAGAACAAAACTACAGCAAAATAAAAAGACCCCCTGGTGATTCAGCTTTCTTATTGGTACAAAGATTCGGTGAATTAATGCGAAAATTATGGAACCCTCGCAATTTTAAAGCTCACGTATCTCCGCACGAAATGTTACAAGCAGTTGTATTATGGAGTAGAAAAAAATTTCAATTTACACAACAAGGCGATCCAATCGATTTTTTATCTTGGTTTTTAAACGCTTTACATCGAGCTTTAAATGGTTCAAAGAAAAAAGATAGTTCGATAATATACAAGTGCTTTTTGGGTTCGATGAAAATTTATAGTAGAAAAATTCCCCCAACTGATTTGGATGATAAACAAAAAAGGGCTCTTATGGCTACTGCTGAGTATCAAGAAGAAATTTCTGAATCGCCTTTTTTATATTTGACGTGTGATTTACCTCCACCTCCTTTATTCATTGACGAATTTCGTGAAAATATTATTCCTCAAGTTAATCTTTACCAGCTTTTAACTAAATTTAATGGTCAGACTGAAAAGGAATATAAAACATACAAGGAAAATTTTATGAAGAAATTTGAAATCACGAAAATGCCGCCTTATTTAATTTTGTATATTAAGAGGTTTACCAAAAATACCTTCTTCATTGAAAAAAATCCTACCATAGTGAATTTTCCAGTAAAGTGAGTTTTTAATTTTAGTCAAACTTAAAATCAATTTTAAATGATAACATTTTTTTATAGGAATATTGATTTTGGAGAATTATTAAGCCCTGAAGTTAAAAAGCAACACAAAAACACTATTTATGATCTTATAGCGAATATAGTTCATGATGGTGAACCTGGAAAAGGAACTTACCGTGTACATATTTTACAAAAATCTACCGGGAAATGGTATGAGATGCAAGATTTGCACGTTTCTGATATCTTACCTCAAATGATTACTTTAACTGAGGCTTATATTCAAATATATGAAGTGAAGACTCAATGAAATTTTAAATAAATTTATCGAATTATAGTTAGTTTTAATTAGACTTTAATTCTTTTACTTTCTTACATCTACAAATTATTAGGAAAAAAGTATTTTAAGTGTAAACATAATTCAAAATGCAATTTGATACAAATTTTGAGCTTATCTGTCAACTAGAAAAGGCATTTTATATGAAAGCATATCTATAATAGGTTTTGTGGAAGGAATTGGATGATGAAATTAAGTAGCCCTTATTATTGGAAGTCTTAAGTAGTATTTCTCTAAATTATCTAAAAATAAAGTCTCTTAAGAATCGGTGTGATTTCTTTAAGTATGATGAATATTTAACTTTATCATAATCCAACGTAACTGGCTTTATTACAAGACTATTTTTTAAAAATATTTATATCTTACCCAAACGTCTTTCAAAAAATCGATAAAATATGTAAAAATAGAAAGATTAGTAACTTTTTCAGATCCTAATATTGTTTAATTTTTGTAATAATTAATATTAAAATTCAAAATCCCCTCTATAAAAGCTTTGGTGACGTTTACGAAGTTTTCGCGAAGATCAAGAAGACACAAACGTGCATCGTTCGGATCTCTTCTTCTAGCGCATAAGATTCTGGTTGCATCTCGCTCACGCACCTTTTATTGATTTTTATTTCAACCAACCACGTGCTAAACGACGCACAGTGGTCCACAAGCGGTAAATGTGAACGAAAATCAAATTTTCGAAATTTTTCTTTTCGTTTTTTTTTTACATGTTACATGTACTTTAAGTCCTAATAGACTGAGAGGTGAAAGGAATAAAGTCTTATGTACTTTCTAGTGCCAACTGTACGCAATAAAACAGTACTACAATTCTTGTGTATTAAATATCATAAAATGCTACAACTTTAGATGAAGAAAATATATTGTGTTCCACTTTTTCAAGACAATGCGTTGTTGCTATCTTGAACAGTATAGAAAGGTCTTCATTTGGCACTTTTCTAATTTTTAAAATATTTTTGCAGAAATACGTAATAAGCACTTCTTTTAAAGCTAATTAACACCTACTTGAAGTTACAACCAAATGTTTTAACATATATATCTCGCAGAAGACGCAAGAAGAACTTTTGTCGCTAGAATATTCTTATTGTTTGAGATGTGCTCTATATAACATGATAACCACATCTTGCTTTAACTTGCTCCTTACCAAGATATTAGCGATCAAAGATGATCAGTGCCTGAGTGTGTTATTTGACTGTTTTCATATAAAATGCTTATATTCTTTTTCTTAAAAGATAAATCTCGTATATTTGGTGTAAACCCGCATAACAATAATAGAATACCAGACTTAAAGTTTCAGGCATATTTAACAACCGGAAGTGGTTGTTAGATACAGTGCGGCAAAAAACTGGAACACTTGAAATATCTGCTTTCTTTATAAGTACGAAGGTTTTCACGGCCGGAGTTAAATGAACTAAAATTAGAACTAAAACTAGTACTAACTCTTAACTAACTAAACTGGTTCGAAGTGTTTCTGAAGAAGGTTGCAACATGGCATCCGAAACGTCAAACCTTTTCTTAGAAGACGCACGACAAAACCCGAAAGTTTCTAGTGTTAGTTGATGAACGGTAGAGCTAGAAGGTTTTAAGTTTGATTTGTCTGTTCTCCATGCATACATTGGGTTTTTTGTGTGTCTGCTTCACATTTCATATAGATTAAAAATTAGAACTTGCAAGGTGACTGGTTCATACGTACTTTTACTAAATTATCATCAGAGATTTCATTAAACAGTGGGTACAATATTAATTGCAATGAATTTGATAAATACTGTTTCAAAACTGCCGAAAAGTACGTCCATTTTATGGTTGGTACTATATGCCAACCAGCGTTCATAAAATTTTGATATATGGATCTGCAGTCATTAAAGAACCTCTACTACCTATTGGAGAGTTGTTGGAAGAAGCGCAAGAAGCTAATAACAAAAAAATCTGAAAATTTAGAGAGAGCCACACAAGGAAATGTAGTAGACTGGATACGAATGAAGATCTATTTAAAAGACTGCTACTCAGCTCAGATCCATTTATAAGTAATTTTCAACAGCACATTTCTAGAAAACATAAAAAGATGAGTATGGAGACTAAAAGATTACTTATAATAGACAATGTAGAAGACCAGGAAGAAGAAAAAGATCGCGAAGAAGAAGATGAATATGACGAAGAACAAGAATCAGAACAAGAGCTATATAAGGCAGGATGCAACGAAGATGAAGATGACGAAGAATGGTCTGAAACAGAACAAGAAGAAACACACATTGTTAAGCAACGTAGATAATTTATAGAGAATTAAATTCTCTTTCTGATAGGCTAAAAAAGCATGGTGCGTTCCATTTAAAATTATCTACTTTCTCGCCATTGAAAATGGAGAAACAATAATTCAATTTTTGACCACCTCTATAAGATACTCCGATACAACAAATGACAATCTATTTGACAGCATCTGAAAAATAATCGTACTAATTTAGACCTTTTTTGAATGAACGTTGGCTGAGATATGGGGTTTTAAAGAGCATGGTGAAATTTACCAAAAAAAGTTTAGAACCAAAATAACTCGAAAACGAAGAACGCTAGGTACCAATAACTTTTATCAAAGTTAACCTATTTTTTTACGTACAATTAAATGGTGTAATAAAAACTATAGCATTCTATTTAAACTAACGAAGTTATGGTCTACTTCCGGTAGACCGGAAGTGGCAGCCATCTTGAAAATATTTTAGATTGAAAGTTCCGAATGAACAACCCATGCTACCAAAATTTCAAAATTGTACGAATAGTAGAACCTGAAAAAGTTCTAACGAACCAGTTACGTGATACACTGTGTAGTTAAAGATTTATTTATAGAAACCTTACATCGAAGTAAACTATATAACGAATTTAGTTTAAACAATTTTGTATTTAGCTATCCTTCACGATTTAATAGCGTTGTATAAAATTTTGTATTTATCCAATTCTAAGGACCTAAATTATATGAAAAAAATAGAATGTGACCTCAAGTAAATTAGTACTTCCGGTTGCCATATTTGATCCAAAAGTTCACAAAGTCTTTAGCATATAGTCCTATAGCCACATACCAAGTTCCAAAAAATTATCTCAACCCAAACTGCGTTAAAATATTTTTGTTCGGGTTTTTTCGAATTTAGACCACTGTGCGACGGTGACGTTTCCAAAGTTTTTTCAAATTTTCATTATTTTTTTTTTGAAAAACTAAAGCCAAGTTTGAAAAATAAAAAATTATACAACTTTTCAATTTTGCTAAACTATCGAATAAGCCAATAAAAAAAAAGTGTTACGGCTCCATTATTTCTATATCTTAATCAAATATAAAATCTTTAATATAAGGTAATAATTCTTTCAGGACCAAGCCGGATTTAGTAGTTGTACATCAAGGATCGGCACCGACTGCTATGTGTGTTTGTACGCTTCTGGTCCTATGGAACTCATTGAATATAGTAACAAAAACATGTCTCAAGTAACAACACAAGGAGATCTATCTAGAACAAATGAAAGCCACGAAGGGAAATGGGCAATCGAGATGCAAGATTCTTAATATACGAACAATATCCAACAAGTCAACGCAAATCTTGGTATTCGCTGATAAGATAGATATTATAGGGAGAACACAAATGAAATAAAGAAGGCCTTTACAAGGCTGAGAGGATAGGCTTAAAGATAAAATTCACAAAGACCAAGTATATGGTGGGAAAGATTAGGGATGATAAGATAGAGACGGTTAATACTAGCTAGTTAATACTAGCTATGGGTTGAAAAGATGGACTTTAGTGAAGAAAGACTAAGGTGCTAAGGAAATTAAAAAGGAAAGTGCTTAGAAGAATACATGGCGCTGTTAATGATAACGGTGTCTGGTGTCAGCGTTACAATTTCGAATTGTATCTTTTATATTGTAAAACAGAGATAGTTAAATTTATGTTGAATTTCTGTTAGGCTGAGATGGATTGGTCATGTAGCCAAAGTGATACCACAAGAATTATCTTTGATCGACGATTTGTGGACGGCGACCTAAGAACGTTGGAGACCAGAAACGCGTATTGGACAAGTTTGGAAGGAACTGTTAAGACAGGCCAAGGTTTACAACGAGCTATAGAGGCAAGCAGGATGATGTAGATAATCCATGTATAGGCTTATTTCACACATATCGTTAAAAAAAGTGTTTGTGATAATCTGTCCAAAAAGAAAATTTTGGCGCCACATAACGAAAAAAACCATATAAACGCAATAGTATGGTCCCGACACATGCGTCCCATATTGCGTGTAGATACGGCTTTAGTATATGAGGCATTCTAGACAAAAATTGAACGGGGGTGGTTATGTTTAGTAACTTAGAAGAGTAGGTTGAAAGTACAAATAGGGTCAAAACGTGCCCTATTATGAGTTAAACATATTCCCCAAATTTCATTTTCCTAGCGTTTATGGTTTTTGAGAAAAAAAAGTTAAACCAAAATTTTCGGCCATTTTTGGAGGGGTGTAGCTCCTTAGGGGAGCCGAACTCGCCCATGGTTCATATATCAAAGTACCCTTAAAATTCACTAAAGAATCACCTCTTGAAGTTTGTTGCAGTCATTCAGATACACCCTGTATATACGGTCTTGGTCCTTAAAGGGTTAATCATTTTCAAAGCCCTAAATAAGATCGAAGTGATTTAATAGCAGGTCAATTTTGACACATGTGTGTATGTACTTTGGTACTTAATTTTTAACAACTGCTAGTCTCCTTGATATTATTTGTGGTATTCCCTGGTTGCACTTTAATTTTTATTGTGTTCATTCACTAAATAAAGAAAAGTTTCAAATAAAAGTTATTTATTTTGACAGGTAGATCAGCATAATTAACGAAATGTATTAAGTTTATGAGGCAAAATAATAATTCTATGCCTAAAATTCGTTCAACCTAAAACTGCTAAGCAGATACTAGTGTCTCAGCCGCAAGTCGGCCAATTTTCAGCAAAGAACATTTTTTCGTTGTATATGACTCCAAGCCATAGTGGTGTTCATATTTTCATGATTTTCCTGATCTCTAAGAAGATGGTCACTGCACCCGCAGCATCCCAGCCAATCATCGGTGTTTCGCCTCGGTACTGATTAAGCGGCTGTATTGGCGATACCTTTAATTGTGATTGGAAAAATTTTGAAAATTTGGGTTTGACTGGAATTAGGTCTTTTCAATAACAACCCCATCTAATCATTTTAATATTAAGTCTCTTTAGAGTTATGTTCAATTCAAGTTATCTCGATGCTACTCCAAATCTCTACACCAAACACTATACAGGGTATATTTTACTCGGCCAAACTTCACCAGCGTGATGCAACAATATTATGAAAAACATTCTTGTCTGGAAATACTTCCTTAAAAACTTATACTTAACAAGAACAAATTTCACATGGTTTACTTAGGATTTTGCTATGGTTAGACATTAGAATTGTCGAAGTTGTCAAGAATTCCGGGGTAATCCGAAACTACACAAAAACTATTACTGATTCGGTATCACAGTTCTTCTAAAGTATGAATCGGTGTAGAGTACACAAGTTGTTTTAGGTGGCCCAATAAAAAGAAATCATAAGTCATGGAGTGTTTCCAACGAAACATCAAGTAAGATAGGTAGATTATTATCAAAGAATTGTCTGTAGTTTTGCTAGTAGTAGGTATTTGCCAATTGACGAACGTCAAGGTCACGCCGGGTGACCTTGAGGGATATCATATCTTTCCTAGTCAACTACAGCTTATTTAGTCATCTTTGTAATTCTCACAAAAATTAACAATGACACAGGTTACTTAGAACACTCAAACTGGTGAATTGATCAACACAGAATACAAACAAGAGTGAAGGTTGAAATGATGGCGAGAGGAGTTGACTTGCATTTTGATTTGCGAACCTCCTCTTGGAGCTTCAATGTCAAGGTCACCTATATCTATTTGCTGATTGACGAACTCTCTCCTCCTGGAACTCAAGGTTATCCGGCGGGGCCATGACCTTGAGATTCCAGGAGGAGGTTCGTCAATCGGCAAATACCTACTACTTTTGCCCATTTAATCAGTCTGGTAAAAACACCCTATCAAATAAGCACCAACAATGCCAGGTTAGATTTATGGATTTATGGCTAGATTGGAAGTTCTAAAGATAATTTCCTGGTACTGGTTTTAGAAGTGTCCGTAATTCTATCGAATACGCCTTAGGTATTCTTGAAAGGATTAACCCTTTCACTGTTATTGTACCTTGAGATGGATACGGTTTCTTGCTGTTTTAATGATGGTACAATGAAAGAGTTAAAATATCCTGTTTAGCCGTTCGTCTTAAGAGACGAAGCTAGCAAAACGTTTATAGTTCTGTCTTCTTAGTGCCCAAAACATCCAAGAAAGGTAACTATTTAGCAGCTTCCGTTTCCATAGTAAATGTGGTCAGCACTAGATTGTTGTATATTTTTATTGAACTAAAAGTAGAACTAACTAATACAAAACGCAACGGTGTTAATAGATGTTCGAATTAATTTTTAATTTTGAAATTGGCGCTTAACTTTTTAAGCAAGCATTTTTAGAGAAATGTTTACAGGAACTTTTTTTACAGTTTTGTTCCATACATCACGTTGGTGAAGTTTGGCCAAGCAATTCAAATTCGTTAAGCTTAATTTTACTCCTATTAGAAATAACTAAAAGAAATACACTACATTTTTTTTGGTTGATTTTGATGTTGAGAATAATTCATTTAAAAACAACAATTTACATCAAATTAAAATTACACACAATCACTTATTTAGTTGATTCACCGTCGACCTGCCTCTCCGATTCCTTTTCAACATTATTATTCAACGATTTCGTCTTGTTATATCGAACAACTGGCGCAAAATACCGATGTTCAAGAGCATCCTTAGCCGTAATACGTTCCATATGATCGTAACGCAACAAATTCTCTAATAAATCCAACGCATCCTCGCTTACTAAATATTCATTTTCCGTTTTGATAAAACGTTCCCACTTTTTACGATTATGTTGACCAATTAACTCTTGAAAATGCGAACTAATACAAATATTATATTTTTCCATGTATTGATAAAATAATTGGGTTCCTAATACCTTTACAATACGAACCAATTGATCGTAATTATCGTTACCACTGAAAAACGGTTCTTTACGAAAAATCATTGAAGCAAACATACAACCCAACGACCACATATCCAAGGAGTAATCATAGTAACCATATTCAACGAGTAATTCGGGTCCTTTAAAGTATCTCGAAGCAACACGAACGTTGTATTCTTGTCCAGGGTGATAAAATTCGGCTAAACCCCAATCTATTAATCTTAATTTACGTTGAGATTGATCAACAATTATGTTGTGGGGTTTTACATCACGATGCATGATACCTTTACTGTGACAAAAATTTAATGCTTTTAATAATTCGTAAAGGTAAAATCGTGTATCGAATTCGGAAAGTGTAAAATAAATATGTTTAAAGTCGACGTTGTGAACTTGTTCGAAAATTAATCCGGTGTATAACGAATTGATTGAAATAACGCCGTACAATTTGATAATATTAATTCCGCCACGTAACTCTTCAAGAATTTTGATTTCCCGTTTTACTTTGCGTTTTTTAACCGGTTTGAGGATTTTGATAACCACCTTTTCATTGTTAAGTTCGTCGAGAGCTTCGAATACTTCGCTATACTTGCCTCTTCCTAATTTCCTAATGAGACAGTAGCTTTCGATCGCTTGATATTGCGGCGTAAAGTTGTCATAATCCCAAAATTCTTTTGGTTTGTTCACGAGGGCGTCTGAATAAATCTTTGCAATCGTTCGAACCGGACACGTTGTCATATTTGCTGTTAAACAAAACGGAATGAAAATAATCTGTAAACGAAATTTATCTAGTTTTGACAGGAAAAGAATTTTTATGGATATTTTTACCTGGTTTTGACGTCTACGGTTTTTCTTTTTGGATTTGGGCTGACGCGATTAGATAATTTTGCGTAAAATTTAACTGTGTAAGTGATTTTTCGCTATTAATTTATTTACCTACAAGCTACATATATATATTTTTTTTCAAATTTGCTTTTGGTTTTCTTTTCAAAATGCGTATAGCGAAGTCGGCAACAACTTGAAGTTGCCAACCAAACATTATTAAAAGTTACCAACAGTGACTTATAATTCAAATTTGCAATTTTACTTCTTTATTTTCATTTAAATCAATAAATCTATAGATTAAACAAACAAAATTATTTACTAAACAAAATAAACAATTAATTTTTAATCGCATTATAATTTTATAAATTCCAAGTTATGTCAACTTTGTAAGATATTAAATTTAAAATTAATGAAAAATTATTATTAATTTCATTTGTGCTTTTATTTAGGCGAACCAAATACACAAATTTAGATAATCTAATATTAATTCTAATTAAGTAATAAAAAAATTGTGATTTTTAGGTTACGTTCAGAATTATCTGTCAATTTTTTAAAAGCTGATTTTCTAATAGGTGCATGTATAAATAAAAAACGTTTTATATGGCGTATAGAATAAATATGTCTGAAGCAGCCTCCAAAGAAACAATTAATTCGGAAAAACGTAGCAATTTTTTAAAGAAATCTTCAGAAACCGACAAAAAAAATCGTACCACTGGTTTTAATTCAAAAACGGCTGTTTACACCTTAACTAACGATCAATCTGGGCATGATGATATCCCATCGAGATTTATATGCTGTTGTTGCAGTATTCAATAAATATTTCTTAAAATAATCTTTTTAATTTAATATTACCAACATAAAACTTTTTTGTAACAAATAAAACTAACGGTTAATTTTTGTGTTTTTATTATATTACATTTTAAAAATTATTTCTTTGTAATCTACATATTATAATTCAATAAAGGATTTTAAAACAATCTTTAAACCACAAGAATTATACTTATTATAGTTTTCTGTAATTTAAAAATTTCCCTCAAATCAATGTAGCCAACATAAATCACTTCACAACAAATAAGATTTTTTTTATTTACTAACAACAATGACATCAGTGTGTTTATTTATGTTACTCAACTTTTATAGATGATTTTTTTGTCAACTAAACTGTTTTGCTTAAAAATCAAGAGATTAAATTCGTAATAAGTCATCAAGTTGATCAAGTCACCTTCGGATATATCGATAAAAACGCTGCTACGTGCATTTTAGTGCATATTGCAAGTTTAACCACGAAACTGTTTGTATGTGTTCAGTTTATTGCATCCGTTCAGCAGGTATGAATTTTATGATTTTAATAACATTGTTACATGATTATTACTCTATATAAAACTTTTACGCTTGATGTTTAAACTTCGTTCAAGGACGAATTTAACCTTCAATTATTATGTTCATAAATAAATTGTAGTTGCTTTCAATATTGTTATCAAATACTTATCCTTCAATTCAGATCTAATTTTATACTTTAAAATTGTTAAATTGTTGTTTTCATTTAATTTTATTTTCTCATATACATTTGTCGAATTACAGCAACATACGAGTATGAAGCTCTTAATATCTACAATAAATTCATTTATTTATTGATTACAGGCCCATTAAGATTGGACTCATTAATGAAATGACTCAGTGTCCCATAATTATCACTAAAACAACAGGTAAGTAGAATAGATTAGTCTATATCGATAAGGATGATTTTCAAACTTGAAAGAATGATAAGAAATTAATAAAAAAATTGTTTATTGAAGTGTTTTAAGAAATAAAATGAGCTGTTTTTCTTATGAACTAAAATCTAACGAACCCAGCCTAGATTATTTTAAGAGGTAGGCAACCAAACATACACATCCGTATATTGTGCATAAAATAATAGAAGAGAATAATATTCAAAGATACCAAAACATTATTTTTACTTTTAAAATCGACTATCCGGGTCTTTGGGAAACAAGAAGAACCATTTTGGGGAAATATGAGGATATATCCCTATGAAAAACAGAAACAGGAGTTGTAACTGAAGATAAATAAAGGCAAAATTGAAGTGTTTATAGATTATTTGCAAGAAAACTAAAAATATTCACACCAAACATAAACAATTTTCTACAACTATACAATAATTTAATAAAAATCATCTTCACTATCATAAACGATGTAATTCTAAAATTTGTGCCTACTAAAAAAGCTTTTGGGAATGATGTTACCAAATGTAGTATTGAAAAACCTGCCAGATAAAACAATTTGTTCTATTTATAACTCCAGGTAATTGATATAATTGAACAAGGGTTTGAAGATAAAAACTTCACAATGACTTACTTCTTAAACATAACAAAGAATTTGATTAGATAGATTATAATAAAATTAAACAAAATATCCAAAGTCATTCCAAGCTGCAATAAACCAAATCATTTATCCTAAAACAGTGACGACAATCAGACCTTTTTTTCGTAAAGTATTGTCCAAACAAGGTCCTGAAAGAAAAAACGACGGAATTAGACCACTCAGCAACATTTCTGAAAGACATTGGCATTAACTCAAGAATTGAGTGCGCACCAACACAACCACTATACGCATAATCTTGGGGATTTATTCCTTCTACTCTTCTGCGCCGTCTAGATAATGTATTTCTTGACCTATCCATCGGTCGAGATGATTTTTACTTTTCGAGTCACTTAAAAAGCAAAGTGTAAAATTAATACTGAGCAAATATTACAAGAGCATTGTCTGCTGCCCAGACAATCAGCCAACATACTAGTTTAGGCCGCGCTGCTGGTAGAATGTAGATTTGGCAAGCCCAATTGATAGAAAATATGAGAAATAACTTCAAACACTTGCTGTAATGTTATTTTAAAATGCTCTATATATTCTTGATTTGAAAGTAAATATCACGGATATCTATGTAACAGAAAATCTTTTGCTACAAATTTTTTCGCCTATTAGTCATTATTCGTCATGAGGAGTAAATCCCCAAGTTTATGTGTATAGGTTGAGAATCACCCTGTATATTTATTAAAACTACCTAGTAGCAATATTTTCAATTTTTGAAAATCACACCTTTCCTGTACGTATTAATAGCTACACCTCAACCAACAGAGTAGTGAAAGTTGGAGTTCTTCAAGGAAACTTTCTATCGCCAATGCTGTAAACATATGTTTGCAGAAGATATGGTTATTATATCACAAAATACAAATCTAGAAGAAGCAAGTAATCGGCTCAACGCCCACTTTATTATATAATTCGACAGGGTCATTTGAGATGACACTTTTTGCTTAGATTAAACTCAAGTCTGGCCATTTGTATATTGCCAAAGATTCTCCTAAAGTCTATAAATATACAGTGTAAGTTAGTATTATGGACGAAGGGTGGGTCTCAACTAAAAAGAGGAGCCTTTGCCTGGTACACAGATGCTTCAAAGACAGTTGGATCCGAAATAGGCATGGGCATTAGTGGACCAAATAGCCGCATTAAATTGCCCCTCAGCTCGGACATAACCAGTTTTCAACCAGAAGTTCTTGCTATAAACTTCTGCACCGCTTTGAACTTACAAAAGGGACAGACAAGTGCATCCATAAACACAGATAGTCGTGCCACCCTAAAGGGAATTCAGGCCTTCACGTGTGACTCCGCACTAATCAGAGAGTGTACCAGCAACCTGAGAGAATTCGCTAGAGGCAATGATGTTACTCTATGGTGGGTTCCAGGTCACAAGGTCACGAAGTATGATACAAAAACCTCGAAGGTAACATTACGCTGGAAAGAACTTCCAGGTCACAGACAAGCAAAGAGTATGATAACTCCGTTTCAAAACAAAACCAAAGAGGTGTTATGCCTCAGCAAAGGGGATCTAAGGACGCTCTCAGGTTTCCTGACTGGCCATTGGACAAGCTGAGGATCAAACTTGTTAACTTCGCAACGGCGAGTCAGAAACGGCTGAACATATACGTGTAGTTGCGTCGTCAGAGACTGTCTAAGACACAAAATTTTCGGTAAAGCTCTTTTGACACCTATCGACATAAAGGAACAAGACCTTGGACCAATACTAAGGTTCATTAAGGACCTACATTTGCCTTAAAGTTTTGGAGGGCTAAAGTTACAATACATCTTATAGGTCACAGTGACGAGAGGGGACGCTCCCCTCAGCCCGGAAGCAATAAAAATAACAATAAGTCAGTATTATACTACATACGGTGTTATTCTCTCGTAAATCACATTTGACAGTACGCTATCCTCTAAAGTTATCGCAGCTGGTCTTAGCCCCCTCTTTATGTATCGACATAAGAATACATACACTGTTACATTACAGTGTAAGTAAGTAAAAGCTGTCATTAGCAAATTTAAAACGTTCATTGGTTTTATTACCACCATTTTCTCTGTTAATTGTTCTGAAACTGATTTGTAGAAGTAATTGACAAATCTAGAAATACGCCGAAAAATTTCACAGAGCTAAAAAAACCTCTTTTTTTAAAGAAAGATATGAAGGGGCACCGCATACACAAAAAAAATATGTACGTGGATACATATGATTAAAGTTACCAATACCGACAAAAATGACCAAGTAAAAGAACACATTAATTCATTTTCCCGGGTAGAAACTTATTACTGTCGAGCCAGCACTAACAAAGGCTATCTGGAAGAGGATCTAAATCTAAAACAAAATTTTTTTGAACTGTAGAAGATAAAATTTCTAAGTTTCCTTTTGAAAATTCAAATGTTTATCGACGTATTTTTAATACAAATTTAAATATTTCATTTTTCAAACTCAAAAAGGATAGGTGTGATTTTTGTGAAAATTTTGGACCAAATGGTTACAGGTTTTCGGGAATAAAAAAGCTAGTCATTTGGTCTAATTCCTGTACTCCCCAGAATATGAATAGCATTATGTCTCTTGGATTGCAATATTTCATCAAAGATCATCCACAAATAGAATGGATACAACATAAATTTTCCGAACCTGGACATAGTAAGGACCTGCAGTAAAGACAGCTAGCAAGTCTACAAAATAGCTGGTTGTAATGCGGATGAAACCATAAGATTTTTTTGATCTTCAAGAATCCTGGAGAGGCGTCTAAGCACTAAGTGACATGAGGCTAGTTGCAATACCAGGATTTCAATCCCGCGATCCCGTACATATTTAAATCCCGGAAGTTATCCCAGGAAATCGATTATGATTTTGGGATTTTCGGGATTATGTTTATGTCATTAATTTACTATTTTTTGAAGAATAAAACTCGTTCTATCGGTTAGCCACCTGTCCAGTTAACTAAGAATGCACTCTTGATTTTTGCACATTGATTCAAGAAATTGATATATTCAATAATGGCTTTTGAATGTTTGAAAACTATTCCACCAACAAATGTGAAATCGGAACGGTGCTTCTCTTCAGCAGGTTTATTAAACACAAAACGATGTTTTTTCTGCGCTTTTTATTTCTTTGAAAATATTTCTATGCAAGGTAGATGAATATAAGGTATGCTCACACGGTGAACGAATTAGCTCTCGCATGTCATAACGGCGTCATAGCCATTGTAAACAAACCTACACTTACAATAGTAGAGAGTAGTTGTTGCTAAAGCTAAGTTTTCACATGTATGGATTACTGGCGCCAGTACGAAGTCAGTTTAGTGGCGCCAATTAGCTGGCGCCAGAAGTTGTTTCCACATAATGTTATAATAGTGAACCCGTTTTTACGTTTCCAGATAGCCGAGATACAGAAGGTGTTTGAAAATCGTAAATTTCAAACACTTCCTGTATATCAAAAACGAAGGGGGTAAGTTTCACAAAAAAAGTATCTCAGATTCGCGAAAGCCGCAACTTTCTATCTTTCATAATAACTGAGATACCCTGCAAACCTATCGAAATTTGAACACCCTCTATACGTTATTAACAAAAAAAAAGCGAAAATATAGTTGTTGGGTTAGATCGTGGATTGTACGTAGAAATAACCTAGGTGCGTCTAGTACTTTAATTAGAGAATTATGCCATGAAGATCAGGAAGCATTTTTTAATTATTTAAGAACGACTGAAGGTTTCATGTTTTTGTTGAGGCAAGTATCCTGTAAAATACAAAAACAACATATGCATATGAGAGATTCCAGCTCACGTAAAACTGCACGCAATTTTAAGATTTTTGGCCTCTGAAGATTCTTTTACATACTTGCAATATATACATCGTTTGCCAAAACGTGTGAAGTGCTTGATGCTATTTACGAAGCTTTTGCCGAGGTTTCGTCAAAATTAGGAACTGTTTTCTTCATAATTTCAACTATCCTTCTAACAGCTTCATTTCGTGCTAGTCGGTCCTTATATTGTAGAATTTTCTGATTCCACAATCAAGGATATTGTTCGTACGTTTTTAGAAATAGTACTGTTTGTTCTGATGCCCATTTTTTGGACGGTTTATTAGCGGATTAGTTCATTTTAGTTGGACGAACACGTTAATAGTACACGTTTTCTTTATAAATACTGCTATTCGCGCCAAAAAAGTAGAAGTAGCGTCAACTTTATTGGCGCTATGATTACTGACACCAATTTATTGGCGCTATTTTTTCTATTTTCAAGTCATTTCCCGAGACAATTCGTTCACCGTGTGAGCTTACCTTATATTCATCTACTTTGGTTCTATGGATGGTAGATTTTTTTATAATGCTTTGTATTATGGTTAGAACACCTTGAACACTTTTCGTTTATAATTACATATATAATACATATGTAGCCCATAAAAGCTGGGATTACCCGGGATAGAGAATTCTGATCCCGAAATCCCGGGATTATAAAAACCCTTCTTGATTATAATCCCTAAAGGACTTGCATTAAAGAACTGGATGAGGAGCAGCTAACTTTCATACCAGGGCGACAAAGACAACATCTGATTTTCTCCCTGCCCTGTATAACTGATAAGTGGATCAGCAGTATCATCTGCGTTTGATTAGGTGCCAAGGCAAAAGATCAGGATAGCACCAGAGAAGAAACTCCCCCACAACTGAGGCCATCAGATCCATGTTCCAGCGAGTGGAGGGAACGGTGAGCGTGAACGGGAACACCTCTGGCATGGTCGTCATAGAAAAAGGTGTTAAACCGGCGGACAGTTTATTTCTTTGCTATTTGTAGCTTTTATGGATGAAGTGGTGCAGACATGCAAGAGAAGAACAGAAACATCGTTGGTCGACATGCTCAACCTCAGACCGATCACGTGCTACACTCTGATATATGCAGATAATGTAGTCCTTATCGCAGACTTGGAGACTCTAAAGGATGATGTTGAACAAGGTAAAGAGTCAAGTTATGGTGGTGACGAGGACAGAGAATGATGATGAATGTGATGGTCAACTCCTCACCCAAGTCAACAGCTATCAATATCTGAGCATGACTATCCACCAGATGGGCAAGCTTACTGAAGCGGTCTTTGAGCCTATACTTTAACAGTGAAAGCTGTACCGCAAATACAAGGCATATTAGTAATATTAATGCGGTCTAAATGAAATGCCTCCTCACAGCCGTATTCGAAAAGAACTTTGTATTCAAGAAAGCTGTCTTGGTTTGGCAGAACTAACACTTTCTATAAAATTAACGTCATTTCCGTTTTAAACGCGTTTTTTTTTCGCATGGACATGGTTCACACATTTTTGCAGTTAATGTGTTTTAAAACCGTTATTTTTACCTTTAATAATATCTTAACATGAATTAAACTTTTACATCTAAAGTACTGCGTTGTCACTTAAGTCACTTGGTCAAAACAAATCTCAGGTGACGTTAAGTTGACGTTTGAGTACCAATGTATAATAAAATTGATCTGTCATTTAATTTTTTTTTCCATAAAAAGTTAATTTGTTTCTTACTTTAATTTCGTTTAATATTTTATTTAGCTGAAGTTGGATAATTACGGAACACTCTATATCTGTAAGCTTACCGACAAAGCTGTTTGTGTAGACATAATATAAAAAGGACCAACGCTCAAAGTAAGTGGTTTTTGCGCTCTCATCATAACAAGCATCAAACTCTTCTTTACGGATGTGGTGTAATTCATCCAATCGCTGTCCCAAATAGCTGAAGCTATACCGATACTCTTGAAATTATACACAATTTAAATAGAAATGACGATAGTTTTGGTGAAGAAAAGTTTACCTCGAGAATGATTTCGTTGGCGTGCCAATAAAATAAAAATAATTGGACAAACATTGCGCTTAAATATTCTAAAACGAATAGCTGTTGCCAACCAAATCCAACCTAATAATATAATTGAAACAAAAAAAGATTACAAAATCAATAATTACATACAACAACAATTTGTATTCCCAACATAGCCATTTGAAGTGATGCTACAGAAAAATCGAACAACATTAAAATTCTCATTGCACTATCCAACGTTTTAATATATCTAAAAAAGAAAAGTCAATGTGTTGTGCTAAATTTAAAAACAAATTAAACATTACTTGATTATAATTTTATGCATTCTTACACAATATCCAATTGTAATAACGATAGCTTCTTCTAACGGAATACCAGCATTTTTCGCCAAGTTTTCAGCCAATCGTCTCGAATTTCTAAACGAATACTGCAAAATTTTGATTTGTCCAATAGCAAAAGTCATCAAACCAACAAAGAGAATATCTGTTGAAACTGTTAAACTCCCACCAGCCATCCCAGCTAACATATGATAAAGATAAGCGATCGGATAATATTGAAATCGATTAAATGGGAACCAAGTTATAAACGGTAAAGGTCTCATTTCGTAACCATCACCATCATACTCCTTTACATAATCATCGGAAATTTGAATTAAAATCGGAGAAACATAAAAAGGTAAAACGGTGATACCACCGACCCATATTAATAATCTATCGGCTTTGTAATTCCATTTAACATGATCGTAATAAATTTCCTTTAAATCGTTGTTTTCGTATGATAAAATTCGAGTTTCTGTCTCTTTAATTTGATCGATTAATTTCATTATTTTCGGCCCACCACAAACTAAAGCTTTACAAATCGTATCTGAGTAAAGTAATGAGACGCCTAGTATCGAAACGACGTAAAATGGGCCGTAGCTTAAATTCGTTAGAATCTCCATGTATTGGGTTATTACAAAACACATCAAATAACCCACTACCAGCTTTGAATAAATTCGGTTATAGATAAAAGATAAAAATTTGTTTTTAAGTTTTAAATCGTAAGCACCCACAACGTACATACATTGCAAATTTATTTTTAAGTGAATGTGATTATCCATTTTATTAATTTCCTCGTAACTGAATGTTGATTCTATCATTTCGGTGGTTTTATAAAGGTTTTAGCGGTGAATTTTTTAATAGATAATTGATAAAAGCGGGGTTTCGCAGAAGGTGTAATTAAAACTGGAGAATTGTTTTTAATAATAGGTTAAAGTATGTAATTAATTGATAAATACAAAATCTTTTTCAAAAAAGACGTTATAATTAAATTTGAACTTTAATTTGAACTAATTCATTGATTTTCCTTTTTTCTAGGGTTTTAATTATGGATGTCGCAACTTGTCTTCGAGCACATAGCAACAATGAATCGGCTGAATTCCAGAGTTGCTCATCAGATTCTGACGGAAAAAGCGATTTAGATGAAGATTATTATCAGAATTTACCTCCGCCTATTCCCGGAGAAACTCTTTTATCCTCATCTATTTCAATTAATAAATCTTTAATGCAAGGTAAAAACATCAAAATTAAGGATGGTAGAATCTAAGAGGACTGCTACATCCGTGACGTCACCCTTCCGCCTCGAAATATCAGTCGTGACACACCTCAATATCATCTCCTTATCATAATCAAATTTGCTGACTGAGTGTGACACGTGATATAACGTATTGGTCCGATACTGACGTCATTTTCTGGATTACAAAAGAACAAAGGATTAGATTCTACTGTCCTTGCATCAAAATAATATATTTTATTATCATTCTAAATCATTTTAGAATCCAGACCAAAACTATCATCTTACAGTGACATATTGAAGTCATCACCACAAGAAAAATCATCGGATTGGACTCCAATTAAGAAGAAAAGAACGAAGAAAAAAAATGAAACGAAAAATGACAAATTATCTCAATCTCTTTCGAATCTTTCCCTTAACGAAGGACGTCCCCAAATTTCAACGCCGATTCGTAATCATCAAAACGAGAAACTGTTGCTTGATACGAATAAGTTATCGAAAATAGTACGTGAGGAAGTAAAGAAGCAGTTTGATGAATTAAAATCGGAATACGAATTGAAGCCGAAAGTTGAGAAGAAATCGGTAGAAAATGTCGCAAAGCAAAATCTTGTTGCAGCTCAATCAAAACTTGCAAAACCGGTTCAAAATAGTAGTGGGAGTGTTCGTCAAGGCGATGGTGAGAACGTTTTAGTCGAGAAAAAGAAGATTAGGAAAATACTTAATTATATAGATAATGTAGAACAATGTATGAAGGCTATCGTGAAAAGTCAGGACTTTAAGAGAAAACCGGAAGAGCATAGAAGGATGCAGCATTGTTTAGAATCTTTAAGATATGCGTATGTAAGTTTAAAACAGATTCAAGATTAAAACAATTTTACTTTTTTTTTTTGAAAATATTGTTTTTTTTATATTCCTTGTTTATCAAATTTGCAAAAATAATTAGTTATTTTAACACGTTGGCTGCCATGAGGATCACTGGTGCTCCTCAGAAAAATTTCACTAATATGCCACGAAGATCACAGTGGATCCTCAAGTCGAAACAAGTTTTGAGGTTAGTTCCTGAATATTTTCTTCACTTTCTGTTATTTATAACGACCAAGTGCTGAAGTGATAATTAGAATTTATTTATAATATTACAAATTTCATCATGGATTCCAAACCTAGACCCAGTGGTGTAACTAGACGTAAGCCTATAAAAAAATTGAAAGAATATGAACTTGCAGCCGCACTTGAGAATGATGATGATTCTGAAGGAAGCTTATTCTCATCATCCTGCTCAGAATTGGAGGTGGATGATGAGTCATCGGACTCTGGAGATGAAGTGGATCTTGAAACGTCAGTTCAAGAGGAAACGGAAGAATGGCAAGAGATACGTGTGGACAAATTACCACTTCATATACAGTTTTTAGACTCAGAATCATACAAAATTGATGACATTGATACACAAAATCAAGAAAGTGTAACTGCCATGCAGATATACCGGAAGTTTTTTGTTGCAGAAGTTTTGAGTGTTATTTTTCGCGAAAGAAGTAAAAATGCTGCAATTACTATTCAAAACAGTCGACCAAGTCACTCGGCCAGAATATGTGCCAGGAGAAATGATAGCTGTTGATGATACAATGATTTCTTTTCGTGGCCGATTATTATGTAGACAGTACATTTCCAACAAAAGCCACAAGTATGGAGTGAAAACGTTCAAGTTGTGCAATCCAATTGGATATACATTGAGCATGTCAGTGTATTCTGGACAAACAGTTACTGGACTAAAGTCTGCTGGACTTGCTGAAAGAGTAGTTATGGAACTTGCAGAACCATATTTATCTGAAGGAAGGCTTATAGTAGTGGATAACTTTTATACACCAGTGCCATTGGCAACTTCACTTTTACAGAGAGATACCCTTTTATTAGGTACCCTCAGGAAGAACAGAAAGTACTTACCAAAGGATATCACGGCAAAAAAACTAAAAAATGGTGAAGTGGTTGGTAAACAAAATTCGAAAGTAATTGTCGTTGAAAAGTGGAAGGACAAACGCGATGTTTACTTCCTAAGCACAAAACATACTTTGGAAAAGATGACAACTGGACGAATAAACAGGTTGGGAGAGGAAGTTTGTAAGGCAGTTGCTGTTTTAAAATACAACAAGGGCAAGCAAGGGATAGACCTTTCAGACCAAATGTCAAGTTGTTTTACGCCCTTGAGAAAAACCATCAGATGGTATCACAAAGTAGCTTTTGAGGTTCTATTGAATACTGCTATAGTCAATGCGCTTTTCATTTACAATCATTTTCACAAAAGGAAAATTCATATTGCCCCATTCAGGGGATGCTTGTACTTGAGATGCTAGGTATTGAAAAGAATGACGTTACACCAAAACGTTCAGATTCCCTGAAACACAGCTTAGTGCAAAGTGAAGAAATGGATAACAACAATCGGTAAAAAAGAAGATGTACAAATTGTTACGCAGAAGCTGCAAAAGAAGGACGTTCAGTGGCACAAAAAAAGGAAAATTAGTTTCCACAAGATGTTATGTTTGTGACAAGTATATGTGTCTTCCATGTTTTACAAAGCTTCATTGAAAAGGCAAAGATAATAAAGATAATTTTTGTAATTCAAGATCTCATTGCACTTGAGTAATCCTGGTGATCCTCATGGCACTAAAGTAAAACAGTTGTTACTGCAGTGCTATGAGGATCACCGGTGAACTCACCTTTTTTTGCTTTCTATTCATATATACCATTTACATGTAAAAGAGATGTCGTTTTTCAAAAAAGAAACTCTAGTGTACCATTTTTTTACAGTGGCCCCTAGGGAATTACTTAATTGGTTGTATGGTGGCAGCCATACAAATTTGGCACATTAATATCTTTCAATCGTATTCAACAACAATATTTAATTTAACAATTTCGTGTTGATTGTAGTTAAATCAAATATTTTTTGTAAATTTGCTACATTTTTGCACAAAATATTAATTGTTTATGATCAAGATGGTTGTTAAATTGTACACTTATTTAACGCTTTGTTGAGTAGTGATTTTAGCTACCCACCATAAAGGTAATAATACAGTCATAGACGTCATCATTGAAAGTATGCAACCAATATCACAGTATTGGTATTACAACACCAATTACTCACATAATTTTGTCATATATGCATAGTCGATTTGTCCAAAGTATTTGACAATGTGCGATTGCAAGACCCATTGAGTCAGACCATTCTTATTTAAGTTATTAATAGACTTAAAATGGGCCAAAAGAAAATCTTTGATAAAAACTGCGATAATTACTAACTCTGAACTACATATTATGGCCTGGCTATTCGCAGAACTTTATCAGGAACATCAAACCCAACGGATCAGAGAGAAAGGAAGAAGAAGAAAAGCTAATTTTAATTAAATTTCCATTAAACTTAGTTGTTTTGCTAATAATGAACATGTTATCAAAAATCTAAAAGTACTTAATACTTATTTGGGTGCCAAAGCCGCAAAGTATTATGTTCAGTTGGGTGACGACTGAGAGAATTGTAGCCGAGGCACGGAAATGGTTTTCTTTCGAAGCGATGGAAAGATAATATTTTCTCTTCATATTCTTGTGGCATTTTCTGAGCTATTTTGGTTTTGGTCCGTATACTAAGTCCATGACACGTCATATATCTGTAACATCAACCAACTCTACCCTTAAATTCTATTAGTTAAGTCTATTAAATTCCACTGTAGCGCCAGCTTACAAGCTTCTATTTATCATTTTTGCATTAATTCCAATGCTATTTTGACGGTGTTCTTGTATCTATTTCAATACGTCTAGTTTTAGCCATTTGGCATTCAGTCTTCTATTTGCACATTTAACTAATCGCAAAGTGATTTTTTCTATTAGTGGAGTGCTGAAATGCCGCTCAAATGCTACTCTGTTTTCATGTTCTTCAGCATATGCTATACTTTCAATTTATAGCCCGCATCATATGAGTACCTTTTATTTTTTCCATTACGGAACTAGCTACTAACAAAGATATTGTACTATTACCAACAACAGTATTAACAAGTTTGTGAATCCCCGCAACTTATAGTTGTTACATCTTGAGATGTTTTAATTTATTATAATGATTTTAAATATTATTGTAATCTTGGCAAAATAGTTTTTGAAAATCACAAATGTTACATATCAAATTACAACAAAGCGTTGTCTACTCAATCCAATTCTCCAAGTCTCGCTATCCTGCGTATCCTCTACCTTGAGTTGTTTCTCTCGCATTGCCTTTGGATTGCCTTTATTCCAGGATATCCTCGGTCTTCCACGTTTCTTCGTAGTTGGCGGAACCCATTTAAATAACTTCGTCGGCCAGCGGTTGTCATTCCTGTAAACCTCTTACTTTGATTCTATCTATCACTGTTAACGTTGTTTTCATGCGATTTCGAATTTCGTCATTAGTTATTCATCGCATTCTTGACACCTTGGCGATTCTTCTCAAATAGTCCATCTCGAACGCCTGAAGCCGTCTTTCTAGATCTGCGTTTACTACCCATATCTCACTACCATAGCCTAGGACGGACTCTACTAGTGTACTTCCTAGTCCCTTTTTAGTTCCTCTTCTTATGTTGAAGATTGTTAAAGCATCCTAGAATTTTTCTGCTTTCAGTTATTCTATGTTTTATCTCTCTTTCCCCTATACCATTCCTATCTACAATTACTCCCAAATTCTTAAATTCCTCAACTTGATTAATTATTGTGTCGTCATTAATTAATATTTGAAATTTGGGATCGCTATTAATCACTAGATAAATTCTAAATCATATGCGACCTTCACCAACATTACCTGGTTATTCGTATATTATAATGAAAAAAAGATTCAAGCTTGTAACTTGGACTTTGAGACTTTGTAACTTGGAATACACAGAGTATAGCACTAAAACAAACACAGATGATAGATGTGAGGAACTAGAAAACTATTTTTAAATTTGCTCAGGTGTCTATAAATCAGAATGTTATTTTTAATAATTTAATAAATGTAATTAATTTTATTTGGAAGAAAAGGGTATATATTTAAAAAATGAAATTCAACAATTTACATGTATAATATATTTATGTAATTCTGTTATTGATTTGACTGCACTGCCGTCCAGGCCTTACAACAAACATTTACAAGAAATTCAGCAACACCTTCCATTTATTTTTTATCTCAATAGAAGTTTCACTTCATATTCGGTTTTTTTAATTATCATATAATCAACAACAATGGCACTCTGTACATGTACGTGTAAAATAATATATCTATATATATTCATTTATTATTTATAATTATGTATAATATAGCTGTACATCTTTTAGCATTGTTTTCATTTTTTTTGTTATATTTATAATTTCTGTATAATATAGATAATATTTTCCCATTTTTATTTTTTTTTTAATTTTAAATTTACTACAATTTTATTTTCTTTATTAATTGCAGTTTTTTGAATCAAATTACTTTTAATTATCGTTATTCGTTTAAATCATTTACTGCGGAATAATAAATCATTTTTTTTTATATTCAGTAAATCTACGTTCGAAGGCACTTCTTTGTAACAAATTTCTCCTCCAGAAACAACAACATATTTTTTGTTTTCGTTTTTGTTTTGTTTTTATACAGGACGTGAGATTACACAATAATAACCAAAAACCGCACGTTTACTAATTATTTTATAAATTAAGTAACGAATCCCAAGTTTAAAAATGTAAAAAAAAATCAATCGACATGATTCGTTACCCGCACACCAAGTCCATATTTTTTAATTAATCCAAATTAATTAATTAATTAATTACAAGTTCGCGCCATACATTTTTTACATTTTTTTTTTCTTATAGAAAAGGGAAACCTACACCGATGACTAGTGCAGAGATACTGGCAGCATTTTCGTATGTAATGCAAGCGGTTTTTTTTATTCGTTTACAATAAGAACGGACAAGTGAGGTACATGTAGGTTGTAACGACTTTATTTTACGCTTGCTTTTTATTATTATTTGAAAAAATCACAAGTTTCCTTTTTGTTTTTTGTTTTCCTGTGTCATCGAGGTTATATTTAAAACGTGTGGAGTAAAAATATTTAAAAATAACTTTATATATTCTTGAATTAGTAAAAATTAAGAACTTAAAATTCCCCGGATATTCAAATTACACATCTAGAGAATATTTAAATATAATCTCGATGGCCTTTGTTTTGTTTATCAATCACTTTACATTTATTTTTAATTTTTCTTTTCGGAGGGAACTGTCACTAAAACCCACATACAAATTTACTGTTATCACAGCCAAGAATTCACGAAAAAATAACGTACAACATTTTGAAACAAAAAAAAGCTTAAAGAATTCTTACCAGTAAAGTACTTGTATTAGTACACAAAGTAGTAGTACACGGTACACAATTTTTTTTTTTAACAAATTACATTTTTTCTATGTTACATAACAATTATTATTATAAAAACGATTACGTCATCCTTAAATCCGGACGAAGTGTGTGTGTGCTTTTAAAATTTTAACAATTACAAGACAGATCTTTAAAAAAAGATTTTCAAAAACAAAAAATTGGTAATTCAACCAGGTTAAATTGATAATTTCGTAAAAAAACATTAAAATATTATATTGTGCGCGTTTTTTTTAAATTATTTAAAGTAAAAAAAATTTTTTTTAACTTCTTTTGCTTCCGCAAAGAAAAGAAAGCAAATATTTATCACACCTCTTTCATGAGATCAGTGGTGATTTACTGAAATCCAATTCGTCGTCTCACCTGATTCCTCTACATTTATTATAATTTTTTTTTAATTAATTATTTTTTTTTTTTCACTTAAAATAGATTGTTCGCAATTAAAACGATTTCTTATTTATATCACTTGTCATAATACTCCGGTTCAACTTTTAAGCACGGTCGTCTCCCCGTAAACCCACAGAGATTTTTTTTTTAATTCTTTTTTTATTTTTAGAAATAATCCCAATTCAATTCTCCATGCATTTTTAGAAACACAAAGATATATGCGCGTTTTTTTTGTATAATATTGTCATGTATACCGTTTCAATTTCTATCTTTAATTTATGGATTCATTGCACACGCGATTTCATTATAAAAAGACTACTTTATATTTCTACGTTGGGTATTCCCCACGTAATTTTGAAACAATTTATTAAACAGATTCTCTTTGTATCTGACTGAAATCCCAATAAAGGACAAGAAATTTTGAAAATTCTGTGTAATCTTGTAGTAAAAGAATTATACAGTAAAACCTCGATATAACGGACTTCGAATATAACGGGCAAATATTTTTAAGTTATACTATTAATATTATTTATTTAAGATGATATCAATACATTTAAATATAGATGTTAGAACTCATAGATAGAATCCAACTCGGGTTATTCCATACTCATAGATAAACTTGTGGTATTCCCCCAGTTGTCTATACAATTTATAAATCAAGAACATTAGAAACATTCGGGTTTAGCCGTCTTATGACGTACGGCTAAACCCGAACGTTTCTAGTTCTAGTGTTAGTTCCAGTTTTCGTTCTGACATCAAAACTAACACTAAACCTAGCATTAAAAACATTCGGGTTTAGTCATCTTAAGAGACATGTGACTAAACCCGAATATTTCCAGTTTTAGGTCTAGTGTTAGTTCTAGTTTTCGTTCTGACATCAAAACTAACACTAAACCTAGCACTAGAAACATTCGGGTTTAGCCGTCTTAAGAGACATGCGGCTAAACCCGAATATTTCTAGTTCTTGGTGTAGTGTTAGTTCTAGTTTTCATTCTGACATCAAAACTAACACTAGACCTAGCACTAGAAACATTCGGGTTTAGCCGTCTTAAGAGACATGTGGCTAAACCCGAACATTTCTAGTTTTAGGTCTAGTGTTAGTTCTAGTTTTCGTTCTGACATCAAAACTAACACTGGACCTAACACTAGAAACATTCGGATTTAGCCGTCTTAACAGACGAGTGGCTAAACCCGAACGTTTCTAGTTTTAGGTCTAGTATTAGTTCTAATGCTAGTATTAGTTCTAGTTTTAGTTGTAATTCAGCGCTAGATTGTTGTATATTTTTCATTGAACTAAATGTAGAACTAACACTAGACGTGGATCTAATACTAGACCTAGAACTAGAAACATTCGGCTTTAGCCGTCTTAAGAGACATGCGGCTAAACCCGAATATTTCTAGGTCTAGTGTTAGTTCTAGTTTTGTTCTGACATCAAAGAACACTAGACCTAGCACTAGAAACATTCGGATTTAGCCGTCTTAACAGACGTGTGGCTAAACCCGAACGTTTCTAGTTTTAGGTCTAGTATTAGTTCTAATGCTAGTATCAATTCTAGTTTTAGTTGTCATTTAACGTTAGATTGTTATATATTTTTCATTGAACTAAATCTAGAACTAACACTAGACGTAGATCTAATACTAGAACTAGAAATATTCGGCTTTAGCCGTCTTAAGAGACGTGTGGCTAAACTCGAACGTTTCTCCACTTCTAAGTGTAGTGTTAGTTTTAGTTGTTATTCGACGTTAGATTGTTGTATATTCTTCCTTAAATTTGATCATTTATCATATAACGGACACTCTCTTCCCCGTATAAATCCGTTATATCGAGATTTTATTTATTTATATTATTATTTAAATAGAAATATAAAGTGTCCATCATTTTTTACATAAAGGTGTCCCAAATTCTTTCAATAATTTTAAGACTCCTAATTACAACAGTACCGATCGGAATACCTAGTTATTTTGATTAAAAAAACTTCTCACTCCCTTTGCATCTCTAATCAAATATTGTCTAATTACACATTTAATAGCACCATTGCGGAGAAGCTCTACTATCAACAATACGACAAAAACACCGCTTTCTTTCATATTTTATCCCCCTTCTTAACGACTGAAAATCAAAAATTAGGTAAAAAATCAAGCGGAAAAAAAACAGCTGCGGTTGTTCTCGTCTTCTACCGATTTGTTTCGTACAACTATCTACAAATAGCGTTAACGATAATAACTATTATATCTACACGAGGAGGCCCCTGCCGTCTGACCGATGTTATTCAACTTTTACCGTCTTCCTAGATGCTGTGACGGTACCCTCATCTTCATCGTCTTCACCGATTTGTCCGGGTGCCGACCACCGTCTCTTTTTCATTAACAACACGGAATCGGGAGACTCGGCTGAAGTTGGGACAACACCGGTTGTGGCCGCTGTTGTTGGTGGTCTCCCGGTTATGTGACTGATACTGTGATTCGTCGGAACTTTTGGTTGCTGCAGGTGATGAACGTTTCCTCCCGTTTGAACTTGTCGCACGGTCATCGCCGTTGTGGTGGCCGTTGTCGTGTACGTGGCTGCGCACGTGGTGGATTGAGGGACCATCGTCGACGTCGATGTTCGTGGAGTCAACGAAATTATCACGTCTCCTACTTGCAAACGATGTACCTTTAGGTTGTACGTTTTTAACGTTCGGTCTGGGTTACAGGATGCCCAACCTTTTCCATAAACGAAAAATGGATGTTCTAGTGGATATTCCACTTCAGCCTAAAAACAATAAAAAAAATTATTTAATAATTTATATAATTAATTTACTATAATAAAAGTCGTTATTTATAAACTACGTGACAAAAAAATTGCTGAGTCACAACATGTAATTTATATTTATTTCAATAGTAAATCATAATTGAAAAAAAAAAATACCAACAATTTATGCAAAAAAAATGTTACAACTCCAGGATTATTTATGGACTGTTTAACTTTGTGAGACATGCTCTGAATGAGATGATCAATGGTATCTTGTGAAATCTCATCGAAGGCATCATATCCTACATATGGTCGATAGGGTTTAAATCTGGAGAGCCAGCAGGCCAGGAGAGAATTTCTACTCCTTCTTTGTGTAGGAAGTTCTGAAAGATGAGGTCAAAATGAGGTGGGGCGGTATCCTGCTGGAACATGACGTCAGGGCGTTCATTTAGCCTGGGTATTACAACGGGCTGTAAAACCTCGTGGATGTATGGGTGTGCATTTAAACTGCCATGAATGATAACTAGAGGTGACTTATACCCCATCGATATGGTACCCCATACCACAATACCAGGTGTTTTGCCGCTGTGACCTCGAAGGGCAATATCCTTCGAGGCTCGATCATTTTGCCACAAACAGAACCGGGATTCGTCACTAAACATTATGTGATGCCATTCAACGATCCAGCGTCGTCTTTCTTGGCACCATAGAAGTCTGGCTCTTTTGTGAAGTTACGTCAAAAGAAGACGTCGTAAAAGTTGGTATGAATGGAGATTAAAAGATAAAATTCGTCGGTACCCAGTTTTCAGCGACACTATCTGCCTCAGATCTCTCATCTAGCCAACACCAATTGCAGACTCATTTGTCTAAGGCAATCTTTACGTCCGTTAGTCGCTCGAGGACGTTCGCTTCCAGGACGACGGTGTTGGTTATGGTCATTGATTGTTTCGATTCAATCTTCAATCCTCGTGCAGGCCAACAAATCGCTTTCTTTCAAAGTCAGATAATTGGTTAAAGCGCGGTCTTCTACCAATTCTAGGGATTGTTAACAATCGAAGAAACAACGTTCACTTACCAAATGGCATTTACTTTCTGATGCAATTTTTAACATTTCTGTTACAGATTGTCTGTTTCACAACAAAAAACCATATAAAAACTTGCAATTCTTTATGTACCGATATGATGCTTTTATCACCGACTTTTTACATGCATCCAGTTGTTTTCTTAAGATTCCAGCTTGATGAGTCATATTTTCGAGATGTTGGACTTTTTTGACACGTAGTGATTGATAAGTTTGTTATAATTTTGTTTAGATGGTTGATGTTCATTAGACCCCATGCATTTTTTCAACTTGTAGGTGGATCATTGAATTACCTTTTAGTATATTTTTTTAAGTAACACACGTACTATCACTAGATAACATCAGTGATGAGCGCTGGGTAAATACCCGGCGGGTAGATATGTCTAAAATGGGTATTTATCCGGGTATTTACCCCGGCCCAGGGTAAATACGCAAACAGTGGGTATAAAAGTGATACCAGTAAAAATATATCAGATTTAAAAAAAAATGGAGGGGAAGATGATCAGGACGTTGAAGACATCATTAACATTATCATTAAACGAATCTGTCGTAATTTAGATTAGATCAAATTATTATGATTATTATCATCAAGCAGTCCTCTGCGCCCATTGTTGGACTTAGACCTCCCCTAATGCGTTCTATTCGATTCTATTCTGTGCTGTCTGAATCCAATGTGTAGGTCATTCTTTTGACGTCTACTTAGTCTGTTCGCTCGCGGTCTCCCCTCAAGCAACCGTTTTGTCCACTGCTCATTCTTCATACGCGTGACATGACCCGCCCAGTTCCACTTAAGCTTTTCCACAATGTTGATCACATCATTTACGCCAGTTCTTCTTCATAGGTCTTCATTTCGTATGTACTCCTGGTTAGAACCAGGATCGACCTCTCCATCTATCTTTGCGTTACTTGGATCCCCCTGGCAGTGGCTACCGTTAATGTTAAAGTTTCGGAGCCTTTTGCCATAACCGGAAACACGCATTGATTGAAAACCTTTCTTGCCCTTTTCTCTTGAAGATGTCTCTAAGTTTCCCGTAGGCTGCCCATACGAGTGTTATCCTTCTGTTTAGTTCGCTTGTTTGATTATCTCTCGATACACCGACCTCATAGCCAAAATATACATGGCTGTCAACCCTCTCAATCTCATTATCCCCAATGTTGATTTTAGAGTTGGAAACAAGATTTATCATAAATTTTGATTTCGCCTCGTTGATATTTAGCCCGACTCTTTCACACAATTCCTTTAAGTCGTTCAGCATTAGTTTAATCTCTCTTAGGCTATCCGGTATAAGAACTATATCGTCCGCGTAGCGCAAATGACTTAAGCATTTGCAATCAATGTTTAAGCCTTTTTGAGTCCAATCCAGTAGTTTAAATGCACTCTGAGGAACAATTTGAGTTCAAAAGTGTATCGCCTTGTTTTACTCACAATCAGTACTTTACTACTTCTACTTCTTCGGTAGTTTCATGCAATTTTACCGTCATTGTAGCATTCTCATAGATGTTATAAATAAGTTTGGTATATCGATAATCGACTCTGCATTCTTAAAGTGCTTGCAAAACTGCCATCAACTCAATTTAAATGAAATTTTATAACTACCTCTAAATACCCATCTTGGGTATTTACCCTTGGAAATAAATGGTATTTAACAACACTGGATAATATACAATGCCTCAAGAAAGTCTGTGAGCACTCAATTTTATATTTTTTTTCGAAGAAAAGTAAAAATATACAGTGATAGAAGGTGATGAATCTTGTTAGGATTGATAAGAAGCTCTGCGAAGAATAAGCCTTCGTACATCAAATTCCAAAAGTATTCTTAATCCCAAAAAGGCAGTAAGTGCACAAACTATTGGATATGCACCTAGGAAGAAACTTATTATACGTTTGTTTTTGTAAATGTTTATTTACAAAAACCAAGACATTTCCAAAGACAATGATTTTTGGAAACCAGTAATTAAGGACTAAAGCTTGAGAAAAACGTAATGAAGCCTTCAATAAAGAAAAATTTGCTCAATTAAACTCACAGAACCGTCGTTGTAAGATTTGGACGCAGATAAAGTAAACTATTTACATTGTAACTTCCTTCCTATGAAGTATTTTTGATCAAAGAAGTTGTTGAAAACTCATCATTTGCACGACTCATAACAACAAACCCATTTTGATTACCATTCTTGTGTGGAACTTCATCTATGGTATACACATAATTGTACATTAATCTGATTCCTTGAAAATACTGATATTGAAGGATCTTTATGCACTCATGTTGTTATGATGGATAATTTTTTGGAGTTGTTTCAAAATCTGTTCCCAATTAGTGTGCGCTATTGGCAGTTGGAGGTAATTTTAAAAATACATTTTAAATTATTATTCGTGATTAATAAAATATGAATGCAAATTGGTTTGGTGCCAAAACAATACATTTTATATTTAAATATGTACTTCTATTTTACAAAATATATTTCAATTTCTGTTTGAATGGAAAATCAATTTTTAAAACAATATAAATGTTGAATTTCGCCTCTTTATTCAAGCGATAATTACAGATTGCATCTACAATGTTATGAATAATGTATTTCCCCGCCTATATAATATCTTCTATTATAATTTACCCTGTTTATTATTTAATTCTAAAACCTGTAGTTTTTTCTACATTTTTATGATTCGTAAAAATAATTATTTTAATATCAGGCGTAAAAATCTTGCGGTATAATAAAAACTTTATATTGAAACGACTAATGGAATTGTAGGAATGAGTAGTGGAGAGAAGAAGTTCGCGACATAAACGGTACACACGCGAAGTAAACGATAACGATCCGGGAATAGTGGATGAGCGATCCTCTATATTTAGCAGCGAAAGTTCCACGCTCGTATCGTAATATTTTCTGTTGGCAACGTTCCCGAGGGGGGACTACCGCCGCCGCCTTCTCTTCACACACACACGTAGTAGCCGGTCGAGCGCTAAAATAAACGCGAGAGTTTATTTATTTTTCGAAGGGGTCATCGTCGAACTGATTCATTATAAACGACGATCGCCTCTCTTTTCGTCTCCACCCGTTCGCAACAACGTGGTTGGCCGCGCCAGACTAATAAACAGCCCATGCGTAGCACGCTTTGCGATTGACGGACCGACCCAATTTTAAATTTCGCTTTTACGCAATATTAAAACGTACGCAGTGTAAAATGCCAAAGGTCGAAGTCGAAACATACTTCCCGTTCAAATTATATTTACTCACTCGCTAGTACATTGATGTAAAAATGTATCTTATATTGATACTTCAATGTTAATATCATATTAACGATGTCACTTTCAGAATGAATTGGATCATAATCAACTAGCATAAGAATCCATTTCTCATTGTATTAGTCTGCGCAAGTTAATTCAGCGTTGGATTGAATTGACTTCAATTGGAATAGTTTAAATAGTACAGCAAAACCTCGATATAACGGATTAATACTGGGAAAGGAGTGTTCGTTATAGCCAAAAGTAAGTTATATGAAAAATTGTGTTAGTTCTAGTCTAGTTTTAAAACAGCTCTAGATTATAATTAAAACTAGAACTAACTAACCAGAATGTTTTTCTGCAAAAAGGCAGTAGGTATATAGCAAGCTACAGCTTCAGCTGTATACCTACACCATGGAGAAAAGTAAAGGTGGTAGGCCGATCCCAAGGCATACAGACTAAATTACCCTAATTTCATTTCTCCTCAAAGGGATGGAAAAAGTAATTGATCAATACCTTAGAAATGGAGTGCTTGTCACTCACTAATCCACTCCATCAGAGTCAACATGCTTACCAGAAAGCAAAATCAATAATTACTACTCTCCATGCTTCGACAAGCACTTTAGAGGAGACTATTGCAACCAAAGAGATAGCCCTATGTGCTTTCATAGACATAGAGGGTGCTTTTGATAACACCTCCTACGAATCTATAACGAATTCTCTAAATGTAAAAGATATACATCCATCAACGATCAAATGGTGTATAGCCATGTTGAAGAGTGGGCAGATCGCAGCCTGTCTGGGAGGCGAGTCGTTGACTATTAAGGCGCTAAGAGGATGTCCCCAAGACTTCCCCTCTCACCTCTCCTATGGTGCCTGGTTGTTGATGACTTGATAAACACGTTAACAAAAATTAGATTCATGATTCAGGGGTATGCTGGTGACCTGGTAATCACAATCCGAGGTAAATACAGGGTGGGGCAGAATGTAGTCACTGATTTGAAAGGTTTAATTGTAAGACAACGGTTCGAGATAAATAAAAAAGGTTTTATTGCTTAAAAGTACATTTTTTTCACGATGTTTTAAAAATAATATCGTCCAAGTGGAGGCCTTGGCGAGCAATACACATATTAAGTCTTTCAAAAAACTTTTCGGCCACTGTTCCCAGTATGTATATCTTGCGAAATTCCAGCGATAACGTCCTCAATCGCCGCCTTCAGTCCACACAACAGTGCCGGGGGGTACAGCAGTTAGGATTGCATTACAAGGGTCTCTACGTTTCACAAAGTCTTGTGGGCTCAATTCCTGTGCACACATCATCTTGTAGGGGTGCAGGTGAAGGTCTGAGTGTAAGATTCGCCTTACAGATCTGGACGATATTCGCAGCGCAGCAGCATGTTTTCGTGCAAATCGGGTTGAAGATTGTTAAATTGGCTCACTTTTTGGTCGCCCAACGGGTTTTTTAGAAACTGCAGATCCTGTCGCCCTTACATTAATGATCCATTTCCGAGTGGTTTTAGGTTTTAAGCCCTCTGCGTCGCCACAACACTTACACCGTTTTTAAAGAACGCCTCCACAACAAAGCCTCGTTGCTCACCAGACCTCGGCATGGTGGATATTGATAACGGTATTGTTCCCTCTACCTAACGGCACCTGATCCACCCCTCTATTCGATCTGGGCGCCCTACAGTGATTTTTGAAACTAGGGACTGCATTCTGCCCCACCCTGTATGACACAATCATAACTCAAGTAATGCAGAAAGCAATGGACTCAGCATCAATCCAAACAAAATCGAAATAGTTCACTCGGAGAAGGAAGCTACTATTGAAAGCAGCTTCCATTAAAGGCAGAACTATTAACCTCAAAACAGAAGTTAAATAACTAGGGTTAATATTAGACTGCAAATTAAACTGGAACTCTCACATAGATAAAGGAGAGGAAAAAGCCCATTATGGCTATCGAGATCTGCCGCATGCTCCTCGGAAGGAACTGGGGTATTAAACCACGAATGGCTCTGTGGGAATACGTAGTAATAATCAAACCCATGGTCGCCTATGCCTCACTAATTTGGTGGACAAAAACAAATCATAGGACAGCACAACAACAGCTTTCACAAATCCAGCGGTTAACATGTCTTAATACAACAGGTGCAATGAGATCTCGTCCGATGGTTGCTCTAAAAAAAGGACACTGAAAATATGCTCTTCACTCAAGTTGATGCAGAGTAACCTCAGAGGACACCTCGAAATCCTCAAGGACATATGTCTAAATCACTTAATTGAAATTAAAACGGACCTTATACTGACAGAATACAATTTCGAGCAGCCGTATAAGGTCATATTTAGAAGCAAGGATGATTGGACGAAGGACTCAACTAAAAAGAGGACCCTTGCCTGGTACACGGATGCTTCAAAGACAGTTGGATCCGGAGTAGGCATGGGCATTAGTGGACCAAATAGCCGCATTAAATTGCCCCTCAGCTCGGACATAAACATTTTTCAAGCAGAAGTTCTTGCTATAATCTTCTGCACCGCTTTGAACCTACAAAAGGGAGAGAAAGGTGCATCCATAAACATTTTCACAGACAGTCGGGCCGCCCTAAAGGCAATTCAGGCCTACACTCCGCACTGATCGGAGAGTGTGGTTCCAGGTCACAGAGATATTGAGGGCAGTTAGAAGGCGGACAAGCTGGCCAAAGAGGCGCCCTTCATTGGACCATAACCCAGTTGTGGACTACAAAAAGCCTTACGCTGGAAAGAACTACCAGGCCACAAAATGCCGTCGCAAACCAAAACCAAAGAGGTTTTATGTCTCCGCAAAGGGGATCTAAGGACGCTCTCAGGTTTCCTGACCGGTCATGCGACCCTACAATAATACCTCTTCCACATTGGACAAGCTGATGATTAAACTTGTCGACTTTGCAACGACGAGTCAGAAACGGCTGAAGATATAATGTGTAATTGTGTTGCCAGAGGCTGCCCAAGAGAATTTGGAAAGTTTCAATAAAGCTCTTTTGACACCTACCGACATAAAGGAACAAGACCTTGGAGCAATAATAAGGTCCATTATTACTTACATTTATCCTAAACTTTTGGAAGGTTGAAGTTACAATAGATCTTATAGGTGGCGGTAACGAGAGGGGCCGCTCCCCTCAGCACAGCGGCAATAATAATAATAATAAACCCGAATGTTTCTACTTCTAGGTCTAGTGTTAGTTCTAGTTCAATGAAATATATACAACAAATTAGTTGAATAACAACTAGAACTAATACTAGATCTAGAACTAGAAACATTTGGGTTTAGTCGTCTTAAGAGGCGTACGGTTAAACCCAAATGTTGTAGTTTTAGCGATGAATAATAATTAAAACTAGAACTGCCGACCTTGATTTATACATTGTATAGATAACTCGACATCTATGAGCGCTTACATTTATATTTAAATATACTGATGTATTAAATAGATAATAAAGTTATTAATAGATAATATTAATAGTATGACTTATATCGAAGTTTTACTGTATTTTGTTTCTAACATAATATGGCAGTGAAAAAATCAATGTAATGTCTGATATGAATGTTTAAACTATTGAACTAGTGTTTTGATCAGATCAACGTACTAAAATGGTTCAAAAGGAATCAAAAAAGTAAGATCATTTAAGTTAAAATTTAATCGTGCCATAAATAATGTGAATTGATCATTGTTAAAAATTTTGTTAAGTAATGACCAAACGCTATTTTTATTTTAAACGTTTGCGATTGTACTTATAGATTGTGCTGGAAGATATAACGACGTTACTACGTACATGTATGGATACGTGACAAAGTTAACCACCTGCACGTGAAAGCAATATCGCATTTTACGTTACGATAACGAGATCCTTTAATGAGAAAGGATCGTGTGACGACGGTGACTACTACTACGGCATGAAACGGTGTCGTAACGTGGTCGCCGACCTTGTGATACCTTGCCTCCGGGCACTTTACTGTAGCTATTGAGTTCTCTCAGAGAGAACGTAATCTGCAAACGAACTCTCATAACATCGCCGTTCATTGTTACTGGTTTTCCAGTAGATGAAGATATCGTAAACTATACGCGTTTTTGGCCTATGGCTAAAATCGATGACTACATCATTATCTCTATTATTAATGTTTTAATACATTCATGTAGGTTTAATGAATCATTTTTAATAGTGGATATTAATAGTAATGGAATCTTTGTTGTAAAAAATTGACTACAAAAAATGTTAACATAAGTAATCATGGACGATGTTGATGAGTGTGCGTGTATTACATGGGTAGCTTAAGAGACGCAGGTGTTACCAGTTGCTACAAAGTGTTGAAAGACGATGTAGAAATTAATATCGTAATTACAGTGGCTTCGGGAACCGAGTTCCGTAGAAGAGAGAAAACTCCGGTAGCCATTCTCACTTATCTCTCCACTCGACTCGGGTCGATAAATAATGGCCGCGCGTGGAATGCAAGCGTAAACCACTCTCTGGGATAGGAGACGGGGAGCGCCGGAGGAGGCGGCGTAGTAATGTAGTACGCGCGCGTGTGCGGTGTGGAGACGAACGGGACGAAGAAAGCGGTTCTGGTTCCGGGACCAGGTGACCTTGAACGGACCGAGCACCACACCATTACGGCGGCGGCACGCTAAGTTTCTCCTTCCCTCCAGAACGACGACGATCTCTTTACGATTTCCACGTTTCTTCTTGTCGCGTCTGGTGCTTGGCCTGGGGCCTTCTCCGGTCGGTGCGCTTGTGTGTCGTAAAACCGGCGACGACGACGTCGCCACGACCGTACGATGACCTTGAGTAGGCGACTGAGAAGAACCCGGGGTCGCTGATCTCGGGAACGTGCTGTGATCGGTACGCTCTCCTCTGTGTTTTTGCCCCCCCCCCCCCCCCCCCTCTCTGCTACCTTCGCTTTGAGTCCTCACACTCTCTTAGAACAATAAACAACCGTTGCCTCGCGAATAAATCACACTTAATGGTTGTTTTCAAACTCTCTGGATTTCTATATTCTCAATCCAAACCAAATGTGTAAATTAAGAGACTATTTATTACTTCTGAAACAATTAGAATTAAGTACAGCAAAGTATAAGTATATGAAAAAGATTAGATACAATTGATGGATTTACTTCAAAACTTGATAAAGATCATATTGGCTCAAACTGGTTGAGAAACTGGTCATTATAGAGTCGCTATATCAAGTAATGCTCAGAAGATTTGTTTGCATTATTTTTCGTTATAGGAATATTTTTAAATTTACATGACATTTATAAACAGGTTTTCAGAAACAAAAAATGCACATTTCTGCTGTAACGTAATGGTTGCGTTGATGTATTAATAGACATTTACTTTAAATATTTCACTTAAAATTGCGAACATATTTTTTTTTGTCACCATCAAAGAAGACTTAGTTGATGACAAAGGAACAAATAATGCAGAAGAATTCAGTCGGGGATTATATGCTGTGAAGATCAGCGTAATCACAAAAATTGTGTCAAATACGATTTGAAGTCTATATAAATTATATAGGTCATCAAACATAAATGCACCACGCATATTGAGGAGCGAATAAGTGAACTCAGCGCGCAATTCCAACAGCAGTTATTCCAACAAGATGGAGCGCCACCACACTTCAACAAGCTTTACTAAATCAGTTTTTGACAAATTGAAGCAGTTATGTATAGTGACCAACATGTATCTATAAACATATATACACAATTCTTAATCGAAATATATTAGATAACTAGTTAAGACTGATTAAATTATATCTTCTGAAAACAATAAGTGTAACAAAATTCATTCATAATATACAATATATAATTGTATTGTAATATTAAGAAAGTTTCGACTTACCTCTGCACGTCTTTGGTTATAAGTGAGGATAATGGCGACACTGCCAGTAATTGGATTCTCTCCAATTTTAACAACGGTACTATCGGCCAACCTAAGTTCCGGACTGATTTCGGCCGAATGTACAAAGTCCTCAGTTTTCATGTCCTCCAGCTTTTTAAAGTCGCCGTTTTCGAGTTGGATCAGACAACCTTTCGAAAAATTGACGAGAGCCGGGCTGCTGCTGTTGAAGGCAGTCTTTGAGGCTGGTGACCGTGGCGGCGATAACGCAGTCGCGGATAACTTCTTCCTGAGTGGTTCTTGCGCGATAGACTTGTGTAAATCTATGGCACATTTTTGCGTCTCTTCCGGCCTTAGTAGTAACCTATGCTTCAAAGAACCTTCTTTTCCCGAAGGTACTTTAAAATTTTGCTGCTGCGTCGTCGACGACGGAGGGCTCCGGCTCTGCGATATCCTCCTTTCCAGTTTGGTAGGTTGGAGTTTCGTCGGTGGACTATAAGCTGCTGGAGGTGAAAGAAACGTTCCTGAATTCGTTGTGGCTATGGGTGTTGTAGGGTTGTTATAATTTTCTAACGGGATCGTTTGCGTTTGGACGTACGTTGGCCGGAACATCGGCTGGTGGAAATGGTGGTTCTGATACATTTGATGGTGATACTGGTGGGAGTAATTGGCGAATGTCGAAAACGTTCTTGAATAAGGAGAGTACTGCGGGAGGTCTTCAGTGATTTCTTCTTTCATTTGATGCTGGGTTAAATTTACGGGAGCGGCCGCCGGCGGAGAGTATTTGGTCGGGGGACGTTGTTGCGTGTGGATTAGCCGGGTCCCATTTGGACCCGACGTCGTTGATGAGGCGCTCAACCCATTATATTTGTTGAGCGCCAACGGCTTTGGTTGGGGTCTGAGGAATTCCGGCTGTTGTTTGGGCGTTCCTCGCCAAGGGTCTGGATAGGTCATGTACGTGAGACGACTGTCCACTTCCGCTGAAATCATCGGCTCGTACCCTTAATACCACCTCTAATCTGAAAACAAAAACAAATGTTTAGATTTTGTTTTGATCTGGAAGTCTCTTCTTGTATATATTATTGATAAGATTGTTTTTGAAAAATTATTATTTGTAACTTTACATTGTATTTCTTTGTGTAAGGTCTTGCGTTTTTTTACAAAGTCGTTTGTTTTTCATCTTTGATAAAATCACGACCGACGAATTTCACGCGTTAATTGAGAAACCCCTAACTCAAATTAACAATGCCCAACTTCTTAAGCACAATATGGTATAATGGTTTTGCAAAAAAGATCCGCAAACCCGTACAGAAAAGAGAATAATTAATCATCGTGTTCTGTTTTTATTTGACAATTTCCTCAAAACCTCCAAAACTTTCTGAGTCGTTATGAAATTGTTCAATAGGTGTTAGTGGATACCATAAGTAAGTTGAACAATAAGCACAAGCTAACACAGCCACTAACTCATACGGTATATGAGACTGAATGTAAAAAATGACCCCATTGGTGTGCTCCTAGAATCAAGCCTGCCTCTACGCACACAATTCCAAGAATTCCTTAGGATCTTCACTACTATCTTTCTCCGTTCTTCCAACATACCTCTGATGAATAACATTACCTTAAACTTGATACAAGCTTAATGACATACCTAAACCATGAAAAAATGTTGCTGTAACGATGTGAGTCTTGGCAGATAGTGATAATTGTAAAGAGTGTCAAAGTAAATAATTGAAAATTAATGCAGTATACTCCAAACATATAAGAGTAAAGAAACGTAGGTAAATTAATGTCATAAATAATAAGTTATGGCAGGTCGAACACCAAGCAAATAGCAGCACTAGGAAACAAGATCTATCAATATACCTTCTATAAGCTTAGTACACCTTCGCCATCATCTCTATTGGTAGTATCACAATGTCTATCAACTTTAAAAACAATATAGGTAGTTGTGAAAAGTTCTCCATTAAAACCAGATTTATTTAACCAATTCAAAAAATTTCTGTACATAGTCCAGGAACATTTTGATGATAAACACTAAACAACCAAAAACATCTGTTCGGCATTTTTCTTTTCCTGGTTCGGTTTATCCAAAGTAATTGTCAGAATACCTAATTGTAAGTCCCACTTCATCCTAGCAAGTGAATGCCTAAGCATTTACATGGAGCAATCTGCACCAATATCAATTGCCATTAAATTTGTAGTCTCACCTATTACAAACAGAACATCAAGTTCGAGTTCTCACATTTAATCCTTTAGCCAACGAATATTTGTCGGCTTTAAAGCAGCATTCCTCTCTTTAAGTATATAGGATAAATCAGCAACAACGGTATTGCCAAGAATTTTAAATGTCTCCGAGGAAAAGACACCAATACAATCTATGTTAAATATCTTAAGACAGTTAATACAAGAAATAACAAGCTGAGAAGCAAACCTTGTTATTACAATAAAAGCAAACAATTTCAATTATTGTAGAGTGGACAAAGAAATACGTTATCGGTGAATTTCGCAGGTATTTATTTAAGTGCTTGAGGACTTCTTAGAACAAAAGAACTTCGATATTATGGAAGTTCTAGGTTTTTTACAACACATGACGCATTGCAAAAATACCGCTTAATAATTTTTGAATTGTAATATTGCTAATTAGTGTTAAAAGGTAAGTGTTCACACAAATGCCTAATATTTTGAAAGAAAGAAATTTAGAAACGCAGTCAGACCGTGAATTCTGGTGCGCTTGAAGCACAAAGAATAAACAATACAAAAAACCTGTAAATTTAACAGTTTTTGTGTGTTATATTGAATGTTAAATATGATGGAATTAAACATTGCTGATAGTTCCCATTGATCGCTTTAAACCAATCCATATCTTTTATAGTTAAGTTGTCCTCTATTGGGTAAGGTTATGTGTATGGAGGGGGACATTGCGCGGTATACATCGTAACGTTCAACTCCCCCACCGTTTTCCGTCACATTGCGATAACTATAACCTTCGCCTTGTACTGTCGCGACCGGTACGACCTTCTCGTTAATTCCCCCGCACCAAAACCGTCTCCATCGTTTTAGGTCCCCCTTAATTCGGACGTCCGTGAGCGTGCTCTAACTTGTTTCGGTATTCGCAACTCCGTGACTAGTAGACGGGGCGATTTTGATTCATGAGAGTTTCTACAAAGAGCAATATTCTACCGCCGCCGCCGTCGGATCGATTTTCACTTCAGCAGCGTACGTACGCTTTTGCCCATCTCTCTCTGCAACGCTCCGGGAAACTCTGGGTCACCGGGTCTCCAACCCCCACCCTTACAATAAACCCTCGTATTATAAGTCCCTTAAACTCACCAACCGCACCTCCATTGATGAATAACCTCCATGTCTATGAAAATAGTTCAATTAATGCAAAAATATATTCTTGTTGAAATATTAAATCGTCAGTGAAACGTATCGAAAAAAAAACACTTGATACTAAATAGAAAAGCGTGTCTAAGGCCGCGAACTGATCGAAGTGTTCCAATTTCGCAATTCGTAATACGCGGTTGTAAGGAAGGTCGATAACCTTTCATGTCTTTACGCAACCCCGGCTCGTAATAATAAAAGCAAGCGTGCGGACGTTTCGGGGCGTAGCCCTCAGGGGCCCCGACGGAGCGTCTCCGGAATGCGAGACGCGTCTCGTCGTCCAATGTGGCCATTGTTTCGCGTTCAAGGTCAGGTGCCGCGGTTGGGAAACAATCCGTTCATTGTAATTACTATCCGGAACGAATGCCAAGCGACCGAGCGCCTTTTTAAAAAGTTTTAGGCTCATACCTCTGTCAAAATAAATAATAAAATTATAAATCATTCAATGTCAGATTGTGGGTTATAATATTCTTTTCTTTTTTTCAGCCAAATGAGTTGGTTCTAGCATAATTAACCCACTTTACAGTTTTAACACATAAAGAAATCATAATTAACATGTTAAGAATTGATCATAATATTTATGACAATTATTTCTACATAGTGTGTTAACATATCATGCCAATATTGGTGCATTACAAAGTGTCAGGCATCTTTTTGTAATGTTTTCTGCATAATTTTCCAAATCACAATCTAGACCCAACTGGAGCAACCCAAGAACATTTAAGGATTCAGATTGAGTGGGTTTATAAAGCTCTTGAAACGAAGTGATCAACCCTAGATCCAAGATGGTAACCCAATCCAGAGAGGGGAAAAGTCTTAATTTTTTTATGTAGGTAAAATAACGGCGCGACGTCCTGTCTAGAATACGCACCAGTATCACATTTCGCGATTAGATGGAACCTCCTCTTCCCGCATGGTTTATTTCTGCTTGATTTATATTAATTATTTATATTAATACAAGCCTGACTATGAGTATAACAAACATCTTCAATCATATTTATGTTAACAATCACGCAACGTTCTTCTTTTTCGCTGATTCACGTTGTTTACTGAGGTTTGACGATGAAACAATCTACAACAAAGTAAGTTTACATACTACGGACATCGTAAAGTATTCAGTTATATATTAATGTCGAGAATCGCAGACACGAAACCATTGTTAATTCAATCACGCGTGTGCGAAAGTAATCACAAACGAATGAAGAGACTCTTTGGGAGTTGGAACTAACTAGGAAGCCTATCAAGTTCACATACACGTTCTATTCAATTGAAACCAACGCCTTTGCTTACTAATAAAATTTACATTTTAATTAAGATATATGCTTCAAATTCTCTTTATAAAAGAAATAAGAATGATTGCTTAAGTAAAATTGTTAATATATTGTTGTTATTGTCTAGGTTGAAAGAAATAGGGAATTTATGAATGGAGTCGTAGATGAGAGAGGTCGCGCCCGGAATGGAATAACGGTGAGGGAGGAAACGTTGCTACGGCCGGTGGTGGCGGGTGTAGGAGGGTTGCGGTACGGGGGTCGTCTACGGTAGCCCAGGAGTATTGTAGTATATAGGCATAGTGGGGGCGGCATCGGGGCTACGGCCGGGATGAATGGACGCCGTCGTCCTGGCGACGACGCCACACGCTCCAGCTGCATTGATTTTCGTCTCAAGGTCGCAGGGGGCGCGGGCCTCCGGGTCGCCGCCGACGCCGCCACCATCGTACACACGCGCCATTCAAAAATAAACCCTCGCCCCCTCGTACTCCAACCACTTATCATATCAACCCGTTCAACCAACAAAACACAAAAAAAGTTTGATCAAAATGTTTGCATAAACGCTAGACTCAAATTTAAATAGAAATTAATAAACGTGACCGGTAAAGAATGTTATATAATAATAATAAATAAAATAAAATATTGATACAGTAAAACCTCGCTATAACGGATTAATACGGGGAAGAGTGTCCGTAATAGCCAATGAATAATTTTATTGCACACGAATTTGGACATCATTGTGTTTAGTCTACATTGCTTAATATTTATACAAAGGGCGGTAGAATCTAAGAGAACTGCTACATCTCAGGAAAAGGTGTATAGATCGAAGGACCGTTCGTGACGTCACGCATGGGTAGGCAACTACTATTTCACACTTTGAATTAGCAAATGTTTAATTTATTCTCTTCGTGTTTGGTAATGTTGTTAGTTTGAGACTTATGGTTCATAATATAAAATAACGATATGGATCGAGTTTAGCCGTACGTCTATTAAGACGGCTAAACCTAAATGTTTCTAGTTCTAGGTTTAGTATTAGTTGTACTTTTAGCTCAATAAAAAAGTACAACAATCTAGCACTGAGTAACAACTCCTTAGATGCACGGCTAAACCCAAAACTTTCCAGTTCTAGTGTTAGTCTAGTTTTAGATGAATGAAAAATATACAACAATCCAATGCTGAATAATAACTAAAACTAGAGCTAACACTAGCATTAGAACTAACACTAGATCTAGAACTAGAATCATTCGGGTTTAGCCGTACGTCTATTAAGACGGCTAAACCCGAATGTTTCTAGTTCTAGATCTAGTGTTAGTTGTACTTTTAGTTCAATAAAAAAGTACAACAATCTAACACTGAGTAACAATTAAAACTAGACTTAGAACTAGAAACATTCGGGTTTAGTCGTTTTAAGAGACCCATGATTAAACCCGAATGTGTCTAATTCTAGGTCTGGTGTTAGTTCTACTTTTAGATCAAAAAATATATATATCAATCCACGAATGAATAACAATAAAATTAAAACCATAATTACCGTCTTTGATTGATGATCGTGCAGGCAACTCTGGGAATACCCGGAGATTATCAATGAACATAGAATAGAGCAATTTGAGGTTGTATTCTATCTATAGCGTAACATTTCATAATACAACATTTAATAATTAAATGTATTGATCTATTAATAGTATAACATAAAAATATTTTCTCCATTATATCCGAAGTCCATTCTAATGAGGTTCGTTATATCGAGGTTATACTATTTCATTTTTCATAACATATTTTTCTTTATTATACAGAAAACTTTTCAAAAACATAAATTTTCAATGACAATTATTTGTCTCCTTGAATAATTTGAATCGTCTATAATTAGAGTTTGGTCGCCGTCGTCAAGTAGCGGTTGCATTTCTCGACCACGTGACCTTGTACAATTCTCTCCTATTATTTTTTTTGTCTCACTCGTTCAATCCGAAAACGTGGAAAACATCTGTCATCTCTTTCTTGAGTGTGAACCTTTTAGTATAGAGAAACTCATTAGAAAAGATGAACATGTTACTTTTTGTACTACTACGTGAAACTGTAAACTTGTAGAGCGTAGAAAAGCGTGCGTTTTAGTTAAAAAAAGGAATAGAATGCCGAGCGTGTCTTTGTTGTATCGATCCGATTTTTCTTCCTTGAATAACGAAGGCTCGCCACTGAGAAGCGATAACGCCTGATGACAGATGACCAAATATCACGCAACCTCGCACTATGAATACGTTTTTTTAAAGTATACTGCATTAATTAGTGGATAATCGAAAAAATAAACTTTACTTCAACTTTAGAAGTAAAGTGAATTTCGATAAAACAATTTTTAGTTTCCTAGTTTAGAAAAGAAAAGGATCAGAGAACCAATCGATTCGGGTCGACATCACCGCTCCCAAAATAGAATTTGCTACGTCGACTGCGGAGAATTGTAACCTTAACCGCGGGTCTCTGAGTCAGAAATGAAAATACTGGAGCACCACCGCCGCCACTATTCCTTTACTCACACTCCTCTCTCTACTACTATAGAAGCGTTTTCCTCGATATTTATAGTCGGGTCGGTCGTAACATGGAGTGATTTAAGGTTTTTGAGGCAGCAGTTTTGTTTATTATTGCCCACTAAAACTAGTCGCTTTCAAATTGAATTCGCACTTTCGAACACTGCAAACGCAAAATCGACCTATAACGGATAAACCGCTTGTGTAAGTCGTCACACCTTTCAGTATTCCATTTAAAAACATTTATTTCAATTGAACATTTTCAAGTGCAGAATAGTTTACGAGATCTCAAATGTAAACACAAAGTTATTGTCATAACAAATTTTATCTTCTTTTATATAGTTGGCTCCGTTTCGAGTGCTTTAACGTTTCACATGAATACAAATATAAATTCTTTCCGGGTTTTCTGTTGTACTTTTTCCAAATCTAAATAAACATAAATACTTTTTACAACAAAATTACATTGTGTAGAACTCCACTACTAATTTTTGGAATTCAAACTTTTTGTTTTGTCAATTTTCAACAATAACTGTTTATTAAGTTAATGCATCGTTTGTTATGACTTATGACATATAAATTCCATATTACTACGATTGATTATATACTTGGATGATATAATAATATTTAGCAAAACTCTTGAAGAAAGAGAGAGAGAAAAGGTAAATATGCGGATCAGGAGACATCAAACATTTTTAGGTTTTGCAAAATTAGTTTTGGAAGTGCAGAAAGTATCATGGCGCTACAAGCACCACATTCCCATAGGATTACATAATCGTTCTAAAGATACTCACACCAGTTCTCTGCATCATTCACCACAACAACATTGCCAACGATGTGGCAACCTAATATTTATACAGTATTTTCCATAGCAAAAGTTAAAGTTACATAGGTATAGGTCAGTACTACGCAGAGTGCTTAAATTCTTTCCACCTTGAGCACTGTAATTGACGTTTTTGTACAGTCTGGTTTATGTGCCTTGAAGAATGATCAACTATTCATCGCCTATGTGATACATTATTATTCTTCCATGTGTGGGTGGTGCTCCAACATGATGCTCCTGTTGTTAAAATTGGCACACCAACCATTGATTTGATGGGGGAAGAATTCTATGGGACTTCTGCTTTATTGGTGAAAAAATACAGTTACCGAAAAAATGTGCGGTATTCTTCTGTTATCTCAATTTAATTTTTTGTGCAGTTTATGGTCGTTTTCAATTAGCATCATCCAATTATCAGTAAGATGGAGAAAATCACTGATTTTCGACGTAACATCCCGTTCTATCCATCGTTTAAAACGAAAAATGTGGTATATTTTTCTAGATTCTTTGAATCGTCATCTATATCGTTGTCAAATTCCAAATCACAGTATACACAATCCAGCGTAAATGCTTTCAAATTATTACTTTCAGAAATGTTAATAATAATTAATTAATTCCAAAAAATAAGCTGACAAAATTAGATAAAAGTTGGTATGACAATATCAAGCGCCGAAATATTTGCAGCTACTTATTCACAAAGTTTTACCACGTGCGGGAAAACCACCAAAGAGGAGTAACTGACGTTTAGACTCTCCAAAATGTTGCTATAGACTCACATTGATGAAGACCTTCTATGTAGTCTATTCAGGCTATATGATGATGATAGCAGGACTAGGAAACATAACTTACAAAGAAAAATTAACATCTGGAATCTGCTTAAAAGAAAGCGGGATGTAAATAAATATAGGGAAAAACCAAGATTATGCACATAACGAAAGGGGAAGAAGATGAAATCATAAGCAGTAAACGAGGAAAGACTGAAAATAGATTATAACAAAAAAAGGAAAGGCTGAAATGAGATTCTTAAAAAGAATCGGAGGGGTAGGGAGAAACTAGAAAGAATCAAATTAGAAACAAAACATAAGAGATGATTTTGAACAAAGGAGAATTCCAGAAGAAGAATCCCCAGGAAAATGATGCACAAAGCTGAAATGGGAAGATAATATAGAAGAGATAGTACACAGCAGACGAAGAAATGTTCAAAAGTAAATAATATGGTAACTATGATATATTTGGAAACGAATTTTCAAAAATATGGGTAGCTACAAAAAGAGTCTTATCTGAAAAAAATCAATGGAAATAGTATTGATAGACGAAATGGATATCTGAATTTGTATCAATAGATGAAATAATATAACGTTATGAATGAACATAATGCAACATAATTTGATTGCATTTGTTGATAAGTTCAATAGATTGAACAATTTTTCAAGATTAATCCAATCAAAACATATATGTATAGCATATCGATCAATATTGGTGGATGTTAATGAAGGTTTTTTTTATTTCTAAAGATTCTTGGATCAATAAAAAGATTCTTAGATTTTGTATCCGAGTGTTGGCTATGCCACGAATCTCCACGTGGTGTGTTTCTATTAGAGACAGTGTGGTGCAATTTCTGCACTAGTATTCTGTGTGTACCTAAGCCAACACTTGTGAATCAGTATTCTATCAAGTGCGATTGTGAACTTGATGCTATTTTTATCTAGTTAAATTTGATTGGAAAACATATTTGAATCATTGAAGACTCAAAATGTATACAATAATATAAGATTTTATTGGGTACTGAAATAAATAAAATTGTTGACTATTTCCAAATTGTGTTAATCATAATTGTTTGTTTTGTATGAGGGTTAATCCTATAACATCAGCAGGATGTTATAGTTTGTTTTAGTTTCGTTGACGAATATCATTACGACATAGTTATTCTGCATTAGTATAAATAATCTCTTAGGCATTTTCTGGCACAATATCGACTAAAGACGCATTCGTTATTAGTTGAATTTTATGAAATATGCGTATATTATATGTTTCTATAAGTTTCTATTCAATATATTATATGTTTCCATTTGTCGGTCTAGTGTTAGTTCTAGTGATAGCACTGTATTAATAACATTACTTCAACTAGATGTCAAATGACAGCGCAACTTAATTTAATAATTATTTCCTGAATACTCCAAGATAATTGTTGAGCCAACTTCAGTCTTCTGATGACCTTTGTGTAGGCTATACAAGGGAAATAAACGCGGTATGATACTTAACTAGTCTCACAAATACAGATGAGGGTTGTCTAAACATAAAATGTTTGATTGTGTTTCGCACATCATACCATATTAACAAATTGCCATCATTTATATTATTTTCGAATCTACATACATAATTACAAGTGACATATCTAGATGAAACGATTTCATATCAGACGCAACTCTCGTCCGCTTTGAACATATTGATTAGAACCCACTCGCATCGAACGCAGAAAAAACATCTCATCTATTTTTTCAGTCTGTGTGGCTTAAATCTTACTTGGAACCATCATTATCTATTTTATGTTCTCCTTTAGCATTCAATGTAGATCAATTAACGTTTTTGATGGCTTACAGTACATTTCCTAGTCTCTGGGTTGTCTAAAAAACACGTAATGACTGAGTTTCAAAGAAGAAGACCTTCTGTACTAATTGGTTTTCTAATTAAACAAATGCCAGAATAAATGTTACGATAATTTTGACACTTGTTGATTGATACACTAAAGCCATCTATGATTAAAACCAAAACCAACACATAATATTGTACAACAGAAGCAAATAATTATAAGAGATTTCCTTAATCGATAAGATTAGATACAATCGAGATAATAATTGAAAATAAAAAAGATAATTAAATTATATACAAGGAGCTCCATTTTATATTCCAAATCTTTATTGCATCTTACATAAGTGAGCTCCGTAAACTCTGAACAAAATGAGAAAGAGATACGGAGAAAGAGAAAGAGTTATTGACCCTGGACATCCCGATCGGACGCAAACATATTAAATTCGTGTTCAAAGTTCGTATTTGTTGCTCTCTCTTAGATAACATTAACGACAAACGCACCGCTAATCAGAACGTAGTAGAGTACTATATATAAGCCCTCCACAATTGTTTGTGTATATACATATTTGTATATATATACATATCATTTCCAGAAATCAAGTCGGCCAGTTTCGCCTCAAAAATATTTGTTTAATTTTTGGGGGCGATAACGTTTTAGACCTCGGTACAACGCTATCTCATGCATAAACGCGATAAGTTCAAGGAGGTGGTAATTTTTGTTTGTTGTTAGGCGAACTATGTCAATTATATCATCGTTCCATTACAGACTGAGTGGGTCCGATAAACTTATAAAATTGTATATTTAATGATGGTTTGTAAATATAATTATGTAACGTCCTCAGATGTAAACAAAGGAGCTTTGTAGTTCCAAAATGATTTTTTAATATACAATATGTTAAAAAAAATTATTTATCTTCTGCACGGTCATTGTTGTAGTAAAACGATGGTGTCGTACTAAAGGTTACTGTGTTATCTTGAATAACTTCTTGTTAATGTCTAATAAATAATAGAGAATAGTAAATAATTTTTCCATTTTAAAATAGTGTGCTCGATATCTTTGTATATGTCAACAAAGAGTTGGAATCTATATGTGGCAGCACCATTGTAAGATGATATCATTTAGTTTAAGATGTCATGTGATATGATTTAACTATTCATCTTGGTGCTGCCACCTACTAATTTGTTTAAAAAAATTGTAACGATATCATTCAATAATGTTCATGCACAAATAGAATTTCTATGAACGAGAATACGTCGGGAGAAAAGATTACCGAGAGTAGTAGTGAATACAACACAAGCGTGCTGAGAGCGATGGCCAATGAAGTTCGCTTGGCAACAAGCGGGTCCGCGGTGCTGGGGTCCTGCTGCTTATGATCGTCGAAGTTGCGATTATTGTTACATACCTGGTCGCCGTCGGTGGAGAAAACGGAGGCTCGTTGGGCCGACATCGGGTTCGGCGGGGCGGCTCGGACGGTGGAGCCCAGCCGACGACAGGGATTCCGTTCTCGTCGGGGGGAACACTTTCGCACTCTGGTCCAGGTCGGGGGGCCAGCTGATTGAACGAACGACACGCAGCGCTCGCGCCTCGACTAACGACACGTACCCCACACGCGGCGGTTCGCTCGCGACTAACTTAACCGCGACGCGGCGACCATAGTATTTTATTGGTTGAGCGCGCGTCGCGGCGCGGCGACCGCGGCTGCGGCTGCGGCAGCTCCCCAAAGCTGCTGCGCCTGCCGCCGGATCTCGCTTTCGCATAACACGCACGCGGCCCGACTTCAATCGACTCGCTTCCGTAACCACCAGAGTAAATCAACTCGTACACGCTACAGAGTAAATATTAAATGTAAATGCAAATCAAATCCAACCTATTCTACATGATAGGGTGGTTATTGCTTTATTATATGCATTTTCATATAAATTTGAAACTGGATTAACTCATTTTTCGATATCAATGAAAATTTGACAGTCAGTGAATGAGCTTTTAAAGTTAAATACTTTTAAAGTTATATATACAAGAATACAACTCATTACTATTAGAAGTAATATGTGTTATTTTAATTTGACATGAATTTAATTAAAAACTGTTGAACCGTCCTAAACCTGATCGCAAAAATGGGGAAAACCAGGTGGTCTGAGTAGCTGTAATCCAAGAATAGCAGTCGGCGGGGCAGTTGTCATGACAACCTCGTGGCCACAACCACCATTGACGTGCTTCTCGTCGTTCCCGGACTGCTGCGAGCGTCGTGGTGCCCGCGATAAAATCGTAAACGCTTTCCATCCCCTCCCAACACCCTTCAAATCGGCACAAAAAATAGTAGTATTCATGGCACGTGTCGTACGCGACCCTAGCAAGGTCATAGTGCACGGTTTCTTACTAGCTAAACGCAGGTGACCTCCCATCAAGTAGGTTGGAAAAACAAAATATAATTATGACAGCGAAAAATTGATGTTGGCTGTATCTATATCAAAACTGAATAATACAAGCAGATACAAGCCTTCTCACACCACTAATTTCATCGTAGGATTAGTAACTTAACCAACATCGAATTTTCACCGGAAGTATATAAAATGCTTAATATAGGACAGAAACAGTTCTGCTAAAAATCCAACCTAACCTTAGCAGCCATTGATATGACCATTTCCTCAGCTTTCAAAGCAGCTTAAAATAATAAAACGGGGTCAATCACACCGACAGCGGGAACAGCTATGAAAATGAAAAAAAAAGTGCTTTCTGCACTGATGATTTTGCCAATGACAAAACACCTCTAGTTCGTTTTTTTTCGACACTATGTATTTCGAGATGATGGTTATTTACTGTCATGGAGTTTGTTCATGGATCAAATATTAATCGAAGAAATCAAAAAAAACTTAACTGAGTTAGCTTCTGCAAAATATACCTTTGAAACTTTGCAAAAAAGTTTTTTACGTAATCCTGCATCTTCCACTCGCTAGAAAGCCATTTTTATTAATTAATCATATGTACATAATAAATTGCGTAACGCTGACTATGCCGTCTTAATATCCGAATTTGAACACAACTTACAAAGGACTATACAGGGTGTTTCATGAGGAATGTACTACTACTAATACGTTAGAGATTTGTTCATTTTAAGCAGAAAAGTTCTCAATTCTCAAAGGTACAGCCAGTTAATGCATTAATTGATATCACGCACGGCTGTTATGAAACAGTCATTTGTCAATGTTTGACATTTAATGCCACATTTAATTTGATAATGCCACATATTGACTCATGCAGAATATGGTGTTTTGTTACGGTTACTGCAATGGAAATGCACCTCATGACTATAGGAGACGGATTCCTAACCGAGATTCCAGATTGCACCGGTTCTGTTCCAAGTAGAAATAATGAATAATTACGTGCAGGTGTGCAAACTCTGAATGAAGTTGAACAAATTCTTCAATCGGTAGAACGCGGTCCATCTACCAGTACAAGAAGACTTTCTCCTCGTCTTGGGGTTCTTTTCATTAACTCTTGCTCTTTTCATTAACATCATAATCAAGTATAGTTTGTATTTAAAAAAATACAACTTTGTGTTGTATCTCAAAAATCATCAAATATTTTTAAAATTTTTCAACGGCAGTATATTCAACTTAAAAAAGTGTCTTAAGAACGTATCAACCCCATTTCTCTAATTTTAAAAATAAACGAAATATGAGCATTTTTTGAAATCAAGAAAATTTGACTTTTTGGCTATAACTTAAAAACAAAAAAAGATGGAGGTTTGGTGTTTGCGGGATTAGGGTAGTCTCGAAAAAAGAGACCGGGACATGGCACCTACTTTTTTCGTATCTCTTATAGTTTCTGAGATAGCCTATAATAACACCCAAATTTGCCCACCTATACATATTTAAATAAATTAGTTTATGCATTAACTGGCTGTATCTCAGTTACCTTTGAGAATTGAGCATATGTTTTAGGAACTTTTTTCCTTAAAATGAACAAATCTATAACATATTAACGTATGTACCATTCCTCATTAAACACCCTATATAATAAATTCGAAATAACTGCAAAAACATTTAGCATGACTATTTCGCGCAAAAAACACAATACATTACAGTTTCCAGAGAACTAAGAAAATGTAAGCAAGCCATATAAAATCAGTACGCAACATGTAATGAGTTTCAAATACCTGGGCGCCTGCGTAACTATCAATAGAAATTTGAAGATAAAAGTATAGACTCAAACAACTAAAGTAGCAATTATATTTGGGTTACAGATTATTGAAATGAGAACACTAAGAGCTATAACCGGATACACTTTAAACGAGAGAAAAAAAACATATGTGTTATTGAGGATATTGTTAGCGAAGAAAGGATTGAAGAGAGCATGTGGACAGAATGGCTGAAAAGAAAGCTGGATATCGCAAGATGGACCGTAATGTGGCACATATTAGTACATACAGAACAAAGTGCCAAGAAATCTATAAACATATATTATGCGTTAAAAATGAGTAAGAGTTGTAAATGAAACGATTATTGATTTCTGAAGCAGATTTATCTTTAAGAAATTTAAAATCTTTATTCTGTATTTTGATTTCAATTTTCTAATTTCATTCCAATCCTGACATCAAGTCTATAGATTTATACAGGACACTTCGGAGTCGCTGTAAGCAAGGGGCGCAACGTGGATTTGTCGTTTCGTCCCTCTCGCAAACAGATCGCAAAATTGATTATAGAAAGATTATTCAACGAAAAAATTAAAATTATTAGAGATATTGAAAACGTATTTAAAATCTCATTGGCTGATATGGAGACAATTCACCAAGAATTCCCTTGTATCAGATTTCATAAAGAAAAACAATATTTGCCACCTCTTAAAATAATAAGAAAAGAAAATTATAGAAGAAGTAACAATTTCTATTGTCACATTTTATCGGACAAAAAGTTAAAGTTCCGTCAAAGTTGACCAGCTTTATGAAGATTGGTAATCGACTGCGGAATCTCGACCGCAAGCCTCAGCTAAACTACTCGCAATCATGCATTTTTATCAAAAATAATTTGTATTAAAATGTTATTGGACAAAAAGAATAGGAAATAGGAAGCAATCTCTCGGGTCATCCCTCGGGTGTTGCAAGAGCATAAGTGATTCAGAATCGTGTAAAATCGGGTATATAATAGTTTTCCTGATAGAGAAGCATAGGTAAAAAGTGTAGGATCTTTCTTCATCCATAAGTCCAGAAAATATCTCCCACACATTTACAAACCCCTTGATTCTCAATGCATGTGCGCATTGTATTGGATCGAGAATAGATCTAAATCAAGGAAAGTTGACTACGGCGACCTGAGTACAACAAACATAACACTCAATCAGTCCATTGTAAATATATGTATATGGCTAGAGCTCCAATTGTGTTGGTGTTGTTTTTGAAGGAGTTGGCATCGGTTTTTAAAATATTTTATATGTAAAAAAAGTCCCAAATGGGGATTGTGGCAGATTGGGTTGGATTAATAACTTTGACTAACATATACAAAATAGCACTGTCAAACCGAGCTAATATACTTTTCGCGCCAAGTGAGGTACGTTAAAATCTAAAATCCCCAAATTGGTACCATGGCAGCTAATGGGTTAAGCTCTCCCTCCATATTTCTTGTTTTCCATCTTGCTTGACTTCTTGGCCAAAGTTTCTCCATCATCCCAAATGAGTATAAACCACCACTGATAGTGTCCGAATACAGAACAATTAATTTCGGCGTTATGGAGTAAAATTTTTGAGTCAGGGTCTTTAAAATATTCACGTTGCAGTGTCAGTAAACAAGTTAAAACTTGTTTATTTCGTGATCATGGACCACTGAATTGGTTTGGTATACTGCGGATGAAGTGGAAACTTCTTCCGCGCGCATGGGTTCCTCCTAATTTACAAAGGAATCCAGGTCCTTTCAGAATGGTTTCTATGTTATTTAGTTAACTAGTTTATTATTCTGTATATACTGCATAGAGCCTCCCTAGTAGATTATATAATGGTGAAGTCAAATTCAAGTATATAGAATCCATGCAAAAATTTCAGTAAGTTGAATTTAGTTATTCTGTTTCTAAAAATGACTGTTGTACAGCATCCAATTTGGAACAATTTTCAGCTGAAACGATAATATGTATGCGCATTCAATGTCAGGTTCAAATTAGTAACGATTAGATTTCTACGAACAAAGTTACTATAATTAATTGATATTTTGCGATTTGAAAAACTCAATCAGAAACTAGAATTCAAAGGTTAGCGACGTCCTTGAGACTACAATATAAACGTAGATAATTGCGAAATACGAGTTGTAAGGAAGAGAGAGATAGAGATGTGTAGTGGGCCTCGGTCGCCAACAGGTATATAATACCGCGGCCAAACAAACCCGCGCACACCGCACGGATCGGTTTATTTTTATCTGAATGAGTCCGCACTCTTCCGAGGCGTCGAGGCTCGAGCCATTCAGCGATGCTAATTGCCGCATTCCAGGCGAATCTGCCAGAAAACATTAAAAACGAAAGAAAAAAAAACAATAATAAACGAGAAGCGGTGATTTACACGTGTTTTCCCAGTTAAGCGGTCGTAAATAACAAATTTCTCTCCGTCCGACCGTAAAGTTTGAGATGAAAGTGAAAACGGCTCACTGACGTTTCATGAAACCCAGTCACCTTTTCTATTTTGAACGAGAAACCGTATTCGTTATTCATCTTAAGGGGTCACCTTCCAGAAACAACTAATGGGTGTCGTGGCGCCATCTTTTAGATGGAAGTTTTAAAGCGATATATAAGATAAATTAGATATCTTTTTTTAAACTTTTAAAATATCCCACTTTATGAGTTTTAATAATGATAATTTAATTTTCTTCAATAAAGTTTTATTAATTTTGATTAGCGGAGGTGTATGTGTGCCTTTCAAAATCTAACTATGTAGGTTAACTCGACTGAGAATTAATCGATTCGTATTTTCACTTCCACTCTATGGTTAACCTTAATTGATTTACTATAAACCAGTTTTGTACAAGGTGAATCACAGAAATTTAGAAAAATTTTGATTTAGGGCTAAATTGATTCAACAAAAACTTTATACAACAAAAAGTTTGCATACTTTATCATAATATAACACTCACTAATTATGTAAAATGAATCATTCGAAAACCACTCATTTATTGTTATAACACAAAGAAAAATACATACAATATAGAACATACGTGATTATTTCTTAGAAGCGTTACAAATGTATGAGTCATGACTCAAACGTATCTGATATAGTAGAATTTAACAAAGAGACTATTAATTGTTTCGTCTACCAGAACGGTTTTAAAGAAGGCAGCAATAAAAAGCAGGGTTAGCGCGCGCGATTGGCAGGTTTGTATTTTTTTTTATTCTTTTTTAAATGGTCGGTACGAACGATGTTGAGCAGGATGCGGTTAACCGTTTTTGCTGAGCAGTAAACGTAATCTAATGGGTCGTTTCGCAAAAGACGTTTTGTAATTAAACGACGTTAAAGAGTCTGGGGACGTAGGAGAAAACAAGCTAGCTTAGTAGCAGCAAGCAGGTCTCCCCAAACGACTATAATTACATACTAAGGATTCCTTCTAGATCTCGGTAAATCTTAATTGATCTGGCTTTCCTTCTGTTCGGCATCACACGATGACTCATCGACAATTTCTTCAATCAATTGGCTCTTTGCCTATTAAATAATGTTATACTTCTTTTTGTGGATATTGTTAAGCGTCTTAGGAAATGATTCTGTCGCTGCAAATTTTTCTTCCTACATGCACTATACGCTCTCGATGCAGGAGAGGCTTTAAATACATCACATATCCGCGCGGCATTTATAAATAGTTACGCGCACATACGTCTCAGACCATGTACGCCACTGTACGTGCTTTTAACAACACGTCGTTGCTTCGGCGCCAATGACCCTAGTAAGAAATACATTACTTATCCTGAGAAGAGAACTCCCTTCCGTAATCTATTTACGTTCAATAAACTATTTATTGATACATTATCTACACAATAGCTATTTTCGAGTGCTTACTTTTTTCTATATTTTTACACACTTTATGATTTTAATTAATCATTCTATATTTATTTTTAATAATAAAAAAACCCACAGAGAAAAATTGATTAACGAAAAAGAAATTGTTTTGTTATAAGATTGAACGGGTGTGAAGTGAGCTGCAGAATTAAACATGTGAATCATAAATTGTGTCCAACTGTAACATTTTTTAGGCATATTCACCACCATGGCCTCTATTTCTGTAACTGTATGGAAATTATCATTTCTGGCTAATTCTCTGATAATTGAGATGATTGCAAAATGATTTTGGTTGTCTAAACATAGACATAAAGAAGTAGTGGAGAGAAGATAGCCAACAATGCAGTAATATACTATAACAATAGAGGTAATCTCTGCGTTGCTTACGAATAAAAATGGTAATCCCACACTGTGTTGATACCATTGATAGGAAACATGTTATTAAAAATATTCTGGCTATCATCGACTTAAGCAAAAAAATCAATATCATTGATGTAGGATGATGAAAGCCCACATAGTTCAAGCGTAATAGCGCAAAATGTTTTATCTCACTTTATAACTTGCGACACCTATCGACTATTGCTGACTTCAATATAGTATCCGATGCCTTTTCATACTTGTAGGAACCTTATCCGAATCACTATTGCTTGGTTATATTGGTCCAATTGAAAGCATTATTTAGAATATAAAACTTATACAAAACTGAGGTTGGTCAGGACTCTTCAAAGCAAGGTCTTGTCACCTTTAAAATCTATATATTTTTCTTCTTCTTCTAATAGGACGATATCCTGGTTTTTCTACTTTTAAGCCTCCTGCGCCCCTGAAAACTTGTGAACAGGGTGTTTTAATAATAAAAAATAAGTATATTTTTCTAGGACTTTTGACCGATTCTGTATACTTAATTCTTCTTTATTGTAATAGATTAAAAAACGTGTTAGTCGGGCAGTCAGCCAAACATTCAGTACGTCGCACTGCCGCATATCTTAGCAATAGGGCCGTTAAGTATTTTTTTTATTGGCTTATTCCAAAGTTTTTTAAAATTGATTGACCCTATATTTTTCAATTTTTGATTCTAAGGCTTAATGAAGTTTGAAACTACAGGGCGCGAACTCCAAAGTACGTCACTCAGAGTTGAGCGTACGATTGGAGCGTATAAAAATCAATAAAATTCCTGGAGAGAGACAATGCTACGAATCTTATGCGCTAGAAGAAAACGGGAGCGAACGTAACGTCTGTGATTTCTTTCTTCTTACTTAAAACGTCATCTGGAATCAGGGGTGGGGAATTTTAAACTATTACATTAATTATTGCAAAAATTAAACAATTTTCGAACGTGAAAACGTTACTAATCCGTCTAATTTAATTTAGATTATCGATTTTTTTGAAAGACGGTCTTTCTAATCGATTGACCCTAACGGCCCTATTCTCACATGAGGCAGCATTTAGTCCCTATCATTGAGTTATGAAGTGTGATGCATGACAACCATTAGTGGACTAGAAGGCATTTTATACAGAATTGCACGACCCAAGAATGCGACTTTGGTAATAAGTACTAAATACGCCACCCAGAGCAAAACAATGTTAAGTCAAAAATAAGTATTATATCTCCTAAATACAATGTAGTTATGTACAAAGTATGTAGTATGTAGAAATCCAGTTCTGTAGCCTGTCTGCTCTATTTTAGCTAAGAGCAATGTGTAGCTTTTGCACGCCAACACGTGCACGCATTCCCATACTGTCCATAACAAGAACGAATTATTTAAAATATCATTCATAACTCAAGAGAAGAATAAACGCGATATTACACACAGCCTTTAAGTGTGCTCAGTGAGTATTAAGGAGGTGGATTCATTGTTTTGCGCCAAAAATGTCAACCACTATTTTGACACTATTATTTTCCACCAACTGAAGAATATTATTGCAGTGACAGTACATTTGAGAATATAGAAGAAACTGTAGATGAAGAACAAGAGCATTCAAGAGCTAATTTCAAGTAGCAGAAATTGAGAAATGAAGGCCTAAAATAACATAAATTGGTAAGAAGTGAAGGTCAGAGGTATAGAAAGATGAAGACAAAAGGATAATTCTAAAATGAAAGGATTTACTAATTCTAAAATGAATGTTCAGAAAACAAGTATGTTAAAGGTACTTTTGCAAATACTGCCTATTTTCCAAATGCTTATTAAATTTACATTAGAATTGTGTTAGTCTGGTAAAGTAGTCGAACATAACACAAGAGGAAAGCAGCAAAGTATTATACATTTTCAGTTTGGCTCCCTCAAATATGTCTTTTAACTTAAATATTTTTATACGTGCCTCACACCTGTTTGCAGCTTGTATTCTTTCTTGTATTCGTGATGTTATGTTACTGTCACAAGTAAACTGTTATTTTTACATTTGGAAATAAAATCTTTAACATAAAACTAAAAATGTTAGATATCATAATCTTTTAAAAATATTTGACTAATTTCTCTGATGATGGCCAAGTGCCGAAACTAGTTAGACAAGATAATCAAATAAAAGACCAGTATAAGTACATCAATGTCTGTAAAATTAATCTCCTTAATTAATAAATAGTAAACTTTTATTTGTTAATCGGCTCATAAATAACATCATATTTAATAAATACGTGTTCATATTAAAGTATATAGTACGATAGTAGAATGCATCTTCAACATTTCGATAACAAATAGAGTACATAAAAGAGCAAGAATAAGGTTTATTGAAACTGAAAGAATCGACCTTTTAGTGTGAATCACCATAAACTGATTCATTTCGGTTAATTTCGCTTATTGTTATATGACCACTTTAACACTTGATGCTTTTAAAGAAAATAGTATGCAATATTAAAACTTGTGGTGAAATTAGTTCGGGAAATACAAAAAGCGCATGTTTGAGACTTCCATTTGATGTCTTAAACCCTTATAACAAGAAAAAACACAAATATAAATGTAAATGTACAATCGTTGGAAAAAATGCAGTGTTGTTGATAAAGTACAGTGCACATTAATTTTTTATTAAGAAATAAGAGTTTTAAGGAAATTAAAATAAACATAAAAGATAAGGAAACCCGATGATTAACACATCATTTACATGTTCCGCATACTTTCTACGCGAAAACATTTTTGAAGCTCCTCCTGGTCATGTAATGCGCAATTAATTCCTTTCACTCTACGTTAAGAGGGATCATCAAGTATAAACAGACGCCGAGCGGCGTTGTCGTTGATTTTTTTCCACATTTTCAAAAACGATGCGTCTATCAGTCGCAGACGAACGGTCTCTTCTACAAACTGCAGATAACCGCAAAAATAAACAGTGTTATCAGTCGGTTTAGTGACGAGATCGCTCGAAATGGGTTTCATAAATATTCACGTTTGATAAATCATAGGAAATTTGAATAAAAAAATAAAATTGTAATGTTAATAAAGTTTGTATCAAAAACTGCCAGATAGCAAAAAAGTAAGCAACAATAAAAATTTCGTATTCAATTGTAAATTGAGTATAAGAATAGTAACGGTATGTTAAAATCGTCGAGGCTATTGTAAAATTAAACGAAAACGGTCTGAACGGATGCTGAATATCGTTTATTTATACACAGGAAAGCGCGTTCGACTTTTACTTTCAAATAACAAAGAGAGACGTGCTCTAAGAGATCGACATCGCAAGATAGATAAATTTGTTATCCGGATGTTTGTTTATTTAATTTTTATTTTGACGCGATAGTAATGTTGAATAACAATAACGTATAATCTTTATTGAGGAAACTTAAAAACCCCCATAAATAATTGAACAAAAAAATAATTTATCTACTTAATTATAATTGAAAAATTTATTTTAGAAAATTTATCAGTTTATATCTCGGTTATTTATTTAAAAATAAAACTTTCGCATATTTTTTTCTAACGATAAGAAGTTTCCTTATCAATTTTTATACGGAATCTCGTAGTAAATTTAAACGTTTGAAATATTTACATAACAAATTTAAAAAAATAACTTACCTAATAAGAATTTTTTTGCTGTTCTAATCCAAAAGTGACAAACACAAAATATCTTCTTTGTTATAAAGTAGACATCAGGAACTTGCGTATTTTGTGAAAATATGAGGAAATCCGCTTCACTTTGCAACTTAATCACTTTGAGTAGCAATAGTAAAAAGTAGATTAAAAGAGAACCTCGCGAACCGGCATCAAAAGTTGTCGTTCTCTCAAGTTTCGTCAGTGGTTCTACCTACTGCACTACTACGCTACTAAAATACTACTACAACTTTACTCCAGTAGTAGTGGAATGCGATGTAGCGGTGTGGTGGGAGAGGGACGTGCTGAGTTTACTACGTCCGCAGCGACGACGACGACGTTTTCTGCTGCTGCTACTGCCCGCGACCGTCCGTCGCTGGACCGGCTGAGCGAGACAATTGTATGTTTTAGAGAAGGACAAAATAAGACTTTGTACGCTAACTCCCGGTCGACGAGCGAAGAGCGACGAGCCTCTTTTACGATACATGATGGTGTATATGTGGTGGTGCTTTCAACGGAAAGTGCAAGCAAGCGAAACCTACAATATAAAAGCAAGAGTTTACTTAAACATTGTCTATTAATTTTACTGAAGAACATTTTTTTAAAACAACTTACATAACGTTCTAAACTTCTTAATTCTTTTAAAACATTCTTCTAATATCATGAAATTTCTTTCTAGGTTGAAGGAGATAAAAATCCATCGTTGAAATAAGAACCTTTAACATTTTTCTTTTTGATAACATCACCACACATAACAAAATTCTAATTTGACAAATGACATATTTTAATAACCTCAATGTCAAAAAGATGGCACTACTTCAAATGATCAAGATATTTGAATTTTAATTCAACAAACACCTCCATTAATCATAAATTATCATTAAACGAAACCTGCAATATAAAAGCAAAAGTTTACTTAAAAATTTTCCATTAATTTTACTGAAAAAATTTTTTTTAATACAACTTACATAACGTTCTAAACTTCTTAATTCTTTTAAAATTTTCTTCTAATACCAAGAAATTTCTTCTTTCTAGATTAAAGGTGACAAAATCCATCGATAAAATAAGAACTTTTAACATTTTTCTTTTTGATAATATCACCACAACATAACAAAAATTCTAATTTGACAGATGACATATTTTAATAACCTTAATGTCAAAAAGATGACTACTCCAAATGAGCGGGATATTTGAATTTTAATTCAACAAACACCTCCATTAATCATAAATTATCATTAAACGAAACCTACAATGTAAAAGCAAAAGTTTACTTAAAAATTTTCCATTAATTTTACCGAAGAAAATTTTTTAAAACAACTGACATAACGTTCTAAACTTCTTAATTTTTTTAAAACTTTCTTCTAATACTATGAAATTTCTTCTTTTTAGATTGAAGGAGACAAAAATCAATCCATAAAGTAAGAACTTTTAACATTTTCCTTTTTGATAATATCACCACAACATAACAATAAAAATTCTAATTTGACAGATGACATATTTTAATAACCTTAATGTCAAAGAGATGGCACTACTTCAATTGAGCGGGATATTTGAATTTTAATTCCACAAACACCACTAATAATTAAATAATTACAGATTATCGTTAAATTATTAATAAAACCATCAAATTTTTTTATAAACAAGTTAATTTTGGATAATTCATTTTAGTTTTCGTTTTTTGGAGGACTTGGTTGGAAATTTCCACATTGTTAAATAACAAATCCGGTATAAGATCCATTTCTTAGAAGCTTAGTATTATTGTTAAAGAAGGAAATTTCCTAAATTATCAACAAAACTTTCATATTAAAGAGATGGCACCACTTCAAATGTGCGGGATATTTGAATTTTAATTCAACAAACACCTCTATTAATCATAAATTAACATTAAATTAATAATAAAACAGTCTAATTATTAATAAACGAATCAATTTTGGAAAGTCCATTTCACTTTTTGAGAAACAAACGGTTGAAATTTTTGTTTCATCGATTAATCTATATTTAAATTTCGTTTCTTAGAGAATTTCGTTGGAAATTTCCATCATTGTTAATAACAGTGTCAATTAAATTAACTCGATTTCGTAAACGACTTTCAGTGATGATTTATGCGGTTAACGATTAGCTTTAAAAGTCGGCATAAAATTCGTTTCTTAGAAGCTTGGAATTAGTATTAAAGGAGAAAATTTCCTAAATTATTAACAAAACTGTTTACTTTTCGATAAGCAAACTATTTTAGGGGATATACATATATTTTTTAGATTTTTAGTAGATCTTAACAAGATTAAAACCTAACATTGTTATTAAAATGTTTATTAATCAGAAAAGAATTGCAGCAAAAATTATCTTCTTCTTCTTTATCATTTCCCCTAGATGTGAACTTCTAAAACTACGTTTGTTTCTTGGCATATACTTCACTCTCCTTCGTTTTCCAACTATTCCCATTTCCAACACTCTTCTGGGAATTCTCTCCAGCGATATTTATTCTAAATCGTCTCTTATAGTTTTGTTTCTAATTAGATCCATTCTTGTTTATTTTTGATTTGTGTTTATCCCTCATCGGTCATGTTTCAGCTTCATATGTGAGGATCGGTTTATATATAGTTTTATAAATTCTTAATTTTGTATTTGTTCTTACTTCCTTCTTACCCACAATTGTGTTATTCATTTGGTAATATGCATTACTTGCTTTTTGTATGCTATTTTGTATTTCTCTATCTATTGTTCCATTCTCAGTAAAAATGGCACAAAAATTATCAATTATGATTAATATAGAAATCTGTGCTTTTTGGCAAGTTGAAAATCTGTACATAAAGATAGCTTGAAATATCTAATACTTATGCTGCACTCCACAACAACATTCCTTGTAACTAATCCAAGATCTGGCATATCAACAACAACCATCAATAAGCTGCATATGGAATTCCGCATCAGAGCATTGTACGGTTGTAGTATACATTACCTATAATGCTCTGATGCGGAAGATATCGAACATCCTGTATGCTCAAAAGATGTATGGTCAAAATATCCATAAAACAATTTTGATTAAATATCAGTACATTGCTGTTATAAGTTATAATTTTATTCAACATAAATTTCATTAATGAAACATCTAAATGTTTATCTATTTTTTTTAATTATATTACCAAATATCAATCAATCACAAAACTGTACACATAAATGTAATGATTATAAAATAACGTGTGCAAATAACATTTAAAATTAACCTTACTTAGATAACAAAAATAACCTTTCTGTATTCGCTTTTTTTTTAAACAACCATAAAGATAACAAATGATACAATTGTCCGCATATCGTGCAAATTATGAATAAAGATTATTTCAAAATAATCCAACAATTTACAATAAAACATATTATGTTAGGTTAGGTTGATTTATGTGCGCAAGATATAAATATTTCCCCAAAAAAAAATCTTGCGTAACATCAAAGTTAACCAAAACGAACTTATCATTTTCACAGCACAGACAAACTGTAAATATTTTCGTTTCAAAACGTCAAATTTATCATAAGTGGTACCTACACACTCATTACCGTTCCAAGTTTCTTTTTCGGGTTTTCCACGAAAACCACGCGATTTTTACAACGTTAACGTAAACAATGGGAAAAGCATGTTTGCGGCCAACGAAAATAAACCGATGAAAACGATTTTTTACTATTTTTAAACATTCGCGATGGAAAAAGAAGAAGAATAGTATACATACTAAATATGTGAGACGAAAAACGAATGTGTACGATTACGTAAACGTGAAAAGATAAACTACCCACTACACCATAATAATTATTGAGTTCGCGTCGATTTCAAAATCTTTTGCCGATTCCTACGAATATATAAATTGTGCCTACACGGCACGTTTTCAATGGCATTAATATGTCGGTGTGTATAAAAAAGAAAAAGGAAAAAGGAAGGTGCATGACACGCAGCACTCGGCTTTATTATAGTTGCGACATCTAAGTCTTGTGCTAATGTAAATTTCTACGAGCCAAGCCCGAGTTAGATCTTATATAAACTGAAAACAACTTTAAGCTGAATAATGTTTAAGATATAGGGAATTAAACTATTACTAGTGTGAATTAGTTCTTTATTTACGCTGTTTGTATCTAACCTGCGTTAACCACTTATTTAGAGTTCATAGACAAGATGTAGGTAAGTAACATTTATGTATGCGCAAGGTGAGTGAATTAAGTGGCCGATTATTTATTAGTTAATTGGGTGAATAAATTGTGGAAAATATATGTTGTGTAACATATGCTTAATAATACCAGCTGAATGAATACTTTACATTACTATACTGAGTGTTTCACTTAAAACTCCCAGGTTAAGTATTTCTATAATGGGTTGAAATATTTTAGATACAGGAAATATATATATATACAGGATATTTAGTTACTGAAATTTTCTCTTACAGGTCTTAAGAACAGACAAAATTTCGAAACAGACGACAACTTTGAAGAAACATGATTTTAATTTTAAATGATTTCAATGACAAATAACAATATTTAAGAACTGAAGTCCATTCAGTCCAGAGGTTACTTACAGATTACTATTTAATTAAAAGGAGAAAAAAAGAATCCACAAAAAATGATAACACTTTGTAGCATAACAATAACACTTTTAAAAAGAATGAAATCAACTGAAGAGGCTATCAAAAAGAAAACATTAAATTTTTGGGTGGGGTTCCTTGAATGTTGGAAGGAGGTTCACCGTCAAATAATGAACTTGAGTCTTTTGGGTGGTGCATTGTACAATGGGTCCCGACAACGGGGGGCCACTCGAGAGGAACAATCGACTTCGCTACACTACACTGGACGTGTTTAAGCCTGCTGAATACATTATCTGTTCTCAGCAACAGGTAGAAGAAAAGTTAGGAAACCAAATACTATGTGTACACATAAAATCTTTAAAAAAAAATAAATAAAATACAATTAAAATATATTACGCGTAACTTATAATAAAATATAAATTTTGTGTTGAATTCTAATTAAAATAATTTTCCTTTCAAAAAATAGTGACCATTCCATTCTTGTAAAAAAGAATTTCTTGATTTTTATGTTCAGCCCCTAAAACGCGCCTGGCATCTATTGTCAACGTGGTCTTTCGTTTCGAGAATAGCCGTTCTAGGCTTAAACAATGCAACAAAAGGGCGAAATAATTGTAGCCGTCGCACTGGCGCCAACGGCAGCTCGGGCTTTGGAAAATATTCCCATGGCGCGTATGCACATAAATTTCACTTTTCTGGAACTTCTTTATTCCAGGATCTTAACTCGTACGGAAGAAGTCATTTCAGTTCCCGAGGCCCCAATTATCTGTAATCGGCACGGTACGATCGCCCCAATCGAGACTTCAGGAATGCCGCGTGTTCCTCCGTGCTCGTTAATTTTGGAGTCATTCTTCTTGGAAACAGTTCGGGTACCTGGGATTTTTTCACTCACCGTAATAAAAATAAAATATTTGTGGGTGTGGATATATGGATATGTGGGAGAGATTTTTAAATCGGTTAAAACTATCTGGACAAAACTTTAAAACTCATGAATAATAACCACAAATATTAATAAATTAATGGTAAATAAAATAAATTGGTGTTGTCAATTGTAATTTTTTTTTTGGTCATTCAATTTTATCTCTATTGGAAATTATGATGTAGTTTAATAAATTCTAAATATAAATAATACAACATAAATTCACGAAAAGATAGTATCACATCTTTGTTATGACAGGTTTATTTTTAATACTCAATTTGCTTAAATGAGTCACTACGTCTAAATCTCTTTGAGTGTTTGCCGAGTAAATACAACTAATTGTAAAATAAACTAAAAGTTCCTGGGTGGGTTTCATTAATTTATGATTGAGAAACAAATTTTTAGTTCTAGAAACCGCTCTTATTCGTACCACAACTAAACCTGGTGACGATGTTTCGTGAAACTATCATCAGGTTTATTTTTTGTTATGGACGCCATATTTGATTTTCACACCAAAAAATAGGATAATTAATTCTGATTTCAATGATATGTCACACAATGTATTTCATTTAAAAAAACATTGAATTATTCAAAAAAAAAAGAATAAACCTGATGATAGTTTCACGAAAACGAAACGTCGGAGAAAATTTCTAGTTATGTCATGACATTTTTCATAAAAAGTTGCCTTAAGAATGTTTCCTCAGATTCATGAAAAAACGAAAAATAAAGAAGTTGTAGGCAAAAAACGAAAAGGTCATTTTTTTGTTTTTCGGTCACATTTTAAAAACTAAAACGGCTAGATCCAAAAACTTACTTGAAAAGTGATGAGCTCTAAGATACGCAACTTTGCCCCCATTTAACCATTTCTGTATCTCTTATGGTTTCTGAGATCCCAATGGTGGGGGTCGAATTTGAATTACCTGTAGATTATTGCTCAAAAACCAAAATCTGTGAATGATAATGATATTATTAAAAGTTATTCATAGTAAATCACAAAAACATAATTCACTAACTTAAAATTTATTTATAACTATTTCTCATTTTTGCTTAAAAATTAACTTCTCAAATATATAGCGGTTTGGTTTGCGTTGCGATTTGGGTTGGGTTATTGTTTGGGTTCCGTTTTGGGTAGACTTTAGGTTTGGATTGAAGTTTGGGTTGGGTTGCGGTTTGGGATGATTTCCAATTTGGGTTGGATCGTGGTTTGGGTTGCGATTTGGGTTGGGTTGCGGTTTGGAATGGGTTGCGATTTGGGTTAGGTTACGGTTTGTGTTCGGTTATGGCTTGGGTTGGATTGCGGTTTGGATTGGGATACGACTTGGGTTGGATTGTATTGCCGTTTGGGTGAGTTGCGATTTGGGTTGCAAATAGGATTTGCGAAATGTAATAGTTCATGATGCCAACAAGTTGGCGGACTCTTAGGCACTAAATAGAATATATTATAAATAAATTGCCAGACTCCAAGATATAGAATAAAAGGCCCACGATTCAACTACGTATACTGCCAAGAAGTTTTTAGACCTACAAGTTATGTTACCGACAAGTTGACAGACCTACGATGAAGAATAGGAATTTCTAGATGTAACAGTTCATTTCGGCAATAAGATGACAGATTGGGTGATGATGAACAGAACTTTCAAAACATAATAATTTATGCTATCAAGAAGTTGCCAGATATTGCGATAATGATAAGAAGTTTCAAGATATAATAATTCATATTTCAATGAAGTACAAGCACACTTCACTATGATAAATAAGATTATAAGTTATAGCTCATGTTGCTAACAAGTTGGCACTTACGATGAAAAATAGAAATCTCGGATATGGCAAGTTAACCCACGAGCTAATTGCATTTTCTTGCATTATCTCTTTTGCTTGTGTTTTAAATTATTTTATCAGCTTAAGTCAAGTAGTTGATTTCCTGTCCTTATTCGCAGCAAAAGTTATATTGAACTCATCTGGACTATTTAACTATGATCATCTCATTCCTTTCTATTCTCACTTTCCTCCTCGTAGTTGCCACTCGAGAAATAAAACTGGTGCTGTGCTTAAAATTCGTTCTGCTCTCATGTTGATAGTTGATCAACAGCCGTTTGATTGAAACGTTTCTTGCATTTATCTTTCTTTTCCAAGCGCAGTAAATACCAAAATGGCGAATGGGCCATTGCTTCGGTTGCACATAAATAGGCTACAAAGAATTTGGTTTGGTAAGCAACCTTATAAACATTACTCAAGAATATATGTTGTTGTCGAACAGGGGTGGTTCTCCAGTTTTTCTAATAGTTTGATCATTAGATGATAACGGATTTCGTCTGCTCCATCACGATTTTCTTTGTCCATCTTATTAGTTTAATTAAAGTGAAAAGACAGCGTTTTTAAAGAATTTCAAATTATAACATAAATGTGTAATCCAATAATACTTTGATAATTTGTAAAATATGTTTTAAATAAAAAATTGATAGAATTAAATCACAAAATTATTTATTTCTATACTTTAAAAAAACAATTTAAAACTGTATCTGTTTTTGTGTCTTTTGTCTTGTAATACTATTATTGTTTACACGGGTTTTGTACGGCGGATGGAGCGGATAATAATGAAGTTAATTGGACATTGTCTGTTGAATTAATCCGCCCCCGGTCCGGTTTATCCGATCGCCGTTGCAAACTTCAACAACTCACGTTGTTAGCCGTCCATTTGTGTGTCCTCTGCTGTGACCGTGCAAAATGACTCACCGGAGTCAACCAATTAGGATAACTTCTACTATACTACTACGATTCACATCGTAATTATTGTACAATATAATAGTAAGTACGTACGATGCGTATTTAACTTAATCGACGAACCGTTTCCGTTTTGGTTCGACGAATAACATTTCCAACTATTCATTTTTTTTTAAACAATGAAAACAAAAGATGCGAATATATATGTATGTCAAAAATGAGTAAAGTGCATCATCAGTTTTTGCGATTTCCAGGAAAAAAAATAAAAAAGAAAGCAAACAAAAACTTAACAAAGGCTCGAAAAGCACTTAATTCTTGCGGTAGGATCCGAACAAAAGGTTCAGAGACAAGTGAATAGTCGGTCATTTGGGCAAAGGGACGGGGAGCTCTGTTCGGCCTTTTTTTTGAATAAGATCCTTTTTAAAGTGCCATAAATGACGGTGGTTCTAAGGACCTGTTACATCCCAAAACTTAACCTTTTATAACTAACCGGCTAAGAAATAAAAATAGAAACATTTGGATGTATTTAAATGTTTGGTGAAAAGAAATGTTATAAGGATTAATATGGAGTAAATATTCTAGGAATTTTTTTTGATGTAATTTATTTTAAATGAAATAAGTATTCCCAGAAAAATACTAGGTAGCGGGAATTCGTTTAACTCACGATGTGATGATGACATCATTTTTTTTTTTTGGTTCAGTGCAGAAATGACTAATCTAATACATATAAATATTCCTTAATTAATTTTTGTAACCATCAAGTAAATAATAAAAATAAATTATCACATTTTGATTATATGTACAAATACTACTTACATATATTTGTAGATAAGTTTTTATCAAACAAAGGTTTCTAACTAAACAAATTTATGGAGTATTAGATATCAGTTCATCATTATAGTGAAACAAACGATGGTTGACAACAAAATACTATGGAACAACTAACAAGTGCCGAAGCGCACATTTATTTAAATAACCATTATGAACTATCAGGTGATAACGATTACAACAAAAGTTCCAGCGGCAGCAGTGGTGAAAGTGATCTAGATGAAGAATACTATAAGAACAAACCACCCCCAGAAAGAACCGAAGAACTAATAGCCAATTCCGTTCGCGTACAACCAATAAAATTATCATTACACGTTGAATCAAGGGATAGCAGTAGCGATGAAGAATTCGCAATTAATACACACTTATTAAAGAAAAATAGTATTCGTGTAAATGGTTCGATGTTAAATAATGGGAATAAGGAAGAAATCAAAAAAGAAATCGAAAAAGAAATTGCAAAAAAAGTTAAAAAAAATAAAAAATGTGTAAAAAATGATGTTGGAGTGCTACAAAGTTATGAAGAAACAAAATTGACCAAAAAATCTAAGAGGGGAAAACGAGGAAGGGGTAAAAATAAACAAGTTAGTACTAACAACGATGAAACAAAAGATGTTAAGACGAATAACAAAGTTAAGAAGAAAAATAAGAATAAGATTGAAGATGTGAAAATGAAAAAGGGTCAAGAAAATAATCATGACGAAAACAAAGAAATCTTAGAAAAACATGAAACGATAATATCAAGTGTTAATACAGTTATTTCATGTCTGAAGGAAGAACCGAAATGTGATAACGAAATGCATGAAGATAACACATTTACATCTTCTATAAAAGGTGAAGATAAAGTTAAAATGAAGAATTCTAAAGAAGAAGAGGAGAAATATCTTGTAGATGCAACGGCCGATGAAGATGTTACTGATAGTTTAAACGTTAACTCTCCAGAAAACGAGAAAGATTTAAATGATAATGAAAAAATTGAGAATGAAAAGGATTTCAATTCATTTTTAAGTGAGGAACCCAAATCAACTGATAAAAAACATGACTTAATTGAAGGACCCAAATATTTCATTAACACTCAAAACGATAACTCATTTACTTTATCTGTAAAAGTTGAAGATGAAGTTAAAATGGAGGATATTAAAGATGAAAACGAAGATCTTGTAGATGCAACGGAAAATGCTGATAATGTGCAAAAATCAAGTTCAAAAGCCTCAAAAATGTCAAAAAGGAAAAGAAGTAGAAGCAAATTCAAAAATGTTGATCGTAAGCTAACTCTTAAATATTCAGATAACGAGAAAGTCTTAAATGATAATGAAAAAATTGAGAATGAAAAGGATTTCAATTCATTTTTCGGTGAAGAATCTAAATCTAATGACTTAATTGAACAACCCAAAGATTTCATTAACACTCAAAAAGATAACTCATTGACTTCATCTGTAAAAATTGAAGATGAAGTTGAAATGGAAAAAGTTGAAATTGAGAATGAAAAAGATTTCAATTCATTTTTAAGTGAAGAACCCGAATCTAATGGTAAAAAACATGACTTAATTGAAGAACCCAAAGATTTCATTAAAACTCAAAACGATAACTCGTTTATGTCATCTGTAAATGTTGAAGATGAGGTTGAAATGGAGGATGTCAAAAATGAAAGCGAAGATCTCATAGATGCAACGGGGAATGACGATAACGGGCAAAAATCAAGTTCAAAAGCCTCAAAAATGTCGAAAAGGAAAAGAAGTAGAAGCAAATTCAAAAATGTTACTCGTAAGCTAACTGTTAAATCTTCAGAAAACGAGAAAGTCTTAAATGATAATGAAGAAATTGAGAATGAAAAAGATTTCAATTCATTTTTAAGTAAAGAACCCAAATTTAATGATAAAAACCATGATTTAATTGAAAACCCCAAAGATTTCATTAAAACTCAAAACGATAACTCATTTACTTCATCTGTAAAAGTTGAAAACAAAGAAAATGTAACTCGTAATTTAATTGTTGAAATTTCAGAAAACGAGAGACTCTTAAATGATAATCAAGAGATTGAGAATCAGGAAGAAGACTTCAATCCATATGTAAATAATGTAGGCAATTTACCATTCCACCCGTCATGGATAAATTTCTTTAAAAATAACTTGGTAAATATTGTTAATGCTGAAGATTTTAACACATGTAGGTCACCTTTAAAATCTAAGGAGGAAGTTGAAGTAGAGAATTTTGAACATGAAGGCGAAGAATATCTTGTAGATGCGACGGAAAAAGATGGCAATGTGCAAAAATCAAGTTCAAAAACCGCTAAAATGTCAAAAAGAAAAAAAAGTAGAAGCAAATTCAAAAATGTTACTCGTACGCTAACTGTTAAATCTTTAGTAAACGAGAAAGTCTTAAATGATAATGAAGAAATTGAGAATGCAAAAGTTTTCAATTCATTTTTAAGTGAACAACCCAAAGATTTCATTAAAACTCAAAACGATAATTCATTTACTTCATCTGTAAAAGTTGAAGATGAAGTTGAAATGGAGGATGTCAAAGATGAAAGCGAAGATCTCATAGATGCAACGGGGAATGCCGATAACGGGCAAAAATCAAGTTCAAAAGCCTCAAAAATGTCGAAAAGGGAAAGAAGTAGAAGCAAATTCAAAAATGTTACTCGTAAGCTAACTGTTAAATCTTCAGAAAACGAGAAAGTCTTAAATGATAATGAAGAAATTGAGAATAAAAGAGATTTCAAATCATTTTTAATTGAAGAACAAAAATCTAATGATAAAAAATATGACTTAATTGAAGAACCCAAAGATTTCATTAACACTCAAAACGATAACTCATTTACTTCATCTGTAAAAGTTGAAGATGAAGTTGAAATGGAGGATGTCAAAGATGAAAGCGAAGCTCTCATAGATGCAACTGAGAATGCTGATAACGGGCAAAAATCAAGTTCAAAAGCCTCAAAAATGTCGAAAAGGAAGAGAGGTAGAAGCAAATTCAAAAATGTTACTCGTAAGCTAACTGTTAAATCTTCAGAAAACGAGATACTCTTAAATGACAATGAAGAAATTAAGAATCAGGAAGAAGATGTCAATTCATATCTAAATGATATAGGCAATTTACCATACCACCCTTCATGGCATGATTTCTTTAAAAATAACTTGATAAATATTGTTAATGCTGAAGATTTTAACACATGTAGGTCACCTTTAAAATCTAAGGAGGAAGTTGAAGTAGAGAATTTTGAACATGAAGGCGAAGAATATCTTGTAGATGCGACGGAAAAAGATGGCAATGTGCAAAAATCAAGTTCAAAAACCGCTAAAATGTCAAAAAGAAAAAAAAGTAGAAGCAAATTCAAAAATGTTACTCGTACGCTAACTGTTAAATCTTTAGTAAACGAGAAAGTCTTAAATGATAATGAAGAAATTGAGAATGCAAAAGTTTTCAATTCATTTTTAAGTGAACAACCCAAAGATTTCATTAAAACTCAAAACGATAATTCATTTACTTCATCTGTAAAAGTTGAAGATGAAGTTGAAATGGAGGATGTCAAAGATGAAAGCGAAGATCTCATAGATGCAACGGGGAATGCCGATAACGGGCAAAAATCAAGTTCAAAAGCCTCAAAAATGTCGAAAAGGGAAAGAAGTAGAAGCAAATTCAAAAATGTTACTCGTAAGCTAACTGTTAAATCTTCAGAAAACGAGAAAGTCTTAAATGATAATGAAGAAATTGAGAATAAAAGAGATTTCAAATCATTTTTAATTGAAGAACAAAAATCTAATGATAAAAAATATGACTTAATTGAAGAACCCAAAGATTTCATTAACACTCAAAACGATAACTCATTTACTTCATCTGTAAAAGTTGAAGATGAAGTTGAAATGGAGGATGTCAAAGATGAAAGCGAAGCTCTCATAGATGCAACTGAGAATGCTGATAACGGGCAAAAATCAAGTTCAAAAGCCTCAAAAATGTCGAAAAGGAAGAGAGGTAGAAGCAAATTCAAAAATGTTACTCGCAAGCTAACTGTTAAATCTTCAGAAAACGAGATACTCTTAAATGACAATGAAGAAATTAAGAATCAGGAAGAAGATGTCAATTCATATCTAAATGATATAGGCAATTTACCATACCACCCTTCATGGCATGATTTCTTTAAAAATAACTTGATAAATATTGTTAATGCTGAAGATTTTAACACATGTAGGTCACCTTTAAAATCTAAGGAGGAAGTTGAAGTAGAGAATTTTGAACATGAAGGCGAAGAATATCTTGTAGATGCGACGGAAAAAGATGGCAATGTGCAAAAATCAAGTTCAAAAACCGCTAAAATGTCAAAAAGAAAAAAAAGTAGAAGCAAATTCAAAAATGTTACTCGTACGCTAACTGTTAAATCTTTAGTAAACGAGAAAGTCTTAAATGATAATGAAGAAATTGAGAATGAAAAAGATTTCAATTCATTTTTAAGTGAAGAACTCAAATCTAATGATAAAAAACATGACTTAATTGAAGAACCCAAAGATTTCATTAACACAAACGTAGAAAATGTAACTCGTAATTTAATTGTTGAAATTTTAGAAAACGAGAGACTCTTAAATGATAATCAAGAAATTGAGAATCAGGAAGAAGACTTCGATTCATATCTAAATAATGTAGGCAATTTACCATTCCACCCGTCATGGAATAATTTCTTTAAAAACAACTTAGACGAATGTGAAAACAAATTATTACGCTATATTATAGAAGATTCATTTGGTGAAATAGAAATTTTTTGTATTAATGCAGTAAATGTGCCGCACATTCTCTTTAGCAATGCAGATAGAAAAGAAATGTTTAAGAATAGTGTGCCTTTTTGTAACTATTCCTTTATCTCAGAACCAGACGTTCTAATGAGAATGATATTTTTTCAAGAACGCTTCTTCAGAGGACGGAAAATAATTACTAATATTTGTAAAAAAAAACAGGGTTATATCGATTTTGTGCCGAAAGGAATTTATTATCTACCATCCAGCGTGTCTTCAACATTAGCTTATATTGATGTGTCAGCAAAGAAAAGCGTTGATTGTGGATATCAAAGTATATTTCCATCAACATTTGTACCTTCTTATCAGCATCGAAGTAATAACACATATCTTAATAATCTAAAAAAACGTGTTTTAATTGCAACGGAGGCCTTTAATAATAGTTTACATTTAAACCTTTTACTCCAATATACTCCTTCTGTCACGTTTCCTCTGATTAAAATAACTCCTTATTGTAAGTTATATAAATTCGAAGTGTCTTTGGATAAAGTATCTTTGGTGTTTAAAGGTAATAAAAAATTTAAATTTTGTACAAATAAAAACTTGAACGTGAAAAGAAAAAATATATCTAAACTTAATAAAAATATATAAGTTATTTTAAAAAGTAATTGAAAATGTTTTGATTTCTGAAATACCTCTTACCTACTTATTCGGCTTTAGCCGTTTTAAGAAACGCACAGCTAAACCGGAATGTTTCTAGTTCTAAGTCTAGTAATAGTTCGGCTTTTAGTTTAATAAAAATATACAATAACCTAACGCTGAACAACAACATGTTTCCCATGCCGATGTATTTCTATCGCCTCTGTTGCCATTCTTTGGAAATAAAATCCGATTCTAGCTAATACTTTGGTTTTGGCGAACTCTATGGTGTGTTCTCCTTCGCAATGCTCTGCGACTGCAGATTGTTGGATTTTGTTTAGTCGGACATCTCTCTCATGTTCTTTGATGCGGTATTCGATGTTACATCCAGTTTGGCCAACGTAATACTTCCCGCAACTGCACAGTAGCCGGTAAACTCCTGCTCCCTTTAATGGAGTTAGTTTGTCTTTAGTTATCGGAAGAGCGTTCTGTATTTTGCTGTCCGTACCGTATCGTACCACGATATCATTCTTTTTCAGGCATCTCACAATTCGCTCTGTTACACCTGAACATAAGGAAGGCAGATAAATCCAACTGGTGCGGTATTTACCGAGCCTTCCTTCTGCTTGCGTGGTTTGGTGGCTCGTTGTATATCCCTCATCGTATACCCGTTCTTCTGCAGTACATCTTGTAGGAATCTCTTCTTTCTTTAAGTTTTCTTTGTCACATATCCTCTCTGCTCGCTGGAATAAAGCTTTAATCACGGACCTCTTCTATTGTGGGTGGTGATGAGATGAAGCCTGCAGGTACCTATTCGTATGTGTCTTCTTTCAATATCTGTCTTTCTAGTGACCAAAACATACAAGAAGGCAATTGTTTTGCAGCTTCCGTTTCCATGGTAAATTTAATCATGGAGTGGTGTGAACGAGGTGATCTAGGAATTCCTTGAGTCGCTCTTTTGCGTGTTGCCAGATCACGAACGTGATATCTACGTAGCGGAGCAGATTCGGATTTAGCTGTGCGTCTACTTTTAGTTCAATAAAAATATACAGTAATCTAGCGCTGAATATCAATTAAAACTGGAGAAGAACTAAGATAGCGCTAGTGCGAAATTAGAAGTTCAAATCCTATTTTATAGTGTAAGCTAATCAAAGATGTTTAGTTTATCTTCCTTTAAAAAACCAGAAACACTTGCTCTGAGTATACTTTGCTGATTAAGTATAACCAAAACTTATTCTGTTATTATCATTATAAAGTACATATTTGTACCGAAATGATATTATATTATTATAATTTAAAAAAAGCTAAAAGATTGTAAGTGGATTTAAAATTACAGCAAAATATAATTTAATTAAGATTAATAAATTTTTTAAGGTTAATTGTCTAATATCTTTAAATATGAGTGACCACGCTGATGATCTTCAAACTGAATTAGTACTATGTCAATTGGTTGAAGAATATTTGAAGAATCATTATGCAGATAATTGCTGCAATTATGATGAGTATAGTTTATCTGATGATGGAAGAAGTGAATTGGACGAATAATCAAGAACTTATAATGAATGGAATTCGTATAAACGGAATAACATCAGGAAAACGAATTGAAACAGTAAATATTCGAAAACTACGATATTCAAATTATTTAAATATAAGCGATTTACTTATAGAAAATAATAAATTAATAAGGGATAATAATTAATAAAAGATATGGTACCTTTAAAAATAATGCTGCATTTAATTGTAGCATGAAAACAAAAAATTTTGGGGAAGAAAACTTTATCAATACTTTGAATTCAGAAACTGAATGTGTAGTAAAAGATGATATAAAACTAAAGCAAGGTCTTGAAGAAATTATTTGTATCTATTTTAAATCAGATACAACTTCTATTCAAAATCTTGTGGAATCTATGGTTATATATTATGTAATAAATGAAAAAGAAAAGACAATTTCTGATTATAATTTCATTAAAACATCAACTATCAAGCTGGAACATCACGACACTGAGCAAGAAAATAAATCATCGGTATTAATTTCCCAATCAAATCCAGATTTTAATCAAAATCTTATTAAATCTACATCTACCTGGAATGAAGAACAAAACCTTGTACAAACTGAAGATGTAAACACCTTTCCTGGTTTTTTTTCCCATCAGAGAATCAATCTTCAATTGAAATTCTAGAAAATGATTTAAAATCACTAACAGTTTCTGATCAAGTTCTTTTTGAATCTCCAATTACTTGGAATTTCCAACGTGTACGAAATAAAGAGGAAAAGTATACTTATTTTATGATCCCATTAAAAAGTCTACTTCCAATTGTTGAAGGAAGACAGAGGAAAGAAAAGGTAGGAGAAGAATTAAGAAAAATAATTTTAAAACCAGCAATGATGGCTGTTATCATAATCTGTACTGATTGGGAGTATAGAAAATAATATCTACAGATGTGAGAAAAAACGGAAACCTAAAATAGTTGATCAAAATAATGTAATGGTTTCAATTTAATTATATCTTATACTTAAATATGTACATATATATCAAGACTGGTAATCACAGAATCTCCTTACTTTCCAGCATAGAATAGTTTTTGCAATAGGAAGAGGACTTATACTCATTAGCTTTGGGGATGGATGTCTATTCCTTCAGTCAGGCTATTAATTAAATCTTCTCCTTTCAAAGAATGGAGATGAAACAGTCATTTTATTAGTCTAAAAAAATAAAAATTTATAACTAAAAGTATGGTAAAAATACCCAACTTACCTCAGTCATGTGTTGTGTAATACCTATATAGTTTAAGCTAATTAGTATATTAATTATAGCAAGAAATAAACGGAAATATTGCAATTACATCCATGAGTAGAGGCATTGTTTATAGAGAATATACTTTATACTTTATAAACAATGGTAGAGGTTAGAGACGTTTGTTTTTAAATTGACAGCTCAATTGGAACGTACATAACCTTACTTATTATTTGGCGGGATAGTTTTTTTATAAAATTCTAATACCAATAATTGATTTAAAAGCGGAATAGACTGTATATCTATAAGCAACCAATGATAACAATAATTTATAAATAAAAATAAAAATTTCACGTTTAATTAACGAATTTTGTTAAATATGATATAGTCCTCTACTATATCAACCTTTGATAAGTTAGAAAACTACAAATTTAATTACATGTCAAAAGTATATACAAAAAGTTAAACGTCTTTATAAACGAAATCAAGTTTAAAACAAAAAGTCTGCACAATGATGAACACAAGTGATAATGAACAAACTATAGTGGAGTTAGAAGACGTGATCAATAATAGAAGACAAAATGAATGGCAGTCTCTGATTTCAAAATATTCAGAATTAACAAAATGGGATGAATTGGGATATGTTTCATATGAAAATGATGTTACAAAACTTGAAAGTTCAGTATCAGAAGCAAGTGATTATAGTTCTAATTCCACTAATTCTAAGGAATTAAGGAAGAACCAAACCAATATTATGGAAATATCACAGCGATGGTCCAATATTTGTAACCGTATAGATACTACGAACACTTGTAAATATTGTCATTTAATTTGCAAACATGCTGGCGATAGTAAACATAAACCACAAAATAATCAACAGTACAAAGACATATCTTCACAATTATTAGAAGAACATATGATGGAAGAATTTATTACAAAAACTCGTTGTGATTTAAATCAAAGGGAATTGTCAGATTTGATAACAAACATTGAATGTAATGTTGGAAGTGAATTGAAAAATTCTGTGTTTCAATTGTATTCTACAGAATGTGAAACTGATAAAAAAAAATTCGTTGAAGTTAAAGAAAAAGTAAGTGAAGTTTTATGTAAGTTGGTATACGATTTTAGTATCAAACAAATTTGTTTATATGGTAATTATTATGCTTTTAAGAAGGATAAGCAAAATGGATTTATTTGAAAGTATGGAAGTTATCTTTGTATATTTACAAATATTATAAACAGTTATTTTTTTTAGATATATAGTTTTAATATATTGTTATTAATAGTTATTAATCCTAATAAGTATTTAACATTGTTTAAGTTTCATGTAATTTAAAATTACAAAATAAACCTTAATTAAATCATTGTATTTCCTAATTTAGAGTCGAATATGTTTACATAAATGATTTTTATTCTCTGGGAATTTGAGATCATGAGTGTGTCAACACAACCCCATTAATGTGTAAAGAGTGGTTTTACATAAATCAAAAGTATAAGGAAACAGAAAGGAAGAGAAGAGTATGTAATAAATTTTGAAATCTGTTACTTGTGGGACCAAAAATGAATTGTGGAGACAGGAAAATTAAAGAAAAGACAAAGCACTTTTAGGAAAGCTAACAAAAGTCTTCATATTTGAAAAATAAGCTAGCAAATAGAGTAAATGGAACTTTGAGATGAGCTGAAATACGCAAATCGCGTATTGCAATACTAATACTGTGATATTGGTTGCATACTTGCAATGATGACTTCGGATACGATAATTAATTAACACACTCTTCAAGAAAATTGGTTAAGTAGTTTTTGAAATATCGTATCTAAGAGCTGTAAAAACGATGTTTTGAGAAAATTGGTTTTAAACTTTCGAATAATAAAAACTGATCTGCAAATCTAGAACCATACAATAAAGGTTCTGTTTTTTCATAAAATAAACTTTTCAATCCGTGCTTTCTATGAACAGAAACTCCATTCCATTCCAACAAATTTATAATAATTTCGATCACCCTCTAAACATTCACGATGATATTCTGGGATTTCCAACTATATTTAGCGATTCAGTAATATTTTCCAAGAATTTTTAAAGCCAACCAAGAAGATGTATCAATGTATATTAATATCTCAAGAACCAAAAGATATTTTGAAAATCCGTTCCATTCATTGAAAAGCTAATAATTTATATTACAAATAGTGATAATTTCATAAAAATTTATTAAAAACACGATATATTACGATTTTTTAAAAATGATTCATAATAATTGTTTAACCGAAAAATGAGAAATGTCTTATGTTTAAGAGTTAATATCTCAAGAACTAAAAGATATTTTGAAAATCCGTTTCGTCCATTGGAAATCTAATAATTACATAAGAATTTATTAAAACTATGATTTATTACAATTTTTTAAAAATGATTTAAAATATGTAATTGTTTAACCGAGAAATGGGAAATGCCTTATATTTAAAAGTTAATATCTGAAAAACTATAAGATATTTTGAAAATCCGTTTCATTCATTGGAAAGCTAATAATTTATATTGCAAATGCTGATAATTTCATAAGAATTTATTAAAACAACGATTTATTACGATTTTTTAAAAATGATTCATAATAATTGTTTAACCAAAAAATGAAAAATGCCTTATGTTTGAATGTAAATATCACAAGAACTAAAAGATATTTTGAAAATCCGGTTCATTCATTGAAAAGCTAATAATTTATATTACAAATGCTGACAATTTCATAAAAATTTATTAAAAATACGATTTATTACGATTTTTTTTAAATGATTCATAATAATTGTTTAACCGAAAAGTGAGAAATGCCTTATGTTTAAAAGTTAATATCTGAAAAAATATAAGATATTTTGAAAATCCGTTTCATTCACTGGAAAGCTAATAATTTATATTGCAAATGCTGATAATTTAATAAGAATTTATTAAAAATACGATTTTTTAAAAATGATTGAAAGTAATTGTTTAACCGAAAAATGAGAAATGCCTTATGTTTGATAATAAATATCTCAAAAACTAAAAGATATTTTGAAAATCTGTGTCATCCATTGGAAAGCTGATAATTTGGACTGCAAGTACTGATAATTTCATAAGAATTTATTAAAACTACGATTTATTACAAAGTTTTAAAAATGAGTCATAATAATTGTTTAACCAAAAATGAGAAATGTCTTATGTTTAGGAGTTAATATCTCAAGAACTAAAAGATATTTTGAAAATCCATTTCGTTCATTGGAAAGCTGATAATTTGGACTGCACGTACTGATAATTTCATAAGAATTTATTAAAACAACAATTTATTACGATGTTTTAAAAATGATTCATTAATAATTGTTTAACTGAAACGGGAAAATGCCTTATGTTTGAAGGTCAATATCTTAAAAACTAAAAGATATTTTGAAAATCCGTTTCATTCATTGGAAAGCTGATAATTTGGACTGTAAGTACTGATAATTTCATAAAAATTTATTAAAAATGCGATTTATTACCGAAAATGATAAACCGAAAATTGAGAAATGCCTTATGTTTGAATGTCAATATCTCAAGAACTAAAAGATGTTTTGAAAATCCGGTTCATCCATTAGAAAGCTGATCATTTGGACTGCAAGTACTAATAATTTCATAAGAATTTATTAAAACTACGATTTATTACGATTTTTGAAAAATGATTCAAAATAATTGTTTAACCGAAAAATGAGAAATGTCTTATGTTTAAGAGTTAATATCTCAAGAACTAAAAGATATTTTGAAAATCCGTTTCGTCCATTGAAAAGCTAATATTTTGTATTTCAAATCTTGATAATTTTATAAGAATTTATTAAAGCTGCTATTAATTACGATGTTTTCAATGATTCATAAATAATTGTTTAACCGAAAAATGAGAAATGCCTTGTGTTTGAAAGTCAATATATCAAGAACTAAAAGATATTATGAAAATCTGTTGCATTCATTGGAAAACTGATAATTTATATAGCAAATGCTGATAATTTCATAAGAATTTATTAGTAATACGATTTATTACGATTTTCTTAAAATGTCTCATAATAATTGTTTAACCGAAAAATGAGAATTATATGTTTAAAAGTCAATATCTCAAGAACTAAAAGATATCTTGAAAATCCGTTTCATTCATTGGAAAGCTAATAATTTGTATTGCAAAGTCTGATAATTTCATAAGAATTTATTAAAACAACGATTTTTTAAAACTGATTCTGATTCAGTCCTCATTGCTTTAACATGACAATCGCCTTAAATACTCAACATAACCACTGATGAGTTCACTTTATAAACATTACAAGGGTTATAAATAAAATAATATTAAATGTGAACATCAATTTTATTTGGCAATATTTATATAATTTCACTTTCTATGTATATTTTTCACAACATCTTTATAATAGTAATTTTGTAAGTATTTTCCTAAACATTTAAATTTATTTAACACATGTTTATCGTTCATAAAGGTCCCAACATTTGAATTTTTTGTTTACTTTTGAGTTCTAACATTTTTCGCTGACGCATTATTAAAAATCAGTTCAAAACAATTTGAAAATAAATAACGTGATTATCCCTATTCTAACGACAAATTCATTATAATTAATCGATTCATAACGGCGAAAGCGGTGAGGAAAATGTGCAAATCCATCCACTTTGAACTGATCTTTAACAAGTAACATTAAGATAAATATATTGAGAATATGTATAGATATAATTGTGTATACAAACTTGAGATCACAGACATATACGAATAGGTTAAAAACCAAAAGTTAGTTTTGAATAAAGCACGAAAAAAAATTTAACATTAACACTAAATATCAACGCATTAAATTAAAAGTTTAAAAACGTAACGTTAAATAAAATTAGAAAATAATCAAATTAATAAAACTAAGAGACAACAATATCACTGGTTAATTAACACATATAAGAAATTTTCGTTAGTTATTTTTTAAAACATAATAAATTTGTGATAACCCTGTATTAATAAGTTGAACGTAATTATTTCACGAAACACCGTAAGAAGTATTACGTCAACACAAAAAATAGAGTAAAAAAGAGTAAAATATCATAAACAAATTGCGTAGTTACTCATCAAAACATTTCACCTTGAGTTTAAAATATTACAATAATCGTAAGAAAGATAAGAAACAGTAGTTTTCAGTTATTTTAAAACATATAAAAAATCACAATAAAAGTCAAGTTGATATGGCGTTAGTTTGTTGTTAATTAAAATGTTTGGCAATAAAATCATGAAACATGAAATGTTCGCAAAATGAGCTTGTATTGTAAATAATAACTTAAAAATGAGATCTTTTCTGATTAGATTTTTGAAGTTGTTTACTAATTAATCAAAAACAAACATCCAGCATATCAAACAATACATTCCCGCGCGTTCCAATCTTTTATTTCTACCAACTCTTGTATTAGAATCATTCGAAGTGATTCTTGGGTTGGACCATTGATGCGGTAACGTGTGGGTTTCTCGTCCTTTCGTTTTTTCCTCCAAATAAAAACGGATAATTCGTATATCTTTTTGGTCTAGAACATCTTTGATTCCTTTTAACTTTTTGAACGTTTTCGGTTTCATCGTGCCAAAACGAATGTGATGTGGAAGATCGCCCAAAATTCTTTGGAAATCTTTATGATTAGACGAACGTCTTTCAGCCCATTCGTACATGATTTCGTATAAAAACTCTTCATCAGAAACCTAAAAAAAGTGTTCATAAAAAAATTGTATGTGTAATAAGTACAATAATTTTACGTTTAAAGTAGTCCGTTTTAAAATCCCCAATAAATCTCGATACGATAATTTCATCACATCATCAATGTTTGTGAATATATCGTATGTTTTCTCGTTTATTATTTTATCACATTCTTCTTGGCATTTTGCAATACTTTTTTGGAATATCATCGTCCAGTCGTGGTCTATTTCGGAAGTGGGGGGAGCTGATGGTTCATCATTAAATGGTGATACATCATTCAGAAATGAGTAAATTTCCAAAACTGTCAACACGGAAAGTTCCGATATTAGACCGATGCAACTTTCTTTTAATAAAGTCTTGTTTTTCTCTAGTATAGATTTTCTAATTAATTTTTTGCAAGTTTTTAGTCCACGAGGAATATTGTTGTAATCGATGGTGGTATTAATTTCTTCATTTGGTTGATTTACCGAAACTCTGGAAAAAATAATTCAAACTTAATGACAACGATTTGAAAACGATTTTTGAAAAGAACTGTTAAGGCAGACCAAGGTTCACAACTGATTTGTAATATTTGTGTGTTTCTCAGAATTGATTTGTAATAAAATAAAATCAACGCTTAATTGATTGGAATTTACAATTATTGTAACATAAGCAATAATAATCTAGGGCAAAAACATCGGATTTAAATTCAAAATAAATAAACAATGTTTATAAACAAATTTATCAAATGCCACAATCTATTCTCGGTCTACGTACTTCCGGATTTGATAAAAATAAACTGATCACTCACAACTAAAAGATTATAAAATAAAAAGGTTTCCCGGAAATAAAATAATCAACTTTTGATTAAGTGCTTAATCAAGTGTGGAAAAAATTAATACTTTTGCTTAAGAACAAAATAAAATAAATTCTTACTTTAATGGAAAGTCTTCTTTGTTGATAACCAAAGGTGATGCCGATTCTGTTTTTAGATGTTCTTTTAGTAGTTCTTGAGAAGACGCTTCAACGTCTGGAATTTTTGTAACAACAACCATTGTTACAAAATACTGAAATAAAAGTAAAGGAGAAACATTAAAAACATCGAACAAATTTGATACTCGATTAGTTTGAGATATTAGTTTATATACATATACAGGTGTCTCAGCGAGACCGGTCATTAGACGTTTCTGGGGTTCTGGCCAAACAAAAAATTTGAGAATGCAGAGTTAAGTATTATCAATTACGTTCTCTTCATCTAAAATATTTTCAGATTTCTAGCACTTCCGGTTATACCGGAAGTCGCTACCTACTTAATTTTTTTAAATGGAACACCCTGTATATTTTTACATATTTGGATTTGTCTGTTTTGAAGGTTTATAAATAACTTTACTTTTTGCAATTTGAACTAGCAATTCTCGAGTTATTCAAATTTTTCTAGAAAAATTTGCTCCAGCGCACATTTGTTCAAAAAATCATAGAACACTGAATTTTTGAGATATCAATTTAGGATTCAGAACATGCTTAAACAACATGATGGAGTATGTTTTGGTGCCGAGAACGGCTGTCTAGATCGTTTGGTCACTTTACTATGATACGTTAACTTTTCGAAATTTGGAAGCACCATAACTTCATTTTTTTAAATGGCACCCCCCATATTTTATTACTTAGTCGTCTTCGGCGTCTCATTTTACATCTTTTATATTCCATATGTCCTATGCCTAACATTAATAGTTTGAGAAATAATTAGGGTTTTTTGAAAAATGCTCACATATCATATGGATATTAACCTAGTGTGCCATGGAAAACAAATGTTTAATGACTTATTGATAAACGTCAAAGTCTAATTTAGATTGTTTGATGCTTGTGAGTCTAAAACCAGTTAAAATGGATATTAATAACGTAAATAATGTTTATACAAATGAAGAAATCCATAATTTATTTTGTGTGCACGAAAAGTGCGACAAAGTTCTTAGTAGAACTTGCAGAATGTTTAATGAAAATTATCCACATTTATCTCCGATGACAAAAGGTAAATTTAGAGGAATAGAAGCAAATTTTGTACATTTTGGACGAATTAATCACGTGTTAAACTGACCAAAAAATGTAGTAGATAATGCAACGGAAGAGGTGAATACCTTGGCTTATTTCGAGCCCAGTCCCAACACCTCAATTCGAGCTGCCAAAGATCTGGGAATCATACTACGAACTTTGTCGCGCTTTTCATGCAAAAAAAATAAATTAAGAATTTCTTGATTTGTGTAAATATTACTTTCGTTATTGTTATTGATTTTAACTCGTTTCAGTACTAATATTAAGGAACATAACAGATAATTATTAGCTCACATGCATCAAGTGACGTAAACAAGTGAGTCTTTGACAAGAACTCATTGAGAAGGCTTGTTTTTCATGGCACACTAGGCTAAATATCCATATGATATGTGTGCATTTTTCAAAAAACCCTAATTATCTCCCAAACTATTAATATTAGGTATGGGCCATATGGGATATAAAAGATGTAGAATGAGACACCGAAGACGACTAAAAAATAAAATATGGGAGGTGCCATTAAAAAAATGAAATTATGGTACTTCCAAATTTTGAAAAGATAACGTGCCATAGTAAAGTGATCAAACGTTCTAGACCGCAGTTCTCGGCACCAAAACATACTCCATTATGTTGCTTAAGCATGTTCTCAATCCTAAATTGATATCCCAAAAATTGAGTGTTTTCTGATTTTTTGAACAAATGTCTGCTGGAGCAGATTTTTCTAGAAAAATTCGAATAACTCGTGAACGACCGAATCAAATTGCAAAAAGTAAAGTTATTTATAAACCTTGAAAACAGACAAATCCAAATATGTAAAAATATATAGGGTGTATATTTTCGCAAGAACCCCAGAAACGTCTAATGACCGGTCTCGCTGAGACACCCTGTATATATATATCGCTACTGCCGGGACAAAAGGTCAAAAGTCTATTTTTTACAATATGGCGATTGAGGCAAATTTGAATTCTCCATGTTAATATTTTTGTCTGAGAAAAAGGGTATAAGTCTATTTTATATAGTAAGGTCATGGGCAAGAATGATTAAAAAGGTTTAATTATATATTTTATAAATTCTGTCGAGGAAATGAGTTATGAGTGTACATATAACTTATTTTAATGGTCATTGCAAGACCGAAGAAGATTGACAATTTCAACATTAGTTATAAAAATCGTAATAAACGTGCAAAAAAACATGAAAACACTTTATTTTCCCATTTGGTAGTCAACCCTTCATAATTCTTGAAAGAATTAAGATATGGGGTATTGGTTTATGGGTTTGTGTTTCTTTCTCCATTACCTATAAAATAAGGTAAAACTCGATAGGGGTTGCTAAAAATGTAGGGGTGGTCATCCCATCAAAAAACTCCACATTGCACGGAAGTTGTAAACTATCTAAGAATGTGGTTTTTATGACTCTTTAGTGATCCCCAAATTTTCACATATTTTTCTTCACTCGTTCAAAACTTATAGCTCCGTCCCGGGAGTTTTGGTAAACCCTGTATCTATCATGCAGAAATCAAGGGAAAGAGAATTATTTTATGTAAGAAATGCTTTATGAATATTTTTGATGTAAACTCAAAATTCATTACTTTAGCTATGATAAAGGAGCGTGCTTCGGGAAACAGTTTAGGACAAACAGTTTTTGAAGTTTAAAAAATCACCAAAACATAAATACTCAACAGCATTAAAACGCGTAACAGATCACAAAGAAAATATTTGGGTTCAGAACTTAATTTGATCAAAATGTACCAACTTTACAAAGAAACTGTTGATCAGCCAGTAGGCATGAACGTTATATGAATCTATATTTCGTACTTTGAATTTATCATTCAAGAAACCAAAAGCAGACACTTGTCAGAAGTGTGATTCTTTACATATGAAATTATCTCTTAGTAGTACGCTTGAAGACAGACACACGATTCAGACTGAACTAGAAACCCATCAACAAAACGCTGAGATTGCATATACTTCTAAATCTACTGACAAAATCAAGGCCAAAGCAGATCCAACGATTACCGCTCTGGTGTTTGATTTACAACAATATCTTCCGACACCGTATTTACAAAGAGTATTGCATTTTATAAAAGACAATTATGGACCTTCAATTTAACCATACACAATTTGAAAGATAATCAAGCAACATGTTACATGTGGCATGAGTGTATGGGAGGTCGAGGAGGAAATCTTGTTTCTTTAAGCATTTAAATAACTTGGATCCCTAATACTCATGTAGCAGCGATGTTTATAATGCTTTTGCAACTAAAGAAAAATATTGAAGTAATTGACCACAAGTTCTTAGTTTCTGGCCGAACTGAAAATTTTTATGAATTTTCATCTTTATTAAAAGGCCACTTAGTTGCTTCTAAAGTTATAACAACTGAAGAGAAATTTGTATGGAAAGAAACTAAATGGCTTCGATTCGAATTTGATTCCAAAAAAAATTTACATCACGAAATCTCTGAGTAATACATCTTTTTAAATAGTAAATTTTGAACGTCGAGCACGTGCAGAAAAAAAATTTAAATTAATACCTTGTTATAAAGGACTAATACCTATAAGCCAAAGTAAAAAAAGATTTACTTTCTCTCTTGCCCTTTATCCATACACAATTCCATGATTTTTACAAAAACTTGCCAGTTGATAATGTGCCAAATATTGATCCAGATATCGAAGAAAGTGAGAATGTGGATGTAGATTTATAAAATATGTTTGCTATATTTTAATTAAATAACATTACTTTTGACGGTTTTATAGGTTTATTTTGTTAAAAACAAATTTATTTGAATTTTTTTATTGTATAACGTAATATAAGATATATTAATAACAGAAATCGGTTATTTTTTCAATATCTTGCATTTATTTTACTATGACAAAAAAGTCATAATATGTATTATAATTTGTTCGACCAAAGTCGTAAGTCAATCAAAATTCAAAAAGTGTTGGGTCAAAATTATTTAGATTTTAATACCTAATTTTATATATTTTCCTTAGAAATGGTATGGAGTCAAATATTTGATAAAAATCTCTTAAATCAAAAAAATATACAATTCAATTCTTACAAGTTTTTAAATGCCTATAACTCGAACATATGTTTTTTTGAATTATGACCAATTGTCCCGGCAGTAGCGATATAAAATAATCAAAACACTTGTCAATCACCAAGATTAGAACTTGTCAAAATAACAAGTTTTTTGTGTAAACAATAGTATCACAACCCGCTGGACCAGCTAGAAACGAAACTTTCGAATTCTCTTCCGAATAAAACATAGCATTTTTTCTTCAAACGTTGCAAACAATTGTAATATAAATTTTAATAAATTTAAGTTATGGCGTTAAAGTGAAATTTACTTTAGCGCCATAACGCTAATGTACTTTTTTGCTATGTTGATCTTAGCAACCGTCGTTATGCAAAAATGACTTACTTCTACCGCGAGTAAACATGCCAAAATAGTATATTGTTTTATATGGAAGAGAAGCAGTGTTTTTTATGGCGTGGTCTGTCGTTTAGCGACGAACGCAGTGAGTCGCTAATGACAGATGAGCCGTTAAAATTGTGGCGTGTCCGACAGTTTGCCGGACGAACGAAGTGAGTCCGGCAATGACGGACCAGCCACAAACGAAACTGCTTCTCTTCCGAATAAAACATAGTATTTTTTCTTCAAACGTCATTTCCAATACGGCGCTAAAGTGACATGTGCTTCAGCGCTATGGCGCTAAAGTGAAATTTACTTTAGCGCCATAACGCTGAAGTACTTTTTTGCTATGTTGATCTTAGCAACCGTCGTTATGCAACAATGACTTACTTCTACCGCGAGTAAACACGACAACAAAGTTGTCATTTAATGACGTTTGAAGAAAAAAGTTGTTATTTAATGACGTTTGAAGAAAATAGTATATTGTTTTATATGGAAGAGAAGCAGTGCTTTTTATGGCGTGGTCTGTCGCTTAGCGACGAACGCAGTGAGTCGCTAATGACAGATGAGCCGTTAAAATTGTGGCGTGTCCGACAGTTTGCCGGACGAACGAAGTGAGTCCGGCAATGACGGACCAGCCACAAACGAATCTGCTTCTCTTCCGAATAAAACATAGTATTTTTTCTTCAAACGTTGCAAATAATACGGCGCTAAAGTGAAATGTTCTTCAACGTTATGGCGCTAAAGTGAAATTTACTTTAGCGCCATAACGCTGAAGTACTTTTTTGCTATGTTGATCTTAGCAACCGTCGTTATGCAACAATGACTTACTTCTACCGCGAGTAAACACGACAACAAAGTTGTCATTTAATGACGTTTGAAGAAAAAAATATATACAGGTGCCCATTATGTATAGAATATAGTAAATGTTGACTTTATAAAAAAACATTTTATACAAAAGTTGTTTAATATTTTATTTGCCATAATAAGACTGCATTCTATTGTTTTTAATTCAGAAAACAAATGAGTAACGAATAACACTTGCATTTTTTTAAATGGCAATGTACCCTATCGTTAGGCTCATTTGATAGAGATTATTTTTAGAAAGTTTTTGAAAAAAATGTAGAAATTGTTTAACAAAAATTAATCAATAACATTAATCTAGATATCCGAGATCGTCAAGTACCTCGAATTAATAATAATAATAATAAATAACCTTATTTTTTTTTTACTAGTAATACAAAATAAAAACAATGCTTGTAAACTTAAAAAAAAGAAACAAATATACAAAATCGAAAAAAAAGGCGAAGTTCGGTCTTAAATCGTTTTTCAACTTAACCACGAGAGAGAAAAAAAAATGTATTATGGGAAACAAAAGTAAATCAAAACAAAAGCAAATTAATAAACGACTATACAAACTAAAATTAACTGAAGCGTGTCCATCAAAAATAGTAAATAAATAGGAATAATCCGTAAGAATGACAACAACGTAGATAAAAACAAAGGCAAGAAGAAACACAGACTTATTATTATTTATTTAAACAATAAGTGGAATTAATATAAACGTGTATGTAACATATAAATGAAACACAACCAGAAGGAAGGACACCTTTACACGTTAAGGACAGGAATAACTGAAAGGAAAAATTAGCAGCGCCGGGACTCGAACCCAGGTCTCCCGTTTGCCGGACGGTTGCACTGACCTCTATGCTACGCCACAAGGTGTAGGGAAATTAACAGACAAGGATTCCTTTCAACCTGTACATTTCTGGACCGCATTAATGTCATTCACATGCACAATTAAAGGACCAACGTCACAAGATTTTAATTCCGGAAAAGCCGGTGAAGCCAAATTATTTAAACAATAAGTGGAATTAATATAAACGTGTATGTAACATATAAATGAAACACAACCAGAAGGAAGGACACCTTTACACGTTAAGGACAGGAATAACTGAAAGGAAAAATTAGCAGCGCCGGGACTCGAACCCAGGTCTCCCGTTTGCCGGACGGTTGCACTGACCTCTATGCTACGCCACAAGGTGTAGGGAAATTAACAGACAAGGATTCCTTTCAACCTGTACATTTCTGGACCGCATTAATGTCATTCACATGCACAATTAAAGGACCAACGTCACAAGATTTTAATTCCGGAAAATAATTCCTTCTGGTTGTGTTTCATTTATATGTTACATACACGTTTATATTAATTCCACTTATTGTTTAAATAATTTGGCTTCACCGGCTTTTCCGGAATTAAAATCTTGTGACGTTGGTCCTTTAATTGTGCATGTGAATGACATTAATGCGGTCCAGAAATGTACAGGTTGAAAGGAATCCTTGTCTGTTAATTTCCCTACACCTTGTGGCGTAGCATAGAGGTCAGTGCAACCGTCCGGCAAACGGGAGACCTGGGTTCGAGTCCCGGCGCTGCTAATTTTTCCTTTCAGTTATTCCTGTCCTTAACGTGTAAAGGTGTCCTTCCTTCTGGTTGTGTTTCATTTATATGTTACATACACGTTTATATTAATTCCACTTATTGTTTAAATAATTTGGCTTCACCGGCTTTTCCGGAATTAAAATCTTGTGACGTTGGTCCTTTAATTGTGCATGTGAATGACATTAATGCGGTCCAGAAATGTACAGGTTGAAAGGAATCCTTGTCTGTTAATTTCCCTACACCTTGTGGCGTAGCATAGAGGTCAGTGCAACCGTCCGGCAAACGGGAGACCTGGGTTCGAGTCCCGGCGCTGCTAATTTTTCCTTTCAGTTATTCCTGTCCTTAACGTGTAAAGGTGTCCTTCCTTCTGGTTGTGTTTCATTTATATTATTATTTATTACTACATTACCGTAAATTAAATTTACATACAAAATAAAACAAATAAACTAAAAATTAGTGTACATCTCCCATAATTCGAAGTACTTCGAGGTACTTGACGATCTCGGATATCTAGATTAATGTTATTAGTTTACTTTTCTTAATAAACTGATGATGAACTGGTGATTAATGTTTATTAATCAACAATTTCTACATTTCTTTCAAAAAATTTCTGATATAAGGGTACCAAAATTTTACGTCATCGTAAAGAGAAAAAGAATCTCTATCAAATGACCCTAACGAAAAGGTACACTGATATTTAAAAAACTTCAAGTGTTATCCGTTGCTCATTTGTTTTTTGAAATAAAAACAATTAAATGCTGTCTTATTATGGCAAATAAAATATTAAACAACTTTTGTATAAAATATTTTTTTATAAAGTTGATACTTACCAAGATATATACAATATTCCATACATAATGGCCAGCCTGTATAATCCTTTTAGTATTTTATTTGTTCAATAATGAAAGGACTTCTACCGGGAATTTCGTATAACTCGCAGTAACCATAGTTACGAAACTACTGTGCACTTGCAATGCCCCACATAAAATGTAACATAGCTTAATAGCTACCCTCTACAGGCATTGGGTAGTTTTGCAAAGAAAAAGTTTTGCTTAGAAAAAGGTGACGTCCTTATGACAACCCTGAGTTTTCGGCCGTCTTTAGAGTCGCTCGGCTAAACCCGAATGTTTCTAATTCTAGATCTAGTGTTAGTTTTACTTTTTGTTCAATAAAAATATACCACAATCAAACCCTGAATAGCAATTAAAAATAGAATTAAAATAGAAAATAGAAATAGACGCATATTTACACACGTCCGTGAATATAATACATACGTTCCGTGTTAATATTTTTTGATCAGTATTGTTCAAAATGTTCGAACACAGAGTTTGCAATGGTGGCTGCAATTTTGAATGATGAGGAGCAGCAGCTGCACCAGGCGAAGAAGTGAAAATGGGTGCATAAAGCCTGGAAGAAAAGAGGCACCGATAGGACAATTTGCAACTTTGTATAAAGAATTAGTGGATGATGCAACAAAGTTTTTTGAATATTTTCGTAGTCAGAGAATTGTTTCAATACATTGCTGAAGAAAATAGATATAAAGCTACGAAAACAAGGATGTGGAAATCTATTGCTAACAACTTTTATAAGCTTTGGAACTTTCCTAACTGTTTAGGAGCGTTTGATGGAGAATATATTACTATACAGGGTCCCCATAATAGCGGTTCCGTTATTCTTTAATTATAAGAATACGTTTTCTGTTGTTTTGTTGGCACTTGTTAACTTGTTGGACCTTTTAACCCGAATGATTCTAATTCTAGTGATAATGCTAGTGCAAAACTAGAATTAATCCTAGACCTAGAACTAAAACAAACTAGGTTTGATACAGTTGACCGATTCTTTACAAAACCATGCTGGAAGGGTGTTATGTAGGGCTTAATATGTGTGTAGATATATTTGAATAAAGAATTGACTCTTGAGATTGAGGCAGCCGGCGATACTTGATTCCTGCTGAAAAAATGTCAGTCTGGGGTTTAGATTAAGTTCTGCAATATCTGGTTATATATTGCAAGACCCACTCGTAACGATAACATCATAACTATGCTCAACAATAACGATCATCCTGCACTTGGATGATAATATTAAAAGCTTTAAATCAGCAAAACCATCTGAAGCAGTGTTGATGCTCGTTATTATGACTTTCTTAAGGTTATCTTTCAATGCAATGTTCTATTGTAGCTTGCTACAACAAGAGCTGTTGGAGAGCAGACTATTGTTCTTATAATGTCAGAATTTTGCTCAGATTTTGCAACAAAATTTTTGAAAGATGACTACGAGAGATTGAAATTAATTTCCATTTACAAGATTTTATGCAAATAGTGACAATATCCCATAAATTAATTCATTGCTCAATCCTGTAAATCTTGTCGTGCAACATAATGATGTTGGACTTAGAAAAGCGTTCGCCACCATTAACCTGATTTCCTTTCTGATTTTTGAGAAAATAAATTCCATATTTCCTTTTTAAAATTACATTAATTCAAAAATTCATTCCCCCATACTTATCCAAAATCAAGAAATACAGATAAACATGGAATGGCTGGAGGGCATACTTAAAATATCTACACTAGTTTAAGGATGCTGCAGTTTCTGCTTCTCGAAAAAATAAATTCTGCATTATTTTTTTTTAAATCACGTTAATTTAAAAATTTATTCCTAAATCAACCTTATCCAAAATCAGGGGATGCAATAAGCAGGAAATGACTGGACTGGATGGTATACTTGTAGCATATATGTTAGTTTCACAGTGCTGCAGTTGTCGATTTTAGAGAAAATAAACTCTATATTTTTTGTTCAAGAATGACGTCAAGTGATCATCTCTTTGCTCTTGGAAGGGAGAATATCAATTTGGAGGAATCTAAATCTGATGCAAATTCTATTATGAAGTTAACTTTGTCACATGATATCATCACCTGTGGCATATTCGCAACGTCGTTACCTAGAACAGCTAATTCCTCTTCTTTCTTGCTTTAAGTAATCTGTCTTATTTCTTAATTATTCATAGCCTATGTTAGGAAGGTCTCCAGTTTTTATATCATCGTACCATCCATTTTTGACCATCCTTTTAGTCTTAAGGCTCCATACATTCGGAATAGTCTTTTCATTTCCGTCTTTTTCGCGGGCCCATCTCACAACGTCCTGGATTACGAATATTTCTCTAATATCTTCGTTTTTTATGGTGCCCAAAGATGCCTCTTCTGTCATTTACACAGCTCTTATATGTATATGCGTATACATTCCCTAATACACTTGTTTTGCAATATAATGTCTTTCAGGTAATCTGATATCAAAGCTCTTTTCGTTGTTTGAGCTAAAACTTTTTTTTTGAGGTTCCTGCTGCTCGTTATTTTGACGCAAAGACATTTATAACTAACCGACAAAGTCTTATTGAATACTGCCAATTTGCTATTGTTACCGATTTTGTTTTAGACAGCAGGATGTTTATGTTGACTTTGTTGTTATTTTTCGAATTGGTACAACATTCTTTATATGTTATCTTCATAAAACAAGAACAAGACAGCATTGTCCCCTTAGCAAAGTATTTTCAGTTCTTCGTTTCCCAACTAATAATCCTTTCTAACTCTCTCCATATCAGTTATTATTTCATCCATGATCAAGTTGAAGAGTGTGGGGCTTAGTATGGGTGCTCTGCGTGTTACTCGTTACTGCATCTTCTTAATGTCTAAAATTGGTTAAACGGAATGCCGAACAGACACTAAGCTAGATCATTTTTGGATAACTAAAACCTGAAGACAAATTCAACGGAGTTGTCTGGAGGAGTCGACATTTAGTGTCTATTGCCAAAGTAAATCATGTGTGGCGTTCTTAAATCTTTGTCTACTTAAAAAATTTTAAAATTTTTAAGCATAATATTTTTGTATTAATTATTGTACAGGGTGGGCAAATTTGGGTGTTATTATAGGCTATCTCAGAAACTATAAGAGATACGAAAAAAGTAGGTGCCATGTCCCGGTCTCTTTTTTCGAGACTAACCCAATCCCGCAAACACCAAACCTCTATCTTCTTTTGTTTTTTAGTTATAGCCACAAAGTCAAATTTTCGTCATTTCAAAAAATGCTCATATTTCGTTTATTTTTGAAATTAGAGGAATGAGGTTGATACATTCTTAAGACACTTTTTTAAGTAGAATATACTGCCGTTGAAAAATTTTTAAAATATTTGATGATTTTTGAGATACAACACAAAGTTGTATTTTTTTAAATACATGGTGTTACTGAAAAGAGCATATTTTTAGCTTTCCAATGATGTATTGCACGCATGGTGTATTTGGGGAAAATAAGCGTTATTTTTTAATTCTAAAATATTTAAGATTAATATTCAAAATTTTAATTATACCGAAGAAAACGTTAAATGCCACTTAGTTACTATAGTAACGTGAGTTTACTGATCATTTCATTCTGAATTTTTCGAAACGAGTTTCCCGCTTAAAAATTCCTCATTATTTTTAAATACATAAAGCGATAAAATTAAAAAATGATTCAGTTTATGATCCCTAATCTTCCTCTATCTTACCCAATTTCAAAAGAAAAGGTTGCAAATATGAAAAAACTTCTAAATCTCATGGTTGGGGAAAACTGGGAAGATACTACCGAAGATTTCATTCATTGATACCCAACTGTTCTAACCTTACAACCAGTAAGTTTAGTAGAAGAAGATGACACAGTCTGTGACTGTTTAGTTCCTGAAGTTGTTGTTCATATTTAATTATTCATTAATTAATACGTTTCTTGTATTTTTAATACACAAACTTTATCTACTAAATCATTTTTATTGGTGAACAAAGTCAGGGATAAGACACTGAGAAATTTAAATCAACTATTCAAAGTTTTTATTCGTTGGTACAAATCCCAACTTTATCCTGCATAAAGCTAGGTGTTCACTTGAGAGAAACTTCTGAGAGTAACTCACGATATCTACTCTCAACTCTGTGTCCACTTGAGACTATTTTAGCTCTCCGAGAGTTTCTATAAAACTTCCGAGAGCTTTCTCTCAGACAGTTCTCTCAGGACCATGTCCACTAGTGAAATGTATACGTGCTATGGAAAGTAAATTTTATTTTCTTTCAGTGCTTGGTGTTTGTAAACATGGATGTAAACAAAATTGCAAGTGCAATAGTGTTGTACAAAATTTCAAAAAAAAACAAACTGAAAAAAATAAAAAGAAGCTGTTGGGTGAAATCATGGATTTGGCGTAGATTAGAGCTACGTGTGAACAAATATCAACATTCGTTGTCAAATTGTTAGTTATTTGGCATACTGGATTCACAAAAAAGTGAACTCGATTGCTTTAATGGCACTTATAAATGCAAACTATAAGTTTATTGTCGTACACGTGATAGCTTAATAGTGGCTTGGCAGTATTTTGGAAAATTATTAGAAAATATAAACTTAAACGCCTCAATTGCTGAAAGAGACTAGATATTGCTGGCAGAAGACTAAGTACTACTAATGAAAGACTAGATGTTGCAAATGAAGCAGATTCTTCTTACAGAAGACTGCACACTACTACCAGAAAACGAAATACTGGTAGAAGACTAGATATTGCTGCAAAAGACTAGATATTGCTGGCAAAAGACTAAGTATTGCTAGTGAAAAACTAGATATTGCAAATGAAGCACATCCTTCTTAGAGAAGACTACACACTACTACTAAAAATCAAATACTTTTAGCAGAAGACTTAACTTTACTGTGAGAACACCAAATTATATTGTCAGAAGTTACTATTACTAATGGTACAAATCCCGTTTAAATTTCTGTCCAATACTTGTTAAAATTGCATCCTTTGCTTCCCGATTTCTATGTTCATTAGATGTGATATTCCAAAGAATTGAATTTTCTTCATACACTTCAATTAATTCAAATATTTCTTCTCGGGACTATTTTCTTTTAGGTGTTATCTTTAAACGTGTTATATTGAGAAAACTCGCAGCTAGTCGCAGCAAAATTCGAACCGTGTTCGGTTTTTGACAGTTACTCTCACGATAGATAAATTGTGCGGGTCCACTTGAGTACAAATCTCAACGTGTTTACTCTCCGAAAGTCCACCAGAAAATATACTCTCGATAGCTTCTCTCGAGAGCATTTCTCGCAAGTGGACACTTAGCTTAATGGTACAAGACCAACTTTCTGTCATATTCGTGCAAAACCATACAGCAATTAGGTAGTAATTATTGTCCGAACCCGCCTACTATAATCAAAATTTTGAACTTTAGCACTTACTATTTGGAATTGAAAATTAACGCTTATTTTTCGCAAATGCACCATACATGCGATACATCATTGGAAAGCTAAAAATATGCTCTTTTCATTAACATCATAATCAAGTATAGTTTGTATTTAAAAAAATACAACTTTGTGTTGTATCTCAAAAATCATCAAATATTTTTAAAATTTTTCAACGGCAGTATATTCTACTTAAAAAAGTGTCTTAAGAACGTATCAACCTAATTTCTCTAATTTCAAAAATAAACGAAATATGAGCATTTTTTGAAATCACGAAAATTTGACTTTTTAGCTATAACTTAAAAACAAAAGAAGATAGAGATTTGGTGTTTGCGGGATTGGGTTAGTCTCGAAAAAAGAGACCGGGACATGGCACCCACTTTTTTCGTATCTCTTATAGTTTCTGAGATAGCCTATAATAACACCCAAATTTGCCCACCCTGTACATTGCTACTATATTTTTTGAGGTGTCTAAGTGACACAATTATTGCTGTTTTGTTGCAAAGGCTAGACAGCACGAGTTAATTTGGCGACAGTGGTCTTCGATACAACGATGTAAACATCGTCTAAGACAGCGAAACAACTAATTAGTCGAAGAACGTTATCGCAATGAATTGGAAAACAGCAGATAAAATGTTATCGATTTAATTAGAACCCAAAGTTAAAAATTTTCTCTTTATTTATAGGTATTTACATGATCAATTCAGTTATATAAAAAAAAACTTGTGTCATCCTTGTGAATAAGTAGTAACAAGCGATGTGTGACACCCAATATAAAATACGGAAGTGTATTAAATTTCTTTAACTTCGGTCTATATTTGGATTTTGGATTTTCAAAGGAGGTTGTAGCGAATTCCTGATCTTAAAATAAAGCGCAGAGTCGAAGCGCTTCTTCTTAAAGCTATTAATAAAACGTGCCGAGAAAATGCTAATATATACTTTGGGCCTGTGTAAGCAAGTCCGTTATCGCGCACATTCTTCTTTCTACCTACCGTAAAAACAAATAGTTAAACATCTTTTAACAATAAATTATGTAAACAAGTAGTTGTTCATCGACAAAACTGCGATAATAATTAAAACATTTTTAACAAACGGAAATTGTTGATGTACAATTTCAAACAAAACTATGTTTCATGATGAATTTGTTTAAAATCCACGTTTTTGTAACATACCAAGTATGTAGCTAAAAAATAGAAGGCCTTTGTGGAGGATTTTTTTGGAAACGATATTTTTTTATTGATAACTAAGTTTTTTTATATATAAGTAGCTAATACTTAATAATATACGAATAAATCACAAAGAATGACTTTTTAAATTAAAATCTTAATGGATTTATTTACAAACGATTCTTACAAATAAAAAAAATGATAGATGTACAAAATCGCGTTAATCCACTTTATCTATGAAGTATTTTTAAATTTCTAAGTTAATTCACACAGTATTTACTTTGATAATTTATTGTGTTTTGAATAAGAACATTTATGTCGTTTAGGTTTTAGAAAAATACTTGAAACGAAAATAAATGTGATGATAATTGTTTTTCCGAATTTTTTTTTAGTTTTAATCATAACCTTAATAAATATTATTCACATATATGGATTGTTTATAAACAATAACGAAACCAAATAAACATCCAGTACATTCACAAATACACATATTTAATAAACAAATAAAATAATAAACTATTAAGTTGTCTTCCGATTATTTTGTGACCTACATTTTCACCCTAAGACACTACAATCTCCTTTGAGTGAAACCCCCGGGATTGGGACAGCAAAAAAAATCGTTATTACAATAATCTTACCTTTTAAAAAAGACCACCTTAATTTCCAAATTAACTTTTCACTCCCAATATTGAGCTTAAAAGTGATGAAGAAAATTTAAAAACACACATAAAAATTTTCATGCATTCGTCAGTTTTGGTCGAAAGCTCAAAGTGGACTGAATCGGACTGAATAAGTTCAGCGTAGGACGAGAGATGTTTTGAGGTACGACGTTTGGGCGCAAGTCCAGATTCGATCCGATTTCGATGAATCATAAAGCGTCGTGACGCCAAAAAAAAACACAAAAATCTATAATTTATCCAATTAAAACAAAAAGTTCTTTTTGTTATCAATCGCTTTTTATTATTCATTGTTTTCTTTTTTTTTAACGAACCAAAATTTAATAGTCCACAACATCTTAAACGATAAGTCAAGGTTTTTTTCTCGGTCGGTGTTAAATGAATTGAGTGTGACGAACGATAAAAAGTTGTTACGATTTATTCATTGGGTCAAGTTTTTGTTTGGCTATTTTTGCTGTTTTTTACGTGGGTATATTATTAAATTTTGCGTGTTAAGAAAGACACGGTTAATTACCGAGGAGGGTCTTATCGGGTAGCCGTGATCTTTTAGAAAGTTTTGGTATTGAATTTTTATTAAAGATTACGAAAAAATATAAAATAAAAGAAAAAAATAAATCAACGAGTTGGGTATTGCAAAAATCTTTTCTAAAAGAATTCATGTTAGAAAAAATTCTTTAAATTTAAACACTTATAATTCGAATTTTATAATTCTGATAAACTTTTGGACTAGACCAGAAGAGAAGGATTCTCAACGTGATTTGATGCGCTGAATCATAATCTTCAATCCGTTTGTCAAGATTGGTTTTGGATTTTTGGGGGTTTAAATTGTTTTAAAATTCTGTGCCACGTGGATTCAAAATGTTTTTGTCACATTTACGGAAATTACTCAATAAAAGTGGCAAAATAATAACAAACGCGTTAAAACACGAGGATTTACATTACTTTGGGTTTTCTATATCAGACACTAAGAAGTTGCGGATACCTAAGTTGTTTCATAATGTGTGCAGAACAAAGCTGTAGGTACAAGTGGTTAGTTAGTGAATTAGTGTACTTTTATAAGTACGAAGGCTTTCACGACCAGTGTTAATTAAACTAAAACTAGAACTAACTATAACTAACACTAACACTAGACCTAGAAACTTTCGGGTTAAACAGTACGTCTTTTGAAAAACTGTTTGAGGTTTCGGATGCCATGTTGCAACCGTCTCCAGAAACACTTCTAACTTGTTTCTGTGCTACTGTAAGTTCTAGTTTTAGTTTAAGTGTACTTTTGATTATAATTGACAACGGGAAAAATTGGTATAAATTAAAATGGAAAGATAAAATAGATGCTAATTTATTTTCTAGTAAAATGAAGAATTATTTTTATAAAAATTCAAAATCAGAATCTGATGGATTTTCTTGATTAATTAAACAACTTTATGGCTTTAGCGGGAATTTTATTTTTGCCAATTTTCTAACAGGATCTTATCTATATCCTAAACCTCTTATTTATAATATTCAAATCAAATTAATCCTAAACTTCCTAATTTTTTAGATATTTTTCTTCGCTATATAACTCAAATATTCTTCCTTTTCATTGTCTGCATTTCCTTTCTTGTCTTCTGCTATCTTGGCTTCATGGCATTCATGGTCTTTGAAGCCCGATTTTTTCGTTTTTCATACTCTTCCCGAAGTCTTTGTTTCACAAATTCCGCTGTCAACGTGTCTGTTTTCTAATGCAATTATAAGATGATCATAATTAGCTGGCAAACTTTGTAAATAAAATGTAACAATCATTTCTTCAGGAAAAAGATGTCCAGCAATTGTTAATTGCTCCAGTAGTTCCTCCATTTCCCTTATGTGAATTTCCATGTCACCACCTTCTGAGAGTTCACTTTTACATAACCTTTTGAGTAGTCTGGTTGTCACTCCTAATGTAGACTTTTCATCGAAGTTTTTTAATGACAACCACATTTCTTTCGCCGTTGTTTTCCCTTTTATAAGCTTCAGTTGGGTATCACAAAACTAATAATCCAATTGTTGCTCGAGCTTTTTTATCTGTAAGGTCCCACATATCTTCTTTTGGAGTTGGTGGTTCATTTGTCACAACTTCCCAAAGATTTTCCCGAATTAACAACATCTCAACCCGAAATTTCAATGTCTGATAATTGTTGTTAGATAATAGCTTTATTTGACCCATATGCTTTCTACTTTCCATCTTGATATCTTTCTGTTATATCTCCTTATTATATATTATATTATATGAGTATTTCAATCTTTATAACCCGCGATCTGGGCCCATAACCTGATGGACTTTCTTGATTAATTAAACAACTTTATGGCTTTAGCGGGAATTTTATTTTTGCCAATTTGTAACATTATCTACTAAATTATTTTAACAGAATCATCTTCCGATCCTTCTCTGCTTCGCTATGCTGCTCATCAACCATATCCTCTCACTGAATCCGCGATCAGCTCCCTTGCATCAGGACTCAGCTCCTTCAACGAGGCTTTCTGGAAAGAAAAAGCTGATGGCTAAAGAACCATGTAAAAGGATTTTATGTACACTGGGAGGCATCCTGTACCAGTCATATAGCTGTATATGTCAATCACCTTAGAACCTCCCCGGCTATCAACCTTTACATAAATGATCCTTTTTTTGCAATTGCTCTATATTGTATCTTGATTTTTGAAAAGTTCTTAATTCTGACCACAGATTCGTAATCAGCACTCCAAAAGAACTGACCAATACCAAGTTTTATAAAAAAAAATTAAGGGAAAATGAAAAAAGTGTTATCAGTTTGCTTGGAGTTTTAATTGGAGAATTTTAGTTATATCTCAATTTATGGTTCATTATGGCCCTCCTCGTTTAAATATATTATTAATTCTATAAGTCTACAAACAAGTCTAAGACATATTTTTCTTTTCGAATAGACTTGCCAAAATAAATTGATTATCCTCTTCAAGCCACACTGACTTCAAGAACTCAATCCCCTACCCATATTCTCCAATTCGGACCAGTCCCATAACAGTTTTTTATGCAGCTTAATTAAACCTAATTTAAGATATTCTTTAGTACAATGAGTTTAATGTTCCAGATTTGTTAGTTCACGGTTAGCATCACCTCCTTCATCTTGACTGTTACCAATGGTACGCGACATATAATTGACCTGTTTTGGTTCAAGAGTTTTGTAGTACCGAACAGTTCTGAACCTTTCCGCGCATACGTGTAATATGCATTATGTATGCACAGAAAAGTTCAGAACTACAGAACTATTGAACCAAAACAGGTCCAATGTCTTCGAATACATAGGAGATAGGACTTGCTAGCAGAGCTTTTAATAGCCAATAAAACAGTCATTTCCCGAGATTTTAATGATATACTCTTATTGATGTCAGAGTATCTTCTCGGTGTCCTTTGCAACATAAAGAATGATATTAAGTTATAAAAAAAAAGAATGTTTCATTTTTAATCAACACTCAGTTATTTGCAATAATCTTTTATGATCTACTAATATTTAACTAATTTTTATTTAGATAATTTCAATATAATCAAATAATATCAAATAAAAACATGGAGATAATGTTCAAGATAAAAAGGATTTACATTAGGTTCTTAAAAAAAAGTTACGTAATGCTTTTAAGGTTGAATTGATTTAAAAAAAAATGGTACAATCTCGTTAGGAACGAGTTTAGTGCAAATATAAACCAAAACAAACAAGATAACGGAATAACCTCTGTATAAAATAGTATGACTCATTAAATTAATGGTGAAGATATTAAATGTGTCGCTTTGTTGAATAGAAACTTGCATTCAAATATTTCTGTGTGCTTCGACATTTTGCTCTAACTACCCGTGCAACGACAGCAACAAACTTTTACCTTTGTTTTTCTATCTAGTTTACAAGCCTATATCTTCGTTCTCTTCTGAGATAGTGAAATATGAAATACACCACTAGAAAACCTGAAAATCTTTTCTTCATCTAAATCCGATCTTGTATAGTCAATATCTATCGGCTCTAAACAACCCTACACGCTTAATAAAGAACCCTACACATAGAATACGTAGATTGACCTTTCTCAATACAACTCTTGCGCAACCATGCGATCAGCTATAGTTACCGTATGTATGAAATCGGCAACTGTCTATGTTGGGTTTTCAAAAAGAGAATAAATGTAAATTAGTGAGATAGTCATAATAAGAAAAAAGACGATCAATTAGCCTCGCCCTCAAAGGACGTCACCTATATATACACTGTGTTAATTAATCATCGTACCCGACGTCATCATTGCAAGTATGCAACCAATATCACAGTATAGGTAGCGCAATACGCGATTTGCGTATTTGGTTGCATACTTGCAATGATGACGTCGGGTACGATAATTAATTAACACACTGTATCTAAATGGCATCAAAGAAATAGCATCTGAAAAAGTTTTCTTCATCTCTCTCATTTTCCGAGGAATAAAATGCTTTTACTTTGCTCAAGGGTTTAATGTTTCAGGGTCGATAGCTAACAATTATTAATACTTAAAGTTAGTTACTATTTAAAATTCTCCTTAGAAAGAATCTTAAAAACGCACTAAAATGAAGTAGGACTATTAAACATTTTACTGCAGGAAATAATAACAATCTTTAAATGTGGAAATGTCTTTTGGTGTATCTTGTTTAATGATTTGATGGCGTGAATTGGCGCACGCATCTATTAAAGAAAAAAAAATTAAATAAAATAAAAGTTATTTAAAGCAAACTATTGAAACAAATCATGAAAAAAATAAATAAATATAATCTATTTAAATAAATTAAAGAAAAATGAATATGAAAAAATACAATATTAAAGGCATATATTCGAACATAGACTCTACAATACTAATTATTATAATTATAAATTATCTTATCGCATATACTCTAATAACGACTACTTACATAAACTAATTTAGGTATTAAAATAAAAAATTCTTATTAGCGGTAATGGTGAGGAAAACGAGGATAAATAAAGAAAACTTAACGTAAATCTAGTTTAAACTATGGGCACAAACGAGAGAAGAATCATGTTTAAAGAAAAAAATATGTTAAAAAGTTCATCACTTTTTTTGTATTCTTAAATACGCCAATCTTTAATAAACTCTTCCTTCAATCTTGTAATGTTATCGTAACTGGTATCGTTTGTGTAATAATAACTCTTTTATTCATTACTTTTTATTGCCATTGTTGTCTTTAACATAATGAGGGTGCCAAGACCAGTATTAATTAATAAATGGAAAAAAAAAGTAAAACAATATTGGAAGTTTTGATAAAATGTTATGTTACAATTTTCATCAATAAGTCTCAAAATTCGCTATAAAATTGCATTTTTTGAAGGATTTTTGTGGAAATATCACCAATTATTAATTAAAGTAGCCTCTTTTTAATGCAACAACCCGTTTTGAAAAATCGCTTTTAGTTCTTGAGAAATAAATTTTTTAAATGATCGAGAATTTTTTAAAATTTTTGCAATTTTCGCCGATTAAGTTTTAAAAATTCGTATAAAATCCAGTTTCTCAAAATTTCTCAAAGTGTTGATAAAAGTGTCTTCTTTCCAATGAATCAACCCGTTTTGAAAAATAACTTTTAGTTTTTGAGAAAACAATATTTGAAGTATTGATAAAATTATCGTTGTTGCAATTTTCATCGATAACTTTGAAAATTCGCTATAAAATTAATTATATGAAGAATCCCCGTGGAAATATCACCAATTATTAATTAAAGCATCATCTTTTTAATGCAAAAAAGCCGTTTTGAAAAATCACTTTTAGTTCTTGCGAAATAAATTTTTGAAATAATCGAAAATTTTTTCGAATTTTGCAATTTTTGCTGATTAAGTTTTAAAAATTCGTATAAAATCCAGTTCTTAGAATATGAGTATGAAAATTTCCTAAAGTGTTAATAAAAGTGTCCTCTTTCCAATGAACCAACCCGTTTTGAAAAATAACTTTTAGTTTTTGAGAAAACAATATTTGAAGTATTGATAAAATTATCATTGTTGCAATTTTCATCCATAACTTTCCAAATTCGCTACAAAATTAATTTCTTGAAGGATCCTTGTGGAAATATCACCAATTATTAATTAAAGTATCCTCTTTTTAATGCAAAAAGCTGTCTTGAAAAATCGCTTTTAGTTCTTGAGAAATAAATTTTTGAAATAATCGACAATTTTTTCGAATTTTGCAATTTTCGTCGATTAAGTTTTAAAAATTCGTATAAAATCCAGTTCTTTGAATATGAGTATGAAAATTTCCCAAAGTGTTAATAAAAGTGTCCTCTTTCCAATGACCCAACCCGTTTTGAAAAATAACTTTTAGTTTTTGAGAAAATAATATTTCAAGTATTGATAAAATTTTCTATGTTGTAATTTTGATCGATAACTTGGAAAATTCGCTATAAAATTAATTTCTTGAAGAATCCTTGGAAATATCACCAATTATTAATTAAAGTATCCTCTTTTTAATACAAAAAGCCGTTTTGAAAAATCACTTTTAGTTCTTGAGAAATAACTTTTTGAAATGATCGACAATTTTTTCGATTTTTGCAATTTTCGCCGATTAAGTTTTAAAAATACGTATAAAATCCAGTTCTTTGAACATAAGTATGAAAATTTTCCAAAGTGGTAATAAAAGTGTCCTCTTTCCAATGACCAAACCCGTTTTGAAAAATAACTTTTAGTTTTTGAGAAAACAATATTTGAAGTATTGATAAAATTATCGTTGTTGCAATTTTCATCGATAACTTGGAAAATTCGCTATAAAATTAATTTTTTGAAGAATCCTTGTGGAAATATCACCAATTATTAATTAAAGTATCCTCTTTTTAATGCAACAAGCCGTTTTGTTAAATCACTTTTAGTTCTTCAGAAATAAATTTTTGAAATAATCGAAAATTTTTTCGAATTTTGCAATTTTTGCTGATTAAGTTTTAAAAATTCGTATAAAATCCAGTTCTTAGAATATGAGTATGAAAATTTCGCAAAGTGTTAATAAAAGTATCCTCTTTCCAATGAACCAACCCGTTTTGAAAAATAACTTTTAGTTTTTGAGAAAACATTATTTGAAGTATTGATAAAATTTTCGATGTTGCAATTATCATCGATAACTTTCAAAATCCGCTACAAAATTAATTTCTTGAAGGATCCTTGTAGAAATATCACCAATTATTAATTAAAGTATCCTCTTTTTAATGCAACAAGCCGTTTTGAAAAATCACTTTTAGTTCTTGAGAAATAACTTTTTGAAATGATCGACAATTTTTTCGATTTTTGCAATTTTCGCCGATTAAGTTTTAAAAATTCGTATAAAATCCAGTTCTTTGAATATAAGTATGAAAATTTTCCAAAGTGGTAATAAAAGTGTCCTCTTTCCAATGAACCAACCCGTTTTGAAAAATAACTTTTAGTTTTTGAGAAAACATTATTTGAAGTATTGATAAAATTTTCGATGTTGCAATTTTCATCGATAGCTTTCAAAATTCGCTACAAAATTAATTTCTTGAAGGATTTTTGTGGAAATATCACCAATTATTAATTAAAGTATCCTCTTTTTAATGCAAAAAGCAGTTTTGAAAAATCACTTTTAGTTCTTGAGAAATGAATTTTTGAAATGATCGACAATTTTTTCGAATTTTGCAATTTTCGCCAATTAAGTTTTAAAAATTCGTATAAAATCCCGTTCTTTGAATATGAGTATGAAAATTTCCCAAAGTGTTGATAAAAGTGTCCCCTTTCTAATGAACCAACCCGTTTTGAAAAATAACTTTTAGTTTTTGAGAAAGCAATATTTGAAGTATTGATAAAATTATTGTTGTTGCAATTTTCATCGATAACTTTCAAAATCCGCTACAAAATTAATTTCTTGAAGGATCCTTGTGGAAATATCACCAATTATTAATTAAAATATCCTCTTTTTAATGCAACAAGCCTTTTTGAAAAATCACTTTTAGTTCTTGAGAAATAAATTTTTGACATAATAGACCATTTTTTCGAATTTTGCAATTTAGGACACTTGCAAAATGTCCTTGTTTGACTTAATGAGTTAAAATCATAGTTTCATATAATAGTATGAGGAATAAAATAAAGTAATATACATAAATACATTTAATGATAACCATCAAAAGTATACACATAATAACAAAAAAAAACATAAACTACGATACAGCAAGAAAAGCACATCCATTAGAAAGGGCCGGATTTTTACAGCCAGTAAAAATAACAATATGTAAACTAGGAAATTCAGCGTTTTCACAAATTCTTCGAATAGTTTCATCCAACAATGAATAGCTTTTAGCTTTATCCTCATCTCCACACTGAATATGACCTATATTTAAATTATTACTCTTCATAGAAGACAGCATTTTATCAATAACATCCGCGTCGTTTTCTCCAGATACCAATTTTATATTCGAATGAGGTTTATCAGGATTTTTAAACGTCCATTGTTCGTAAACATCCAAAGTTTTTTTTGTACTAAAAACCATGGCTGTTTTATCAAAACTGGCAATTTGTCTAAGTAGATTCTTAGCATAACCAGAATTTGCCATATCTTGATAAGAGACAAAATCAGATTGCGTGCGGCTCATAACCGCGTCGCCATAATAAATGTTTTGAGTGAGTTTATGTTGTACTAATTTTAAAGAAGCCACACTGTCCTCGATGGAGCAATGACCGCTTGAACTTTCTTGGATGTGTTCGTTTAAAAATTGTTTCGCTAAATGTTGAAGTTTTGATTTTCTTACTCGTTGACCGGTTAAATTGTAAATAATGCTAGTATCGATGATGTAAGGATGAAACATTCTTAAAGCGTGAAGATCTGAATTTAAACTTTGTCCCACTAAAATAGCATCAGGGGGTAAAAGTTTTCTTAAATCTTCTTGAACGTCTGATAATCTTTTAGTAACACCTTTCATCATTTGAGGGGTAATCCCAGAAAATCTAGTTAAATAATCTGTAATTCTATTGTGAGGTTTAACAAATGTTTCGTAAAAAACATTGTGCTTTTCATCAACTAAGGAAACCCTTGTAACTTCTAAATCTCCTATTGTTGTTTTACACATTTCACAATCAATGCCAAACATGGGACTATTTTTGGTAACCATTTTATATTCATCTTTACTGGTGACATAACCTTGATATTTACGTTCCATCAAACCAATGATGGGTAAAGGAAAATTTTCTTCAACCATTTGCCAACCTGACATTAACAAATCAGTTCTTGGAAATTTATCAGATTTTGGGGGTTCCACTTTTTCATCTTCTTCTATAAAGTCTGTAGATTCTTTATTACGTTCGATATGAAAAATATTTTGAACAATATCAAATACTTCACTGCTTTTTTTAGCAGCCATTTTTATGGTACTATATCTTCCTAAATAAATATTTAATTGATGACCCGTCAAGGGAACCATTAACAAGTCTTGAATGACATCCCTTTCATAAGCATTAGAATTAATTATTTCCAATTTATCCTTAAATTTTGTGCTTAAATATTGGAATGAGGATTCATTTGACACAAAATCATACATTGAAATATTTTCAACAACCAACACACAAGTGCTTTGTAATCGAGCTGGTCTATCAAGTTGACACCAACGAGCGGGGTTATAAGGTGATTGTTGCACAATTTGAGAATACATTATTAAATGTTGCAGATCAGACATAAATAATGGGATCCTATTGTCTAAATCAACAGATAAACTTGCAAAATTCCCTACATCTCGTAACCAAAATCTTGGACGAAGCTTCACTTGTTTTTTATGCTCTTTAAGTGCTTTTTTCAATTGCAAATAATCATCTCCTTCTAACTTAGGTTTCTTTTGCGCAGAATTTGGTTCTGAACTTTGACGTTTCGTGTTCAACACATTTTTATCTGCATTCTCATTGTTATTATTGTTAGGTTTTGTTGAATTACTGTTTAATTTTGTTATTTCAGCAAAACTTGCCATTTTTTTCACCTTCCTCTCCATTCGTTCCACCTTTTTCGACTTCATAGCACAAATATTTGATTCTAAAAAGTTAAATTTAAGGTTATGCATACACATTTTAAGAATCTAATTGATTGAATCATTTAATCCTCAGTACTTATTAAAAAACCTACCGTTTTATAATAATTATTTTATTTTATGCTATATTAACTTAAAATTCACGTGTTATTTCCAAATTCGGAAAGTTTTTGCCTTTTTCATTACCTTAACCTCAAAATGTAATTGTAGATGGCGCTGTTAAATACCTGCTTGACATTTATGAAATTGCAAATAAAATAAAGAAATAAGTAATGAACTGATAACATTGATGTATTATTTTTAAATCTGATCATATTAAAATTGTTGTTATTATCTGAAAAAAACGAATTTTTGTATTTATTTAAATATTATCATATAAAACAACTAATCAACAAAAGATGGCGCTAATAACGCGTGTATTGAAAGGTTAATTATTATTTGACATTGACAACAACATATAACATAACCTCAAACTAAAACATATGGATTTGAAAGAAAAAATGATTAAAGTAAAAGTTGTTAAAGTACAACCTTGAAATGCATTATAAAGTAAATTTAAACGAGAATGGACAGCGTTATTCAACAGAAAGAAGAAGTTGAGGCTTTGGAAGCAATTTATGGTGATGAATGGAAACGGGAAGAATCAGATAAGTCGTTCAGCATTTCCATAAATAAAGACGTTCAATTATATATTAATTTATCAGAAAAGTATCCGTTAGAATCGCCCCCCACATATGTTTTACGCGCTCCCACATTGGATGGTGAAACAAAAAGAAAAATTGCAAATGCTTTTGAAGACATTTATCTGTTTGTTCCGGTGAATAATTTTAAAAAGTTATAACATGCAAGTTGTGTTGTAGGGAAAATATTGGTGGTCCCGTTATTTATCAGTGGATTGAGTGTTTAAGGGAAAACGTTCAAATAGAACAGTGCAAGGAGAACAATGACCAAAATGAGGTGGAAACAGTAATTGTCAAAGAGATTGAAGAACTTAAAGTCTTTGATATCATTCATGGGGAGTGCATTTCTGATAGAAAAAGTACTTTTCAAGGCCATTTTTGTGTGGTACATTCTCAAGAAGATATCCGGTAATTAAAAAACTCTTCTTTTTTGAAAATGATTATGATGTAACATTTTTTTAGACATGTTTTAAATCAGTTATATGAGAATAAAAAAATTGCACAAGCCACTCATAATATAAGCGCTTTTAGAATAAAAAATGAATCAGTTTTGACACAAGATTGTGATGATGATGGTGAGAGCCATGCAGGTGGACGTTTGTTACATTTATTACAAATTCTTGATGTAATAAATGGTATTGTTGTTGTCAGTAGATGGTAAAGACCACTAAAAAAAAGTTAAGGGTAGAATAATTAATTTTTTTAAAGGTATGGAGGTATTCATCTAGGTCCGGATCGTTTCCGCCATATTAACAATGCAGCAAGACAAGTTTTAGAACAAGCTGGAATAGTACAAAAAACCACATTAAAATAATGTGAATTAATTAATTTTTTATTGGTGCTTTGATATAGTTTTATTGTTAATGTATTTTGAACTTTTTATTTACAATGAATAAAAGAATTTATTTAAAACAAATCTTTTTAATTATCAAGTAGATGTTTTCACATTATAATTGGAATTCACCACTTTACAAAATCCATTATTGATTTTTAAACCACTTCGGTAATTTCGGAGCCGTTTCATTTTGCGATGTAGAAGGTTTATCATAATCCACATAATTGCCATTATTACTTGTGCTCGCACCGACATTTACATCATCTGGTGTTATTGATATATCATCTGCTTCATCGGGAAAATCCCATCTTCTCGCTTCTTTCCTGCAAAAAATATTCATAAATCTAACCCATTTTTATAAAAACTCAATTAGTTAAGCTATGTGAGTTAATCAAAAATAAACGAGTCTTTAGTGGCTGAACATGCAGCTTTAGTAGCCCTTATGATGAGTGAAATAAACATGTATGAGAAATACATTCTAATAAGTAAACATGTCGTTATCTACCGATTTGGTAAAACTTTTAATGTAACAGATAGAAACATTGAGGTTATTAAGCGAAGAAATAAAAGAAACGCGATACGAGAAAACATTGCAACAACAAGAAAGTATTCCATGGCCTTCACCATTAGAAGTAAGCAAGGGCAATGTATCGCAAAACTTTGATTATTCTGTAGAAAATTAGAAGGATTATGAAATAGTTTCCGAAATCGACAAATGGCCCAATAGTCAGAAAAAGAAGAAAGTTAAAACATTTTTTCTGCGTTGGGTGATAAATAGATGCAATAAAAAAGAAATTGGCAGTAAAGAAAAATGTAATCTATGATAGAACTATGTTCAACAGCTGTAAACAAGGGGATAATGAATCGTTTGATGATTATTTAATGAAATTGCAGTTATTAATAGTGAAATGCGATTTTGCAAATTTTACCAATGATTTATTGAGGGACAGAATCGTACTCGGGGTTAAGAATAAAGATTTAAGAAAAAGATTAATGTCTAAATCAGATCATACCTTGGCAACATGCAAAGATATGTGTAAAACTGAAGAAATAACAACAACAAAACTAGAAGAAATTCAAGGAGAGGAATGTAAGCAAGGTAATAAATTATAGAAATAAATGTAGATTTTGTGGCGAAAAATACGAATTCAAGAAACCACTTTGTAAAACTTTTGGTAAACAATGCAACATTTGGAAGAAATCATTTTGCTATAGTGCGCAAGAAAGACCAGAAGGAACCAAGAGAAATGATGGATAGAAGAAAAAATAATAACAAAGGTAAGAAGAAAGTAAAAAGAATTGAAAAAAAAATTGAGGGAGAAACAATTATCGATAATTCTTTAAGTGGCGGTAATGTTATTGCAGAACTAGATTTTCTTTTTAATGATAAATGGATAAAAGTACAATGTGACATTGACACTGGTGCAAACGTTTGCATAGTAGAGTATGAACATTTAAATAAATTATTAAAAATTAATACTATGAAACTAAATGAATCGTCTCACCGCTTGTATTGCATTTCCAATAAAAAATTACCAGTCATCTGTGAACTTTATCTTAAATGTAAACGTTATAATAAAATATATAAAATTAAGTTCGTAGTAGTTGATATATGTAGATCATGGTTTGTTATTGTCAGCTAGAGCTAGTAAAGAGTTAGGTTTAGTGAAATATTGTAATGAAGTCAAAATTGAAGCAACAGGTTCAAAATATAGTAGAACAGTATGAAAATATTTTCAAAGGATATGGATCTCTACCAGAGCATGTAGAAATAAAGCTGGAGAAAGAGGCAAGACCACTAAGGCAACCACCAAGAAAAGTTCTAACAACATTGAGAAAAGATTTGAAAGAAGAATTAATACATTTTGAAAAAGAAGGTATAATTACCAAAGAAGATCATAATACAGATTGGGTAGGTAACATTTTATTAGTAAAGAAGGAAAAGACGTTTAGAATATGTTTGGACCCGATTCCATTAAATAAAGTAATGAAAAGACCACATTGCCAATTTACCACAGTTGATGAAAAATATTGCCAGAGTTGGGTAAAGTCAAAGTTTTTTCAATAGTAGACACAAAGAAGGGTTTTTGGCAAGTCAAATTATCGGAATCTAGTAGTAGATTAACAAAATAACACTGTTGACAGCTAATTATCCATAATTGTTGAAACTGTCATTTTTTGACATTTAAAGCTGTCAACGGCATTATTTCGGCGCCTACTTTGACTGTAATTTGCTGATTTAATATTTTCAGAGAACGCATTTTATCTCGATTTTTTTCTTATACAACCATATGATTTGATATGTTCATCGCGTAGATGTATTTATCCTCTATCAAAGTATGCAAGAAAAATACATGCATTTCATTTAAAACAACAATGTTGGTTGCCATAGCAACAAAACTAAAACAATGTAAACAAGTAAATATCGCCAAAAAATGCGCCACAATCATTAAGAATTTTTTTATTTGAAACATTTTTCTTTAAAACCACAAATGACGAAGTTATGGGCTATATTCCAGACATTTGACACACCTGTCTAGATCACAATAAGAATTTAGAAAATTTATCCAAAAAACTACGTGAGAACAAATGTAAATTAAACAAAAAAAAATTAAAACTGTAAAATTCTATGGTCATATATTGTCTTGTGATGGCTTAAAGGTTGGTCAAGAAAAGGTCGTTGCCATAAAGAAATTTCCAGTGCCGAATGATAAGGGAGCATTATTAAGATTTATTGGTATGGTCACTTATCTGAGTCGATATATAAAGAATCTTAGCAGTGAATTATTTATTTTGAGACAATTAACGCACAACAATGTGGATCAACTTGATAGACTTGAATAGTTATTTGAAACGTCAAAATTTCAAAAAACGTCAATTTAATTTAAATGTTTTAGGACTTTCTAAAGGTTTGACATTAAAAAAACGTAAACAAATTCCTTTTTTCATATGATTTGAGCATAAACAAGCATAAATTAATTAATTTTCGTAAAAAAAACATGACGTTTCATAAAATTGACATTTAATTTTGATAAATTGTTGTAAAGTTGGTTACAGTTGGTAACATTGAATTAATGTCACATTGACGTTTAAACTTTATTCAAAAATTTATTTAAAAAAATAATCAATTTCAATAGTAGTTGTGGACAAAGTATAGTATTCTCCTCACATATAATGAGCTATTATTCACTCAGGTTAATTATGCCACTCGCTACACTCGTGACATGAACTTAACCTAATACCTGGTTCACATTACTCCAGTAGCATTCCAGCGTTGGACTGGAATGTACCCATTCCAGTAAGCAATCCACTCGTGACTGGAT